>NW_028321906.1:6175000-7375000 GCF_036245765.1 Copidosoma floridanum | reverse complement strand
TCCAGGTCATACTATTTTTCCAAACGATTGACACAACGGTGACGTTGATGCGATCTCGAATATCTTTTATGCGGTAATGATTTTTTAGTAACGTTCTACACTCACACCTTAATTTTAAAAAAACTTTACCTATTATTATTTAGGTTAACAATTTATAGACACAATTTACAGCTTGAAATTTATTTAACACGATTGCAGTTAATTCGTGGGTATACGAGCTTTCAGGCTCAAGGGAGCCGGGAAACATGATTTTTCGATCGTTAAGTATACGTTTATTGACATTTAATTACCCCGAGCGATAAGCGTCACAGATTTCGAAACACCGAATGCCCAAATGTTCATGTAAGCAAGTTCGTAGGTGGTAGGTATATTGTACTATTAGTGTACTAAATATTGCAGCGCGCATAGGTAATATTAACGAACATCAACTCGAAAATAAACATATTTATTTTGTGCTGTCTCTATTTATTATTTACTCTTAATTTTTTATTTCACAATAAAACACATGCAAATTTCTCGGTGAAAAATATCCTTAGCTGGTGATTTATTAGCATTTTTAGTTATTTAATCCTTTGAAAATAATGACAATTTTAGTTTCAAATTATTTATAATTGTAATTAAAAGTCAAACTTTATGATACTTAAATACAAAGTATGACGTGGAAAAAGTTGCTAGTTTCTTCAAAAAATATGTAGTACACGACACGATAACGCCTACGCAAAGCGTTCGATTTTATTGACCTCTACTGCAGGACTGCAGTGTCTGCAGTAGTAGTGCCTCTACTATAATACAATCGACAAAAGGTAAACAATAATTTATACTAATATACACGTGTGCGTGCGTGTGTGTTACTGCAATAGTACACACATATACACACACCTTATATACAATACTATACAGTTATAGATCTGCATGTATTCCATCTGTAATTTCTCGGGACAATAAAAAATACAAAAGTATCAGTGCAGAGGAACGAAATGAAATCATTTCTTTATCTAAGAAAAGACAAAAAGAATCGCTATTGACTATAAGTATTTCAAAATGGTAAGCACAAAAAATAAAATGTTTTTCTAATCAACTTTATGCCCGCGATAATTTCATTCATTTTTTTGCATTGCTTACCAAGTGAAGATGTAAAAAATTTAGTGTTCATTCGATAGCTTATTAAAACCTGAAGTTTTTAAACGCATTATCATTAGTTGGGACGTCCTCGTGAATTTCACAGCTGGTTTTGCACATTTGGTGCAAATTTGAAAAAAAACCCAGTGATCGCGCCATCTTGGAATGTCGTCACAAGTGAAAATACCTTAATAAGGTGGCTTAGGTGGCTCTCGGCTGAGCTGAATTGCTACTCTATACTTACTTACTTAAACACAGCAATTTCGTTTCGGATGTGTTTTTTATTGACATGTTGTGGCGGACAGCACCTGTAATAAGCCACACGTGGGTGACGTTTTGTGCTCCAGGATCTCCGAATTGATACTCTGAAAATTTAAGGTACTGAAAAATCAAACTTTGAGCACGGGAGATCTCTTGCACATAAGCATTATAAATGGGTATTTTGTCTGGATGTCGCACAAGTGTTGGTTTACTTAAAATATTGTTTAAAAACGCGAGAGGCGTAACTTCTCTCGCCCATTCCAAAAGACCTATAACCAAGGAAGAGCTTGACGTTAAAAAAAATACCGATGACATTAAAATTGACAAGAAAACCATTGCCAAGTTGGAAAGAATTTCTTTGGTAGATTTCGATAATGAAGGGGGTATACAGAGATTGGAAGCTGCCATACGTTTTGCACAAAAACTAAGAGAAGTGCGATTGGATCCGTCGGTCAGGCCAATGTATAGTGTACTTGAGAATGAAAAACTGGAACTTAGAGAAGACAGGGTGACCGAAGGTAATTGTCGTGAAGAGATACTGAAGAACGCCAAGGTCCTGGAGGACGAATACTTTGTTGCACCGCCTGGCAATATTCCCAAAAATTCCTAATGGAGCAGATTCTGAAATTTCTGGGGCCTACCTTTCTTACTTTGAAAGAATTTGGCTTTATCTATGGAATCCAGGGGATGCTCGTACGCAGAAATTTAGAAAAATTGTGGTTCGAAGAATGCGTTACCATGTCCAAGTATAATGTCTTCCACATGCCTTCCACTTCTCTTTGGTCCTGCATGAAGGACTTAACTGACATCGGAGCTGATCAAGTACCATTTGGCATTGCTGAGTTAGACGAGGTCACGAACACTTGGAATACATCTTTTTTTCCACTCAAATCAAAACCAAGTAAACACAGGATTGCTAAAATCACTACTGTGTATGAGAGTAAGGGTGACATTTTAAGTGTGAAGGATTTATTTTACACTAAACAAAGAGAACGCAAATCATGGTGGCGTCAAATGTCAGAAAATCCATCGATTTATTATATGAGCGAGACGAAAAAAGAAAATGGAAAAGAGTATGCCGAAATTCAAGCTCAATTTCCATTTGGAAATATTGTTGTTGAAACTATTAATTTTAAAAATAGTGCCAAAAAATTGTTACCGGGTGTAAGTACTACAGTTTATTTTTTTATTTGGATCTTTATTACATTTTTTTCAGTATTTTTGAGAATTCTGTCAAAACAGACTTCTAATCTGACATTTTATTTTTGAGTATTAGGATAAAAGTTAATGGATGTCAGTTGAAAGAGTTTCAAATATTAAACTACATACTAAAGTTATGTAATGTTGTGAAATTCTACTGACTCGTATTTTTTTGTTTTATTTTTATAGGTAGAAAATGGTGAACGTCTAAAAATTGTTGAACAGGTTGTGTCCTTGGATTGGGGATGTTTAGCTTTCTTGTGTGATGGATACATAGAAATCAAAGGCTCAAAAGAAATTCAAATACATCCAAAATTAGTTGCTTACAAGGCTTACTGCAAGGCTATCATTGCACCTGAAGATGACGAATCAACGCGACAAGATTTAAACTATTTAACGTCGTATGTTATTGAATTGCTGCGGGAAAAGGGTGTCGAATCAGTGAATGTAAATGACATTAAAAACCCTGAACATTTTAAAGTAGCATACATAATAACTGTCGATAGTGAGAGTTTGAAGAGTGGCCTTGTCAAACTAGTGTGTCAAAGAACATTGTGTGGGGAAATAGTTCACATAACTAGCATGGCAAAACGTATGTACGATTTGTGTGTGGCATGTAAAGTTACCGAGTAGGTTTCTTAGCTCGTTTATTTGTGTAGCATTTTGTACTATAAATAAAAATTTAATACTCATGCAAAATACTATTACACACCTTTGTGAATGAGCTAATTAAATGGCAAA
The DNA here is from genome assembly GCF_036245765.1 of Copidosoma floridanum. Taxonomy (NCBI): domain Eukaryota; kingdom Metazoa; phylum Arthropoda; class Insecta; order Hymenoptera; family Encyrtidae; genus Copidosoma; species Copidosoma floridanum. The sequence continues at coordinate 7,371,679 of NW_028321906.1, read as the reverse complement.
AATGAATAAATGTGACTTCTGCAATCATGAATCTATTTTATTATAATTGTATTTTGATTGATAAAAATCATAAAGTAACAGACAATATTTCAATTCGATCTCTAAGTATACACAAGTTTTGAAACTTCAAAGTGTTTTACATCAACATACATTCACACAAAATAAACACTGTAAATTATACACAAGGAGCGATTACTTATTAAGTATGATGTTACTGGAGTTTTCTTATTATTATTCAACTGATACCTCAATTTTTTTGGGTTACTGACAAAATGGTAAAATCGAACATTTACAGTAAAACTATGTGAAACTATCAGTTACATTAAAAAAGTATGACTTGTTATACTTATGTGGTAAACAATAATCTAAAAACGTAATTGAAAAAGAATTCAATTTTCTCAAAGTTTCGATTGTAAACTAAATTGCACAGTCATACAAAAAATTGTCTGAATAATAATTAAAATTAAGGTATCGATAAGTAAATCTACAATATTCGCCATATAAAAGTAGGAATATCGAGAAGATTTTAATGAGCGGAGGTCTTAGAGCGCTTCAGATTTGGCAAAATTACATTTTGTGCGCACAGTGTTTAAACTCGCTCGAATCTTTTTCTTAAAAAATATTTCACGCAGTAATCGTACAGCGATTACCTGCAATAGCTTCATTTTGACAAAAATTTGAAGTTGTTGGATGTTATTTTCTATAATACTCGTGAGTCTTAAGCTGGCAACGACAGCTTTTTGCCCTTTAGTACTTTGGTGATGTATAAATAAAAGAAATCACAATACAGAACTGTCTGTACGAGGCCAGCTATGATAGCAATGAAATCATAATGGTTTTCCGCGTAGTAACGGTACACCCAGTTCAACAGGTACAGACCTCTATAAGATCCTAAAGCAAATAAATAATGACTGGTTATACTTTCAGCTTCACCTGTCTTTGACACCATAAACAGTTGAGGTAGAATAGCGACCGATTCCAAGTAGATACTAAAGGTCCATAAAACCTCCAAGACTGTAAAGTCATGATTTATCAGCAGAGACAAGACTATGGCTGGTATAATCAAAAACTCAATCCTGTAAAAAAGTACATTTTTTAACTTTTATTATTTGTGAACATTCAGATCTACCATTATTTCAATGAAATTTGTTTATCAATTTTATGAACAGTTGATTTTTTTTTTTTTTTATAATAAAAATTGTTGCAACTACACTGCAATTATTAAAATTTGTCTTATCAGTCGTGACTTTTTTATTTAAGGTATCTAGTATTTGCACAATGATAACATTGACAAACGAGTTTGAAACTTTTAATAAATGATGCATAAAATTAAATCATACATTAAACAAAAGCTCATATCATAAAGTATGTATTAAAAAAACTCATACCTGAAGGTATCATGATTTTGGTCATATGTGGCCTTGAATTTCATATACATAAAGAACAGAGTGGTATATGCAGCTGCTATGAAAACTAGCTTCATAATAGTGTTGTATGCAGAAACATAAGTGGTCACCAGATCTAGATATCGTGTTGTGTAAACGATGGTAAACAGGATTTGAGATTTTCCACTTATGCCTGAAATAGAGCATATCGACGAGTACATTATTAACTCAAATGCAAGTAAATTTTCATTAAAATCATTATAGCATGATATAAAATGACCATGGTTGACAATCACAACACAGATCTACGACAACAAAAAAAAGCTCAGCACAGAATCTTTCCCAGCATGCAAATGTAAAAGCTGGCAACTATACTATTCATCCAAAACAGACGTTTACTTATCGGTATTAACCAAGGAGGATAAAGTTTCAGCACACGACTCCGAAAAGGGGGATAGGTGGACAAGAAACTCAGGCGAGCAACGAAACCTACCGGCACAGCTCCTCGTTTTCCATATTTTGAGCAGCAGAATGATGATGGCGAGCAAGTGCGACAGATCGCCGAACAGTCGGAAGATGTTCATATTGGCTCCAGAGTTTTTTTTCTCGTCAACTAACTCAAATCCTCCACTTTGCTTTTGCACCCTGCGAACCCCGCGAATGCGTTGTCCTCGACAAGGGAGTGTAAGAGAGAGATGACCAGAGCCGCCACGTGTGTGTTTGTGTATTATATCAAAAAAACGCGACGCGAAAAAGAACTTGTATACTTATAGAGCACACACGAGAGCAAGGCAGGAAGTAAGTACACAACACAATAACAACAAAATGTACCCTTGCACGAAGAGAGGCGAATGAAGAAAAAAAAACAGAGGACGATACTAAGGGAAAAGGACTCGGTGGCTGCTGCTGCAACCGACTGTATCGTCGGCAACACGGCACACCAATGTGACGTGGCTGCGGCTGCGTTGCGGTGGTTCCGTAAGTTCCGTTCGGTGTTTTATACTTATATATACCTACTTACCTATGTATACTTTAATATCAGTCCTATTCGCGGGGACCGTAATTTTGTATAATTTCAATTTTTTTTATTTTTACTAATTATAGTATATAATTTATGGTACCCAACGCCGAATATACAATGTAATTGAATTGGGCGTCATATAGACGTTATTTGAACTACTACTTATGAATCAATTCATATTTTTGCAAAGGCCGTATCACGATTTATCATTCTTAAAAAAAAAAGATGAGCTACTTATGAAGTTACGAACAAATTTTCTAGCTCAATTTACGCCGAGAGAGTCCATCAGAGGGACTTTTTTTTATTGGTCAGTTTTCAGTGTGATCGCGTTTGCTTAATAGGGAATGTGTGATTTGGGTGTTTTCATTCGTGCTGTTAAAAAAAAAAAAAAAAAAATAGTTGATTATAAGTAACAACACAACGTTACTTTAATCAGATCCAAGCACAAGTGCTAAGCCTTGTCGAAAAAATAAAGCATTACATATGAGAATTCACAGAAGTCAAAAGGAAACAAATATATTAAAAAGATAACACGTGAAAAATATTGATAGAAAGACTTCTGAGACTCAGAAAGTAATAGACAGTATTGAAACATAATTGTATATACATAATTTTACAATAAGTTTTGATATATTTAACGTTATTAAGCATAAATTGTATAGACCGATGTAAACGTTTGAACAAAATAAAATTACATGAAAAAATACTTGAATTCTTACAATACCAATTATCAATAGTGTAATGTACCATGAGACTTTTGCTACTCAGATTTTTTTTGTCATTACGTTTAAAAATTTTGATTCAGCTAAGATTTTAAAAAAGTAAATATAAAATTTATAGTTCACAGGAAATTAAGGGACTAATGTTTAAAAATATAAGAAATTTTTACTTTGAAAGTAGACATGTACAAATAGTAATCATTATCAAAAGATTAATGATTAACAGAAACGACTAGGAATTAGCATTTTTAATTACAGCATAAGTTTCAAGCTTATCTAAATGAAGAAGTATTTTTTCAATAGCGTATTTTAACTGATGAAATCGTTGAACAGATAATTCAAAAACATAACTTTGTCCATTGCTCAAAATCCACTCCATCAGAATGTATGGCTGTACAACCTTTGACATGGTGCTAGACATATTTATATTCAGTTATTCCTGTGAAGCAACGATCCTTCATTTGTTATTTTATATAAAATTTTACCTTGAAGAAATAACAACATCTATTCTCCATTTACACGCTACCAAATGAGGAAAAAATTCGACTCTTTTTGCAAAGTTTAATAGCAAGTTAGGTCTCTTCGGTCCTGTAAGAACTGCAAGTATATCTTGAATACATTCTGGCGTGAATCTAAAAATTATTTATACAAACAAGCGTCAAATTTATATTATTTTAGAAAAAAGTAGTCTTTTCAAAAACTAATTACTTAAACTCCTGTAAGCATTGCTTGAATTCAGGTGGCTTAATGTTTACACTAGGAGAACGCAAATGCAATTTCATAATGTTGAAAATAGCTGAATACCATTCATCAACCATTGATTGGGCTACATTGAAATTCTTGCTCACAAGTTCTAGAGCTCCTTCTTCAATATATTCTTGATCAATCGACTTCACCGCAACTATCGAATAAACATTTAGCAAAAAATTTTTCTTGATTTGGAAACAAATACTTATCCTACTTACGTTGTATTAAAGGCCTGGCAACAGATTGTTTCAACTCTGACAAGTACTTGGTATTATTGCCCAACAAGGATTCCAATTGCATTTGAAAAGCCATATTTACTACTTACACACTTGTCATCTTTGATTGATTCAACTAAAATACTACACACCTCAGTTCATTTGGTAAGCCAAAAGGTGTACTTCGATCAACATAAACATGTACTTACTTGGTTGGTAGTTGATTTATAAACAAACTTTGAAATTTCGGTGATGTATGACTTAATCACCGCTAGGTATTTCGAAGTTTGTTTACAAATACAAAAAATGTAACTCCTACGGACTTTTTTTTCGTCCGGGAGTATAGCCAAAGTTTGTCGGTGGACGAAGAAAAGCTCAACTCAGATTGCTCCATATGATTTTAAATAACGAAATATGAGTTGTAGTTTTCTTCTTTGCCCAAAACAAAAAAAATGTCCGTACGGCGTAGGATTTCGGAGCGACGAGCGGACGAGAAAAATTGCACGCTAGATGGCGTTGATTGAAAACACACGACAATAAGATTGACAAGATTGTGATTGTAGGTACATTTATTTGTGGAGCCAATACAACATCTTATTTTCAACTAAAAAAAAGACTGACAAGAGCCAAGAGCCGCTCTTGAATCAGTTAAATCTTGACGAACGATCAGCGAAGCCACCAAGTCCGATCACGCCATTGCCATTCACGATTCACGCCCCCGGCCTCGAAGCAAAAAAACGTCCGCAGTCCGCACAGTAGACAGTACATAATAGTATAGCTGTATTCCAATTCTCGGGTACAAGATAAATAGTACACTTGCCGCAAATAGCACACACGACGTCAATTTTTTATTTTATATTTATACTATTAGTTGCGGTTGGTTTATAATTGATATAATGGCTCTAATATAAGAAGTAATAATTATTTGGATCAGCGCCATCTAGCGTTGCGAATTTCTGAACTAAAAAGTGGCCCTAAACTTTTGAACCAGAGCTTTAGCGCGTAGAGCCATTTAGTCAGTTATAAACCAGCCGCAACTCATGAGGAAGCTATAAAATAAAAAAATAACGGTACATGTGTTTTTGGCGGCAAGTTAACAATCTATTTTCTACCAAAAAATCGACCTCCTATGTGTTTGTACTTTTGAAGATAAATTTTCAAGCATAAGACGGATTGTTAACTTGCCGCCAAAAACACATGTATTGTTATTTTTTCATTTTATAGCTTCATCATGAGTTGCGGCTGGTTTATAACTGACTGAATGGCTCTAATCCTGAATGCTCTGATTGAGAATTTTAGGAGCCACTTTTGGCCAAAAAATAAAGACCGCTAGATGGCGCTGATCCAAAAAATTATTACAACTTGTAGTAGAGCCATATAATTAGTTATAAACCAGCCGCAACTAATCTTATAAACATAAAATAAAAAGTTAACAATGTTTGTACTATTTGCGGCAAGTGTACAATTCATCTTATACCCGAAAATCGACCTTCAAAAGTAAAAATATAGTGTGCGAGTGAGTAGTGAGTAGTGAGTTTAGTGTTCGGTTCGGCCGAACATCTTAATCGAATTTGGTAACACGACAATTCGTATCCCGTGAATCCCGTCTCGTGCGTTATTAATTTCTTGTCAGTTCCCCAAGTAAGTAATGTTATGACAGATATTTGTAGCATCTGGTACTCCGTGGTTTTTTATTTCAAGTTATTGTTTGTGGTAAATTTATTGTGATTTGTTATCCAGTATAGTCAGCTGCAATGTCCTTGTGGAAAGTTCTACCGCCCAAGCTCCTGGACGTGTCGAAAAATGTGTTCTCGAGCACGCCGTGTCTTTTCTATCATCCGAAAGTGAGTGTTCTGACCAAGCTTTAGTCCGATTGCTTAGCATTTAATAAGTAAACGAACGAAGTTAACCATGTTTGACTCGGTTTTTCAAATTAAAAATCAGTGTAAATTATTACTTTTTTAACCCTTGCGAAGAATCTCTCACATTCAATAAGAATCAATTTAATAATAATCTGTAATAAAATTGCAGATCATTGTGCAATAACGTGTGATTAATATGAAATGCGTAATTCATATGTACAGATGTTTTATTGTTTTGCAATAGCAATTTTATTTAAAATACATATACCTTAGTAGTTGTAGATTTTATTTTTTGTCTTGCGAAACTACAATAGTTGTTGATCATTTTTTTCTGCTCATATATATTTATTACACACATCTCAATAGTAAGGTGTGATTTGCTTACACGCTAATATTGCCAAGCATTTAACTAATATCAGTTAACCAAACGTTATTTTTAGGTTTTGGATCATTATGATAACCCAAGAAACGTCGGCAGTCTTGACAAAAATGACCAAAGTGTTGGTACAGGTCTGGTTGGAGCACCTGCATGTGGTGATGTCATGAAATTGCAGATTAAAGTTGATGACAATGGCAAAATCATAGATGCTAAGTTCAAAACTTTTGGATGCGGTTCAGCTATTGCATCTAGCTCACTTGCAACCGAGTGGGTCAAAGGCAAAACGGTGAATAGTTGTGATTAAGCTATTAAAATTAATTTACTTTATAAAACAATGAGAACTGAACTATCTAATTTTTGAATTTGTTCGTTAAATAAATTTCACTTTGATAAATATTTTTTAAGGTTGATGAAGCGCTGCAACTAAAAAACACTGATATTGCCAAAGAATTGTGTCTTCCACCTGTTAAGCTACACTGTTCTAGTAAGTTTGAATATTGCAGTATTAAAATAGGTACAGAAAAAAAAAGTTAATAAAATAATTATTTCTTCAAGTGCTTGCAGAAGATGCGATTAAGGCTGCATTATCAGATTACAGGATTAAGCAACAATCCAAGGAAAAAGATGGTAAAGCACATGTATGATTATTAAAAGTGGAGATTGTTGAGAGTAAAATATTAGCAGATGTAACAATCATTTTAAGGCTGTGCTGTTGAGCGCAATAATTTTTTATTGGCTTGGTTTTAAAAATTATCATATAAACACTACTTGTACTACACTGTTATAATTAGGTGTGATTAAATTTTAGTGACAAGTTATAGCTATACCGGCATTGTTTTTTAGTTGGAATAAACGTATAGTATTTATTTAATACATTACTAAAACATTTTAGTTATCAGTCTAACTCATCAATAATTATCATTTTGTACAAATACACAGATTATTCACAATTCGTATCAAATAAAAAAATTATTTTCCTCACAGACCAATCTGTTCATTGCACTATTATATTTTACTTTTGAAAGAAAATTATTACATTTGAAAACTATTTCTTATCTACAGCATGAATTTCAAACCCTGTTAAGTTTATTTTAGTATAAAACAAGACTAGAACTTTAGATAGAACCAATAGAAACTTCATCTTTGCAGGTTTCCTTAAATGTAGTTATTGTTTCATGTGTTATTCACTTTACACTTTTTCATGGAAATCTTTCAAATTTGTATTATTTGTTTATGTTGTAATATATACATCAAGAACCAATTATTTCATTACAAAAGGTATATTTTACACAAATGTTTATACAAAATATCCTTGCAAATATGTAGAAATTTTTCTAAAGGAACAGATGTTTTTATCGTAATATCAAACTTGGCAAACTCGCACAATCGTTAACCATATTGAATTAACTATCAAACACTCACAGCAAATTCAACCCTAAAAGGGTGTGATGATAAAAATAACATACGAAATTGCACAAAAACCAAATTTAAAGATGGCAATTCATTTCGACTTTTACTACCCAAGCCAACACAAACAAAACAAAAATCTTATACATACATTAACGCGCGTTTTTTTTTTTTTTTTTATGTATATATATTCTGGAATGTAATCAACTAACTACCGCGCAACACGTGACTTTATCTGAGCAAAACTTGCTAAGACTCATTACACGGCTGATAAAAACTCGCACAAACGACGAAAAAAGTCGCATTTTGAAATGAATAGACAATTCCAAGTAGTTGATAAAGAAACGCTTGCGCTTGCGTAACTCACTCACAAATAAGATGTCGCTAAAATTAAAAACGAATAGTCTCATGACTAAAACGTGGGATACAACTTAATGTTTTGCTATAACAAACTTTACTGCACGTGATTATCTATAAACACAAGAAGCACTCACAGAAATACATTAAAACAAACAAACAAAAGTGCGGATCGTGTAACAATTGTTTATGAATTTTTGATAAATGCTTGTGTGGAGGACCTGATTTAAATATATTTATATTACATTGAGGCAAGAATTAGAATACTCCGTACAACTACTCTTTTCAAGTGTTATTTTAGTGAATGGTAACTCATGCCTCTTGTTTTTTGTTTCAGTGTCAAAAGAATAATTAATCTATTTTGAACAACGGTCAATCAGTCGATGACTTTGTACGCCTTCTATGATGATTACGGGCAAGCGCATGAATAATCGTTACTAAAAAGTAACAAACCATGAGCATAACGAATTTATCAAATAGCCAGGAAATAGTCGTTGAACCCTCCTGTAAAATCACAGTGATTTTAAATTGTTGATACATAAAAAATGCACGTATAATGAATAAAAATACTTACAACTGATGATTTATCGTGCAGTTTACGTTTTTGCTCAACTAGATATTTTTTAAGAGGTTCTTGGAACTTAACACCAATCACAGGCACATAAACCAAGAAACTGATTGCTTTATCTAGTAATTCTTCATTAAATGCAATTATCACAGCTAGCTGCTGTATATGCATTTTAATGATGGCCTTTCCAATCAATGTGGCACCAAAGAATGTCCAAAATGGAATAAGATAATGACCACATGTCAAGCCAGCAAGGTCAAACAGAGGATTAGGAATCTGCAAATTTAATTTTTATAAGAAAAAGAACCTTATAGTTAAAATGATGTAACATTTGTTTTTTAATTCGATTTTGCAACATACCGATGCACAAGCCAAAATTCCTAAGAAACCAGCCTTTTGAACGAAATGCTTCATCGCCAATTTGGCACGTGTAGTAAGTGGTATATTTTTCTTGTCTCGTTCAAGCTCTTCCAGCTCCTCCAACTCCTTCAGTTCCTCTTGATCAAAATCTTGATCTTTGGAGGTTTGTCCACTAGTACGCGCGGCTCTGGCCATGAAATACGGTGGCAACTCTCCAAGGGCAGTACCAGCTCCCCATAGCATTGCCTCAATGCGCACTTTTTTCATTATATTTAATATACCTACAGTCCAATTCGTATCTACAGTCGTAGGGCATATTATCTGGTCGGGATATGGTGGTTCTGGGAAATTAAGTGCACCGCACTCGTAGGCAGCCATCGTTACCGCTGCTATGTGGGGTCCAAGATACAAGACAAATGTGTGTAATCCTGTACCAAGACCGACACTTGATAGCACTCCTAAGCCTACCCAATATAACCACCATCTGATTTGGTCTTCCCAAGCTTTAAACGCCTGAAAATCAATATACATTTTAGTTGGTAGAGCTTGAAAATTACGTTAAAAGAAATATGAGAAACATAAAAATACAAAGTATTTACCAGTTGCTGTGGTCCAGAAATCCTACCCAAAAAAAAGAATAATGTAATAAAAGTGACAGTACAAAAAACGGTCTTCCTGTATCTCAAAGTTTTTCTTGCAAAGCTAAGGCAGTCAATGAGCAGTTCTCTTATAAAATAATTGAGAGTTGTAATAGGATGCTGCCATAGCGTCAAGTGATCGGGATTAATTTCATTGCAGTTCTTTTTGACATGATCACTCTGATCAATAGCGGTTGGTCTGGCACCATTGGTTGATGATGATGGCACATCTTTGGCTCTGCGCAAAGCATTTGTACTCCCAATCATTGCGTTTCCTTGTTTGTTTATCTAAAAATTAAAAGAAATTTTAATCATTACACTTATTAAATTGTTTTAAAAATTACTAAGTAATCAAACTTGCAAAACAACAGTAAATATTAACATCTAAGGTGATTTAAAACAGTAATTAATGCTAACAACCACTAAATCATTGCTAAGTAATTTAGAGATCAGTTCTAATAATAATTGTTTAAATATTTCATTCTTTATAACATGAATCTTTTTATAACTTTACTTCAGACTCAAGAAAATCCATGTCAATAACAAAATGATTTATCTTAATTTCAGAGAAACCATTTGGTTTCATCATTGTTTTTCGACACTACAATTTTTATATTTACTACAATATAGTATGCTATTAACACAACTAAATGATCAAAAAATCAACAGAACTTGTATTTTGTACTCAAACAGTTGGTAAGGCAACATAAACACAAAACAGGTCACTTAAGATCAAGGGTCTTTTCTAATTATAATCCATTATCATATTATGTATCTACGCTGCTCTACACATACTGATACTGATAAGTGACTAATGGTTTCCAAGCAGGGCATTGGTTGAAATTCATTGCACTCTCAAGTCAATCTCACGAAGGAAATACAGTTATATTTTTTAAACATTTAAATTGTTATAATTAATTCAATAAAAAAAATCTATCAAAATTCTATTTAAAGTAATATTATAAAGTACAGTTCAAAATTATGCAATGCATTAATTAATGTCACAAATAAACCATGTAACATAGTGAAGTGAACTGCTTTTTATCACCATATGTTAAATCTTATCTGTGAACATGAACTTAGATATTTTTATTATCTCGAGTAAGTAGATATTATGTCATTTGAGAGTAAGAACCTTATTTTTGATAGTGTGTAGAGTAATACATTCAATGTGAATAAAAAATACAATTAAGTGCAACTACAAACAACTTAAAGATTAACAAAATAAAACAGGTGGATATAACACAAAATAATACAATAATACTAATTATATCACGTTCTTGAGTTGACAAAGAAAACAATGAAAAAGAACAGCATAATACATCACACAGAAAAATTCAAAGCGTGAAGAATAACAATTGAGTGCATAGGGAAATAATACCGTTGTATGTTTATCACTTGCAGGTTCGTTTGAGATGGGTTGAATATATTCCTTTAAATACAAGTCAAGATCATTGTGAGACATTTCTTTGTCAGAGGCCACTGCTCTGACACTGCTCAAGTTCTTGTTGTGTACTTGAGTAGAGCTTTTCTCAGTATTATTTGTTGCTCCGCTAGCATTGGCACCACTTGCAGCAGTTGCCTTTCGCTTAACACGTTTCCTCACCATTGAAGAAAGAAAACTACAATGATATTCATACAACATCTGTAAAATCTGTCAACTGTGTAGAACTATTTTCAAACCAAATCAGAGTAGAAGTTTCAACAAGTAAAGTACACTGGTACCAGTAAGAAAAAAATAAATAATATAGATGCAAAACTAATTAAACCTAATAAAATACACACTAAGCTTAGCACGTACGTTTCTCATCTAACAAAAGAAAGCCAAATTGAGTGCAATCAGTTTGGAATAAGAATAACCAAAATAGCCAAGAGTGATATAAAGTATTTGTCCAACACTTTCAAAAATAGCTTACTAAGATAGAAATAAGCATTACACTATAACGTATACTCCTAGACTCAAAGAATATCCCTACCCAAGTCTCAGGCAAGTGCGACTTCACTGAGAAAAAAAAAATTGCTTTTGTGTACTAAATATAAACTGAAATAAAGCATTCTATTTTTAGAAAGGTACAAGAAAATTGTTCTTGAAAGCTTAACTGCCTCCTTCAAACCACAAAAGATAATCGATAATCCAATAAATTAACACAAACTAGCTATTTTTAATACTTAAAACAATCAATACTTCATTAGATATTGAGTAGGTATTTTGAACTGAAAAAAATTCAAGCTTGAGTGATAATTTAATATAATAATGAAAAAGAATTTTTAACAAAATTCATATATTGTTGGTGATAAAAAAAAAAAAAATGTACTTACTACGACACCACTTATATCTGTCACGAGACAAGGAAAAAAAAGATTAAAGTGACTAATACATACAAAAAATAATTTCGTTTGAAAATCAGATTACAAGGCGGAAAAAAATTATGTTTTTGACTTTTGTTGTTCTCAAAACATTTTGGAACATAATTGTCACCCCCGCAAAAGAAAGAAAGAAAAAAAAAAAAAACAAGCGCATTAATAATTACTTATAAGTACAATGGTTATACATGGTTATACTTGTCATTATTGAAAAAAAAGGTGTTCAATAGGTTACGTAAAAGAAGCGAATGTCAAGGGTTTAAATTAGGTACTTATAACACGAGATAAAAAAAAAAAACAAAAATAATTAGAGCGAAGAGAAGTCATGTGAGCAGTCAAGTATCAATAAAATCTCTCGATTGTAACTACTTAGTGAACAGAGTATGAAAAAAAAATGTACACAGAAATACGGGGGTGTCGGGAGAGTACGAGGGAGAGGTGTGAACTCATACACACGAGGAGAAATTTAAATTGATCACGTTACCTATTGGTTTTCTTCCAATAATTTATTGATTGAATAAAGGAGAAACTACCAAAGATTTAAAAAGAAAAAAGACAATGAAGAGAAAATCGGAAAGAGAAAGCCAACACGTGAAAACTTTCACTTGCGGCTGGTGCTGCAGCAGCACGTAATACAGAAAGTAATGTGTGTATGCACAGTTTTTGTTTTAAATAATTATGATAAATACAATTTATTTAAATAATATGTACCTTGAACTGTTCGTCACTCAAGAAATAGTACCTATGTTGTACCTCCACGACATCGCCTGCCAACACTGTACAGCTACTCTTATCACTGGATATACGTTTACGTGGAGCTATTTAATTAAAATTGATTAGGGATTGGACACGAGGCATAGCTTTTAAAAGTACTATACAATTGTGCTGGCAGTGCTTCAGGCGTTGTAGCAGCAAAAAGCGGAGCAGTTGTTGCACATCGTCCCATCAATTCAATGCAGGAGCTGTCAACTTTCACTATGTATATAGGGTGTATTCCGCAAATGCTGCCAGCGGTTAAGTTACGTAGGTCGTGGTAACGCCGCATGGTCGGGTAGCGCTAGCGTCAACCTGTACTAACTGTCGGTGGGTTCCGCATGTCAACAAACTCCGAAATATCAGATGGCATGGGAGCGAAAACAGTAAAAAATATCAAAGTTTGTTGACATGCGGAACCCACCGACAGTTAGTACAGGTTGACGCTAGCGCTGCCCGACCATGCGGCGTTACCACGACCTACGTAACTTAACTGCTGGCAGCATTTGCGGAATACACCCATAGTCCGCAGGCTAAGTATACGTCCTTAACCGCCTTTTTCACTAACGTTTAGAATAATGATTGAGACAATCAATGATTGTATCATGAGTTTTTGTATAAAGTTCAATTTATACAAATAAGTTGGTAAATATAGGCACACATGATTAATATTTAAATATTTTAAGCTGTATAAATATATAACATAGATTCCAAATATGCATTATTACCGCTGGAATATGCTAACAAAACCAAATATCCGTCTTTCTCACCCAGCAAAATAATAGGTATCTGTATAATCCTGTATCAATTTATTGCACACATGCGAAATGTTCAATGACAGTAAACAATGACATAATTTCAAACTTTACTTTTAACTCTTCATTTCACACGTAATTTTACAATGCAATTGATAAATTATTATTCATACAAAAGTATTAATATTCTTATAGGAGGTCGATTTTCAGGCAAAAGATTATTTGTAAACTTGCCGTAAACAGCACAGCCAATGTCAACTTTTTATTTTCTATCTACACAACTAGTTGCGGCTGGTTTTAGCGTTTCAGATTTCTAAACTAAAAAGTGGCCCTAAAATTCTGAAGGAAAGCTTTAGATATTTTAGGCCCTAGAGCCATGTTGTCAATTATAAACCAGCCGCAACTTATTTGACAGATACAAAATGAAAATTCAACATTTTCTGTGCTGTTTGCGGCAAGTTTACAATTTATCTATTACTCGAAAGTATAAATATATAGGAGGTCAATGTTCGTATAAAACATACACTGCAAACTTGCCGCAAGTAGCACAAACATCGTTAATTATTTATTTTGTATCTATTTCAAGAGTTGCGGCTGGTTTATAAGTGACTAAATGGCTCTAGGGCTAAGCTGCCTAAAGCTCTCCTTCAGAATTTCAGAAGCAATTTTTGGCCAAAAAAATCACGACCGCTAGATGGCGCTGATCCTAATGATTATAACTACTTATAGTAGAGCCATTTAATCAATTATAAACCAGCCGCAACTAATTTCGTAGATACAAAATAAATAGTTAAAGATAATTGTGCTACTTGCGGCAAGTTTGCAATGTATGTTTTATACGAATATCAACCTCATATATATTTATACTTTTGGGTAATAGATGAATTGTAAACTTGACGCAAACAGTGCAAACAACGTTAACTTTTTATTTTATATTTATGAAATTAGTTGCGGCTGGTTTATAAATAATTAAATGGCTCTAGTATAAGCATAGTTAGTAATAATCATTTGGATCAGCGCCATCTAGCGGTAGTAATTTTTTTGGCCAAAAATTGCTTCTGAAATTCTGATGGAGAGCTTTAGGCAGCTTAGCGCTGGAGCCGTTTAATCACTTATAAACCAGCCGCAACTTTTGAAATAGATACAAAATAAATAATTAACGATCTTTGTGCTACTTGCGGCAAGTTTGCAGTGTATGTTTTACACCAATATTGACCTCCCTTATATTTACACTTTCGGGTAATAGATAAATTGTAAACTTGCCGCAAACAGCACAAACATCGTTAATTATTTATTTTGTATCTATTTCAATAGTTGCGGCTGGTTTATAAGTGATTAAACGGCTCTAGGGCTAAGCTGCCTAAAGCTCTCCATCAGAATTTCAGAAGCAATTTTTGGCCAAAAAAATTACTACCGCTAGATGGCGCTGATCCAAATGATTATTACTAACTATGCTTATACTAGAGCCATTTAATTATTTATAAACCAGCCGCAACTAATTTCATAAATATAAAATAAAAAGTTAACGTTGTTTGCACTGTTTGCGTCAAGTTTACAATTCATCTATTACCCAAAAGTATAAATATATATGAGGTTGATATTCGTATAAAACATACATTGCAAACTTGCCGCAAGTAGCACAATTATCTTTAACTATTTATTTTGTATCTACGAAATTAGTTGCGGCTGGTTTATAATTGATTAAATGGCTCTACTATAAGTAGTTATAATCATTAGGATCAGCGCCATCTAGCGGTCGTGATTTTTTTGGCCAAAAATTGCTTCTGAAATTCTGAAGGAGAGCTTTAGGCAGCTTAGCCCTAGAGCCATTTAGTCACTTATAAACCAGCCGCAACTCTTGAAATAGATACAAAATAAATAATTAACGATGTTTGTGCTACTTGCGGCAAGTTTACAGTGTATGTTTTATACGAACATTGACCTCCTATATATTTATACTTTCGAGTAATAGATAAATTGTAAACTTGCCGCAAACAGCACAGAAAATGTTGAATTTTCATTTTGTATCTGTCAAATAAGTTGCGGCTGGTTTATAATTGACAACATGGCTCTAGGGCCTAAAATATCTAAAGCTTTCCTTCAGAATTTTAGGGCCACTTTTTAGTTTAGAAATCTGAAACGCTAAAACCAGCCGCAACTAGTTGTGTAGATAGAAAATAAAAAGTTGACATTGGCTGTGCTGTTTACGGCAAGTTTACAAATAATCTTTTGCCTGAAAATCGACCTCCTATAAGAATATTAATACTTTTGTATGAATAATAATTTATCAATTGCATTGTAAAATTACGTGTGAAATGAAGAGTTAAAAGTAAAGTTTGAAATTATGTCATTGTTTACTGTCATTGAACATTTCGCATGTGTGCAATAAATTGATACAGGATTATACAGATACCTATTATTTTGCTGGGTGAGAAAGACGGATATTTGGTTTTGTTAGCATATTCCAGCGGTAATAATGCATATTTGGAATCTATGTTATATATTTATACAGCTTAAAATGTTTAAATATTAATCATGTGTGCCTATATTTACCAACTTATTTGTATAAATTGAACTTTATACAAAAACTCATATAAATTACTTTGTCCATATTTTTGAGTTTGTGTCATATTGCAATACGAAATTTGTTCCTAAAAAAATGTACACAAGTATGATTTATTCAAATCGATTTTATTATTTAAGCAATTCACTATACATAATATACTGTTTGTTAGCTGTATCTACAAACTAATTTTCTTTTTTTTTTTTTTAACTTTATGTAACTTTACGTCATCTATAATCAATTAAATCTTCTATCATACGTAACTCTTCATATTTGCATTCTTTAAAAACATATGTTCAAAAAAGTGTGTACTTAATACATGTAGTTATTATCTTTCCGACACCTTTTTCCTTGACGCGCATTGCATTAAGGTCAGTGCAAAAATATTATTTTTGTACTACGAGTATTTTACGTGTATGTGTGTCTGTATTCTTTTATCTAAATCGTGTAGTCTGTGTAAAATGTCTTTTTACAAAAGTGCAGCCTGCTAAGAAAGTACACAACGTTGGTACCTATTTTTCTTTGAATCTACAATATAAATATATGCTAAAAAAAATATCGTACTCGCACTCGATTTTATAGATAGTCTCAAAAATAGTCACCAATCTATACAGTTTTTTTATTGCTTTTGAAGTGAATTTTCGTTGTATGAATGGGAGATTGTTTCGTTGTATAGTGGGTCGTTGTATTGCACTTTTCTTACACTACAATTGACATTTTGTTACTATTAAATTTTTGAAAAAGTCTACAACTTTGTTAATAAGTGTTAACAACAATATGTAACTAACAGGCCATTCGTTGTGCAGTTAACTCTCTTTAGGTTTAAATTTAGCATAAAATTCCTTACTAGGATTTTCATCTCTTAATACTTTAAGTGTTTATAGCACTTGTCAAAAATGCAGTTAATAAATAATATTACACAACTATTTAATGCATTTTTAGTAACAATATTTTATACGTGTCTTGCAAAAAAGAACACACATTCACTTAACGCAATGTATCAACAAATTACATAAATGATTGAATAAAGAAAATAAAGTACTTATTTGAACATCATTAGCGCCCTCATAAGCAATAATGGAAATTCATTATGGCATTAGATTCTTCATCAATGCTCACAAGCAATCAAAATTCATTACATAAAAAGTAAAAAGTAAAATGCGTTTGGCATCCGCGAATTAAATGTCTTTTATCAAGTAATCTCGTATTTATAAAATATGTGATGATTACTAGTTGAAAAAAAAAAAAAAAAAAAAAAAAACGTACGACAATGAGAGAATTGCTCCGTCTTGACGTGTTTTCTTTCCTCATTCTCATACATGAGCCGAGACAAGAAGTGTGATTGGCACCTATTCTTTCCAATCTTTTTTAATGTCGAATGACCACTCCCATTTGAGATGCTCATGTTTGTCATCATCCGTGAAAAGTGAACTCACAGTATAAGAGCCACGAGCCATTATACCTGAGGGCGCATCCTCAGCTGGTGTTGTGTAAGAATGGAGCTCCATCTTGGGAGGATAGGAGCCGACCATGTGCGTCATTTTGTCGACTGAGGAATAAATATTTACCATTAATAAATACATATAAATGCATTAATTCTAATGGCAATTGGTCAATGCTATATGATTTCTATGATGTATATACACTTCATAAATTACCTGTTACCCCTAAAATATTTAATTTTCCACGACAGCAATTAATTAAAAATAAAATGACATTTGTATTAAATTGTTAGAAATGTAATTACTATCTGTTCACTAATTGTAACGCATTTTTTGCTATACGATATTTTACATTGGATATAAAATTAATAATCATCTTACCTGGAACACCAAGACGGAAAGTTTTTTGGACATATTTCAAACCATGAACTATTTCTCTTTGTACTACAAAATCAATTCTAATTTTGTAGCTGACGCCTTCTTTAATGACAAATGTTTGTTTTTTGAGTTGTGAAATGTCACCAGTTAAATCCAACTCCATGTCTGGTCGATCTGCTACACACAGTGCTAATTTTTTAACAATCACTTTTCGGGGATCATTGGGTTCTAAAAAAAATGAGAAAAAAAAAAAGAATCAATTTTAGAAACAAACGGAAACAGCAAGACAGTGTAAGACGCTTTGGAAAAACAAAAAAGAGTGTTTGTCAAAGTACAAAGGTGTATGATTGCCAAATATAATTTACCAACTATCACACCACCAGCTTTAGCTTCACCAAGCAGAGTCTCCTTGTATTTTCTCAAGCTCTCGTCTTCTTTATCAGCTTCAAGAATTTGCTCAATGGTCTTTTCTGGTGGGGGCTTGTAGTTTGAGTCAATTTCCAACTCATCATCCACAGAATCAACGTGGTCCAGTTTTGGCTCAGTCATTTTTGGATCTAGAAATAAGATATTCTTTTTTGAAAAGAAATGTTGGATACGTCACCTATTATAATAAATTGCTGCAATACAGACAACGACAGCAAACATAGTTCCTTATCACAATTTCATGAACTTTTAATTACTGGGTCATTAAAAAGCAAAAGTTTCAACAATGCACGATTGACTTGCATGTCTTCAAAAGTGCATTTTTTTACAAATGAAATGTATACAATATGCCCGAAAATTCAGTTCAAAAGTAATCATGTAGAGAGTTGCATTAGCCATTTCTTTACCAAACTTTCCAGGGGGTATGACAGCTTTGTTCAAGCTCCAAAAAGGAGAGTAAAAAAGAAAAGATGAAAAAAGAAACAACGGGTTGAGCTAAGTAAGCTAAACAAGCAGATGACTTATTACTTTAACTAACAGACCCCTTCTCGAGAATGCCCTTGTATGTAAGTATACATGTATGGTATAGACAGAGAAGAAGCTTCAATTCGCGACCAAATAATCGAACAAGCAATAAAAGAAAAGGGAAAAGCTTCATTATTTCGAATGACACGATATCAGTAAATTAATAAACGAGCGCTTGAGCAGATTACACGTATATGCAACTTCTCGTGCAACTTAATATAATGGACGCAGACGAGTGGGTGATAACTATCAGTACTTGCTCCCAAATTGGCTTCTTGGCATTTGAGCTTCAGTCATAAGTCTACTATAAAAGTAAGTCAGTCTATCAGTCATGTCACAGTAGTCACAGTGATGTTTTACCTCCAAAAGTCCTCACAGTTCCTGTTATACCTGCCTACCTTTGCACTTGACAATGAATCAAGTGTTAACTATTCACGTCACCAATAATTCACACAATTTTGTTTCGTTCATTGTAAGTATAACTATCGATGTATTAATCAACAACTATACTTGTGCAGTACTGCAGTGCAAGCACTGCAAGCATAACTATCACCAAATCACCATCAACTTAGCTGCTCTCGCTATTGTACTTCATTGCTTTCCCTGCAGTTTCAATTTCTCTGTTTATAGGTACTTGTTAGGTCAATATACTTACTTCACTTATCTTCGATTATTCGTATCACACGCTCGAATTCATATAAATAATGTAGGTATACGCACACTGCACGATTGATGCCCGGCACCTCTCACGGCCTTTCTTTTACGGATAGTAGATAGTACTAAGTATACGGTATCTCTTCCTCTGCTTCTCTTATCTTTTCTTTCTGCCTTTTTTTTAACGGATTAAAGCGCGCGCGAACAATATGGCGACAAAGAAAGAGAGAAATATATATAGCACACGATAGTACAGAGAGAGAGAACCACACACGCGTGTCTTTTTAAAAGACTAAAATCGATCGTTTGCCGTGTGTATCATATTTTTTTACCCTCATAAAACCATCAAACTTAATCAATTAATTATGGAACTGGTTACAAAATTCTACGTTATTCAAATTCACTTTTTATTATTTTCAAATGACAGTTGATTATTTGTTCCGTTTAAATTGGATTTCAGTCTTAAGTAATAGGATCTTGAGAGAGAGAGAGCTCTTACGTGACATTGAAAAGTATTTCCAAGTTACGATAGCTCCATTGACTTGTACAATAAAATAGTTGTACTAGGGCTAAATATTTTATAAAAAAAAAAAAAAAAAAAAAAAATTACTGTGTTATCTTATTTTTTAAGTGATTTTGAGCAGCTTCAACCAATTTGTCCAAAGCTTTCTGATTGATGAACTTGTCTCGAGATTCTTGAACTTTTTCAATCAACAGTTCTGGATGCACTTTCATAAGATCCATCAAGCAATCTGAAATTTAAAAAAAAAAACAGCCTTTGAAATTTCATTCATCGATGTCGAACTATAAATTAAAACGAATAAATTACCAAAGGTTTGCATTTGAAATTTTATTCCCGGATCATCCAAATGCGTCAGCATCTTCGAGTAGGCGTATTCTATGTGAACGTAATAAAATGAAAGATCGTAATCTTTTGGCAAGACTTTCCAAATCTCCTTCATCGCTTCAACGGCCGCAAGACGAACGTCATCGTGTTTATCCTCCAGACGAGTCAGTATGTCAGGATTCATTTGGTGAATGTGCTCTTCTTTAATGTAAGACAATTCTTGTCCAATGTTCATCACAAGACAAATGGCTTGAAGTGTGTAAAGTCTCGTTTTGTGCGAATCATCTTCAATCAGATTAACGAGAATCGGATGAACCCTGTCAAACAGCCAGCCAAAATGCTCTACTGTTATAGATGACTGGAGCTTCGACTTTTGATCACCCTCAGTACCATTATCTTTACAATTGCCCACAATTTTGTTCAGCAGGGTACAAAGACAGCACACGGATGCAGTACGCGTTGCCTCGGCTGTTCTGCCAGCAGCCCATTTTAATCCAGGAAAAATAACTTTTTCGAGCATTAAGCTTGCAAAATCGACAAAAGCCTTCGTATCTCCGTCTTCACTTGGCCTGTCCCAGTGTTGAAAGTACTCTGACAGAAGAATATATTGCTTCAACCGCAGTTTTGGATCAGCTTCGCCTGAAGTGGTTTTTTCGAAAATAGGATGAACCAGTTTCAAGTTGGCACACGATGCCGATCTCGCGTGAGTTAAGCAGGCTTGAAAAATTAAAAACTCGTGAGAGCTAGTGTTCCATAGTTCGGGTTCTGCTTGAATTGACGTTAAAACGACCTTGATGTACTTCTCGTAGAGCTCATTCGAGTGATCTAAGCCTTCAGTTTTTGAAAGAAGTTCCAGTAATTTCTTGGCCTTGTCTGAGACGAGTATGTCCAACGACAGGGCAAGGACGGTAAAGATCGTCACGAACAAGGCCTCGGATATCGTGGAACAGTCCTCCTTGCAGACATCGAGTAGCGACTGACAGCAGTTGAGCACATCTAATTGATAATGTAGCTTACGATTCAAGCATATTTCACTCTCTTTTAAAAACTTGGCGATTCTGGGTAGTTCGACGACGAGCTCTTTTCTCGTGCAGCCCCGCAATATGCCAGCAAACACCTTCAACTGGCCCTTGGTAGGAATTCCACAGAGATCCGACATCAAATGGTCGAGCAAGACATTGGCAGGGACAAAGTACGCCATGTATTCGGCAGCGAGCTCAACATTTTCTACGACCCTGTTGTCCTCGTCGACGCAAGCTCTAAAAAAATAAAGAATATTTCAAATGCATGTAGCTTTTCAATTAATTAAACGGGCGTCGTCCATACCGATACATGGCTGGAAGTAACTTTTTCAAGTAATTTGTTATTTCCTCTTCGACGTTGAGTACGAGAATGCAGAGTAACTGAGCAGCTCGAACTTTTATGTCACTTAGCCAGTCACCAAGTTCTCGAGACAAGGCTGGTATAAGCTTGCACAAATTTTGTTGGACTATTGTACGGCATCCTAAATTTGGTCTGACAACTGTAATGTTGATAGTAATTTTGAGTAATTATACAATAATAATATCGTGCTCAAAATACGTCGAGGGAAAAATGCTCACTATTGGCGGGATAATGAGCCAGATACTCGGGAAGAAAATCCAATTTCTCTTTGAATTTTTTGTCGGATTCGTTCTCTGTGATATATTTTTCACCGACGGCCATCCATAGTTTCGATGCCTTGTCACGAATATCCGCGATTACATCGTTCATGCCTGTGAGTAACAGAGGCAGTAATTTGTACCAATAGCTGTACCTGTCTTTCAGCTCCATCATCCACATTCCAGCCACATCGATGACAGCTAAAAAAATCGATGTTGTTTTGTGTTATTTGGTAAATAAATATTTCTTGTTCGAGTTAAATGAAAATGACAATACTTGTTCTAACGGTACCCGACTGGTCAAACAATCTCTCGGCCATTGGTCCTGCCACGATTTCCATCAGTTTGCCATTGCCGTAAATCAACACTACGCCAATCGTTTTGATAGTAGTTATCCGCACCTTGTGGTGCTGATGAGCCACGTTACTTAATATCGGCCTAACGAAAACCTCCGAACGTTTATTAAAATCGTTAGGCAGAGCTTTAGCGACTTCGCAGATACACTCGCAACTTTCCTGCTTGACTTCCGGATACTTGTCAGTGACAGTTCTCGTCAAAATTGCCACCAAATCTTCAAAATAAGCCGTCAGTTTGTCTTGATACTTATCTACGATAGCTCGCAATAAGATGATACACTTCAGTCTCACTTCTTCAGACGTTTCGATCAACTCTTGCGGTCCCAAGCGTTTCGTGATAATAGGTATCACGTACACTATATTCTTGTCAGAACACGGCAAGTGCAGGATGAACTTTTTTAAAATCTTGAGTGCCAAGTCTCTGCAAGCCTCCATTTGATCGTGTAGAGTACGAACAATGGGTCTGTGAAATGTTTCCCACAACTGTAACGAATCTTGTTGGTCCATAGTTTCGATCGACTCGACATGTTGCAAAATATCATTGAGCACTTGTTTCCTCTTAAACTTATCCTCTGATTGTAGAGACAAGCAAATTTGATGAGACTCTTCGAACCAGGTCATGCTTACCTTAATTGTAGTATACTACGGGGTACAATGCACTAACAACTTAATGAACGCCATCAAACATATACATTATATGGTATCTGGTGTACCTGGTGAGTAAACAAGATTTAATGTTGCTATGACAACATTCGGCTTTTCACGAGTATCTGTTTGTTAGCTATGATTCTATAAAATTTGATGAGTGAAAACGTCAAAGAACTTTCAAACAAATATTTTTGGTCAAAATGATACGAGCTTTGCATGAATTCACAAGGCAAACATAGAATTTGACTCAATTTAATATGATCACTATTTTATTATAATTCAATCGTCATGTGCGATCTATACATTAAGATAATTACAGTTCGTAGAACTAGCTACTAGTATATAAATAAAAAAAAATTTTTAAAAATTAAAAAACTTAATCCAAAAAATCGATTGTAAGTAGTAAAAAACAAATATATTCGCTTTCTGCTCTCCAAAAAGATAAGCAATGCACAATTAAAATACAATTTTAAATAAATCGATAAAACTAACGAAAAGAATCATTGTGCTGACGAAAAAAAAAAAATTTTTAGTCTTAAATATCTATTCAAAAATAAAAATGCTATTAACTGGCAAAATACACATGATTTAAAAACTGCTTCCTTTTGGAATAGAAGTCGTTCTCGTGTGACCTTTTTGTATCACGCATTTGGTGGTTGCATTTTAATATCACACTTTGGTTAAATACATACAAAAATATCATATAAAATTATAGAATTGAATCATGCTCTAACGTGGTAATATTTACGTGTGAATTTGTGTGAGTAAATAGAATATTTTTCTCTATCTCCGTTTTTGTGTCTCGCTAAAAGATGGGCTCATCGTCAGTGAGCATATATGATATACATATGTATTCAGGTATCGTTGACTTCCCACTCTGAAAAACATTCAGTCCTCTAGAGTAACGTTTTTGAATAAATATGACATCGACTCCTTGTTGTGTATGCGACGTATTGCTTCTGCCAGCAGAATACTTATGTCTACGGTTTTTATCTTGTGACATTGCATTTTTTGGAGTTCATGTGGAATTGTGTTGGCGACAACAACCTAAAGTTAGAAACAAAGTATTCATTATTAACCCACTAAATGATCATTAAATTAGAGTTTAATTACATGACTTAAAGAGGTATATTGCATGTTAAATCAAAGTGATTTGAGAACACGGGATATTGCCAATGAGACAAATATTTTAATTTTACTTTATAACAAAAAATATATATATATATATATATATAGGAATACTGCCAAGACATTGTGTACCTCATCGATGGAGGACTCTTCAATAAGCCTGGGTGCATCTGAGCTGAGTAATCCGTGAGTCGCAAGCACGTAAATCTTGTAAGCTCCACGTTCTTTAAGCACCTCGGCTGCAGCAACGAAAGACTGTACGTCGTCGACCATGTCATCGACCATGATGGCTATGCGCCCTGCGACATCGCCAACTACATTTATTGGTGGTTTTTCCTTGGCCGGATGTACTGGCACGCCAACACCGACTTGCATTGTCCTCAGGGATGACAGAGTAGGTGGCGAATAGCGTCCATCATTCATGTCTGATTCAGATTCACGCTGCTCACCGTGAATAACGGCTATTCCAAGACGAAGACGCTCTGCATAACTTGTTGCTTTTTTTGCGCTCCCTGGATTTCGCGCAACTATAACTGAGTTACGAAAGTCTGGAATCTGATGTTTATGTTTTGTTATGCTTTTTGAGCTGAATTTTTATGAGACATATCATTCTTTTTACGCATAATACTAACCGATTCTTGTACATATTGAAGTAGAAAGGGACTGGCCCTCAAGTTATCCACAGGACAGTCAAAGAATCCTTGAATTTCTTTCTGATGAAGATCCATGGTGATTATGTGGGTCAGACCACTTTTGCACATCATTTTAGCCAATAGCTTTGAAACGATACAGCCTCTTTTGCGCATTTTGCACTGTTTTGAATAAGGAAGATATGGAATGACGCCAACGATGCTTTTGGCCGAAGAAGTTTTACAGGCATAAGCCATAATTAGGAGCTCCATTATGTTATTGTTCACATCTTTAGTACCGGTTTGTACAATGTAAACGTCCTTGCCTCTGACGGAATCGCCAATTTCGACCATCGTTTCTCTGTTTGTTTTATAATACACTGCACAGCCTCCATTCTTCACTCCTAAGCGACTGTAATGAGGAAAACAAGGTCGAACAATTATTAAGTTAACAAAGCCTCATGATTTATATGAACTAAAGTAAAATATATTCTTACTCAGCAATTAAATTAGCTAGTTCAGGGTGAGAATTTCCAGCAATTATTACAATATCCGCTGATATTGGCCTATCCATACTGATGCTTTACAACTGATTATATACTCACAAAAAACCTGAAAACACAGAAAACAGTTGCATATCAATATCCTCTATTAATTAAAAAAAAAAAAATCAACAAAATAAGTGTGCAAATAATACTTAAAGGCCACTTAATCAAGGTATACTTAACCACCTACAAGCTATTATATAGCTGAAGCTTGAAGCCCCACCAATATTTATACATTTACATAACGTTTAACTCGAAGAAAAAAATGTAAGGCAGGCCGATTCAATTATACAGTGTGTGTGCATGATTGTGCATAGCACGGCTTTTGAGAGACTTTTGCGTCACGAGTTACACGCATACACGTGTTATATGTAATAATATAAATAAGAGGTAAAAACTAACTTTGTATGCAGGCTTGTAGTAAGTAAATGGATGAAAGTAAGTGAAGATGTTGGGAAATGTACTTCTCAGCATATCACACAAAGTGTAAATAAATATGGCCAGCAGCAGCACTACAGTTATGGCTTTGAAATCAACCTTGCAAAGTTGCAAACTATTCTCGTGTGTACACACATTAGGTAAGCGCAAATTACATTTGTCCTTACCTATGTTGTTAAATATTCTTTCACGTTGAAAAAAAAAATAAAGCTAGCCCTCGACTTGATTTTTAGCTTCCTCTTTTATTCTTTCCCTGATAAGAATTAAGTAACTCAACTGATCAACTCCTCAACTTTATTTACCTCTGTGCGCGCGTCGTCGTCGCCGTTGCGGAGGAAACTGATTAACTGAGAGAAAACAGCTGTTTCGTTTAGTGTACTAAACTAAAATTTAGGGCGCTCTCACCCCCTACTAATTTCTGGTTCACGTCTTCCATACCATTGCAGTGTATGTTTGGTTTGTTAGTTAATATAAATGGTATGTTGTCATAGTAATAATCTAATAATGCTACAGATTTACTTTTACTGATTACAGGATTATAAATCATCATAATCTCTTCAAGTAAAAAAAAAAAAAATGTATAAATAAAAGTTGGTGCATTGATTTGTGAATACCTACTTGGAAAATTGTTTAAAAAACTTTATCTTTATCATGTTTACATCTAGATTAAACTAAAAAATATTTTGACATGTATATAACATATAACAGACGTTACTCACCCTAGAGATACGAAATATGGGATGGATGACAAAAAATTGGCAGATTTAATTAAAAAGCGGGCTGCGTGTAAAATATACTCATTGGCAGTTGTTGCGTATTTTTAGGCGCATGCTGCAGGTTTATTGTACCAAGTACACATATGTATAAGTATTTACATACAATGTTCCTTAAATGCAGCACACCATCCACCCACCACCCAATCGCCGGCCGGTTGTTTTTTAAAAACTTTTTTGTTTTTCATTTGATTAAGTATCATCTTTACCTTTTCAAATAAATGTAATTTGCATTATACATGTACGTACAGTACATGTATGTATAGTGCACAGTCGACAAGATGACAATTGATGGTTGACACTTGACAAGTGCTTGTTGGACGTTGGTGGATGCAGACCACGGCAGTGTACCTGCAGTTTTAACCCAAGTCATCGTATTTGCAAGGGTCCTATTAATTGGTACTTAATACGAGAAAAAATATTTTACTTTCCTGTTGTTGATCTGTTGCCTCTTAACTTAGGTATGGTGAGCCAAACACTCTTATTTTGCATTTTTTGCGTTTCTAAGAAGCGATTTGATATCGTAAAAAAAGCTTGACAAGCTCTTGAATTTTTAGTTAGTTATCGGATATATATACTTGTGCACATTATAGAGTATTGGCAATTTTGATAATAACAGCTAGTGTCTAGAAATTTTTCTCTCGATTCAAACTTGAAACACTCACTGTTAACAATCAGCTGATTCTGTAGACGCTATTTACAATGAAAACTTTAATTATTAACAAGGCATTTAATAACTTTGTGCTATATCTTATCTAAAAAAAATTCGTGCATTAAGGTAAAACGCCCAATACTTGGACAAAACTGAAATTCAGACCGATACTTGGACAGTGGAAAATCAGTCATTGTAGCAAATAAAAAAGAGATATTTTAAAAAACGTAATAGATTAATATTGCTATGATTATTATTGATGATATACTTGAATTTTTAAAAAAATTTCAGCAACATTTAATACATGCGAATGATTCTAAATTTCACCGTAGGCGCCATAAGACTGCGATAATTTTTCTCCGTTTTCTATGATTTTGATAATAGGTAATGCTCGTTAAAATTAATCCAATGCATTTGTATAAATGCTGTATGGTATTATTTTACAACTTTTACATTAATTAACAATATTTCTAATGTAATCGTGGACAAAAAAAATTTTTATAATGTAAAATTAGCTGTCCAAGTACACCTCACGATTTCGTAGTAGTTGGACAGACGTGGAGCTCTTGTCCAACTTCAGGTCATAGGCACAAAAACGTCGTAGCCAGTACATGGACATACAATCAAAGTTGTTTACCTTTTAACGTAGTTAATCTTTTATGCGAATTTTTTAAACAAAAGTGTATAAAAAGTGAAGTACTTTGTAGAAAAAAAACACTTTACTAATCAGTTTTGTTGTTAAGGGGTGCACCGCTTTAAGAAAATTGTTTTTTCAACATTTTTAAAAGTTAACCTCCAATTCACTGTAAATACAGATGAAGTATGGGTTCTGAAAAGAGGAAAAATGTTTTTAAAAAAATATAAAATAATGAAAAAGAACAAAAGTGGAGGTCATACAACAAAAACAAAAAAGAAAAGTAAGAAAAATTATAGTCTTATTAAAAATAAATCTTAAATAACAAAATTAAAAAAAAAACAGTAAAATTGGTTTTACACTATCTCACTGATAGAATAATTGAAAAAACTGAGTACCGAGGTGAGAGCTTAATTGAGTTGGATAATTCGTTTGCTATTGAAGAGATGCAGTTCCTTCTAAAGAAAATTCAAATCAAGAAGGAGAAGTGCGATTCCTCACAATTGAAAATGTTGAAAATCAAAATGCACCCTGAGGGATTTATCTTGCATTTAATAAATTATTTTTGGAAAAAAGATTAATAATTTTACTTACGAATTTTACGTAATAAATTTGTTATTATTTATCCCCTTCGTTAACATTTTTTCGTTATAAGGTATTTATCTAAATACATACTTTAGTTTTAATAAGTACTTGTGCCTTATCGTAATTTATACAACTGTAAAATCGTTTAAGTTAGTATTGTCCAAGTACTGCTTTCCAACTTGTCCAAGTACTGCAGCATTGTCCAACTTTTGGTTTTCAAGGTTGTCCAACTACTACGACAGTCGAGAATGATTGTCCAACTACTCCGATAAGTTGACATGTTTTAAAATGTACGATAACTATTATTTAAGAGCTATTTTAAAACATTTTTTGTGTGTTATATAATCCTAAGGCATCCTAATTACAAGTAATTATTTAAAAAATATGGAAGTATTGCACATTAACTTCGGAATATGAGCGTTAAAATTAGTTTCGAAAAATCTGTCCAAGTATTGGGCGTTTTACCTTATCAGCGCACCATGAAAAAAAAACTGATCAAGGTCACGCTGTTACACAAAAATCGTGTAATGCTTCAAACAGTTTAAACTTGTTTCGACAGGAAATTGGCCGTGCGCGCGCAGTTCATTAGTAGGAGAGAAAAAACAAACGAAAAATGGCGGTTCGCCTTATGTATTCTAAAAACAAGTCAAGTCAAGGCCCGTTTCTTGTCTGCACTTGCCAGTCAATTGTGTTGCTGCACATCTCGTTAAAAAAACAGTTTGAGTAGTCTTTTTTTTGTGTACTCTCGTGGGAAGGAAAAAAAAACGGATTTTATCCCCGTTTGCGATTTGAAAAATGTAGCAAGCTTCGTTGAGTGTTTTGTTTTGCCAGAAACAAATCTCTTCACAAGTATGTTCTCCTGTCTCCTGTCACATCGTTTTTAGGTTGTCATCGTGTTTGCAATTGTCTCTTTTTGATGTTAATTCAAATGTTTTTCTTGTGCTTGGAAGCGTCATAACCTAGGCATTGCATTTGCATCCATACGATTGGCGCTGAAGTCTCGAACCTCTTTGTGTGTCGAATTTTGTGACGTTACGTTTAGCGCGGGGGCGTTTGTGTCGCGTTGTATGAAAGTACTCGCTATGAAAAACGTTCGTTTGATTTAAGGAATAACTTGTGATCAAGGGAAAAAACTTCCCAAAAGCCGAGGACATGGCTGCAGAAAAACTCAGTCAAGGCACCAAGCGTAAGACGACCAACGAGGACGAGTCACCTACGCAGAAGCGCCTCCGTAAAACCGTCAACGACAGCTTTGAAGAGCTCGAGGATGGCGCGGTGATTGTTTATTTTTTTATTTTTTTTTTATCTCTGGAAATTTTAAAGACGAATATTGAAAATCGAGTGGGATTGATCATTGGGGTGTACTTGATTCAGTATTTCATTGTTATTCTGATTTCTATTTTTTAAAACTAAAAGAACCAATTTGATGGAATTACTTACTTTTAAAATAAGTTTTACATCGTGCTGGCTACAAACAAAAACATTTTATTAAAAAAAAAAAATAAATTAAATTACAGAAAAAAAAAAAATTACAAAAATTGTCAATTTTAGCTTGTGGCAGGGAAAATCACACGAGTTTTCATGAAGAACTTCATGTGTCATGATGCCATGGAAGTGAATTTTAATCAAAGAGTAAACTTTATTGTTGGCGCAAATGGCAGTGGCAAAAGTGCCATACTCACAGCTTTGACAGTTGGTTTGGGCGCCAGAGCTAAAGTCACCAACAGAGGACCATCCATCAAGGGTAAGAATTAATGATTTTCGTTGAGTGGTG
This sequence comes from Copidosoma floridanum, assembly GCF_036245765.1. Taxonomy (NCBI): domain Eukaryota; kingdom Metazoa; phylum Arthropoda; class Insecta; order Hymenoptera; family Encyrtidae; genus Copidosoma; species Copidosoma floridanum. Next base: position 7,341,512 of record NW_028321906.1, on the reverse strand, counting down.
TACAATTCTTTTATAAGTGCTGGACTCTTAATCAAATTTTACTAATTTTTATAGAGTTCATCAAAAAAGGAAAAAGCTCGTGTCTTATTGAGATATCTGTTACAAACGACGGCCCATTACCTTATAAGTATGAGAACTATGGAAATATAATTACCATAGTTCGTACAATATCACAGTCTGCATCAGGGTACAAAATCAAAAATTGGAAAGGTATGTAATTTCATTTTTATAGGTAATTTTACAACTCCTAAAATACACATCTTTTAAATTTATACCTCAATTGCTAATATTTTTCACGAAACACTTTATTTTTAGGAGATACAATTTCTACTAAAAGAGAGGAGCTTGATAGCATTATTCAACAGCTGAATATACAAGTTGATAATCCAATTTCAGTATTAAATCAAGATGTATCTAGAACTTTTTTAGTATCAGCTAATTCTAGTGATAAGTACAAGTTATTTATGAAAGCGACTAGATTAGATGTTATTGGCGAAAACTACAGGAAAGCTGCAGAATCGAGTGAAGTTACTAAACAGAGTCTGCAGGAAGCAAGAAAGCATCTTTCTGAAAATGAAAACGACATAGCGCGGATTAAAAAGAAACTTAAGGCTCTGGATTCTCTTGTTGAAACCCGTGAAGAATATAATAGTGTCAATAACGAAATCATGTGGGCAACAGTAAGTACATTAACGAATTTCATAAGTAAAACTGGCTATGTGCACAGGTAAAGTAAATGTATAAATTTTCAGGCAATCCAAGAAGAAAAGAAATTATTGGATATTGACGCTAAAATAGAAAGCCAACAAGCCAATGTGAAAAAACTAAAAAATTTAGAGTCATCAAAGGCTACCAAAGAACAAGAAATCAACGAAAAAATCGAGTATGTAGCTGATTTTTTAAATTCAGTTTTCATCGTGTAATGTAATAATTTTTTTATAAAACTTATTTTGCAGGGTATTAAAACAGGAAATAGCTCAACATGAAGCTGAAGCATCTGGCAGTGAAGCTAAACTTAATGAAGTTAAGCAAAGTTTAAAGGAGGCTAGTAAATTACATGATCAGAAAAAAGAAAAATGGAGAGCAATTCATCAAAGCATCAAAAGAAAAGAAAATGAAATATCCGATGTATCAAACGAAATTAAAAAATTAGAAAAGTAAGAAAATTTATAAATATATAAACGTAGTTAATCATTTGGTGAAATAATTTTTTTTCTTTTTTTTTTCTAGAGCAAGAGGTGGTGCCGAAAAGCAAGGATTAACTGAAGAACTTAAAAAGTGTGAAGAAGAACTTGAAACAGTTGTAGCTACTTTGCAAACAAAACAAACTGAACTCATGCATTTTGAAGAAAACAAACGACTCCTTGATCAACAGTATCACAATGCTTCAATGGACGTTGAACAGAAAAAAATTAATCTTAGTGCGTCTTTTCATAATTGCAATTTGTGAATGTATAAGCCAGAAAACATTTTTATTTTTTATAACTATTCTTTCAGCAAAATTGCGACAGAAATTAACTGCTTTCAAAAGGCAATCTAGTGATGTTTTGACTGTTTATGGGCAAAACATGCCTCGTCTTTTAAAACGAATTGAAGAAGAGCATCAAAAGGGAAGGTTTAAACATAAGCCTGTTGGTCCCCTAGGTTAGTACATGTGTTAAATTGAAATATCACGTATTTTGATTAAAAATTTATTATCCATTTTGGTTACTTCAGGCCATTTTATCAAAGTCAAAGATCCACGATGGATACCAGCAGTGGAAAATCATTTAGGATTTGGAACACTTACTTTATTTTGCGTGGATAACATTCAAGACAATCGTGTTTTGACTGTGATAATGAACGAAGTGTTCAGAGGAGATCGTCTACCTCAAGTTGTCATCAGTAGATTTTTTGACAGAGTCGGTAACATTTTTTAACAAATCAAAATAAAAGTGTGTAGGTGTGTTCTGGACTTATTCTTTTTTCTTTATGTTGCAGGTGCATAATGTAAGTGAAGGCTGTACTCATTCACCGAGGTATATGAATCTTTTGGATGCTATGGAAATATCTCATCCCGTAATAGCTAATTCTTTGATAGATCAAAGAGAAGTCGAATGTATACTTTTGATTCCAACATCTGATGAAGCTTGTGAAGTGATGTCAGATGCAAGAAAAGTACCACAAAATACTAGACGGGCAATCACAATGAATGCTGATTTGTTTTTCCCAGACCCTCAATACAGGACTTATGGTGGCAGTGTCACCAAACCAAGATACTTACAGGTGTCTACTAGTGATGCTATTCAGTAAGTTATTTCCTTTTGTTTTCTTTTTTTTTTAATTGTAAAAATTATACTTGCCTATTGACTATCGAACATTTGTTAGGTCGTTGCAAGAAGAAATTGGTGTTGCTGAAGATGAACTGCGTCTTGCTGAATCACAATGCTTAAGTATTCGTGAAAAAAAGTTAGGTATTGCACAAGAGCTTAATCAAGTTCTGGCTCACGTTAAAACTCTAAAGCAGAATCAACAAAATTTGAGTAACAAAATAGACAAATTGAAAGATCAACTTGACACATACAATGATGAAAGCATAAACGCATTTGTAAGTAATAAAGCCAATAGAATGCAAGAATCATGCGTTACGAAATATTTTACCGTGGTGTGCATTTCTTTTCAGAAAACAGAACTCGAAATATGTCACAAATGGCTTGCTGAGAAGAAGGAGGAAGAAAGTCGTATGGCAGTAGAGTTCAATGAGTCGAAGAAACATTTAAATACTTTGAATGATGAATGCAAAGTACAGCGAGATCTTAGATTAAATCTTGATGCCAAATTACAACCCATTAAGGTAACGCTACTTTTTTTCATAACTTTCTTGTCATTATTTAATGGAAATATTCTTGAATTTTCTAGGATCACATTAAAGAACTGAAAGACGAAAAAAACAGACTTAATGTATCGAATAAAGGTGCAGCGCGCAGAATGGAAGAAGCCAAACAGATCCTTCAAAAGTTAGCTGGTGAGCATGAACAGCAACAGCGAGTCGTTAATTCAAAGGTTGAAAGTGCCGAAAATACCTGTCCACGAATGGAATCAACAAGGTATTTTTATCATGTCATCTATAATAATTTGGGTTATTCAACAGTACTGACGAAATTTTAATTATTTTTAAGATCGATTGGTGACTTGAATAATCGATCAAAAGAACTCAAGGTGATGATTGAAACTATGGAGAGAGAACATGGATCAAAAGATGATTTGTTGAAAGAGCTTGAAGAAAAACAAAAAATGTTTTATGGCGTTCGTGAATTTGCTGTAGAGTTGCAGAGGAGCAACGATGTAAGTTGCGTTTTTACAATAATTTTAGTTTTATTGTTATTTTACTACATTAAATCGTTATTTAAATTTATTTGCTTTCAGAAACATATGGATCGTTTGAGAAAACGCAAGGTGTTTTACAACGAAATGAAGAAAAAAATAAGCGAAAGAGTGCAAAAGTCATTCTCAAATATTTTATCTCTTAGAAATTATAAGGGAAAAATAACAATTGATCATCACAAAAAAGAACTGTCACTAGAAGTAACACCGAAAAATGATGCTAAGCGAACAACTCATGATGCCAAAGCCCTGTCAGGTGGTGAACGTTCTTACTCTACTGTAGCTTTTATTTTAGCACTGTGGGACAGTACAAGATTACCATTTTATTTTTTAGACGAATTTGATGTGTTCATGGTAAGTGGTGTTACTTAAAATTAAAGCATACTAGAAGCACTAATACGTGTTAATCTGTATATTATTTGTTTAGGATAAAATTAATCGCCGAGTGATCCTTGATATTCTCTTGCAACATGCACAAAATCATCCTCATAGTCAGTTTGCCTTTTTGACTCCACTAGATACCTCGCATATTATAGCTGATAACTCTATAACTATTCATAGGTATGTTATTTGTCAAATGTTACGGTTTTTTTTTTTTTTTTTTTTTTTTTACAACTAGTAAGTCGTTTTTGAACTTTGGAATTATTCTTTCAGATTGGCTCCTCCAGAGAGATCATCGTAAAAAAATCATTTTAAAAAGTATTGAGTTAAATTATTCTAAGTGTTAGTTTTGTCGTGTGTTTCAAAGATTAATGTTGAAAAAAAACCTGGATGTTTATTTTTGATAATTTATGCGTTATTTTTGTACTGCAGATTCAATGTGTTTGTGAGTGCCTGATCTGGTGCCTTGTTTCATCAAAAAATAGATAATAAAAAAAGAAAACTTTCAGTACAAACTCAATAAAAAAAAAAAAAAATCACACTTGTAACATTTTATTTGTTTCATCCTATCATGCGTAACTAAGCCTGCAAATGTTATGAAATAATAGAAAAAATAAAAAATAAACAGAATTATTTTTTTAAACACAAAATTATACTTTTATGAAAATTAGTAATATCCAGGAGTTTGTTACATTTTCTTTCCTTTGCATGCATACCTAAGCTTTTCCAAAGTCGAAGCTAATAATTTGATTAAAAACGACAACACGAGAATGAGAGCTGCACGTTAAAACTGTTGACTGTTAACTACCTAACTGTATTTATACGCAATTTCTATATACAATTCTATCATTTGATATTTTTAATATTTTTATAGACATGAATAAATACGATGGACGCACATGATAACTGGTGAACATATTTGTTATTTAAAAGTCCCGCCCCTTCCGGTTTCCGATGTTTTCATTTTTCATATCTTGAGTTTGACTTCTCGGAACGACCGGAACATATGGGTCAAATAGTCCTCAACAATTCAACGAAAACATCTATCAGTACTATACGTTTACTAAGTTATTGAAAACTGTCACGTTAAATACACGTAAAAAATTAATGTTAAAACCATATTGTTGAAATTATTTTATGGTAAATATGGTCGTTTGTACATGAAAGTAAGTCAATTACAAGATCACAACAATCCCCACATACAGGTTGCCCATTGTAACTGGGAAACGTCAACGTTGATTAATGTTGGTTGAAAGTTTTTCATTGAAATTTATAGTTGGAACGAAAATGCAGTCAAACGGTGACACGTCTGAGAGGCGATTCGAAGTAGAATGTAAGCTCGAGGCGGAACTGGCCTCTTTGGAAGCTTTGAAAGAAGCACGAGAGCAAAGCAAAAGGTTTACCAATGGTATGGTGGCCATCCTATCATCCTTGGAAGACAGACTAGCTACCCTTCGTCGTACAATACTTCCGGTTTACAATGAAACTGGCAACCTTCAAACACAACAGCACAGTAAGTTCATTTGTCGCGCTTTTCTACATAGTGCACACACAGCATCCTCCAATTGTCAGTAATGTACAAACTGCCTTAATTACTAATGCACAGATGTAGAGAAAACATTGGCAATACTGAATCATGCAATTGGTTACTACGGAGTCTGTCAGGAGGTGGAAGGCTCTGTTCGTGGAGGACCCAGCGGTGTGGGTGGCCTAGATGGTTTCTTGGAATCAATGAATCGCTTGTACGATGCCCAGCGCTACTTTCAAAAGAACAATCCAAGCTCCGTAGAGCTGGAGAACGTGTCGACTCTCTTTGGCACAGGACTGGAATCCCTTTACTCCGAGTTCAATGATATCTTGGCTAGACAGAGCAAGCCAGTGCTACCCATTGTCTTGTTGGACTTGATTGGTTTGGATGAGGATACAAGTAACGAGGATGCGCCACAGTCGCTTTGTCAGTTGCCTGAAAATACACTTGCTGATTTGGTGAAGATATCAGGCTGGCTGGAGGAAAGAGGACACAGGAGGCACACCAAGATTTACGCGACGGTGCGCTCCGCTGTTGTACTGCGCTCCTTGCAGCTGTTGAAGGAACACCAGCGAAGCGCCAGTGGGGGTAGCACTCATGCCGCTAGTCCTATGCCTGTAAGTATTTATTGCACTGTAAATGACATTAGGACGATACATCTCACGAAATCCTTTTTCAGAGGACAAAGTTTGCCCACCGACACTCGCTAAGCGTAGCAGAGGCAGCAGGCCGTCGAGCGTCGCGTCGTCTTCAACTAGTTCTCGAAAAGAAAGCCAGTAAGATGCTGCAGAAGGCCTCGCAGACGACAGGTCTCTCGTTTCCCAGCTCTCGAAAATCTGCAGCGAGTCCAGCTGGCCACCATCATCACGGCAACGACGACGCGGCACCCGTTGACGAGCAGGAGATGGAGAACTACTTGCTGCTCGCAGCTGGACTGCACAAGCTCATGCAAGCCGAGCGCACCCTGATCGGCCGCATATTGCCCGCGACACTTCAGCTGCAGGTGCTCGAGGCTACTGTCAGGGATGCCATGGACCTCGTTGCTCACGACGGTGAAAACATTGCTGCTCGGGCAAAGCGCTGTATCGCTAGAAAGGACTTTACGGCTGTTTTGGTGGTATTCCCGATATTGAAGCACCTGGAGGAATTGAAGCCGGACTTGGAAAGGACGGTGGAGGGCTGTGAATACGCTCTCAGATCCAAGTTTGCCTCTGTCATTCAGACCCTTACGGATACTGTAAGTTTTTTCCCCCTTGCCGCAAGGCAGTGTACATCATTTACTTAACTCGCGTTGCCTTGTGGATTCAGGGTGCTCAAGCACTGGAGTGCTTCGGCGAGAACGTGCGCAACGAGTCGAGTTCTGCATTGCCCAAGGACGGCACTGTAGCGGAGAGCACGAGCAACACACTGATTTTTTTGGAACAGCTGACAGAGTACACGGATACCGTTGGTGCTGTTCTCAAGAGACACAATGAATCTGATTCTTCTGGATCTCTGGATACCAAACAAAACGAACAACAGTGCAGAACCGCCTTGGGCCTCTACATAAGTAAATATATTTTTTTGTTTTTATTACTTAGTGTTACGAGGCAAGTTTTTAAAATAATCGAATAATCATACCGCCAATTGGCCGAATTCATAATGAATCACGACAGACAGTGCCGCGTCGGCAAATTTCACAGAGATACCTATCATTTCATCAATGATTCATCTCTTTGAGCACTCGACCATTTAAATACCTAACGTGTGTGTGACTCAGATGACGTTTTCTCAGTAGCCTTCCCCATTGAATTGAATATACCCGTTCAATTTATGCATTACAGAGCGCGTGTTGGCTCTGCTCAACTTGGCTCTAGTTAGCAAAAGCGACACCTCATACTCGGACCCTTCGTTGCGTGCCCTTTTCCGCCTGAATAATCACAACTACGTGATCAATGCGCTCAGGAGAAGCGCACTCATGGAATTGCTGCTACTGGCTGAACCGAGTGCCGAGCAAACTTACCTCGATCTGCTGGCTCGCGATCGCACGACCTATGTCACTGCAACTTTTGCTAAAGCTCGTGGACATGTCGAGCACAACGATGAGCCAGGTAAATAATGCAAGATTGTTGTGGCGCGATGAAAAATACTTTGATACTTGCGTCTTGGAAATTGCAAATAAACTTGTATGATAATAACAATGACATTTGTACAAAATAGGCTCAAAGGTACTTAAGGAGCGCTTCTCTGGGTTCACTCGAGAGTTTGAGGAAGCGGCCAAGTTTCAGCGTACGTATGCCGTACCGGACGGACAGTTACGCGAGGAACTGCGCAACGAACTGCGCCAGTCTCTTGTGCCGATCTACACGACCTTCTACCACAAATATCGGCATACCTCGTTCTCCAAGAACCCAGCCAAGTACATTAAATTCAGTCCAGAGCAGGTGGCGACTACAATTGATACGTTCTTCGACACGGCTGCCTAAATGCATTGAACTAACAAGGCTTTCTTGTTCAGTGAATCGTGTTAATTTTTTTAATTGTTGCTCAGTTGATAGTTTATTTTTCTTACAGCCTGGAAATTTCGATAGGACGAGAAGATTAGAGTAATGTTGTTTCCATGCAATATTGACACTACCTGTGAGGCTGAGAAACAATACTCACTAAAAAAATCATAATTAAAACTTGATTCTTAGTCACTTTTTGTACATTTTTAAATTTTACACTCATCGAAAACGATTTATGTAAATATGTTCACAGAGTAATTTTAAGTCGGTATAGTGTACAATTTACTAAAAAAAAAAAAAAAAAAAACAAGACTTCATTTTTTAACTTAAAACAACATATTTTATTGATTCCCTGTTAATAAAAAACATGTATGGAACACCCATTTGATAAGCAAATTTAGTTACAATATTAAGCTTTTTTTTCTTGTTATTTTAGTCGGACTGAAACAAGATTAGTTTTATTTGCACGTTCAAAAAACGTGCGAAGAGCAGTGAAAAGTTTTTTTTTAGTTGGAGGCATGTGTAAACTACGCATTATATGTATTTCAGTCCAATCTCAGTTTTCATACACACTTTATTTATTTATTTTTTTTTTATTAATATATTCATATAAAAAACAATCAACATGTTTTTAACCCTTGATACATATTCGATTAGTGGCTTAGCTTAATAAAATTGGTAGCCAATATGAACTTGAGCAATTATATGTACAAAGTTAATGTATTCGCTTTTAGATTGTTCGTCTTATTTTTACCTTGCACTCAAAAAATGTTCCCCTATTTTCCCCCATCCTTTGTTACTGTATATTACTATTTTTTTATTTAATTTATTTTTTTTTCAACAAATACTTGCATGCACTCTCTCCACAGTTACGCTGTTTCTCTGCTCTTCCCGTATTATTTTGTTTTCTTTTCTTTCTATTATTTTCCTCCATTTTAATCATCTTCGCGAGCGTATACATTTGTACACATGTGAGGAAACATTGTGCGTGTTACATTAAAGACAAACAGCGTACAAAGAGTATAGAGCAGAGAAGAGCAGAATTATATATAAGTCCACATTATGACACAATCATTCTCATGCATTTTTAAAATTCATTTTTACGATTCGCGCGCCTTAAGCCTAGTTTAAAAATTACACAGTCAACTTACATAGTCGTCTATTTTTCTTTTATAGCGTAATTGTATAATATATATATATATAATTTTTGTAATAGATAATCATTATTAGTTATTAATATAATCTAATATACTGTACACAATCGCTTTAAATCTTGGCGCTCTTTCTTTTCTAGCTTTTCCTCTTTTCTACATTTCATTATCTGAAAATTTCATTTTCTACACTGGATCGTTTTTATCTCCCCCACTCTCCTCTCACAAAAAAAGAGAGATCAAACTTTTAAATAGTAACAGACAAGTGTAAATTCTGTAGAACCCTTTACCTATAATTTCTTGCACGTCGACTGGAAATACTGAGGTACATCAGCGATGGAAGTCTCTTTTCTTACCCTTTGTTGCGCATTTTTATTATAGATTACTATTACTTATATTTTTAAGTTATTTTCGTTTTATTTCGTGCATTTTTTTGCATGCTTATAGTAATAGTGATACTTTTAATTTTACGATAAAATTCTTGCACGAGTAAACGGTTGTCTGGCAATTTTTGTGCGATTTGACATCTTTTGGTGGTTTAAAGTTAATGCAAGGGATTTGAGAAGTGTTTGCCACGCTGAGTCTATCTTTTAAACAACTGTGACAACGACACCGTGTTATCACCGTTATTATTATAGTCTTCCCAGTGATTTATATTGCGCATAGATACGTAACAAATTTAATATTATAGGATGCAACATTTACGTTTTGGCTTCACCAGTAAAACAGGACAAAGTACGGCGCGAATCGCCTCGTCAAACACTGATTTCAGTCCCTTTTGCGTTAAGGCAGAACATTCCAAATACTTCACTGCTCCGATTTCTTTCGCCATAGTTAAACCCTGAAATCCAAACAAAATGCGATTATCCATTTGGATTGGAATTATAAGTAATAAACAGATAATATAAGTTTTGCAGGATTTTAAAAATAATTTATTACCTGTGGGTAAGTAATAGGAGCAAGCTTTTTGTCCTTTAATCTTTCAATAGTTTCCTTGTCTTCACGCAAATCAAGCTTAGTCCCAACTAATATGATGGGAGTTGAGGGACAGTGATGACGCACCTCTGGATACCATTTGGCTCTTACATTCTCAAAACTAGCTGGATTTACCAGTGAAAAACAAATGAGAAACACATCAGTCTGTGGGTAAGAAAGCGGTCTCAGCCTGTCATAGTCCTCCTGACCAGCTGTATCCCAAAGTCCCAGATTTATGGGCTTTCCATCAACCATGACATTGGCAGAGTAATTGTCAAAGACTGTTGGTATGTACTCCCCAGGGAATGCATTTGTTGTATAACTTATCAGCAAACAAGTTTTACCGACAGCTCTATAAAAAAAAAAAAAAAAAAAACATTATTTGTTAATAAAAGGCACCTTTTTTAGACCTTTAAAATATTTCTAATTTGATGGGTTTTCATGAGACACTTGTATACTCTTGTTATTAAATTAAGATTCATTTCAAAATTATGCTCATTAGTTCTGTTTGCAAAAACTTCACTCTTCCTTTTCGAAAAACAAGTTTATTAAATTTCAAATCAGTATGAATGAGCATTGGTCAAGTTTTTCCAATAAAGTGTTCCTTTTTACTTTACTCCTTAACATTTAACTAAAATCACAGAAGACTTTATCTATATAATTTGATCTATTTTCAATACAAATTAGTTGAATAAAAATAGCATTTTTACTTTCCCACAGAATTCATTTTAAGCGATTGAATTGGAAACAATAAAACACCACTGCTGTAAAGCAATGGTTAGAGAGATAAGTTGGATAAAATAAAAAGTAGTAAGAAGAGTAGTACTACGAAACCAATAAAATTTGTATGACATGATTAACGAAAGTGTCAAGCAAGCATCAAACAGTAACTGGGTAGGTACAATGTAAACGCGTTATTCACCACGCCCATGAGTCGCCCCTCGGGTGTTCGCTCATTAAAACTCATCGAGCTTTCTCTAACTCAAAGAGCAAGTCTTCAAGGAAACTCTTTTCATCAACTCCAGTGTCCATTACTTAGAGGTCCCTAATAATAGCAAACTCCTGGGGGGCGCATCTTACGTTCGTTGGTGTAGAAGTATGTTATCAACGGGGAGAGCAAGAGGAGAGGCCATCATCAGAGAGAACATATATACGAATAAGTAATCGACAAATGAAACCACGCTCTTTCCATCTCGCTTGCTCCCCCATGCACGCGCCTCACACGACGTAAACTGTATAAATCAGGTATAAATATATACACGTCCCCTTGGTGTGTGCACGTATACACATTCTTCCAGAAGCCGAGTTAAGCGTGATGTATCATTTGTCCTCCTTCCGATCTCCGCCACCTCCTGCGGAGCTCGACGCCCGCGTCTGTTAAAACAGCACTCGTGGAGCTCGAAAAAAAATGGACAATCATACAGACAAGAGAGAAAAGGAAGGGTCCAATTTGTACATAGGCGTGAAGAGAAAACGATGAGCCCAGCCAGCCGGATTATATGATTGCTTATTAATAATGTACCTACATACATATAAAAGATATTGCGAATCACAAAACTCACCCGTCGCCAACGACGACGCACTTGATTGCTTGCATGGTGTTTTTTTGTCGACTGTTACAGTACTGTTAGACTCAAAAAGGATACTTGATACTTGCAGAGGCGTGCACGCGAACCAAGCCGCTGTGGAATATGCCCCCGCACTGAACAGTGTTCCACTATATTATTATATGTGTAACTTGGTTGAGCGCGCGAGAGAGGATCAGAGGACGAGAATACGAGATCCTGGACGGCGGACACACTCACGGCCAGCCTCTGTCGCTCTACTGGCTCTCTACTCTACTGATAATGGTACATGGTAGAGGGTAGAGGTAGAGGTACTCTAGTTGAGGTAGTTGTAATTCCCTGATTCCCTTTGACTCACTTGCAACTTGCAAGTAACAGAACAGCTCATACACGCAACGAATGGAGCGAATGACTCGGTGTTAAATGGTACATATATTATACGTGTGTATGTGAGGCTCTGCCCCGGCCCCGGGGTGCGGAGGAAACTTTTATTGCAATACCTAGTTACCTACCTACTTATTGCGGAGGATGAAGGCACTTTTACGGGAAGTAGGAGAGCAATACAGCAAAATACTTAAAATTATTTGAAAGAACAAGAAAGCATACTCATGCAGTGTACTGAAACTGCATATTGTTCGCACAACAGCGAAATATTGGTGCAGATAAGAAAAGAGTCTTTAATCCATAGGGGAAATGCATGTATGACTTTCACTGGCGGTATAAACTCCATTAATACTGGATTTTGGGGTAAAAATGCTTTGTGATTTATTATATTGGGTTGTGTGATAAAATAAGGCTCCAGGTTATTGGATTAAAGAACATTTTTGAATTTCCCGGTGGTTTGGAGCCACTTTTGAGAGCTCTGGGGTGTTTTCCGCAATCGTCACTGGCAAGTAATTTAAGGTTGCGCTCTACGTTACCATCAGGTCGGTAAGTCAACTACCTTGAATTAACTGGCGCTCTGTTCCGAAATCTGGCCCAGTTAAAATAGCAGACGACAGTCAACAGCGATGAAATCTTTGCTTTTTTCTCGACTTTCACGTCGCCTGCTGTTTTAACTGGCCAGATTAAAAGGTCAAGAGTATTGTAATTTTGTAAATATTGTCGATTTTATGAGCCATGTAGGATATGTAGAATATTGATGTAGAAACTTGCCGCAAGTAGCATTAAAAATGTCAACTATTTATTGTCTATGAATGAATTATTTGCGGCTGGTTTATAACTAATAAAGTGACTTTACTGTAGGTAGCAATAATTATTTTGGATCAGCGCCATCTAGCGGTCTTTATTTTTTGGCCAAAAGTGGCTCCTAAAATTCTCAAATAGAGCATTCAGGATTGGAACCATTTAGTCAGTTATAAACCAGCCGCAACTCATGATGAAGCTATAAAATAAAAAAATAACAATACATGTGTTTTAGGCGGCAAGTTAACAATCTATTTTCTACCAAAAAATCGACCTCCTATGTGTTTGTACTTTTAAAGATAAATTTTCAAGCATAAGACAGATTGTTAACTTGCCGCCAAAAACACATGTATTGTTATTTTTTTATTTTATAGCTTCATCATGAGTTGCGGCTGGTTTATAATCGATTAAATGGCTCTAATCCTGAATGCTCTGATTGAGAATTTTGGGAGCCACTTTTGGCCAAATAAAGACCGCTAGATGGCGCTGATCCAAAAAATTATTACTTCTTATGTTAGAGCCATTTAATTAATTATAAACCAGCCGCAACTAATCTTATAGATAGGTAATAAAAAGTTTACATTTTTTTTGCTACTTGCGGCAAGCTTACAATCTATTTTATACCCAAAAGTCGACCTCCAAAAATATAGATATTGATATGGTTTAATAAAATCGACTATATGGCATTACTTAGTAGTAATTACTTTAATTACTACACATAACTTATATCTTACACCGTGCTCTCTTTACCAGAATGATAAAATCAGAGGCTGTAAAGTTACGTATGTAGGTCGTCGTGGTGGTAACGCCGCTTGGGGTGTTTTCCGCAATCGTCTTCACCAGCAAGTAATTTAAATTTGCGCTCTACGTTACCGTCAGGTCGGTAAGTCAACTAACCTTGAATTAATTAATGCTGCAGCATGCGCTCTTCGCTCGAAGTTGACCGCTGGTATGGTAGTTCTCTGCATTAGCCAGAGAGGATGACGTCACACACATCAAAAAAAGTATAGCAGAAAGAAAACTGTCAGAAGTGTTATTAATGAAATCAGAGGGTGTCTGCTCGGTGTTGTTGTTATTCTTATAATAAGTATGTATATATATGAAGTGTATTTTGGATTACTAAAAACGTATACAATATGATATACTTATGAAAATTTAAGCATAAAAGTTTACTAGCTTAAGTTTACGATGATTATTCTCGAGGCTCAAGCGTAAAGGTTAGTTATGTTACTTCTTATGTTTTCGAAAAATAATTTTAAACAAATATGAACCAATGGAGTGCGAGAATCAAACATATTTTACATTGCAGAAAACTAAAATCTTACCATGAAATCAATTTGGCATCAACAAGTTTTTGCTTTGGATGCCAAGTATCATTCCCAAAGAGCCGTAAACACCAACAGCTTGGGTAATTTTTAAAACGCTTCTACTGGCTTGTTTATTTGGATGAAAAAAAGTACACACAGTTGATCGTTTTTAGGAATGATGTATATACGCAGAAGGAGCCAGCTGTTACAAGCTAAACCCTGCAAGGATCCTGAATTGCAAAGACGGTACTTGAAACTTAGATCGGAATTGCTCAGGCGTAGATACGGCACTTGCCTGGATACAGCGAGTTTGCCTTCAGAAAAGAGCTTTGATATCAAAGGCAAAGATAAAACTACCAACAAAAGAACAGCTGAGCGTTTTGCAGGAGTCCATCATGTCTTTGATCATCACTCTGCAGCCATCTCTATGCTCAAATTCGCCAACAATGACAGATCTAGATTCTGCTGTGCCTCAAATGATGGAACAATTTCCATTTGTGAATGTACTCCACCCAAGGTTGTTGCTTTTCTTCAAGGCCATCAAAAGAGTGTTACTGCAATTGACTGGAGTACGAGCAATGATCTATTGGTTTCTTCATCCTTGGACTGTACAGTTAGACTGTGGAAAATTCATCAAGACTCAAAGACAGACTGTTTGAGGATTACTCTGGACCAAAGCAGAGCAGAAGTTCTGTGCTGTGTTTTTGTCCCTACAAACAATAATTTTGTTTTGGCGGGTAACTCCCGGGGGTTACTGCAGACTTTAAATGTCTCAACTGGAAAGTTTACAAAGAATGGAACTTTAAAAATTGGTGGAAGAGTAAGTTTTCTTTTTCTCGCCCAAGTTCAAGCTTTTACCAACAAATTGATGTAAATTAAAAAAAGTAACAAACTTGCAGATCACAGCATTATCTTGCGAAGAAAGTGGTGGATCTATAGTATGGGCAGGTAATGACAGAGGTAACATTATCTCGTTTAGGTTGGAACCATTAGGATTAGGAAAATTAACCAAGTTACGTAGAATGGAAGGAACTGGTGGGACTATAACGAGTCTTTCCTGGCGTCCGTGGTTATCTAAAGACTTTCCGTGGCCAACTCTTTTAGTGAGCAGTGCATGCAATGCCGTGCTTTTGTTTAAGGTAGCCGATGATCAGGGTTATTTAGTCAGTTGGAAAAAATATCCAATCAAACACAGGTACTTAAAACATTTCCAGAACATTATCTTTTAAAGACGATGTAATTGTAACAAACTTATTTTCAGGCAGTATTTTATTCGTTCGACATTTTGTCCGCAAATGGCTCAAATAGCCACGGGCTCAGAAGATGGTACTATATTTTTATTTGACTCTGTAAGAGATGGAAAGGTCATTCTGCAAGGTCACTCATCAGCAACATTATCGCTCAGTTTTAATTATGACGAGTCTCTTTTAGCTTCTGGAGATAAAAACGGTCTTGTTATCTTATGGCGCACCAATCAAGCCTGAATCCTCAAATTAATTTTATACGTTAAAAATGTCTTGTTGTAAATATGAATTGTAAATAATCTATAAATAATATATTTTTCACAGTCCTTCGTGTTCTTCGTATTTTCTGTGTAATCCTCAAATTAATACAGTAACTTGTGCGTTGATAAGTATTTCATTGAAATTTAAAATTTAGCTCAACAATGGATTATAAACATGCCCCTGGAACAACGTTAAATCTGCTTTTCGAATCGCAAACATAAATGGACGGTCAATTTTAAGAAAAACTGGTGGTGGCTCGTCAAAGAACGCTTTGAGCGTAATATCAATAGCTAAAGTTGAACAAAAAAAAAAAAAATTATAAATGCATTAAAAACTTGAAAGTTGCAGCTTTGAAAAAACAGTACCACAATTAACTTACTAGTTATAGCTACAGCCTTGCTACCTTCTTCGTTGACTTCAATGAATGCCTTTTGCTTGACTTGATTTATCTTCAACGGCTCATTGGAAATTCCTTTGAAATTCGCCTGGTCTTCAAAAATCCGTGCCATGTTTAACTGAAATTTTTCAAAAGACCACGTTCACAACATCCCTTGCCAACGAGCATATGATATGTATTTCTTACCGAACTTAGAGACTTTTTTAGCTCTATGTTGCTTTCGATCTTAAATTTCGGCATTGACAAATAAACCAATCGTCGCCGGGCATTCTTGATCGCATTATTGTAATCGAGATTTCCAAGATTACTTTCCACTTCGCTCAGTCCGTCTTTTTCGTCGGGGACAATGATCACCAGTCTCAAATCTTTATTCTGCAAATCATAAACCGTGAATGTTGTTCTCATTCGTTTTGTTACATCGTAATGGTATAAAATATTTTTAAAAAATGTTTACTTGGTAAGGGATCTCAATGAATCGGGCCTTCAAGCTATCGAGTTTTCCATAAGTCAATGTCTCGTTGATGTGCATCATAGGCACAGCTATTTGTTTACCCTCAGCCACGTGAAAGGGTAGATCTACCGTAAACTTGTCATCAAATTTTTTCGCCCATTTTCCTTTGAAGTACAGAGCGTTCATAATGATCATCCGAGTATTTGGGTCAATGTCATCTGCAAAAAAAACAACACTCTACTTGGTCCACTGCCTTTTAACTTGGGGTTTTTTAATTTATTTCCAGAACCATAAAATACTCACCTTCTCGGATAATGTTTGTGATTTTGTGATGAGTTTTCTCGTCCACCCAGCCGTTGATCTTCTTTGCAGCCTGAGCAGGGACACGTGTATCAATGGCCGTAGTTTCAGCCTTGAAGGACGTACTGGTGAGCTTCTTGAACCAGTCATTTATTTGCAAAGTCTTGTCGATGTATATTCCATTGGTCATTTCTAGATCCACCTTTTCGATACTCTGTTCAGGGAAACAAAATAAAGCATCGTCTCCTTATTATTGCGCAATTCGATTATTTCTGGTGGATCGAATACCAACTGTGTGCAATCGCGTACATTCAAATCTTCGACGAGACTCTGGAATCCCGAGAGAGCAAAAGTTCCGTTGGCGGGCAGTTTGAGGGCTTCACGCATCGCCCTGAACGTTGGGCCTCTCGCTCCAAAGGTCGCCATCGAGAGCGCGACGTGGGCGCTTAGCGTCGAGCAGATCAGATTTTCATTTTTCTTTTCAATCGACAAGAGCTAACGGTATTTGAGAAAAAAAAAAAAAAAAAATCAGGTCACGTATTTGTGTGGTACGCGTTATTTATTTTTGTAAAACAACTGGAACAACAACGAATCACCTTGAAAAGATCGCTGCCGAACTTGTCGCTGCTCCTCGACAACACTTCGAGCGCCGTTAAGTCAGTTTTTTTATCATTCACTTCTGCCGCTGACGTTACGCATAAAATGAGCGCCCAGATAAATAATCCTGCAAGAAGCAAAAGTTTTTTTTTTTCCTCGGCTACTGACTTCTTTTAACTCTACCACTTTGGATTATAATTTATTTTTCAAGTCGATTATTGTTACCCGATCACTCGTCTATTTTCAAACATCGTGCACAACCGAGTTGTGGGACAAAAAAATTGTTCAAGTTATATAAAACTCACTCTCGACCTCGTTGAACTTTAGTGAACTGAGATAAAGTGTTTTGGCAGATGTTAGTAGTTCAATAAACGTGGATTAAAGGTCGAAGGTCGAATAGAAAGGATTTTATCAATTTTAATTTATAGTTATTGAACAAATATGCAAATCGAAATAACTTACGGGAATCCATGACGAAGACGACGGTATTCCCGGCCGACGAAAAGAGAAACAAATGAAAGTGGTTCGCTACTTATCTGCCTTTTTATGAGTATTATATCGCCTCCAAGAGCAATAATATCACATTTGTCTCAATGTTTGCTCGTGAAAAATGAAAAAAATTTGATAGCATTTTTTTTTTTATCGAAACGCACACCTTATCTTTTGCACTTCCGCCAGAATTTCGGCAGATTTATCCTGCACTCGAACGTATTTTATTTACCATTTTTTCACAAAACAACGCCACACTCGTACCATACGCGCATAATATATAAATAAAACAACAAAGAAAAAAAAAATAATGACAACCAACAGTATTATTATAATGATAATTTTATTTTCACAAAATAACAAGTGTCGTTCGGACACTAACTAAAAGCTTACACGCAATTTTACGTCCAACGATAAACAAAAAAAAAAAAAAAAAAAAAAAAAAAAAAAAAAAAAAAAAAAACATATACGGCTCCCATGCAATCACTGAACTTGCAAAGTAACTTTTCCTCTTTCCATTTCACAAGTGGGTACTGTTTCAGCTCAACAGTGGATTGTAAACGTGCCCCTGGAAGATGATGGCTCGCGACTTCCGGATCATGAAGTAGAACGGCCTGTCGACGCGGACCACGACCGGCGGCTTGTTCACTTGTTTGCTCGACCTGATGACGGACTCGACGGCTGAAAAGATAAACAAGTGCGTTGATTTCGCGTGGCGCGCGAGAAAAAAAAAAAAAAAAAAAAAAAAAAAAAAGTTAAATGAACGAGGGGCGTACCCGTGGCGGCGGCGGCCACGCTGCCCTGCTCGTCCACTTCGATCACCGCTTTCTGAACGACTTGGCTGACCCGCAACGGATCGTCCGAAATTCCGCTCAAGTTGGGGCTCTCGAACAGCTCGGCCAAACCGATCTGCAAATTTACCAGGGCGTATACATACGTGTATATATGTAGACATTATATTGCGTGGTGCAAGGGGCCCTACCTTGGTCAGCGGCTCCTTGAGGTCGATGGTGCTTTCGAACTTGAACTTTGGCAGGAACAACCTGACCTTGTCCATCGAAGCGTGGTTGGAGAGATCGTAAGAGGCCAACTTTTCCTCGACCGCGTTCAACCCGTCGGCCTCATCGGGCACCACGATCACCATCTCGAAGTCTTGGTTCTGCGACAAAATTCACCGGATCAAGGTCAAGGCGCAATGGCAAAAACACCGATTTATCGGCTAAAGTGGATAGTAGGTCACCTTGTAAGGCAGATGTATGAAAGTGGCCTTCGCATCTTCGAGCCGGCCGTAAAGGTAGTTCGACTGGACCGACATCATGGGCACCTTGATCTCACCAGCGGTGCTCGTGAACGATTCAATTGTTGTCAGCTCCTTGGTGAAGGCCTTTTCCCACTCACCCTTGAAGTACAGGGCGTTCACGAGAATCAAACGCGTGTCACTGGTGATGGCCTCTGCAAAGTATATGACACGGTGTCGTTGGGACGTGTACCTTTTTTTTTTTTTTTTTTTTTTTTTTTTTTTTTTTTTTTTTTTTTTTTTTTTACCACGACGAGTGGTACTCACTTGGCTCGATGAGCTTTTTGATTTTGTCGTGGGTCTTCTCGCTGACCCAATCGTTGATCGTTTTCGCCGAACCGGATGGATCGCTGGTGTCGATGTTGGCCGCCTCGGATTTGAAAATTTCCCTGGTCAACTGCATAAACTGATCCTTTATCTTCAACTTGTTGCTCACGAACATCTTGTTGGCGACGCTCAGAGTGTTGTCGACGTCCTGTTTCATTAACAACGAATGTTTTATAATTGAATTTTCATAAAATCCAGAGCCAAGATAACATATTTACGTTAAAGTCGTTCATGAGTTTTTTTAAGCTCCTGTTGATCACCGACTCGTCGTTGGGCAAACGGAGCGATTGGCGCATTCGGTTGGCCGTTTTACCTTTGGCGCCGCGTTCCAGCATCGACAAAGCGATGAAGCCACTGAGCGGTGAACAAATCAAGTTTTTCCTCTGGGCAGTGCTGGAGATCGCCTGATGGAACATTATTTATTTCAATTTTTCCATACACGAGCATTCAAAAATAGAAATAAAACATTGCAAGACGTTTTTCAATTACCCCGTACAGGTCGAAGCTGAACTCGCTGACGGTACTTCTAGGCGAAGCATCGGGATTCTCGACCAAAATTCCGGCCGATGCGGAAAATACGCACAAGGCTAACGCCACGATCAACGAAACTATATGATGGGGAACAATTAATTTGCGAATTGATGGATGAATGACAATTATGTGATGGTTTTTACAAGAAAACGAAAAAGAAAAAACTTACTTTTTTGACGCATATTGACAGGGTTCCCGGTCGACTGACAAAATAATGAATAACAAGCAACAGATTTTCCTTTTATACCGTAAATATTTGGGAAAAAAAAAAAAAAAAAAAAAAACTGATTACAATGTTTTCGTCACATTTCACGTATTTCTTGATATTTACTTAATGATTTTAATTAGTGATAATGATTAAATGGAAATATCCATTGATACGGCACGAAAAACTCGTCACGCGGCCAAAAACTTTCATGGGCTAGAGATACACTATGTGTATAATCAGATTGGGCGTTCGAGCATGTACACGTACGCGCCGTAACGAACGTTAGGGTTATCGTGGGGCAGTTCGGTTTAAAAACAAGTTTCGCGATTACGGATTTTGTATATTATTATTGTTATTATAGTTATTTTTATGTAACGTGTCTGCCTATGTGGCAATGATTGAGGTTTTATTTTTCAAAAATTGTACCAAAAGCCTCTCCGAAGTAGGTAAGTGACATTTCTAAATTTTTGTGGACTGTTTTTGAATGTTCTGGAACAAATTTTTTTTAAAATATTTTTTGGAAATAAAATATATCTGATATAGCCTTTCTTTACTGGAATAAAGATTACTATGAAATAGTTTTTATGATATGAAATATGAAAATACATTTCTAAAAAAAAAAAAAAAAAAAAATTTAAGGTAACCGATCATCGTATCTCTTGTCTTGTTTTATCACGAAGGCATTAATTTTTTTTCAATAATTTTGTTTTTGTAAATAGTTTTTATTACATAAGCCAAGTAGTGAATACAAGGAATACACATTTGATAACTTTTTTTTAATAAAAACAAAATAACAGATAATAATAATAATAATAATAAATTTTTGAACCTTCCTGAACAAAACAACGGGATGAATTTCTGCGAAATACTATATAATTTTTCGCACACGTCGCCATCAACACTTCAGACATACTTATAAAAGAAATATTATTACAAGTGCGACGCTAATAACGTTAATGAATTTTTTTTAGTGGTATCGATTACTATCATATTTTATGCAATGGTGAGGAAAAAAAATTTTTTAATCAGATCAAGAATATAAATACTTCAATTATGAAACAAGTCCTCTTGACCACAATATTATAATGCGCGTACATAAATTCATAAATTTTAAAGTCCATGCCATCAGTGGTTTTATATTCGAGCTACAGTGTTCGTATCGACAAGTAAAAAAAAAATTTGTTTTAATAATCGTAAATTTTTAAGTAATGCTCGTCAACAAAACACGACGATTGTCAACGTTAAAATTTTTTGTACAGTAACCTCATCATGTCTCGAGGGTTAATTTTGGGATGAGGAATTCAAATTTTCCAGTACTTTTCGTAAAAAACCACAATGGATGATACGAAATCCTTCTTCAGCCGACTTTGCGCTTGCGGTAACCAACGTCATTTCAATAGTACATACCAATGACATTGAAACGTGAAAGCGAATTAACCGATTTTTTTTGCTAGATTCGGCAAAAACGTCGAGCAGCCAATCGGGGCGTCGTCAGTGCAAATCTTCGTGCAACCAGAAATCCTTCGTTTCCAATCTGTGGGACAAAATCAGTGAAAAATCGAAATGTTACAAAGAGAAGGAAGGAAAGTGCTCGGAATCTGTGAAAAAAGAGGAAAAGTGCGAGCCGAAACGCGAGGTGTGCAAGGAAAACACAAAAAAGCTCTGTCCCGAAGCAAAAAAACCGAAAGCAGCGTGCAAAACGTGCTTCATCAAGGAACAAGTAACTCTACTGCCTCTGACATGGCCAGTCCAACATTGAATCGCATCGGAAGCCTCGATTGAACCCGCAATTTTCCAATTTCATCAGAACCCTTTGGCACCGCCTTGCTGCCGATTGAAAAGCGAGGCCATCGAGGAGAACTCGACGTGTCCGCCACAGGGAAGCCTCCAGGACTACCGAGCCCCCACTTGCGGCTGTGACTTGTGCCAAAAGAGCGGATATTCCGGCCGCTGTTACGACCGGCGTACCTTTGCCGAGGACCCGCCCCAACTCGAGAGAGCGTGATCCACGTCGCTGCACCTCTAACTCCACCGTTTGTGATTTTCGAAGCCAATACGTTTAACAATGACCCATCTTGATGCACAGGATTTTTTTTTTTTTTTTTTTTTAATTTCGTATTGATTCGCCGTTTGATTTTCCAATGGGAATGTACACCGGTTTCAAATGCCATTTATCAGATTTTGGAGGAAAATAAATTTATTGTTTTGTTAAGCACAGCGTTTATTAATTTAATTTTTTTTTTTTTTTCTTTCATTGCTCACGCGCTCGTCTGAATAATAATACTTTGCTGTCTCTTCCAGATGCTTACAACATATAGATATATTGTTTTTTTTGTGGGTTCTGGCATCAGTCGATCAATCGTATTTTTTCAAAACAATTCATTAAAAGCTTCAAATTTTTGGCTCGACGATGTGTCCTTGGAACAGGACACTCCTCGGCGTGGTGATGAAATAGTAGAAGGGCCTATCGACCACCAGCTTAGGCGGTAAGACCTCGGATTCGACGGCTAGCTTCAACACTATTGACACTCCTGAAAAAAAAAAATAATAAAAAATAAAATAAAGAAAACAAGCTTAATTTTAACCAATGACATTTTTAAATTTATTACAGTTTCTGGATACAACGGAAATTCAACGATTTTTTTTTGTGTGGCATAAACATTTATGTACAAACATTGATTGACAAAGAAATGTGCAAGATGATTGAAAATTCAACAACCTCGTTAAAGCTCATCTCCAACGCCACCCAAGATGGGAAAGTTGATCATCCGAATAAGAGTAGAGAGGCTACCAGGAGGTTGATAAAAATAATAATTCATACGAGTTGATTGTTCAGAAGTACTTTTATTTAACCAAATAATATCGTGTGTTACAATACGTGCATGCAGTTTTTCTTCATCATCACTCATACGTAACGCTAATTAAATCATAAACACAACTTGTGAAGTATTTAATACAGTGTAATTGGCACGTAGCCGTTTGATTGGTTTTGTATGGTTCTCATGCAAAAGTAAACGGCTCAATCTTAATTATTACGGGTTTTGCGATGCGATCGATGAGTACGTCGTTGCTGTCGTGATAAAAAACTAAACGTCGCGCGTCGCTTTGATAAAATTGTCCCCGAATCTGTCAATTTTCATATGTCTGTAAGAAAAAAATATTTTTCTTCAGTTATAACTCAGAGGCACCTACATGGAGAATTAAAAAAATATATGCTAATTCAACCACTTGAAAAAAAAGTTAATTTTGGATTTTAAATCATTTGTTTCAAGATAATAAAGTCATTTGTACTTTTTTTTTTTTTTTACACGCGTCAAAAAAATACTATAAATGATAAAAAAAAAAACTTAAAATTCAAGATTTTATGAATGCAAATAATAAAATTAGAATCAAGTGTTGAAAAAATGGAAACTCAAAATAGATAAGTATGACCATTTTGGGACTTTACCTGAATTATAGCTTAAAGGGTTCTGACTACTCCTGAAAACAAAGTGATTACTTCCTTCCTGTTCACCTGTTTAATGATTTCGTAGTAGAATGGACGATCGATGAGTAATTTATCAGTCATCTGGGGCATAGGCATTGATAATAACTGAAACATCATTCCTACACATGGAAAAAAGGTAAAAAGTTTTCATCTTCTGCACAGTTTGGAGTTTAAATGGCTTATTCATTTCTTTCCTCGATAAAATATTTAGTTTTGCGAATAAAAAACAATGGCAGTACAAATTACCTTACAGTTGAGACTTTTTTTGTTAAGTATAAATATTTTGCTATCAAGGTAAATTTAAGGAGATCGAAAAAAAAGTGTTACAAATAGTCTGCGGTTTTATTAGATAACAAAGTTGTACTGTTCATTGACACTCATTCATCAAAATCAAAACTGGTTTATTTTTCCTTCAAATAGTATTATATTTTTCGAGGTATCAATAATAGAGAAGTAAAAAGGTCGATCCACTTGAAGTTCTACGCTGAAAACAACCATGTCGAGAACAAACAGTCCTGCGAACACATTCCATGTAAGTCGATCAAATTTAGTATCTGCCATTTAACACAACAAAGCAGCTTCAAACCATTCGAAAACTCGAGAAATTAGCTTTAAAGAAAAAAATACATACGAAGCAAATTCAAGATGTTTTTTCGGTGGTGTGCGAGCCCAAAAATTCAGAATTCAACTACATACTAATTATTTTTTAAATAGAACAAGATATTTTTTTAATGTTTATGATTAATGATTGAGTACTTCTCTTAAATTTATAACTATTACGTATATCGTATGTGATTATCACAGCGTTGTAAATATTATTTTAATAAATAATAAAAACATTACAAATTTTGTTAAATACCATTGAGAAACGTGACTTACTTGGCATCATTGGTGCAAATGGAATATATATATATATATATATATATATATATATGTGTGTGTGTGTGTGTGTGTGTGTGTGTCACAAGTTTATATTAACTAAAACAAACGCTTATGAGACTATTTTTTAAAAAGAATAGTTAATAGAACAAAAAGGCGCTGGCCAATCTTTCGACGTAAATAAGATAAATTAAAAACAATAATCCGTGTTTCAAAAAAGTAAGTTGCCGATATTTTGTCATCTAGGGGTTTCTGCTGTATGCAAAGTAATTTTCATTGTTGAATAATCTAATTGTTTTTGTTGGCACAGCAAAATGTAGTGTAAAAATGAAAACTCCTGAGAAAACAGATTACTGCTAGTTCATAGTTATATGATAGTAATTGTTATTTTTAGTTTTTTTCAGTATATTATTTTGTACATCACTTGATGATTACAATTTTATCTTTTTTGTTTTCTTGAAAAAGTTGTAAATGAATTTATTTCAATTATCTTTATTTAACATGTTTACGTTGTTAATATTAAACTTTTCAATAAGTTTTCAAAAAATAAATCACTAAGTCAAGAAATAATAATACAAAAAAAACCTCTGCAGTGTATGTAATCTAAAAAATTGTCAAAGTAAAGTTTAAACTGAACGTGCCCTATTAACATGGTATGTTTATTGAAATTTTTTGAGAAATTTTAAGTTACATACATAGTTGTTATAAAAGTTTAAATGTTGATCGAAGGATGCAATATATTTCGTGCCCAACTAGTTGGCTTAAGGTTTATTGAGAGATCCAGAGAAGAGAGAAACATTTTTTCTATTAACAATTTTGAAAAAGAATGGTCTATCTAATTGTAGTATTGTTGGAGGAGAAGGGAACAGTAGCGCTGAAGCTGGTGCTATCACAATAGCTGTAAATAAAATAAAATTTTTTTGTGCATCATCTCATTAAATAAAGTGTTAAGTACATCTACTATCTTGATGTGACTAGTAAATTAAATTATACAAATAACAAATGTTATGATAACGATAATACTCATGATTTCATTCACATAATAACATACAATGTATTTATAATAAAAAGAAAAATTAACCTAATTAGTTTTCATCATCTTAGAAAATGAATACTATTAAATTTTTTCATCTAGAATTTAGAAGACGAATATCATATTTTCACTGAGGTTACACAAATCAAAGAATACTCATTCATAACCATTATATCGCCATCCCTTACGAAAAAAACCATTAAGATGTAATTTTTTACATTCTGAAAATTTAATGTTAATTTACCAAAAATGTAAATAATTAAAAAATTTTAAGACAAATTAAAAAAAATTTTTATTCGAAATCTAAATAATTTTATTTTTTGTTAGGGATGACAATATAATTTTAATTTATTACTGAGAGTGTGACCTATTAATAGAATGTCATATACTTTGAAAGATATAATGTAGATAAAATTATTGTAAAAGCAAAGTTAAATGCAATAAATGTAGTCAGTACAATGTACGTTTATTATACATAATAGACTCAAATGGATACCCAACCCTTAAATAAAAGGCGTAATAATTTTATTGCCAAACTTATTGGTTTAAGGTGAGTTAAGCGATCCAGTGAAGAGAGAGAAACGGTAGGCAAATGATCTATCTAGTCGTAATGTTATTGGCTGGAGCAGCAGTTGCATTGAAGATTATATCATTATTAAAGCTGCAAAAAATGTGCATTTCTTTGTACATCTCAGTCTCTGAGTAAATTGAAATATTCAACACGTGTATTGTCTGGACGTGTTTAGTAAAGTGATTCATATCTTTAGTATGTATAAAATCCATATATTATATAGATAAAACTATTAAAAGTAAAGTCAAATGCAATAAATGTAGTCAGCAAATTGTATGTTTATTCAATAAGTCCATGTTGGTACACGAGTTCAAGTGTTGAGTAAAGGATGTTATTAATTAAGCACCAATTTTTTTGGTTTATGGTTTGTTAAGAACTCCAGAGAAGAGGGAAATATTGTTTTTGTCAACGATTTTGAACATAAATGGTCTGTCTAATTGGAGTGTTAATGGTAGGGGGCGCACTTGCACTGAAGTTATAGCTGATCCTACTAAGGCTGTAAAATAAAATTTTCGGTACACTTTCGATTGCAAACATAAAATTAAATTAATTTTAATTGTCGTATACATTTATTGCTTGACGATTAGAAGAAGGAGTGAAAAAGGAATAATGTTGCGTAATTCACATGTCAGGATGATGATGATGGTGATTGATTAGTTCACATAATAATGAGCAACAACAACAGCGAATACGATGTTTAAAAAAAAAAAATACGACTAATGTAACGTTACAAAACAAATACTGATGAATAAAACTTAGCACTCATAAATATAAGGTTCACTGCTCTTAAACTATTGAAATGATTTTTTATACTTTTTATTAAAAATACGTGGTCTATAGGAAGTACAATATGCCTTGTCATTTCATGGACTTTACTGTTTTTGGCCGTACAATTGTTTTCTTAAAATATTAGGAGAACTAACGTTCCGTGGCAGCACAAAAGAAAATTCATACATTTGTACTACGTATTTTGATGATACATCGTTATTATCAATCTAAATATATTAATATAATAAAAAAGTGACGGTATTGTGAATAACTATTTGGTTAACAAGGGAAAAATTATTTGAGATGCAAACGGTTTATTTGTTTTTAGTGTAATCGCTGTTCATTCGAAAAATAGCCCATTGACAATTTTTAATGCTGAAATTAAAATAAAAATAAAAAAAATACCAAACAGAGTCTATGTGCTTTATCAGACATAATTTTATAAGCTTAATACCTGTTATTATTTAAATACTATGGGAACCCAATGGTTCAACTATATTTTAGCGTTACAACTTTTTAATGGAACCAGAAAAGATATCTGTTTGGGTCTTGTTATCAATGATTTTGTAGAAAAACGGTCTATCTATTTTCAAGATTTCTTCCGGAATATAAGAGAGAAGGACCACTGACATATCTAAAAAAAAATATTTTATTCATTAATATTGCTCCCATCACATTTTCACATAATATGCTGTCTTAAGATTTAATGTAGGGTATTAGTTGTTTTTTTAAAACTAACTATGGAATTAATTTATGTATTAGTTTTGTTAATTCATATTAAGAAGTATGTTTTTAGTATTGTTTACACATTTTTACTTATTAGTTAACATATTTAACTATTAAAATAAACACAATTTATGATTTATGAGCTATCAAAGATATTAAACACTATTAAAAAACAACCGTATAATACCTACTTAATATCTTACTAGAAAAAAACACAAAACTGTATTAGCTCCTCACACATTAGAAAAATTTAAACGCTTTAATGTAATGAAAATGTAGTAAAAGAAATTTCTCTTTCTCTTACAAAAAAATCATCAATAATTATTTTAAGGTTTAAAAAATCAATTTTTCCCAAAAATATAATATTGAATTAATTAATTAATTAAACACGTGTAAAAAATAAAATTATACAAAAATTTATTTCAAAATGGCGATTGCAGTATTTACAATACATTGATGAAAAAAAAAAAAAAAAAAAAAAACATTATTTCAGACAAAAGATATGGCACGACTTCAAAGCTGCTCTACATGTCCTTTGAAAAGTGTAATTCTGCTCCTGGTGTCAATTATCGTGAAGACGAATGGTCTATCCACTTTGAGTACGTAAATTGGTTCAGGTTTGTAGATCGCGCTATAAGCTACAAAGCGGAGCGCTACATTGAGGACAAAAATTTTTTTTTTTTTTTATTTATTTTGCCCAATAAACTATTTTAATTTTAATTAATCATTGCAGCGCTCTTTCTTCGACGCATTAGTCAAATATAATAAAATTTATGGCAATTGTCTTGTTAATTACTAAAGCATTTGTTTATAGTTGTGCGAATTGTGACACACGAGCTAAGCTACAACTAATTGGAAGCATAGAGAAAATCACGACGCACGTGATAGGCTGATTTTGCACTTTTAATTTTTGTTGATGTGCATTTTATCAATCAGAAAAATGCACGGTAAAGTACGAAAAAATGTGTGACCCAGCAATGAAGGAAACATTGGTTTTTTTCAGTTGGATAGTTTTCAATCGTGGAATTTTCCCGTCAAGTTTGTAATGTTATGTTATTATTTAACAAGAAAAAAAAAAAATTTTTTAAATAATGCATCAAAAATCCAAGTCGATGATTTTCATAAGTGAGGTTGATGATAAGTACTAAGATCTCATCAACAATATACAGGCTCACAAATATGCTATCAACGGTACAAAAACACAAAGTATCGTTTTAAATTGTAAAAAAAAAAAAGAAAAAAAAAGAAAAAAAAAATGTAACCCACAACGAGATAGATAAAGAAAAGCCAAAGCAACCAAGGCAAAGTCGAGGAAACAAGTAGTGTGTGAAAAAAACGGGGGAAAAATTCGATTAGCAATAGGTTGAAATGTAATGATCCGAAAAAACCACAGCCACCGTTGCGTTAAATAAAAAATCAAACACCATAACAACAATGACCGACAAGCAAGCAAAATCAAGAACACGAAGCGAAGAACAACTCGTCTCTTGGTTACCACCGTCTCGACATCGTAGAAAGTATGTCCGGACGATCGGGAGAGCACAAAGGAAGGTGGCAACAAATAAACCGTATAATAAGTATATATAGTGTATGTCTGGATAGCTCACCCGTGACAGCAGCGGCCTCGCTGCCCTCCTCGTTCACCTCGATGAATGCCTTTTGAAGGACCTTTCCTACTTTGATCGGCTGGTCGGAGATACCACTGAAGTTGGCGTAGTCGGTGAACATGTCCGTCATACCCATCTACAAGAAGACAATGCGACATGTACCCACGTGATGGGCGACCGAAGAAATCACCGTTGGAGCGATAGAATCGCGCGTAAAAAGTAAGCCAACGCACCTTCTCGAGAACGGCTTTGAGGTCGAGGGTGCTCTCGACCTTGAATTTCGGCATGTACAACTCGACCTCGCGTTTAAAGCCGATGGTGGTGAGTCTGTTGTAGTTGAAGGCCTCGAGGTTCTGCTCGACTTTGCTCAGCCCGTCGACTTCGTCGGGAACGATGATCACCATCCTTATGTCCTTGTTCTGCCGTTGGCGATTAAAAATTTGTTCCATTAACCAATGCGGTTCAATAAGCATCATCGAACGCTATACCGATATAGTACATGTGATACTCGCCTGGTAGGGCAGCTCGATGAACTTGGCTTTCAAGTCGTGCATCTCCCCGTAGAAGAAGTCACCCTTGACGTACATCGTGGGCACCAGCTTCTCCTTCCTGGTCTTGTTCTCCATGTAGTAGAAGGGCTTGTCTTCGGTCTGTTTGTTCTCGAAAGGCTTCGCCCACTTGCCCTTGAAGTACACCGCGTTCAAGATAACCATGCGCGTGTCACCGTCGATGTCTCCTATCAATAGGAGGGAAAAAAATACGGTATGAAAATTAAACATAGGAAAATGGTCGAGAAATCAAACGAGAGAATGTTTTACCATCTTCGAGGATCTTTTCGATTTTGTGGTGCGTCTTTTGGTCCACCCAGTTGTTGACTTCTTTGACCGCAGCGGACGGGTTGCTGATGTCAAGATCGGCAGCCTCGGAGCGGAACGAGTCGGTGGCGAGCGCGTTGAAGCTGGGCTTTACCTTTAAGCTTTTGGCCACGTACATCTTGTTGGCCATCTCGAGAGTGACGTTTTTGACGTTCTGTCGGGGGGCGGGGGAAAATTAATCGGTAACCAAAACGAGCAAACATATACAGCTTACGTTGATCTCGTCCATGAGGGTTTGCATTCCTCGGAGACTGACGCTGTCGTCGGCGGGCAGGCTGAGCGAGGTGCGCATCTGCCGGGCGGTCCTGCCCCCGGCGCCCATTGCCGCCATCGACAGGACGGAGTACGCGCTCACGGGCGAGCTTATCACGTTCTTGCCGTCGTTCTCTTTGCTCACCGTCTGCCGTCAGATATTAATGAGGAGTTTATACGTGCGATGGTGAAACTCGATAATACATATATTATATACGTGCACATGGTAGTCACGATTTCGCTTGATTCATCTGCCGTTGGAAGTGTACTCGTTTTTTCGAGCGATTCTTTTTATTGTCAATCGTTAAATGGAAAAAGGAAAAACTTTCGCTCTGCCCTGGTTATTTTAATCGTGTCGTGATGAGAAAATTAGCTGCTTTATTTATTTGTTCGGCACAGGCCCAGGCGATACTACGTTGCTCGAATATGATGAAAACCGCGTGCAAATCATTTCTCGTGCGCAAAATGCGATATCTGCGATTGATTTCAAGTTTTTACAGTTAAAAATATCCTTCAATATTAAAAAAACTTAACATATGAAAATCCATTTAAAAAAAACATTCCCATTGAGGCAGATGAATCCATTACGTGTATATAGGTATGTAAACGCACCTTGAAAAATTTCGTGGCGAAGCGTTCGCTGCTCTCGGAGACCGCCTTGAGCGCCGATTTGTCCTGGGCCATGGTGCAGACGGCGCACAAGACCAGTGCTAGTGAAATCGTATCTAAGGATAGAACAAAAAGATCTTGTAGGTTTTTTTTTTTTTTTTTTTTTTTTTTTTACAATGGTGCTACGCTTTGATGGTCACGTACATTTCTACATGGTCATGTACATTTGATCGTATACAGGTGCGCGGCATTTCAATGAGATCGTGAACCTAGACCCATGGTTTTTTCTTATATTGTTTTTTTTTTCGGTTTCCCTTTGTTTTCTAATGGTTTTTGAAGTTGTGAATAAACGAAATTTTTCTGTATTGTGGGACAACGGATACGAGAAATAAAATTTACGGATGAGAAAATTTTATAACTGTTTTGTCGGAAACAAAGTGAAAAAGAGCGTCAAGGAAAAAAAAAAAAAAAAATTCATGCTGCAAAGGATGTTAAAACCAAATACTGCACCGTTGGCATTTTAATTTTGCTTGCAAACAAAACAAAATTATAAAAATTCCTACAACGCAGGTTAACTAGACCATCACTGTTGAGGAAAAAACAATCAAAGGTTTTTTGCACGTGTTTTTATCCAATGGATCACAAGTTAAGTGACATAACATTGCATCATTGGTAATAATTAATCTCAATGGGCATATAAATCAATAACAAACTAAATTCTGGAATTTTTGCGTCACAAATATTACTTACTATGAGGTTTTTCCCGAAGGCTAAGCCAAGGTGATTTTTATACAAATGTTGTGTGCTCGGTTACCACACGATATAAATATCTCACCACGTGAATTTCAATGAGTCACTTTTAAAGCTACATGTTTGCGTGTACCCACCGGTGTAAATGCGTATACGTACAGTGTCCATTATTCTGGTTACACGTTGTACACGAGCGTGAAAATCGTTTGCGATTTTTATCCCAGCCTCATGTCATGTCTTCCTAATACATGTCTGTCTTTTCAAATGGGAAATGTTTGAAACCTCCATACAAATAGTGAAAAATTTAATATATCATCTATTTTCAAGGCAAAATGAAAAATACTATGGTTTAATTCCCGCAAGTATCAGTTTAATATCAAGTGGTAATAGTCACTGGTGTACAAAAGTAACGTAATTTAAAGTATTAAATTTTATGTCAGTGAAATAATGTCACTGCGACTCGGTGGAGGAAAAATTTATTACTTAATCAAGTGAACGAGGAAAAGCCAAGATACTCAAGCTCAAAATGCATCGGATTACGATTTGGATTTTCTTTTCTTTAGCTATCCAGTAGGTTATCTGCGAATAAATGCGTCGAGTCGTTGAAACTTGGCGCTCTCGCGATTAAGGGAAAATAAAGAAATCTCGACCGGTCCAAGTGGACGAGCTTCTTCTTCATTTATCTCTCGAACTTGTTACCATAATTAATGCACTTGTTTACGCAATTTAATTAGCACAGCGATTTTTTTTTTTTAAGCTAGTTCATCGTTACAGCTTCTATTTTGCTATTCGATCAGTACTTATTAGGGACTTTTGTTTTATCAATGCCTTTATTTTCACTTGTACTCATTATATTGTTTTTTGACTTATTTTTTTTTTATTAAGTAACATAAATTCTTTTGCCATGATACTGGAATATGTGCGTGTAGATAAAACAATATTTTTCAAGTTTTATCATAATCCGAAAAAAAAAGAATTATATGGCACTCCATATCTTGTCAAGAAAAAAAAAGGTGATATTTCTTAAACTGTTACATAAAAAAAGTATCGAAATCGTTAATACACGGTTATTTAAACGCAGTAAACACGAAAATCGGTACTCGATGATTAAGTGTTTATCAATTTTACCAAGACAAAACGTGTAAGAATTTTGGCACAAAATTGACCCAACTATGGATTTCACATGACTTTACTAATAACACGAAGTAATGACAACATGTTTACTTTGACATGGAAAAAACAAAAAATTCACGTCGTGATTTAAAAATGAAATAAAGTCAGTAGATCGGTAGTAGAACGATGAAGAAGAAACAAAAAAAAAAAAAAAGAAAAATCTAATCAAAGTCACCGCTCATGAGCAGACCGGCCGGCGAGTGATTGTGCAGCGCTATAACGTAATATAAAAACAAAAAAACTTACGGAAACGCATTTTGATGTGTACGTATCGGTTAATGTCTCTCCACTTTCCTATTCAGACTCGTCGAAAGCGAGTCAGCGACTAACTGCTGTCCACAGCCAACTCTGCCGCTATATACTCTTTGTACCGATCTACGTACGTCACACGCAACCGTGTAAGTGCATACATTTATTTGAGTATACGTGTATCTTCAAGGCTGGAAGTACTCGGTATGAGTAATAATATTGATGCTTTACGCGGGTCCAGTGATGCAAGTGTGCGTGTGTCTTATTGATGCCTCGTTACGCATTACACGTACGAGGAATTTTTAAGAGTTAGTATTGCGTGTCGCTTGCGTGTGTACCCAATGAGTTCCCTCCTTTTTTTGATCTGATTTTTTTTTTTTTTTTTTTTTTTTTTTTTTTTTTTCCTCAGGGAATTTCACGAAATGTATGCTTCCTTCATGAGACGAAGATGGAAAAAAGAATGTAGATATTTCCTCTTTGGGAATCGAGATTTAACATATTTTTGCGTACGTTGATCAATCTGGAAATTAATATAACTTGTGCGATTGTTAGGGTAATCAAGTGTAAGGATTAATTATTTTTGAGGAATTAAAAAAAATTTTTTTTTGTCAGTAATTCCCTTAATAAATTTTATGTAACATCACCCAAATTTTACCTTCGAGAGATTTTTAAAATTAATGATTTCATATGCACGTGTCATGATCAATGTTTGCATTTCTATATCATAACACGTGCTGTGTACAGTAGGCATTCGTCACAAAAGAGCATGGGATAGCAATGGAAGAAAGAATTTTTTTTATTTTTTTTGTTTTAAAAGTACTACTTTTTTTTTTTTTTATATTGTTGTAGCATTATTCTTGTTTTCGTGTATGTACGTCTCGAACGACGCTGGCAGTCGATTGTCAATATAGCGCCGAAAGACGTCTTATTTTTTACTTTAACATCTGAACAAATTGACTTGTGGATTAACTCAAAATTAAAATGTAATATTTAAGTGTTAGTAAGCCAAACATGGAGATTTTATCCGATCCATAACATTACTTAAGATTTGAAGAGATTAAATATGAGAGCAAAGTTTAAGATCTGGAACGGAAAATAATCAGCAGCTGCGTTAATAAATATTACCATTTTTTTTTTTTTTTTTTTTTAATTGTGATTTTTGAAAATAAAATTCCAACAAAATCAATTGATTAGTGGCGCGAAATCGTGAGTTTTTTCACGTATGTCACGTTACATGATGTACATTGTTTTTCACTCAATACGCGATCATGTATACCCAAATTAAAAAAAGCCGTCAATCACTTTTTGCTTCACTAATCAAAGTACAAAATTCTCGGTCACAGTGAAAAAAAGCGAGTAATTGAAATGTTTGATCTATGTTAATTTTTTCAATAAAAAAGATTTTGTTTCACTTAAATTAATAAAAGTTACTACTAATTTTAATATTTCAGTTAAGATTTTTTCCAGTAAATCATGAAACAATTCAAAATATTAGCTCACACCAAAGGCATAAAAAAAAATAACCAATTTTTGTGTTTGTTTCTGTACTGCTACTATTTACATGCGCGATAATTTTAAAGTTGAAAACTACAGTCACAGCTTTTATGATTTGTAGTTGTATTATTTTTCGGACGAACGTTTTATCGACACATCAGACGGTAAACAAAAAAGATAATCCAAAATTATTAATGAACCGTATTATGCATACTCAAAGGCAAAATAGCCATTATCGTATACGAATATTATACACGTGGAAGTATAAACACGTCATGTGCAAAAATAACCCGACAGCGTAATATTTGTAGGTCGTAAAACTGTGACGTCTTCAGGCGAGAAAAAAAAAAAAAAAAAAATTTGTCAATTCGATACACCAACACCGAGATTTACGTTGGATGATCGAACACACGCGCTGCTGATTTTGTATTCGTTCAACGCGCTCTCGTATCCGATACTATTCATGTCGTTTAGAAAAATACAAAAACCAAGGAAACACCTGGCGACGCGTGTTGCGGCAACATTGTTAGGCGTGTTCGAGGTTCGGGGGATCCTCCGCGGCTTCCAGGTGGTTGTATATCAGGTAGTCGCAACATCGATCGTGGTAGTTGACTCTGTGGCACATGTCGCAGTCGCAATTGGGCACACACCATGGACTCCTCGTGGGAAAGCTCATTTGAAATTCGCTACTCCTGAATTCGTATTTTTGAAGCTTCGGGATTTTCTGCAGTGCACAATATGACGCGTGCATTAATTTAATTTTTTAAACAAATTATGTTGACTTAAAATACGTTCTTTCGGTATATTACTGTTTTTTTATTTTATAATTTCCTGTTTATTTTAATGACTCTTTTTCGAGCATAACACGTGATGTTGCCAAAAAGTTCTTTTTCACGAATGCTTTATTGGAGGAAAAAAAAGAATTTTTCAAAAATAAATCGTCAAAAATCTTTTAAAGACGTAGCTTTAGAGAATATAAATATTGGATATACGTATAGGTACATATTTATTTTATCTGAAAAGTTTGCAATTATTACTTGTCCTCCCGTGCCAAACTTTTGTGGTGCGAACACTTTGTCAAATGATTCATTGTTCTGATGCCTTTGGTATTCCCCAGTGAAATTTTCCTTATCCTCCTCAAAGCTCTTCAAATGGTCGATCAATAATTCTTTTACAATTTTCGGGTCAATGTCTTTTGTGTCACTTTTTGCAGTTTTTAAGTCACCAGCGAATGTTTTTTCGGTTTCTTCATTTAAATTATTTTTATTTTTACCAGCCGATTTAGGATCGAAAGGTTTTTGATCATGATTCCCTACGTGGTTCATTTTGTTTAATGTAACAGCTAAGTTTGCTAAAAAAATTTAGGTTATCATTTAAAAATAAGGTTACGCGTTTTACATTTATAAATATTTATATGGACAATTTACCGCAATTGTAGATTTTTTGAAAAAAATTTGACTGTTCCTTGTCCATTACGAAAATAGGATAGTGAAATAATGATAAAACTTGAAATTTAAAGTAGGTATTATTCAAAACCAAAACTAAATCGGGGGTAAGTGTTGTTTTTTGTCGCGACAGTCACTAATTGATGTACCTGCTGTTACTTATGTTATAATGATGTAATGAAATAGTATAGATAGAGGGGCATTTGAAATGAAAAATTGTTTTTAAAAATTAGTGTTTCGTACCATCACACGAGGTAATCGCATATGAATTAACGAATATTTATTTATGATAATACTATTGTTGCAAAAGTATTGCATAATCCGTAAAAATTGTTTTTTAAGAATAACCTCTTTAAACCTATGGTATTATAAATGATTGTAAACTAAAATATACTGCACTAACATAAAATATATTTATTGATCATTTTACTCTTAATCTTAATAAAAAATACACATACCAAAGTTTATTCAAGATAACAGAAATGATATCGCGTGACTCGACAGATGGGCGTGACATTAGATCTCACGGCTATGAAAAAAAGAATCCAATGGCCAGTTATTTAATACGTTGGCAATGTGAAATTTGTTAAATAGTATGCGTACACGCGTTGCGATATTTAAAAAATCATCCCAATCAAGATATTGGAATCGAGGACAGTACCAAATTTAAAATAAAGATCAATACAAGACAGTTGACGGTACCTCCATGACAAACCATTTTCATTTATTTATATTTTTATCGATCCACGCCTCTTATCTTTTTAATTTTATGCCCTTAAAAGAAATAAATCTAAAATTCAGGTTTCTGGGTACAAAATTACAAACACGTGTATACTTTATAAACCACGAATCATTGAAAGAAAATCCATACACTTGCTCCACTTTTTTTATTGTTCTTCGTGCCATCGGTAAAGCGCAACTTTTACATTTTTTCAAACAACCAGACTATCGCGAGCACCGCATCGAAACGAAAGGAAGCGATGATTGCTCCGAAATGAGGTTGAAAAATACACCTTGAACTATAGACCCTCTGTTGTTACGACTCGCCATTTTCGCAGCTGCGCCCATCACGCAGCTATACACGGCTCGATTCGATTCCTTGCCGGCCCGAGGATGGGATTGCTGTTAAATGTCGTGGAACCCTTTGAGAACTCAATACCTCCCCTCCTCCACTCTCCGAGCTGCTTCCACCGTAGTATAGTCTATTAAAGGATCCGAAGTCCGTCGAGGTCTGGCATTTCTCAACTTTAGTCCGATGCAACTTTTTCTCTGTATACCGGAAATCCGTCGAGCTGCCGTACTTTAGGTACATTTGTGCGCGGTGTGTGATGTAACGGTGATAGTTTTCTTTTTTTTTTTTTTTTTTTTTTTTTTTTTACAAATTTTTGGTCATAATCTATACTTTTGTGTTTTTTGTCGCGCGTGAAATGAACGATTTTTTTGTTTCATAGGTACGTCTTTCGCCGACTGTTGCGGTAATTTTGTTTACCATACATTACAATACACATTTACATGGTTACTCTTATAATTAAAACACTCGACAATTAGAGAAATAGCTCTTTCAATTTCGGCAACTAGAGTTTTTTTTTTTTTTTTTCATTTCTGCTCATTTCGATCCCTTTGGTTGTTTAAACACAAAATAAAAATCACCAAGCCAAATGAAACCAATGGCCTATATTCGATAATTGCGTAAAGGGAACAAAAGGGCAACAAAGAAGCGTCCTGTGGACCAAAGTGCTTTTTTATGGTCAAGTGCTCCCTGTTGATCAGCTTGCACAATTAACAAATCAATTATAGAGAAGGAGGGTTTTCTTTTGTACCCCGATGGTTTGATTTAAAAAACTCTGGAAAAAATTATTAACCCGACGGAAATCAACAAAGAAAGACGCTCGATCGGACCGAACAACAGCAAAAGGACCCTGGTCTCCAATTCCCCTCGAATGGACGAAGAAAGAAACGGAAAGAAAAGAAAAAATTCGAGCAGGAGAAAACAATCCACCTGCTTTCAGATGGCATCGTTTCGCGGAAGCTCGGGCTGGCCGTGCGCTCTGTTGCTACTGCTGCTCGGCGAATCGGCCGCCTCGCCGATGGATGAACCGATCGTCAACGGAGCGACAACCCTCCCGAGCCTTGGACCCGACGCGTCGCGCCCCGAGCACAAAGTAAACCTCTTTTGATCGTCTTTTCGAAAGTCACTTGTGGACAGGCGTTGGTGAGAACTGTACTGTCCCTCAGGTAGTCCGGGGGAGTGCAGAAGGCGACGGGGTTGCCGACGCAACGGAGGCGAAGGCCGGAGGGAACTCGACGACTCGCGGGAGCGCCCAGTACGAAAGCCAGCGCTCGAACGCCCACCGGAGACACCTCGGCCGGTTAGCGCAGAGAGACGCCGATCGGGATGACAAAGCTTACGGGCCCACCTACGTCGATTACGAGCACGGTAAGGGTGTTTAACCAAAAAATTGTTTTTACAAGAGAAGAGACGAGTATATTCAATTTCTTCGCAACATTTTGAAATGGTATCAAACGTTTTTTGGGGATTTAAGGGGGAAAAAAGAGCAATCATCGGTTCGGGGGGTATGAGATAATTCCAACCACTTGGGTGTTCGAGAATACCCTTATGACGTTTACTTAATTGAATTTTCTACGCCAGAATACTATCCCGTTGCAAATTACGACTTTGATGACAAGTACAACACCATAACGGAGAATCAAAACATCCACGGCTACGGAGGGGTCTCGTCGGGTCCCTGGCAGGCAGCTCAAGACTCGGGGTACCCAGCGCCTTCCATATTCGCGGACCCGTACCGAAACTCACCTTCAGGTCAGAATAATACACACCGTGGAGAATAAAAGGGGGGAAAAAATTGTTCATCGCCGTATCGTTTGAATTTTCAGTGCCGTTGAGCAGCGGCTCGCAAACGGGCTGCCACTGCCCGTCGACGCCCCACCCGAGGTGCGAGAGCCTGACGAGCCGCTTCCTCGACCTCGCGACCTCCCTCGGACGGACCCTCTGGGCGCTGGTCCAACTGTCGGTGTCCAGCAGCATACCCTTCCTCGTGCCCCTCGTCGCCATCAAAGCCATCCTCGTGCCCTTGAAGATCTTTAAGTTCCTCGCCCTCTTGAAAATCATGATCAAGCTGTTTGTCGTTTTGCCCCTCATTTCGCGCCTCCTCGCCCCGGCTCTCTCCCAAATTCCCCTGCCCAACGTTATCCAGGCGATACAGGACATGCTACCCTCGACGGGGCACAAGCAGCACCCTCATCTCCCCCATCGCGACGAGGC
Organism: Copidosoma floridanum; assembly: GCF_036245765.1. Classification (NCBI taxonomy): domain Eukaryota; kingdom Metazoa; phylum Arthropoda; class Insecta; order Hymenoptera; family Encyrtidae; genus Copidosoma; species Copidosoma floridanum. Next base: position 7,302,268 of record NW_028321906.1, on the reverse strand, counting down.
TCGGACTGAAAAATTAGCCGGTGTGGACAACGACAGCAGCTCGACTCTGGGGAAGGAGAAGGAGGACGGTTTCGGCAACAAGGACCCGTGGGACCTCGGAGCCTGTCCCAGTAGGATTGCCTGCGAGGTGGCCGTGTATCTGTCCGGATCGATGTACGACAGATTTTCCCGGAATTTGGTCGATTTTGTCGCGAGGAAGGCTGGCCTCGGAGCTCGGGATGGTACCGATAACGAAGAGACCGAGGAGGACGACGAACTAGCTGCCAAGGTATTCTTCGTCGCGTTGAAAAAGAGGTGGACGCAAGACCAGTGCGGTGTTTACAGGTGTTGGGTGTTGTATTGAGTTTCTTTTTCTTCTTCTTCAGAGTATTTATACTTTAATTGGGACTTTGTTTGCAACCGCGGGTTTGCTCATATTTTTTGTAGACATAGGAAATTGACGGTATAATTATAATATATATGACGACAAAACGTACGATCGACCGCTAATTCGCGTAAAAATCACTTTTTTCGACCGAGTGTAAGGAGTTTAAAGAAAAAATCTAACGGTAATTTATCGACGAAAGGTTTTACGTGATGAGTGTACCTATATAGGTACAATATATATTGTATTGTACCATCATTTTTTACACACAAGTCTGTCAACCGAACAAAACGACAAAACCGAAGAGCCGACTTTATTTTGTAAATATAGTACAAATTTATATTTGTAAAATTTTAAGTTTTCTATGTAAACCCACATTATATTTATTATTGATTCACTGTAATATTTATTAAGATTTGTGTAGTAAATATTTAAATACTGCATACAGTCTCTTGATTGTAGTGAATCATCAAGTTCTTTTTCACGCAAAAATACAACGGTTTTTATAATTAAAGGTGATTTTTATTTGCTAAATGTATCACAATAATTTGTTTTCTTAAGCACTACACGGATAGGAGGGGAATTAGTTAGCTGTGGGATTCATAACGTGTCCTTGAAAGAGAATCACCTCTGGCGTCCTTATCATATAGTAGAATGGACGGTCGACGACAAACGAAACTTTGTCAAGCACAGGACTTATTTTAGCCGACTTTGTAACGATATTTACTTCTGTGAAAAAAAAAAAGAAATGATTATTTTATAGCAAATAAAAAAAAAAAAAAAAAAAAATATACTATCTATTTGTGTGCCAGTGAACTTACTCGTAGCCGCTGCGGCTTCGCTGCCTTTCTCGTTGACTTCGATAAAAGCCTTCTGAACGACTTTGTCCACCTTCAGCGGCTCAAGAGCAATGCCGGTAAAATTGGCGCGATCGGTGAACATGTCCGTCATACCCAACTGAAACGCCATTTCGTTATCACTTAAAAACTCATTTTTTCCTAACAAACACTTAAAACACTCACCCTTTGAACGACGCGTTTGAGGTCGACGGTGCTCTCGATCTTGAACTTGGGCAGAGAAACTTGGACCTCCTTGAAGTCCCTCGCCTCCGACAACGTCTTGGGGTAGAGCGAGTGGAGGTGCTTCTCGATCTCGCTGAGCCCGCTGACCTCGTCCGGCAAAATGACGATCATAACAACGTTTTCGTTCTGCAATCGATGAAAAATTACGGTACCATTTCCACGCAGACGCGTGAAAAAAAAAGAAAAAAAAATCATCCAAAAGCAATAGCGGAAACCTCGTAGGGAAGCTCGATGAACTTGGCCTTCATCCGCGGGAGCTTGCCGTGGTAAGTGTTGACCGTCACCTGCATCATCGGAACTTTGACCTCGCTGGTCTCGCCGAGGTGGAAGGTCTCGTCGCGCGTGTCCTTCTCGTTGAACGCCGTGTACCAGTTGGCTTTGAAGTAAATCGCGTTGAGGAGCGTCATACGCGTGTCCGCTCTGATGTCATCTGCATCGAAAACACGAGGATTCACATGGAGGAAATCATATATTTTTTTCTTCAAACGCGAAAAAATCACTTTGGGGGCAAAATCGTTGCGGCACCTTCTTGCATGAGATCCTTGATTTTCTGGCGCGTCTTCTCGGCGACCCAGTCATTAATCATCTTCACGGTCTCCTTGGGACTCGTCACGTCCATCTCCGCGGCCTTCGTGCGGAAGGGGTCGATCGCTAGCCGCTTGAATTCCTCCCTCACCTTCATGTTCTTGGCAATGTAAATTCTGTTGGCCACTTCGAGAGTCACTTTGTCAACTTTCTGTTTTTTTTTTTTTTTTTTTTTTTTTTTTTAAAGAAAAGTTACAGCAATCACTTACATTGGAAAAAATAAAAAATAAAAGTATCGGCAAAGCGTTATGTATGTATACCTCAACTTCGTTGAATAGCCTCTTGAAGGACGCAAGGCCCATGGCTCTGTTGTACGGCAGTCTAAGCGCTGTGCTCATCTGCTTGGCGGTGTTACCTTTGGCGCCATAAGCCGCCAAGGAAAGGACGATGTAGGCGCTCAGGGGCGAGACGACGATGTTCTTGCCGATTTTCTCCTTCGCTGCTTCCTACGGGAAAATCGATTTGGGTTACGATACGTGTCTATACGTGTTTAGGTATTTTGTTTGGGCGAAGCCGATGTCCAAGCACCTGCAGAAATCCAGCGGAGAACCAGTTACTGCTCACGGATACTTGTCCGTGTGGTATGACCACCGCCGAGCAAGCGGTAAGGCCCAAAAGGGCTACCGCCCCGGCAAACAGAGCTGCGAGAGAGATAATGGGATTCATGAAAATCGATGTACATATAATTAGAGCTGACGATGAGATTTGGAATTTCAAGGTGTATATACTTACGGGAACGCATATTGAACATGGATCGGCTCATCACCTCAACAAGACGGAAAAAACTGAGCTGGTGGAGATAACGAGCCAGCTATTATATATATAATATGTCCATGAATCAGTTCAAGGAAGATCGCAGTTAAGCGCGATAATATCTCGCTTTATATAACTGATAAAAAACTTTAATTTGTTTATTCTTACGGACAATTAATTTAATCCTGGTTTTCGGTCGCAAAGAACAAGGTGTATACGAGGTTTCCTCGTGCGAGAGCTCTCTTTTGTCGGGGGCGAATTACATCATTGGTAATGACTTTTATTTTCTTTAACGTTTCTTCATATTTTATTGTTGCATCGTTACTCTTGTGCCAAACTGCGTATGTGTACACTATTTTCGTACTTACTTGTGTCATTGTGTTTCATTCACTGTAAAAAAAAAATTTCTTTTAATCAAGGAAGTATTTACCACATTGAAGGTGCGAGTAAATATTTCATGTCGAGAAAATTTTCTTGTTTCAAATTAATGTTTTCTTTAAGCAAAGAAAATATAATCTTATTTCGAAAGATCATTTACTCATGACTGTTCGAGTAAATTTTTTTCCAATGTCGTGTTTAATATTGCGAACGTTTCTGTTATTACATCCCTATCATTAGAGGTAGAAACGTGCCGATGATTCCTATAATCAACTGACATCAATCAATCGATATAAAATCTTAAAAAAACAAGTTTGTTTGATTAAAAAAAAATAATAATAAAATTAAAAAAAGTCAAGCGTACTTCACGTAATTAGCTAGGGAAATTTGTATGAATCAACTGACAGAAATAATTTTTCAGCAAAAAATAATGCGCAATAATAATAAAAATTTGCATCATTTCGTGCGTGAGTTTAATTAAATTTTTGCACGCATGGCCATACGCGTCAATAACGACGTGTTTGAACTGGTGCGTGAGAAATCCGCCTAGAAGCGATACCCTAATTTGTTTCTATGAAAAAAATTGTCATCCACGTTTTTACTGTAGTAGTTGGAAAAAAAATCATAGAAATGTTTTATACACGTATGTGTTTCCGTCTTTTGCAGAGTATGACCCACCCTTTGGCCGAAGATTTTAGGAAAGAAGAAAACATTGTCACTCGAAACGAGCCCACCGGTCATTTTTTTTTTTTTTTTTTTTTTTTTTTTTTAATCACAACTTTTAAAATGCTGATAAAATAAAAAAAATTTTAATTATTTCAGGGGTAAGACCTTGTTAAAACTTAAAGCTTCGAGCCGGAGGTATAGTTGCGTTACGACTTTATGAGATATTTACATGTTATCTTGTCCAGCCAAAAAGAGGCGTTATCTTTATTGCATTTGCTGAATTATCTTATTTTGTTTGCTTCTTCGATGTGTCTGTACTTTTTCAGTTAGTTTAAATGTAATCAGTTATGAATTTTGTAGATTGTATTTTTTTTCATTAAAAGTATAACAACAGTTAGTATTTTTGTATGAACTGCAGTAAAAGGTTTGTTTAAAATTCTGGACAAAACTTATTCTTTAAAATCTAAAACAATTTTACTTGTTGATAAAGACGTGTAATAGAGGGTTAAAGAAGCATGGAATTTTTTTTTTCTCATGTTTCATATTATGTCTCGAAAAATGACTCCAAGGTATACTTATTGACACGATGGTCTCGAGTTTAGGTTTTTATCTTTACCTTATTGCGTGTGTATCAAACAAAATTTCCTCATAAAATATATACATTGTAAAAGAAAAACTCGGATGTGTACGTGTGTAAAAGTAGTATTTCTCTGGTCCTAGAATTTCACTCTTGAATTTTTTTTTTTTTTCCCAAGAGTCAAAAATCTTCAAGGAAATGCATATAGTTAATTCATAATAATAAAACAAATAAACAACATTTTTTATTTCATTTCAGTGTTATTTATTTTCGTAACGTGTTTCAGTCTTTACAAAAATACAGTACATAATATTCCATGTACTGGTGTATCCACATACAACTCAACAATTCCAGTGAGAAACCAACGTATAATTTTGTTCTCACTCCATAGCAATGACAATAACAACGAATAATTAAACATCGTAGAGATCGATGGAAAATTTAATTATAAATTCTGAGCTTGTTGAACAGTAAACATTCTGTTGGTTTGAGTTAAAAGTAAAACAATCAATTTATTTTAGAGGATTCGAAATATGACCGGAAAACAGTGTCATGGATTTATGCATAATTTTGAACATAAATGGTCTGTCGACAAATAAGTCAACAGGCGGTGGTGGCATACTCATTAACATGATTTCTACTCCTGAAACAAAAAATTTAATTATATTTGACGCGTAGAAAAAAATTTTTCGTAATAAGTATTTTATCAGTGTTTTTGATTATTTGTAAATTTTTTTTAATTTACAAAATAAGCCAGTGAAAATATCTTTATAATTAAATCGTTAATTCACATAGCATTTAAATAAATTTATCTGGGTAAGTATGAGTCTTTGTTGGCATTAATCTTTGAAAAAATGAATTTTTGAATGGATGCAGTGGTGTATTTTATTTGTATTAATTTATTTATTTTATTTCTCTTTACAAAAATCATACATGCAATTTCATAAGTGTAACTTAAAAATCATAGGTTAATTATAAAAAATTATACTTTTGGGAGGATTATGCAGGTCACGTTTAAAATACTTATAAATGGATGAACAATGTGATATTCTAGATAAAAACTAATATTATAAGTAAAAAGATAGAAATATCATAAACGAAAATAATACTTCAATTTAAATTGTAATCAGTAAGAACTATAACAATTAACATCTGAAATTTTTTTTAATAATTTCTTTTGCAAGTTAAATTTCGCACTGATCTTCTAAAAATAATAGTATTAATTAATAACGCGTGAAAAAAAAAAAAATATTTTTCTTAACAGCTAAGTTCGTATCTGACAATTATAGTGAGCATCAAGTATTGTAAGTAACTTTGTAATACTATTAATTATTAATTACAATGATCGTGTCGTTAATTTAAAAAACATTTGGAAAACTATATAGTATCAAAAAGTTAATATCGTATTCACAAAATAAATTCAACATGTATAATCTTGCTTCGTTATCAATAATGCGTATATCGTTATGGTGCGTCGAATATTTCAATGTTTTTGAAAAGTTACGAAGACTCGGGTTTCTTTACACGTCCAGAAAAAAACGTTATGTTTTTGTTGGCGTCAACGATTTTAAAATAGAATGGCCTGTCCACTTGTAACTCTATCGGCGGTAGGGGCAGAGAACGTTTTACTATCCTTATGCCTATTGCAAAAATAATTTATTTTAATGGACGAAATACTGAAAAAACAGTTAAGTGAGAATGTGAGCGTGAGGGCAACAGCGAGTTACTGCGTGAAGCGTTAATTAGGTAAAAGAGGGAAAATATGGTCAAGAAATCAATTCTCCTTTTAAAGTCCAAATCGAGGATATGAAAAACAAGTGTGTCAGATGGATGGCTTCAGAAATTAAAGAATTTTGTAAAGAACAATTTCATTAAAAAAAAAAAAAAAAAAAAAAATGTATATTATTGAAAACTTTATCTTACCAGTCACTGCAGCTGCTTCGCTGCCCTCTTCATTGACTTCGATAAAAGCTTTTTGCATAACTTTCGAAACCATGACGCTTTCATCGCATATGCCCTTGAAATTTGCTCTTTCCGTAAATATCTCGTTCATACCCAACTGTAAAATAATATACTCATTGCAAAAACATTTATTCAAATTTAACGTAAAACTGTTAAATATAGTCATCATACCTCCATCAAGTGGGCATTTAACTCGTGTGTTGATTCGACTTTGAATTTAGGTAACGAAAGATTAACTTCTTGGCGACTGTATTTAAAATGCTCATACTGGAGCTCGAGTTTCTCGAGGTTGTTCTCGATTTTTTCCAAGCCGTCAATAGCGTTAGGTACTACAATTACCATGAACAAATCTTCATTCTAAAGCGAAAAGAAACATAAAATTTATTTATTATTTTTGTTATTATTATTATTATTATTATTATTATTATTATTATTTATTATATTTTTTTATAAAAAATTAAACTTATACACTACAATTGCAATTGCATACCCACCACATAGGGAAGAGCAACCACTTTAGCGTCAATGTCATGCAATTCTCTGTAGTAAAACTTGTCGTTGATGAACATCATGGGGACTTTGACAGAAGTCGTTGCATCAACTTGAAACAGTTCTTCTTTCGTTATTCTTGCATCAAATTTCTTTTTCCAGTCCCCTTTGAAGTACACGGCGTTCAAAAGTATCAGCCTCGTAGTTTCGTCGAGATCATCTTCAAGGAATTACACAAAAAGTTCTTGAAAAATATAACACCCAGCAATTTCATAAGCGTTTCAATGATGCGAACCTGACTTTACGATCTCCTTGATTTTTCCATTGGTTTTTTCAACGCACCAACCGTTGATTGCTTTGGCAGATTCAACGTTTTTTTTAAAATTCAACGATTCACTCTCGGATCGAAAGTACGTGCCGGTTATTTTCTTAAAACTATCTTTGATCTTGACATCGTCGGCGGTATAAATTTTGTTGGCAATTTTCAGAGTGACTTTTTGTGTATCCTGTTTCAAATAAAATACCATTAATCGCATGAGCTACTGTTGAGATAATAGACGTTATAAGTGTATACGACTGTGACATCAGTGTACAAATTGTTGGAAGCATTGCTAATAATAGTTCCGTTGAAAACGAAGTATTCGGTAAATTAAAGAAATACATGTTCACGCGAGTACTTATATACGAGCAACGTAAGATATGATATCGTTTCGGGCTTTCCCGTATCGCCTTAAAAAAAATATCTTGTATTAGTTATCAGTACTTTTTTTCCGCGTCTCTCTGAAAATATTTACGTAAAATTTTGCTCCGAATCGTGGATCAATTTCAGAGTGAATTATGAAATAATATTTCGCGAACAATAAAAAACGAACATCCGCATATCAGCTATGTTAAATTATTTCTTGTTTGAAAAAAATGTTGTAAGTAGTAACTCTTCTATTACAAATCGTGAGTCAAGCACGAAGATTAACCGAACTCATTGATTAAAAAAACGCCACACCCACCGTCATAAAAAATAGATTGAAACACATTTTTCTTGAAAATTAAAGTGAAAATCAAATTTTTTAAATACGTTTCGGCAATTGAAGAGAGTTGTTTTTATTTTAAAAGAATCGTCAACGGGACCAAATTATTATTCACCCCATTCCCCATTCGTCCCTATCATAAAAAAAAAAAAAAAAAAAAAAAAAAAAAAAAAAAAAAAATACCGATCTCGCAACAGCCGATTTAGATCGGGATATTTGAAACAGATACATGGGGAGAAAAAAATGCGCGCGTAAAAATCGGCAACTCACATTGAGCATATCAATTAAACCCTGGAATCCCTGATGGGCGTGGGAGTCGTTGACGGGCAGGTGGAGGGTCTTGCGCATCTCCTGGGCGGAGGATCCATCAGCGCCGTACGCGGCCATCGACAGAACCGTGTGCGCGCTCAAGCCCGAGCTCACAAAGTTTCCCTTGTTTTTGCCGGCTAAGCTCTGAAACACAGACGCCCAAATGTGGTACACATCCCCATATCGTACATCCACCGCACATATAATTTTATGCTCAAGTATTGACGATTGAAATTAATGCATGTTATCATCGACGAACCTTGTGAAAGTCAGTGGTGAATCCCTCGGCACCCTTGGTCACGCTCAGGACCGCTTCGTCGATTTTTTCTGCCATTTCGTCGAGAGTTTTACTTTTTGTTTGTCCCTCTTGATACGTCGGCGATACTCGTGTCACTGCAGCCCAAGCAATTGTCGGCCACGTCTATGTAACTCCAAGTGTCGAAGTTGGCTGGCAACCGGGCTTGTATATATACCCACGCAAGGTGTGTAGGTGGTGTAGGCGCCGGCCAAAGTGGGGATCGGATGACTATATTTTTTACTCTGCGTTCCATGTGTGTTTATCACCGGCTACACCGTATACATATGAATTTCGTTAAATGTGTGTGCAGTTGGGATGAGGCGACTTTTAATGATTCATTTTGTAAATACCAGTGCTTGCTTCTTGAATTCCCATGGACACACGGACGTTGTCGCATAAGTATTTTCTTAACAACAAAAAAATACGCTTGTTGACCTAAAACAAAATATAGTAAATAATGAATTTCAAAAAGTAGAAGATTGCGATAGAGAGAGGAAAATTCGGAAAATTTGTCACAATACTTAGAAAAAACTGCAAGACTTACGGCATGGCTGAGCTGATTATTATCACCTGGCGATTATTAACTATATGCTAGATAGATCGGTTAGTCATGTGCGTAGAACAAGCGCTCCTCGAAGAAATATGATTAAAATTAACTGTACGTGTATACGCGTCATAGGTGATTAAAATAACAGGTGCAGTCGTGATGGACGACGTAAAGTGAAAAGGGACCTTCAAATTATTTTTTATTGTACAGCTGTCTCAAGATTTACTAATGAGTTATATCTACATCCACGTGGTATGGGAGAATTGGCTTGAAGAATTAAAGTGCAATCATCTATTACAATTCACTGATTTGTCCACGTGAATTAAAAATTAGCCGATTCTCTTCGATTCTCTTGAAAACAATCCGACTCTCTTCAATTGCCGATATATTTCAAAAATTTTATTTTCACGTTACTTTTCATGAAAAAATGTGTTTCAACCGATTTCTTGGACCAACGTCACATCTCATCAATACTTGCTGGTCATTAGGATTACTAATTGCACCACCATAATTAAAGGTTTTTTTTTGTCGAATATTTATAGTTTTTTAGTAAGTACTTGGTACAATAAACAAATAAAAATTCCAAGCGTTGAGTAACAGAATTTTTTTTTATCGAGCAACAAGCTTTAAAAAGCAATTTGGCGTAAATGTTTAATACCAACTAAGATAATATCTATGTCTCTTCGTGTTCAACAAATTCTTTCGCGTCATGCCGTTTCTAAACAAAAATTTAAATTATAAGCGTATATTTTTTACTTGATACTTGATACTTTTTAATGTACTATTTTTTTTTATAATGTCACGTACGATATACATTGATCCACGTATATACGTGACAATCAATTCAACATTCCTAAAAATGTAAAATTTACGCAATAAGAATGTTTTAAAATAAATAAAAAATAAAAATGAGTACATGTACCTTACTTGTGTATGTATATGTGTATAATTATATATGTATGTAAATCTCTTTTGTGAGTCAACAATTAAAACAACAACGGTGTATCATTTTCTCCACATTTTTGCATCATTATTGAGATAAGTACAAGGGGTGATTAAAATTTTTTAGAGACCAAACAAGTTCACGATATCTGAAAAAGAATTGCGTTAGTTCGATAAGTATGTATATAGATTTTTTTTTTTTTTTTTTTTTTTTTTTTTATATTATAGTGCTCTACGTCCGGCTCCTTTTTAATAAGGGCACTACTATGGGCACTTAGCACTTGGGAAAGGGACAAGGAAAGGGATGGGAGGCCTCCCTATCACTGGGAGGGGGGTAGGGGGAATTAGGCAAATTTGCTGCGAGAAGGTCGCCTAAACCCTCCTCGAGGAGCATTGCGTGGTGAAAAAGCACATGTGAAAGACACAGAGGTACTTTGCCCATAAAAGTCGCACTGGCCGGGAATTGAACCACGGTCTCCCGCGTGCCAATCCACGACCTAGCCGACCGAGCCACCGCGCGCTCTATGTATATAGATATTCTGCGTAAAGAACATGATATGCTGTACAGTTGTTTGCAATTGTTGTCTTTGTTGATGTATTAATTATGTTGTATGTTTGTTTTCCAGTTGAGCTGCGCAATAAGTCAATCCTATGGGCTACATATGGTCGATTTTATTAAACCATATAAATATAATATATTTACTTTTAAAGGTAGACTTTCGGATAAAAGGTAAATTGTAAACTTGCCGCAAACAGCACAAACAACATTAACTTTTTATCTTCTATCTATAAAATTAGTTGCGGCTGGTTTATAGCTAATTATATGGCTCTACTATAAGTAATGATAATTTTTTGGATCAGCGCCATCTAGCGTTGCGAATTTCTGAACTAAAAAGTGGCCCTAAAATTCTCAAGGAGAGCTTTAGCGCTTAGAGACACTTAGCTTATTATAAACCAGCCGCAACTCATTAAGTAGCGATAAAATAAAAAAATAATTATACATGTGTTTTTGGCGGCAAGTTAACTATCTATTTTCTACCAAAAATTTGACCTCCTATGTATTTATACTTTTAAAGATAAATTTTCAAGTAAAAGATAAATTGTTAACTTGCCGCCAAAAACACATGTATAATTATTTTTATATTTTATAGCTATTAAATAAGTTGCGGCTGGTTTGTAATAGGCTAAGTGGCTCCAAGCGCTAAAGCTCCGGTGCAAAAGTTTAGGGCCACTTTTTAGTTCAGAAATCCGCAACGCTAGATGGCGCTGATCCAAAAAATTATCATTACTTATAGTAGAGCCATTTAATCAATTATAAACCAGCCGCAACTAATTTTGTAGATACAAAATAAATAGTTAAAGATAATTGTGCTACTTGCGGCAAGTTTGCAGTGTATGTTTTATACGAACATCAACCTCATATATATTTATACTTTTGGGTAATAGATGAATTGTAAACTTGACGCAAACAGTGCAAACAACGTTAACTTTTTATTTTATATTTATGAAATTAGTTGCGGCTGGTTTATAAGTAATTAAATGGCTCTAGGGCTAAGCTGCCTAAAGCTCTCCATCAGAATTTCAGAAGCAATTTTTGGCCAAAAAAATCACTACCGCTAGATGGCGCTGATCCAAATGATTATTACTACTTGTAGTAGAGCCATTTGATCAATTATAAACCAGCCGCAACTAATTTAGTGAATACAAAAAAAAAAGATAACATTGTTTGTGCTATTTGCGGCAAGTTTACAATGCATTTTTTATACGAATATTGACTTCCTATATATTTATACTTTCGGATGAAAGATAAATTGTAAACTTGCCGCCAATAGTGCAAACAATGTTTACTTTTTATTTTGTATTTATCAATTTAGTTGCGGCTGGTTTATAAATGATTAAATGGCTCTAGTATTAGTATAGTATAGTAATAATCATTTGATCAGCGCCATCTAGCGGTAGTGATTTTTTTGGCCAAAAATTGCTTCTGAAATTCTGATGGAGAGCTTTAGGCAGCTTAGCCCTAGAGCAGGGATGGGTCTCCATCACATTTACATGTAACACATATGTATCACATATGTAATACATATGCAATGCATGTGATACAACCCGTCATGTTGCTGAAGATTTGTTTTACCAGTTAATCGCATTTAGTGCAACTAAGCAATTGGTTTTCTGTTAATTAACTTTTGTTATGCTTGATTATTAAAAAAAATTGTCTGTCTTAACAAAAGAATAGGAGCATTTTGTTTCGTTTCATGCATCTGTGTGTAAGTTAACCTCTGTTGCTTTTTTATTCTTCTACAGTAATTGAAAAACTTTCTACTCAATATACTTAAGGTTATAGAACAAACGTTTATTTCTTATAATATGAAGTAGAAGACTTAATAAATATTCCATACAATGTAAAAGTGTATCAGTTGCTTTAGATATTGTTTTTACAGTGAAAATTTCCATGTAAAAAGATCATGAAAAATTTTGTTTTATTCATCATGCAATAATAAATTTATGTTTTCATTATTCCTGGATTAAATAAATATTCAGCAACTCTTGTAACTGTTTAAAGTTGTACGTGAACAATGATCAGTCATTATTGTGACAAATATTCTAAAGCATTGAAAACCTTTAAGTTATAAATTTCTTGTACAGATTTCATCTAATAGTTGAAAAGTTTCAAAATGGGAAAGCCCTGTCATGATAGCTGGCAACGATTCACTAAAATAAGAGATAGTAAGGGAGTCATTAAAAAGGCAAAGTGCAACAACTGCTCATCGGTGTACTCCAATCATGAAAGTAAATTTCTAAAGCGGCATCTGTATGTTCTAACATGAATATATTACATAACTTGCAACGTTTCCATGCATATAAGGTACACTTTAATTCTTTTCATTGTATTGTTACAGAACTATTTGTAAAGTTAAAGCTAGTGACGACCTCAGCTTACCTGTATCTTCACACAACGATGAAACTAATAATGCTACACAGGCCATTACGCTTCCTATGGAGGATTTTGAAATGGAAGTACAAGGATCGGAATCAGTAAGTTATTTTTTAATTAATCACTCTTATTAAAAATAAAACTGAAAGTTATTGTATAATTATACACCGTTTTCAAAATGTTTTAATTATGTTTTTTCTGATATTTTACTCATAATTCAAATGTATAAAATAAAATGTGGTTCAACAATTGCAGATCACACCTAGCTCAGAATTTCGTGTCTTGGATGTAGCTGGTTTAAACCATCAATTGCTTGAATGTTTCTTGCTGTGCAATCTAAACTTTGAAGTTATCGAGAATGAAGCCTTTAAGAAGTTCCTAACATCACTCAATCCTTCGTACACAGTTCCGACCACTGACAATCTGAAAAATTCTATAGCCGATTCCACATTAAGTGCAATGAAAAAAGATTTTTCGTCAAATTCGTATCTAATGGGTGTGTACTCTGAACGAGATGATAGCAACTTGTGTGTAGTAAGTTTTTTGATACAAAACAAGAAATACCTGTTTCTGGATTTTCGTATTTTAGATGCTAATACACAATGTGATGAAAATTCCGATGAAGACTTGACTGTTATAGATAGGTTAAAGAAACCTTTGACTACCTTTATTACTTCTTGTATTACACTAGCTGTGGATACAGTTGGAGTGGATGTTGAGTATGTCCTTTTACATTCTGAAATCACTCTTAGTCATAGAATAAATTTCAATGAAAAAGATCGCTATATTAGCTGTACATTTATCAACCTTATTGAAAAGTTGAAAAATTTACATTTTAATGCCCCAGCACAAACACCAGAAGATAGACTAAAACTTAGAATGTATGATGATACCTTATTGGCATTTGAAAATTATTTCAATGGAACTGCTGAAATTTTTTTGCCTGAGGCTGTAGAGAAATTATTAGAGTTGACTACTACTGATGCGTTCAGGTTTCACCGTTCAGTATTTGAAACAATAATAACATTTTCTAGCCCGGTTTGGTTTGCAGCTAACTATTTAGAACCGAAGTACAGAGGAAGGCGTTTTATTTCACAAGACGTTCTAAAGCAATACATGTATTCATTTACTATTCGACAATTTGATAAAGAAACTTTAAAGGGATTTTCTGCGTACGTCAGGAACGATGGCTTGGTTAAGACCACATCAGCTCTGAATCTTCAAGATAGTCATGATTTCTGGGATAAAATATCTGTTGAGCATAACAGTTTTAGTAAAACTGCTCTAAAATTAATTTCTTTGCCGGCAAACTTAAGAAAAATTAATTTACCAAGGATTTTCAAAACATTACACGATTCTCAAATGATAGATTATGTTGCTGCAAAAAATATTTTGGGGTCTTTATTATTAAATGAAAAATAACATATTTTTATAATAATTTTTTTTAAATGATAAAGATTGTAATATCTTATTGCAATAATTTGTATTTTAATTTGTTATTGGCAATTTTTTCTATGCATTTCTTTCAATTTAAATTCATTGCAAATGCGATTCTTATAGAATATTAGACGTGCATGAAGCATTCAAGCATCTAGTCTGAGATCAGTACAAAGTAAATGACGTAAGGTGCTACGTTTAAAATAAAATATACGTATATTTTTAGGTACGTACGGTGATATTTGTCTTATAAAATATAATTCGTACACTAAATGTTTAAAGTGATGGCGGAATGTGTTATAGTACTTTCTTAAGACGTTGCGACTATTTTTTAAGTTATTAAAGAATTAAGTATTACCATTTATAAAATATTGTTTGTAGTTATTAAACATGGCAAGCATGTTTAATGGTTTTTATATGTAATGCTTCTTCATGTCAAATTTAATAAATATATAAATATTTTCTTGATATTTAATTCTTTTTTTTTTTTAACATCTTACACAAAGTTATTAGGGCTTTCTAACTTATTTTTTATAGTTCATGTTTTGATTTCATATTTTCTTATATAAATTAACAGACTCTCCATACTCTACATCACACGAACATTTAATTGATTACATTAGAAATTTCTTGAATAAGATACGAGTTTCTGATTTGTGACTTAGCATTTTCATTCAATACAGAAGTTCCTTCCGGATGTAAAGTTTTTTTCTACCCTAGAGTGCAAAGTGTGCTCACGAGCGTAAAATGGCACTTTCGCCCTCGATGAGAGAAACTATAAAGGAAACCCGGGCAGTTGGAACTTTACGCCATAGTGACGAAACGTACTATTGATGTCCACCGTGCTTCAATCGCGATGTTTGTTGGACCTAACACATATGTATTCTAAGAAAAAACATGAAATTTTTAGTTAATAAAGTCGCTTCAAAGACTTCGACTTATGTCTTCCGCATGCTCAACCACGTATCTTATCTTCCAGATGAGAGGATTTTTTATAAAGAAATTTCTATTTTTATGAGGTGCAAAAACTTTATATGTTTTTTTTACTTTCTCATATAGTAGACCTTATATGCTATTGTTAAAAAATCATATATCGTGAGATAAATGTTATTTAGAACTCAAAATTTTATCTTTTAATTTTCTGTCAGGTATTTTGGTTTTTTACGATATTCCTGACTTTTGCATCTGACTGTAGGTTATTATTATTTATCATAAACTAAAATTTAGAGACAAGGAATGAAAGATAAACATAAAAAAAATACAAATATTAGTTACACGCACCTAGTCTCAAAATCATGGTAATATTGCCTTTATTTTACGTATTTTCATTTTCAATTTTAATCTTCGAGATTTTTATTAATTCAGAATTAAAATGAAGATTACACGTACACAAAAATGGTCTGTCCATTATTTTCTTTTAACAAAGGTAAATCTTATATGGTGCACAATTAACGTTTTTAAATTTATCTTCAAAATCTAATAATATCTCAAGCACAGAAAGCCACAAATATACAAACTAACGAATCCACACAATTATTCATAATTTTGCAAGAGATACCGGAGTGGCAGTGGGTATTTTAAATTTTAATTTTAATTCACCTATGTCTATAAGGAATTGTAAAGAAACAAATACTGACACAAATGACATAACGTATACCATGAAAATGTTAAATCAATTGTATCCTCTATTCAATGATAAACAAAAATATATTTTCGATCAAATACTTAAGAATGCACAAAAAATTATTTTTCCGCCCTCGGGTGGTTTTGGGAGGCTGGTACCTCCTCGGGCAAAAAAGCAGTTTTCCGATACTCGTTCGAAAAGTCTCCTTTACGAACCTCGTTACGGACCTCGCCTTCGGCTCGGGCCGCAAACCTCTCGGTTCGCAAACAAAGACTTTTCAAACTCGTAGGAAAACTACTATTTCGCAATAGTGTGCGGAAAATAGGTGTTTTCCGCACTGGTATTAGTGTGGAAAATCGATTTTCCCACATAGTGTGCGGCAAAGGTTTTTCCGCACAGTGTGCCGAAAAGGTGTGTGGCAAAAGTTTTTGTCGCACAGTGTGTGGAAAAAGTGTGCGGCAAAGGTTTTTGCCGCACAGTGTGCGGAAAAGGTTTTGCCACACACCGGAAAAAATTTTGCTACACACTGGAAATCAAAATTCATACCTATTTCGTACCTATTTTCCTCACACATTGCGAAAAAACTTGTACGCAACTCGTGCGGGACGATTTCCCGCACTCGTGTGATAGACTCGCACTCGTGGCCGGTGACGGTAACTCGTACCTTGCGATCACACTCGTGCTACGCACTCGTGTGCTCAACTGGTACTCGTTCCCATCAACTCCGGCCACTCGTATGAGTCAATCACTACTCCTGCGGGAAATCGTCTTTTCCGCACTTGTTACGTAAATAACTATTAATTGACGGTCTAGGTGGTACGGGGAATACATTTGTATACAACTTTAATTCGTTACTTTATGCTAACCCAAAAAAGTTCATTTACAATATTAGAATTAAGTGATAATCTTCGGTAAAATAACGCCAAATTTTCTAAATTATTATTAAAAAAAAAAAAAAAAAAAACATGAGAATGTAAAAAGTGAATCGTCGTTCCAACGAAATGGTTAACAGATGATGTATGTTTTGAAAAATGAGGTAAAGAGTCAGATATAAATTTGAGTAGTGTTATTTTAACAACACTCAGAGAATATACATTTTTCTTAAATAATTAAATTTTAAAATTCATTGACGGAGAAACTATTACTTATTATACTGCAGATAAAGCAACATATAAAGATGTTGATAAAGCTGATGATAACATTTATATAAATTTAAGAGAAGTTTTAAACGATGCTCATGAAGGTCTTTCCCTCATGAATTTAATTTAAAGCAGTAGTGGTATTAATCAGACATTTAATTAGTCCATTACTCGGGAACAAAAAAAATAGGATTTAATCATATGTTTTACACTAGAGACAAACTTGGTCAATCCCCTAGAGAATTTCCCCAGGAATACGGGAAAAATAGTTTTATCCAAATCCAAGTCGGCTTCATTTATTTATTTAACAATTTATGAACAAATACCAATTTTTATAGTTTTTGGCTTATAGCTTCACTTCTATTGCGCTTACAGAAATTTAACGATCGTCAATTTACTCGTCATCTAATTTCCTACAAAATAGACACTTTTGCGAATGTTCAAAGTGAAACATTAAAGTGTTATTACAAATTTCATGGTCAGTTTATCGACATTTCGCTTCGGTAAAAATATTGTATTTGATGTAAATAATAATAAAAAACAAAAACCATCGATTTTGGTTGATTTTGACGTTTTTCCACGAAAAACTTTATTTGGCAACTTAAACAATTGCAAATATCTCAGTCAACTTTGCATATATTTTTTTCCCAATAAACGGCATTGTATTTTTCATAAAAACACAAATTGAAGAAAAAAGAATGCTCTAGCTTACTCTGAAGCCGAGGTACAAAAAGTGGATTGTTTTTGCAATAATGGACTAATAATTAAATTTTTTATTGCAAAAAAAAGTTTGTATCATCTTCATGTATTTCTGCATCACACTACCGGAGCACTTTACTAGTTTCGTTTAAAATTAAGCTAAAAATACCTAGAAAGTCGTATCGTAACAGCCGGTGGCACCTCTGCGCTTATATCTGTACCCCTCTGTTGCGAGTAGGGGAGTAGGTGGCCGAGCGGTTGCAGTGCGCATGGAGCAAAACACGGGCAGCGGCTGGCGTTTGAATTTCATTAAGTTGTTGTACATAATTGTACAGTTACACATGGGTACACATATCAAACTCCATTATTTTTGTATTATGCACAAAGATATAATGATAATTTTATGCATTTTTGCCTTTAACCCTTATTTTGGGTAAGTTACCGGGTGACGCCCATTATGCGACTTTGACGAATTGAAAGGCGATGAAAAAAGTAAGAAAAAAATAATGGAATACTTTTTAAAGTTTCGACTTTTATTTTTAAAATTGCAATTTACATGTAAAAACCACTTCCCAAAATTTTTTAAGACATTTTCACTTTTATTTACGTACAAAAATCCATAACAAACAAGTTTTAAATTTTTCAGAAAAAAAAAATGATTATTGGTGTAGTGAGAAAATTTCTGATCTTATGACCGTCACTCAAGGTCATAGGGTGTGTCAAAAAATTTGAAAAATATAAGGGATTGTTTTTTCAATGAGTACTATTGATCGCGCTAGGTAGACGAAAAATCTATTTTTTGAGTATTTGCGTTGACGTAAGTGTCCCATATATAGATGTATATACACATATATGTTTATGAACATGTGATACTACTGTAACTAAGGACAGAAAGAAAAAAATTGAGTTACAATACCTTTCAATATCATGAGTAAATAAAGTATACTTAGATTTATTAAAAAAATTGTGAATAAGGATTTATTTACACAAACATATATAGATATTGCAAAGAAAAATATTAACATTAGTATATAAATCTCAGACAAAGTGTTCAAGATTTGTATCATGGATGGACAAAAAAAAATACAACATAAAAATATTCATAATTTAAAATATTTTAAAGAATAATATACATCTACTAGTACACCAGATTTTTCCACAGACAATCTGTTTCTGTAAAAGTTATGCACGTATGTCCAATGTGAAAATAACCCTTCGAGTAATGCTGTCGATGCAGGGATTAAAAACAACTTGAATGCAAGTGGAGATATTAGTGGAAAAAAGGCTTCAGACAGAGTCCAAAACGTTAATGGATCATCAGATACTTTTTCTGCTAACTCTCGTACTTGTGAATTGTCTTCCAAATACCTATCGAGTTCTTGCATGCCATTTTCATCAAGGTTTTCTTGAAAAAAATCCCTAGCAACAACTTTTTGTGCTTCATCCAAACGTTGTCCTTGGTATTTTGGATGTAAAAGATTTGCAGCATACCCAACGGGCCAAATAGATTTATCGACTCTAGAACTCAACAAGGTAGAGAATTCTTGTGAAGTAAATTTTAGAGAGAGCCACAATTCAGTGGAGTCAGCAACGTTACAAGATGGATTTTGACACACATTAATGAGTTTACAAATTGGATTCAGATTATCAATAGTTTCAACCAATTGACTTTCAAAATTCTCACTGTGCAGCAAATCCACAATTTCATTCGGTATACTTACATTTTCCATTTCAGATATATTTCGCAAGGTTTCAATATTTTTTAAAATACTAAAACAAGATTCTCTTGCATAACAAAATCTTGTGTCTGGATAGTTTTTTAATTTTGTTCCGCCTTCTTTTATTATTAATGCATTATATTTAGGATCTCTAAAGGCATTGATTACGTCACGAACATGCTCCAATAAAGTATTATCAACTAGATTTTTTAATAAAAGATTACCGTTATGGCTAGAACAAGTTGATTGCCACAGTTCCTTTCTTTCAACTGTTCGAGCAAGCCTTCCCCCACGCACAATTTTGCTGTCATTATCACTAACAATGGCATAAACGTCTGTATCATACTTTTGTTTAGCTGTTGCAATAGCTTCGTTGATAACCTCAGATAAAAACTCTCCATCTTCTTTCTCCATTGATGTGTCGGAGAAAGTCAAAAAAGTTTGGGGGGTGTTGATATTGCGAATAGTGCATACTAAAAACTTTCTATTTACGGATTTGTTTCTCCAACCATCTATTAGAAGAACACTTGGAGTTCCTTTCATCATTTTCATTCGTTCAATCTCTATTTCTTTGTGAATGTTACGAAGTATCGACGTTCCTATGGATTTTCTGCACGGCAATTTGTATGAAATGCGACATTTCGATAATGATTCGACAAAATCCAAAAAATAACAATTTTCAACGACTTTAAAAGGAATGTTACAAGAGTAAAAAAATTTCCCTAATTTCATGTCAAGCATTTTTTTCATATCATCATGATCATCGTTTTGGTCTGTAACGTAGTAGTCCATTTTTTGAGAGTTGGTATCATGAAGAGGTGATGGGTTAAGCTGCAACAAATATTCTTATGATTTATGTATGTCATCAGTAGTTTAAAACAATGCTTTAGTGCGTTGAAACCAGTGTTTCTAACCACCCTATACTTTTCGCGTACACTTTTGCATAGCTTTACTTTCTCTCTCTCTCTCTCTCTCCCTGATCAGGAGTAAGGGAGCATCTTCTCCATAATTTTCACTGACGTCCCGACCTCTTTTTACAATTTAAGTATGACTCTTAACAATAAGGAGTCGGAGTGCTCAGTAGATCAGTTGGCGTTATAAAGTTTTGCTCGTACAGGACTCACCCGGCAACTCTTCCATTCCTGACTTTTATACTATATATTATTTTAATTTTTTTTTTATTGTTTCTACTTAAAATGTAAATAAGTAATAAAATTTACGACAGTAAATACCTTCTTTACAGAAATAATTTTGTTTCAAGTATTAAACAACACGCCAGAAAACTGTCAAATTTATTTCATAAAAGAAAGTGTATGCTCATTTAAGTAACAGTTCAAAAGCGCCTGCTAAAAATAATAAATTAGAAGCGGCTTTTGCTATAACACACTCTATTGCATGTTCGAAAAAATTAAAATATTTACCTCACACACATTTTAAATATCTCAGTAGCACATTAGCTGGGAAAATATAATTAGTAATAATATGTTATAGCTATAAATAGCTATTGTTAATTAATAGTAGCTTATATAAATAAACTAAAATTGTAAGAGTATTAAGATGAAGTATTGCAAAACAAGCAACTAACACACAGGTAACAAAGGAAAAATGCCTTTATGAAAAGAAAATAACATGATGCAGTATTATATGTAATAAACCTCACCTAATAATTTTGTGATGATTATTACGCTTGTCCATTGTAAAGTAAAACTATACAAGTAAAAAATTTTGCATTAAAAGTATTGAAAAATTCTTGACACTCAAAAAAAAGATTTTAGTAAATTAAATGTGTGCACCATTTGTTGCTTTTTTATTTAATAACTTGAAATGGTATTGTCGTTTGATCGTTTCGTTGAAAATGTCGGAATGTCTGTAATGTATATAAATCATGTATCTTGTTTACTAGTGAATGAATTGATTTTCTTTTATTTTTCACTTTTACTTTTTAATAAAAAAAAAAAAAAAAAAAAAAAAAAAAAAAAAAAAAAAAAAAAAAAAAAAAAACGTAACACTTATTGCCAGATTATGTGAAAACAGTGTCGTGTTACTTTCTATACATGAAAGTATTATTTTTTTTTACCTGTACGTTGTTAGTTGCTTAGTTTATAAGGTTCGATCCTAATGCTTTTGCAAATTTAGTTAATTTATATAAAGCCTGTGTGGTATCGAGATATTTTGAATGTGTGTGAGGTACACATTGTTGATTTTTTTTTTATATTAAAAAAAGTGTGACATAGCTTAGGCTGCTTATTTATTTTTATCAGCAGACGTTTATGAACTTTTAATTTCATTGGTATATAACTTTTTTACTAAAGAAAGGTGTTAATGTTTCTAGCGAGTTTTTGCATACTTAAACAAAATTTCTACTATGAAAAACTCATCATAAATCGGAAACTTGCTAGGTGAGTCTCATAAGAGCAAAAAATTAAGCTAACTGAGGCTCTGTTCAAATATGATGCTTTGGTTAAGTATTTAAAAATCTGTTCAAGTCCAAACACAATAATTCTGTTTAAAATTGAACAGGCTACACTTGGTTGTGTAAATTGCGTTTTACACAAATTTTGTGTCAAAAATGTAGAAATTCTGTGTAATTAAGAATAATCTACACAAAATTTTTACACAAACTTTGCATATTAAATAAGATTATTTTGTGTAATAAAATACACAATTGTAGTGTAACTTGGTCGATATTACAGCTATTCCTTACATTAAATCTGTATAAAAAGTAAAGAAATTAAGTGTTTATAGTACACAAAATTTGTATATATTTTAGAATAATTTTCTCCTTGCCTTGTTCGAAATTAAGTTTTGAAGACTTGTTCTTCAGCCTCTAGCCAAATGAGTATACAATCAATATATGATATAAATTTCTAGTTTTCTATGGCTCCACGAATTGTGGATGAATTATTTTAACATAAATGAATGATCTTTAATAATGTACTCCTTAATCTCAAGCCAACATTTTTACTGTTGATTTAGTAATAGTTCTGACTCTAACTCAAACTATGTAGAATATAAGATTTGTTATCTAAATGCATGATACTATCAGGTATTATTAAGTTATTAAGTTTTTTATTAATTTTGTGTGTGTGTGTGTGTGGGTTTCATTAAGTGAGAAAAACTTACAATGGGCGTACAGTACGGCAAGGAATTCGCGCCCTCAGCAACGAGAACGTCTTTAGTAAGTTGGCACAAATGTACACCATTTGTGCCTTTCGGATGCGTTTGTTTGTCGTACATTGCGCCAATAATACAGTATGCACTATTGCAAATTTTATTATTTGATAGTATTCAATAAAAAATTCATCATCACGTATCAAGTATTTTTATTTGTTGCGTGATAAAATTCTACTAATCACATTTTTGAACTAAGGCAAGGAAATCTAACATATACAATTAAAAAAATAAGTAAAAAATATTTGATTTCCACGCTTTTTCAAAAATCTTAAATTTAAGTGAGATATGTTGAGAAGATACTGGTATTTTGAATTGTATGTTTTTCTTATAAAATGAAAATTAATGTAAAAAATGAGGATGTGTAGCAGATAAAGTTATTACATTAAATAAAAGAGGACGTAAAATTTTGTGTGACATGAACTAATAATGAAGTAATGCATGAAAAATTAAAAAAAAAGGATATTTTTAAGAATTATGTTACTATATTTAAGCATTTTATTTTACAAAAATATTTTAAGAATTCAAAAATTTCAGAATAATTTTTGTAAATTTGAGGTATAATGTACAAAATTAATCCATTTGTACTAATCCATTATATCATGTAATGATGACATAAAATTTTATAAGCATATCTTGCTGCTAAAAAACGGTAATATAAACTATTTTTTAAAGAAATTTTTAAAACCTTAAGTAAATTAATTAATTTTAGCATTTGTTTCAATATTGACTCGGAAAACAGTGTTTATTGCAGTTTGAATGATAATGAAAGCTCTTTTATTAATAAGTCCTCAAAAGCTAAAGTAGAATAATAAATTGCAGAATAAGTTGAAGATAAAAAAGGAAAAAAAGTATGAGTGTGTGAGTGTACATAGAAATGTAGAATTCAATGTGTGTATGCCAGTGGTGACCAACTTTTTCTTTACTATCTATGTGTACTCATTCGTATAGCAAAAGTAGTTATGGATGAGCTTCACTGGTGGGGATAAAGAAACAAAATGCAAAAAAATCATTTTATGTGTTTATATAATCCAAGAAAAATGTTTGACAAATTTTTGAAAGTTTTTAAATGATGAAAAATTGAATTAACAATAAGTTATTAGTTTTAAAAGTAATAAATAATAAATTATTTATTAATACATAGGAAAGCTGTTCTGCATAAATATACTAATATTTTAGTTTTCGAAAAACAAAAAATTAAAGAAAAAAAGAAAAAAAGTAATGAAATAAAAAATGAACAAAAACATTTTTTTATGAAATCAAAAAAGACATGAAAAAATACAATGAAATGAAAAAAAAAAAAAATGAAATAAAAAAAGAAACGAAATAAAGGAAATTACAAAAAAAAATTCAAAAAATTAAAAGAAACAAATCAGGGTATAAATGGGTCATGGGACCCACGCTAAGAACGAAGTTCTTTAAACACAATTTCTCAGGTAACAAGGGGGTCGCAAGACCCATAGGAAGAACGAAGCTCTATAAAAAAAAAAAAAAAAAAAAAAAAAAAAAAATTAGTTCAGTACTCACGATGGTTGAACTTCGTGAGAACGTCGTGAATAAATACAGTACTCACAAAGTTCAACCATCGTGAGTACTGAACTAATTTTTTTTTTTTTTTTTCTTATAGAGCTTCGTTCTTCCTATGGGTCTTGCAACCCCCTTGTTACCTGATAAATTGTGTTTAAAGAACTTCGTTCTTACCGTGGCTTTTTTAAAGATATGACATTGAAAAGTTAACCTGAAATATATCATTTCGTTTTATTTCTACAAATATTCAAAAAAGAATCATTATAACATGAGTTACAATTCTAAGGGCCTAATTATCTAATATATTATATGATTGTACTTTATCAAAAATGCATCTAATTTTGATATTTCAAACAAGTTTCATAAGATTGTTTTTACCGCTGCTACGTATGACCAGTGTGTTAAACTGCTTATCATTGTTTATTATTTTTTTTTCAAGTATAAAAGGAATTCCCAAAACATGTGCAGGTTCAGAATACTCTAATCTACCATAACTTCAAGCTAAGATTAGTTTTTTATGATGTACATAAACATGACAAGATCCTTAAAAAGTTTACGCTAATGTGTAAGTTTCGATAATTCTAATGATTCTTACGTGCTCATCTGGACGTTTGCTTTTTTTTTGCATTGTTGCATATGGAGTTGTCACAGGCAAAATATTACTACATGATTGTCTGAAAAGATATAAATTTTTCTTTACGTATTCGTTTAAAAATACTAGTTGTAAAAAGTGAGAAAATATGAATGAAAATACCTGTGGTCATGAAATATTTGGCTATTGAATACTCGAAAAATTTGCTTGCAGATTTCACACATAGCAGCTTCCACCATATTTGTTTTTTCGTTTCTTAACTTAACAAAATGGGTCCACTTTACCAATGGATTGACAGTCACCATGACTTCTATATGAAATAAAGAAGTCGATGTATTAATATTATTACACAACAGAATAATAAGGTGAAGAGTAGTACGAAAAGAGAGAAAAAGAGTGTTCTCTTCTGAGAGAGTGATATGCAATGACATTGGTAAGGGACCAATGGCAGTAAGGGGCCGTTTTTTAATTACGTAAGGATGATTTTTATTATTTCTACCCCCCCCCCTACGTCCATGTAAGGACACATACATAAGATTTCATAGACCCTCCTTCTTCATCTTACATATGATTTTGAATGAAAATTTTCTGGAGATCGACAAATATTTAAATGCAACTGAAAAAGGCATTATTAAAATAAAATACATTATAAGTTGATATCAATCAATAATTTTTATTGTTTTTTAACTCATTAGTCTTTGAAAATGCAAATAATATTTTAAACAATTTTAAATATATGATTCGTTACCCGCCTAGTATTTATTTTTATGTAGTTTATAAGTATACTAACAAGATTTACAATTTTGAAAGCCTTATAATTCAAGGAAAGTATATCACATACTCACAACTATCGACTTTTTGTAACTGACAATCAGTTTTATTCGATTAACAGCGCTGTAAGGCAGTTAAAAGGTATTTACATTCCTATATTCATTGTCTGCAAAATGTACGACACGGCTCTAACTACCGATTTTTCGTCGCGGACACTCAGTTCTATCCGATGTATAGTGCTCTGACTCTGGTAAAATGTTTTACATTCTTATTATTTTTTTTTTAAACAATAACTGTTAAACTATTGCAACAATAACCTCCACTATAATTATGAAAGGTTTTAAGAAAATTTTTTTCTGAACTCATTTGCGCTGATTTGCAAATCTAAATAAAGTAAACTTTTTTTACGGTTTTATCTATAAATAATGATGTATTTTATCTTATCTGCTAATTCTTTGTTTTTATGCAGCTTATGAGCAAACTTAGTGTTAATATAATTTGGAGAACCTTCTAGGTTAAGGAAGTTATATGATACAGTGGCACCCATCGATTTTCCGTCGCTGACAATCAGATCTATTTGATGTACAGCACTATTGTTCAGGTAATGAGATTTACATTCACATATATTTTGTTTGAATATATTTACTGGTATAGTATGTGAACAGTATACTTTACTACATTTAAGATGTACGCAAAGGAAAAATAATCTTAAGCTTAGAAATACTGTTTTTCAGATCGAACCACAGGAACAATTTTGTATGTACCTATTGATATTTTGAAAGATATGTTTTATTATTTTTATTTACATAATTTTTTTTTGAAGTAGAAAATCATAATACAAAGTCATTCAAGAACTTATTAAGATTCGGAAATTCATGATAGAGTTGCAATAGTAATTTTTCGTTACCCACAACAGGTTTTATTAAATAAATAGTACTGTTACTGTTGTAATAAGATCTAGATTTCTTTTTTAATTTTTATTCATTCTTTTATTATTTATAACAACAATTTGGATCACCTGAACTATACAAAGTGCAATTGACCAATATTTTTTATTTCCGACATGTTGATTTTTAAATTATACTTGGGAATTTGTTTGTTTTCTCATCTACAATTGTATTCTTGTGCTATTTTTCCGCCCTCGGGTGGTTTTGGGAGGCTGGTACTTCCTCGGGCAAAAAAGCAGTTTTCCGATACTCGTTCGAAAAGTCTCCTTTAGGAACCTCGTTACGGACCTCGCCTTCGGTTCGGGCTGCAAACCTCTCGGTTCGCAAACAAAGACTTTTCAAACTCGTAGGAAAACTACTATTATCTTCATATACGTAGTTTTACCGGCCACTTACAGCATACAAATAATACATGGTTTGTGAGTAATATTTAAACTAGAATTCTTAGAATATTTTTTACCTTTCAGAACAATTAAATTTGTTTAAAATCGCTATTTATTTTAGCATTAAAGTAATCGTATGATCTTTTGTTACTAAGGTTCCATATTATGTTTTGGTTTATGTATATATATGTTTCTCCCTATCGGGCGCAAAGTGAGGGCCCAAAGTGGAACTTTTCTGCTCTAGGGCGCAAAGTACTTTTCTGCCCTCCGGGCGCAAAGTAGTCACAATTTTTTGAGCACAAAAGTTTAATTTTTTGTGATGTAAAAAAAAGTAAAATGAATAAAATGAGCGTCAATAGCTTTTTTCCTAACACTGTATAGCTAATAGGTGTTTTCCATATTATTTATGTGCGTAAAATCGAAATTCCCACATTAATTTAATGATATGTATGGAAAATATATTATTTTTACGTGTGTCACAAAGGATTTATGAAAATTGAAAAAAAAATTAATTTAACAGTTTAAGTTATTTAAAGCAAAATAATAATTGTATAAAGTCATATAATTCAAACTATCCAATTAATTTTCAAAAAAAATTTTTTTAATTTTGGTAAATTTTATTTTTTTGATGGTTTTTAAAAAATGGGAAATTTTTTTTTTTTTTCGAACGACCACTTCATTTGTTTTGCAGTCCTGGACCCCGCACAACCTTTTTGCGAATCGTACATTTACCACCTCAATGTGAGTTCATGCAACTTTAAATAATGAAAAAAAGTTCATTACTTTCATAACTTACGAAGTATAGCTCGTATATATGTGAATAATACAAAGTAGGTACGCAAGCCTTCAACGTATTCTTTTAATTGAATACTTCACAATTTATACCAATTTTTGTCGCACATATTACGACAAATTTTATATGTAACTCGTGCGGACATTTTTCCGTACTCATGTGATTAAATCGTACTTCATGTCGATGCCCGTAACTCGTACCATATGATCAAACTCGTGTCACATAATAGTGTGATCGACTGGTACTTATTCCCATTAATTTTTACCACTAGTATGCATCAATCACAACTTTCAATTTTTCTCAATTAAAGTACTAAAAGAAAATCATACATATAAGTATCATATATTATAGTTCAAGTTTCGCATGCTTTAAGTAAAGCTCATTTTGCACCGTTAAGGAGAAAAACTATATACGCCACTCGAGCGCAATCCTTTGCACCCTTGGGTGAACTTTGCGCCCTTCTACTACTTTAGGCCCTAGGGCAGAAAAGTACCTTTTCCGCCCTCGGGTGGTTTTGGGAGGCTGGTACTTCCTCGGGCGAAAAAGCAGTTTTCCAGAACTCGTTCGAAAAGTCTCCTTTACGAACCTCGTTACGTCCCTCGCCTTCGGCTCGGGCCGCAAACCTCTCAATTCGCAAACAGAGACTTTTCAAACTCGTAGGAAAACTACCATTCCGCCCTGCGGGCGCAAAGTGCTTTTCTGTCCGCGGGCTCCTAGTTGCGTAATGTACTATTTTTTCAGTCAAGAGGGTCAAGCTTTCCGCTACATGGTCAATTTAGCAACCTAATATCAAAGAATAACTTGGGAGTATCAATTTTTTATTACTCATATTTATTAATGGTATACTTTCATGATTAAATTTTCAATTACGGTACTATTTTGAAGAGTTTACACATGAATAACATTCAACGTTTTGTGAATTTTCCCTTTTTAATGTTTTCAGAACTTAATAAAAAGAATACAAGAATTTAAGGGGTTTTAAAATTATATATCTTTTAAGTTTGCTTATAAACTACATAAAAAAAAAAATTGGGCAGGTAAGAAATCATAAATTTCAATTTCAAAACGAAAACGTAAGAAAATTTTTTATTACTCGATCCAAAAATCGGCATTTTCGAGCTCAGAAAAAATTTTCCTTACAGCTTATTATTGTTTTAGTATATTTTATTGTTGTTATAGTTAACAAATAGTGATGTTAGGAAATATTAAAATGATATGAGCCCGAATAACTGAGTTACAGCGCTGTTCATCAATAGAAAGTGATTGTCAGTTGCACAAAATCGGTAGTTGTGAGTATGTCATATATTGTCCTTAAATTTAAGTGGCTTCAAAATTATGTATCTTGTAAGTTTGCTTATAAACTAAATAAGAACAAAAACTGGGTGGGTGAGGGATCATAGATTTATTTTATAAATAAAAAAGTACAAAAATTTTCTTACGAATCCATATTTCTATTAAAAATCAGTTTTTTGACGTAGAAATTAGATACTCTTATTGTTTTTAATATTACCGTCAATCATAACTTATTTAGACGTCATTAAAATTTTATTAGAGGTGTTGGGACAAAAAAATTTTTTTTTTTTCATTTAAAAAAATGCAATGGGCGAGCGCTCGGAACTTCAGACTCATAAAGCGATAAAGTTTGACATCACAATACAAGTTATGAAAATCTGGTTTTTCCTGTATTTGTGGAAAGGAAAAAAAAAAAAAAACACTTAAAAGACTAACACAAGTATGAAAATCTAATATGAGAAAGCTTATTCTTTACTGAATAAATTAGCATTTCGAAAAATGTGAATTACCGAACAATTTTAAAAGATAATGAAAACCTGAATAAATAATCAATCGGTCTATACTTAATGCATGTAAATAAAAAAGCTTCGTCTGCTGCTTAATAATGCTGTGTCACGTGCCGAACGAGACATTTTTAGAAAGAATTGTTGAAAAATATTTTCTTACGAATGCTACCCAGTCCACGACCATAAGGTGAGATCTCACCTGAGATCTGAGGTGACTATCTCATGCCAAAAATTCACCTAAGATTTCAGCTGAGATTTCTTAAAAAGTATTCTTTTTTAAAAAAAAAAAATTTACAATTAATTTAACAGTATTAAAAGCTGCCCCGTTGATGATACCATTTTGATAGTACATCGGAAAACAAATCTTTAAAAGTATTTTATATGAATTTTTAAAAATGAATTAAATTTTTTGAATTCTCAGATGATACCTCATTTAATTAGACCGATAGAAAATCCGCTAAAACTTAAAGTTGATGTCCTACAGAACATGTTTGATATTATAAGCAATCACGCTCGTGTATTACGGGAAAAGTAGTAAAAAACATAGTAGATTCTTTGCCAAACTCCGTAATATAGCGTTTAAAAATTCATTTTGCGAATTTCTCGTAAACGCTAATAGATAGAGTAAAACTGAATGGCGTGTAGAGTGGAAAGTTTCCTATCGATTTGGTACCTTCATTTGGTCACACTGAAAATTTTAAGATAAAAATTAATAAACAGTTTTTTGAGATCTGCTAGCGAGAGTGAGTGAGACACACAGACGTCAGGAAGCAGCAGTAATGAACGACTATAGTCGGCTGCTGACGGTTATATCCACACGTACACAGTAAAAATTGTTTTTGTAAAGTTATTAGCGGCTTGTAGGCTTTTTTTTTGTATATTCACCGTAAGAATTATTGTAACACTACAAAAATTTATTAAAATCTACATAGCTTCTTGTAATTGTACTGTAATGAATATGGGTCGCATTTCTTGTCCAACAATAAATGTAGTTAAATTACAAACGAGGTTGGTACATATTTAACTAGCAGTCTAGTAATGTTACGTTACGGTAATAGTAAGTTTGAAGTGATTGCTGTGAAATCATTATCGAATCGTTTGTCGAATTTGTAGTTTAGTTTAGTAAAATATAATCACACAGGACTATATTATTTGGACAATGAACGGATGAGTCAAAAGAATAAAGGAAATAGGGTGCGTATTGCGATATTTGAGTCTTCTAAACAAAGCAGCATCAATGTTATCAATGATATAAATCAAAACTTTTGCTCTTCTTACTTTACTTCGGTATTACAAGTCGTGTAGTAAATTTACAAATCAACTAGTAATATTTGTTTTTCTTTTGTTGGTACATTCCTCGACCCCTCCAATCGTGTCTTCGGAACAGTCAGTCAGAAAGTGGGGGAAGTGGGCAAGGAAAGATGGACTTCGAGGGGAGAAGAGGTGGCTGGAGCTGCTGGGACTGTGAATGTTTATCAGAACAAACTGTATAGTAATGTTAATTCAAAATATTAGTATCAAAGAAGGCTTATGCAACGATACGTGGTTAAGAGTTACAGATTTTTCTTATCATTTATTGAAATGTCAAATTTTGACAGGTGATAAAGCGAATGATATTGTATTTTTAAATCGTATTCCATTATACTGTAAAAACGAGTATCCTTGAAGTTATAAAAGAAGGCAATTCCCTGTTAAACTATCTTTTTAGTTATTGGTCTAGCGTTTTCATGGTCAGAAAGTTACAAGGTCAAACATTTCATGAACTTGTTGTTAATTTACGAAGAGATGTCTTTAATCAGGATCAGCTATATGTTATTGCTATGTCTATGGTGCGATATCCGCTCAAAATTTACCTGGGAAATTATGTATGAGAGCATTTCAAAGTTTAAAATTTTGTTTATAAAGAGTTATACTCTTAAAAATGAAATAAAGAGTACATTAACAAAGCTGGAAAATGTAAATGTATTAAAAATCATTCAATAGACAAAATATAACTTTAAGGTGGATAATGCGTCAGGTACCGTATTTAGCGGTGGCATAAGCCGTGCGCAGAAAACGTTTGTGTTTAACTTGCTAGAACTCACAGAATCGTTTATTATTCATTACCAAAATTATTGTAGATATGAAGTTTCTTACAGTTTGTATAAAAAATCTCGGATATATTTTCGTTTGAGCAGAAAAAAATGATAACCTCATAATGCACGAAGCGCACTACTTAAACTGACGTTTTTTGCTGTGCCTAACGTTAGGTATTAAGACAAGACTTTATAATTTTACATAAGTGATCGAAAAATGTAATCAACTTCATTACTACGAGTCACTTATGGAGTTTATCGGTTAGGCCGGGAACATAGAACTTATTCGATTATTTAAATTTATGAATATTCCACAAAAAGACGTATTTAACAACGAGAATATATGCCATGTCTGCTTACTAATTAGTTGTTATCAAGTAGTAGATTTTAATTACTCAAACATAGTACACTGTACTACTTCGTACAGTTCTATCGACAAAAGGAGGGCTTTGACGAAAAGTAGCACGATTCGTTTTCTCTCGTTTAAAATAACATTGAAACATTTCAATCAGGTTACTTTTCATCGGAAACAAGGCTTGGACTGGAATTTCAGGGATTTTAAATAATCTGGAGCGTCGATCGCCAAAGTTAATTCACGCAGCGTTGGGTGAAGAGGATTCCCGCAGTGAAAATGACGGTCAGTAACATAAAAGTTACTGTCACTAACATACCAATCTATAGAGTGTTGGAGAAGCGAATAGGCAGAGAAGAAGGGGGCATTCCAGAGGTTCTCACCAGTGCTCCCAAATGTGACTGGCAAACATGTGAGAAATAACACAAGCACCAATCCCCACACAACCCGGTGCGCTTACTGGTCCCTTTATTTTTTTAATATAAATATAATAATAAGACAAGTGAAAATCCCCACACAACCCGGTGCGCTTACTGGCCGCTTTGTTTATTAATTAAATAAATAAAATACCACAAGCGCCAATCCCCACACAACCCGGTGCGCTTACTGGTCCCTTTATTTATTTAAAATCAAGTGAATAAGACAAGCGCCAATCCCCACACAACCCGGTGCGCTTACTGGTCCCTTTATTTTTTTAATATAAATATAATAATAAGACAAGTGAAAATCCCCACACAACCCGGTGCGCTTACTGGTCCCTTTATTTATTTAAAATCAAGTGAATAAGACAAGCGCCAATCCCCACACAACCCGGTGCGCTTACTGGTCCCTTTATTTATTTAAAATAAAGTGGATAAAACAAGCGCCAATCCCCACACAACCCGGTGCGCTTACTGGTCCCTTTATTTATTTAAAATAAAGTGAATAAAACAAGCGCCAATCCCCACACAACCCGGTGCGCTTACTGGTCCCTTTATTTATTTAAAATAAAGTGAATAAAACAAGCGCCAATCCCCACACAACCCGGTGCGCTTACTGGCCGCTTTGTTTATTAATTAAATAAATAAAATATCACAAGCGCCAATCCCCACACAACCCGGTGCGCTTACTGGTCCCTTTATTTTTTTAATATAAATATAATAATAAGACAAGTGAAAATCCCCACACAACCCGGTGCGCTTACTGGCCGCTTTGTTTATTTAAAATAAAGTGAATAAAACAAGCGCCAATCCCCACACAACCCGGTGCGCTTACTGGTCCCTTTATTTATTTAAAATAAAGTGAATAAAACAAGCGCCAATCCCCACACAACCCGGTGCGCTTACTGGTCCCTTTATTTTTTTAATATAAATATAATAATAAGACAAGTGAAAATCCCCACACAACCCGGTGCGCTTACTGGTCCCTTTATTTATTTAAAATCAAGTGAATAAGACAAGCGCCAATCCCCACACAACCCGGTGCGCTTACTGGTCCCTTTATTTTTTTTAAATGAATATAATGATAATACAAGCGCTAATCCCCACACAACCCAGAGTGCTTTCTGGTCCCTGTAATAATTAATAAAATTTATTAAGTAACAACGCGAGTGCTTATCACCTGACTATCCAGGATACTCACTGGTCACCACTGGTTGCGCTTGAATGATTATTTAATGCTTTTTAATGATAATTATTGCTACTAGTAAGCGCCCCAGCTTATGTAGTGATTGTCGCTTGCCTTATTACTATATTTATTGTAAAATAAGTATGCGACCAGTAAGCGCACTGGGTTGTGTGGGGATTTTCACTTGTCTTATCATTATATTCATTTAAAAAAAACAAAGGGACCAGTAAGCGCACCGGGTTGTGTGGGAATTGGCGCTTGTTTTATTTACTTTATTTTAAATAAATAAAGGGATTAGTAAGCGTTTTGGGTTGTGTGGGGATTGGCGCTTGTCTTATTCACTTTATTTTAAATAAATAAAGGGACCAGTAAGCGCACCGGGTTGTGTGGGGATTGGTGCTTGTTTTATTAACTTTATTTTAAATAAATAAAGGGACCAGTAAGCGCACCGGGTTGTGTGGGGATTGGCGCTTGTTTTATTCACTTTATTTTAAATAAATAAAGGGACCAGTAAGCGCACCGGGTTGTGTGGGGATTGGTGCTTGTGGTATTTTATTTATTTAATTAATAAACAAAGCGGCCAGTAAGCGCACCGGGTTGTGTGGGGATTTTCACTTGTCTTATTATTATATTTATATTAAAAAAATAAAGGGACCATTAAGCGGACCGGGTTGTGTGGGGATTGGCGCTTGTTTTATTCACTTTATTTTAAATAAATAAAGGGACCAGTAAGCGCACCGGGTTGTGTGGGGATTGGTGCTTGTGGTATTTTATTTATTTAATTAATAAACAAAGCGGCCAGTAAGTGCTCCGGGTTGTGTAGGGATTGGCGCTTGTTTTATTCACTTTATTTTAAATAAATAAAGGGACCAGTAAGCGCACCGGGTTGTGTGGGGATTGGCGCTTGTTTTATTCACTTTATTTTAAATAAACAAAGCGGCCAGTAAGCGCACCGGGTTGTGTGGGGATTTTCACTTGTCTTATTATTATATTTATATTAAAAAAATAAAGGGACCAGTAAGCGCACCGGGTTGTGTGGGGATTGGTGCTTGTGTTATTTCTCACATGTTTGCCAGTCACATTTGGGAGCACTGGTGAGAACCTCTGGAATGCCCCCTTCTTCTCTGCCTATTCGCTTCTCCAACACTCTATAGATTGGTATGTTAGTGACAGTAACTTTTATGTTACTGACCGTCATTTTCACTGCGGGAATCCTCTTCACCCAACGCTGAATTCACGTTAGATGACGAATTGTGGCTTCTGTGAGAGGAGTAGGCTTTTCTACGGCATGGTTCCGACATTAGCGCCCATATTTTATGCCACTGTATTAAAAGTTTACAAATATGTGGCTATCCTGCTATTGGAGTCCAATAATGCATTACCCTTATCCTTATATATTGCAGTGAAAATTTGACGTCTTGCTACTACTTAGTTTCTCTCTGTTATACCTAACAGCCCAAGTGTGACGCGAGTCGCATATACCGTATTCGTAGTATTAATACGTATACGTATACGAGGACTTCGATTAATTATTTGTAAAAGCCACATATTTACATCATATCTTTTCTAAGAGTGAAAATTACTGAACACAATATTCTTCCATGATATCTGCACCTTAAAATCATTAATTTTTTTATATTACTTATTCGATTGGGCCTAGACAAGAATCACTTAATCGGTTGGGCCGGGAAAATGGCACTTAATTGCTTAGGTATTGTGCCGGACGTGAAATTGGTAACTCGAATCATTTCAAAAGTTTGTTTGGACGGAAGTACATTCAAAAAGAGTATGATTTTCGGTCTTGACTTAATTTTGAAAAAAATGGAGTTAATCGGTTTGTCCGGGAGGTCACAGATATAGTATAAACGAAACCTTCGTGTTTAAGTTAGCATAAAAAAAATTGTGCGTTGACGACAGAGTTTCAATGTAATATTAGTTTTGGAATCGTACATTTAGCACAGATCATACGTAAAGAGTTCCTAAATGGCATAATGAAATATGTCACAAGCAAATATAAATATAAAAATGCGCATTAAAAAAGTATGGGATGTACATTTTTGTACCTAGAATATGATACTACTAAAGAAAATACGTATTGACGATCAAAATCACGAAATATGTAATAAAAATGTCTACCAAATTCATACGTATAGGTATAGAAAAAGGATAGAAAAGCAGTAGAGGTCCACGCTTCTAATCTAGAAATTCGTGCTATATATACCACTTGCGTATATAACGAATATACACTGCTAAAAAAAATCAGCTGATTTGTCAGCTGATAAGTCAGATGATCTCTGATGCCAAAACGTCAGCTAATTTTTCGACCGTGCGAAAAAATACGAGTCCCACAATCGTGAAAAAATCCCGATAAAAAAATACCCAAGTATGAAGTTATACTTCTATAAAAGTATACGGCAAACAATATAATTATGAGTATAAAAATACCTTATATGAAACTTTTCCTACCGCCTACACTGATTACATTTCTAACGTATCGGTCACATCTGTCACATACGCTCACAACTTATTCGTAGTCCATATTTAATACCCATATTATAATTGTATCTAAAAAAACTTAATACAAATCATCCTGCAGTACCGCTTTCTTAAGTAAGGTAATGTTACATGCCAGTGAATGTCCCTTCACGATGTTCATCACACATAGATTTTTTAGATAGGCATTCAAATAAAACATATTTTTAAAATAGTTTAAGAAATACTTTTAAAAAATTGCAGATATTATAACTGTACCCTTTTTTATATGTTTAATTAAAAAAAAATCGCAATTTATCATGTGACCTTTTGGAAAGCCACGTAAAATTGTATTTATATGATCTTTAGAAATCTCCCAATTTTGTTGGTATACGAAATATTATGTTCAGATAAACCTATTAAATTTTCAAACAGATCCACAAGTTGATTTGGAAATAAATTTAGAAAGAGAGGATCAAGTATGCATAAAAGCATTTATGCGAATATATCCACATAAGAAAAACAATTTTCAACTTTGCTGCATATGTTCGCGCTCCTCTTTACCTCTCTGAACTTTTTCCCCGGTAACAGTGATGCACGTCCTCTAACCAAAAAATCACCTCAATCACGAATAGAAAAATTATGAAAGAACAAAAGGCAAAAAAATCAATGTATGTGTTTCTTTAATCTAAGAAAAAATTTTGAAAAATTTTTGAAAATTTTTAAATGATGAAAAATTGTACTAATAATTATTTATTTATTTTAAAAGTAATAAATAATAAATTACTTATTAATACATAGGAAAGCTGCTCTGCAAAAATATACTAATATTTAAGTTTTCGAAAAAAACGTTAAGCTAAATAAATTAGTTTATTCAATAAATTATTTATTTATTAATGTAATTTATTATCAAACCAAATTAATAAATTAACTGTAATAAAATAGTATAATGAAAGTAAGTTTCAAACCACAGTATAAGTATTACAAACCATGATATATCATATCGGGAGCGCTCGTAGCAGAGTTGGTAAGATGCTTGGCTGCGTGCAGAAAGTCGGTTTTTTTTAGAAATTGGTTAAAAGAAATTGAAAAAAATTTAAATTTAGGAAAATTAAAAATGTGTATGGCGCTGTGAGTGGTGTGGTGTGGCAGTGTTATAGTGTTGTGCGGTGCGAAGGAAACTGGAAGTACGTCATGAGGGGAGAGGCAAAGGGGGAAACATCAAGCAAAATCCACTTCCGTCACACTTTTTCTCAAGGTCACCAATCTCAAATCGTTGATTTACCCCCTCGCATAACGCGCCTATAGAAGTATAACTTCAAAAAAAAAACATTTTCTTTCATTATTTACATTATTAATTCTAGGAAATTTTAAGTTTAATGAGATGAAGTAAAATTCGATATTTTTTTGAAAGTGGAAGAATTTCTAATTTCTTTTATCGCAATAGAATTACAAGTCCCACCAGCGCGAAAAAATACAAGTCCCGATAGCAAAAAAAAACTTCCCATCATGTAGGCTATGCATTTTGGGACATTTTGAGAGGAATTAGGCGAATAAAAATAGAGATATTTTCAAAATAACAAATGAACAAATTTTTAGTTTTTTTTCTCGCAAAAAAATACCAAGTCCTAATGGTGTGAATAATACAAGACTCGAGAAAAAAAAAATTGGTTTCCCGTCATGTAACTTATACGGATAAAAAAAATTTTTGTTTTACATTACTTACATTATGTGTTGTAGGATATTTCAAGTACAATGACATTATTAAAACTTGATATCATTCAAAAATTTTGATCTTAAAAATTTCTAGGTTTCTTTTTCGCATAAAAATACAGATCCCAATGAAAAAAAAAATTGTTTGTATTATGTAAATTATGAATTTGAAGACATATTAAGTAGAATGAGTTGAGTGAAATTTAATATTTTCTACAAATTGTAAGTGTACAAATTTTGTAGTTCTTTTCTTGCAGAATAATACCAATCCCAACGGTACGATAACATGTAAGACATAATAAAAAAAAAATTTTTTTCATTATGTAATTTATGAGTTTTGGGACATTTTAAAAGAAAGTAGATAAGTAAAAAACCTGATTTTTTCATGATAAGAAATGAAAAGATTGTTAGATTTTTTTCTCGCAAAAAAAAACAAGTCCTAATGGTGCAAATAATACAAGATCTAATAAAAAAACAATTTTTCTTTCGATTATTGAAATTATGAAATCCAAGACATTGTAATTTTAATGAGTTAAGTTTAATATTTTCTGAAAATTGTGAGTGGAAAAATTTCAAGTTCTTAACTCGCAATAAATACAACTTCCTTAAGTGCGGAAAAATACGAGTCCAAAAAAAAAGTAATTCGCATTATGTCAAATATGAGTTTCGAGACATCTAAAGAGAAATTAAATAAGTAAAAAATTTAGAAATTTTTCTACTTGTTATTTTGAAAAAAAAATCTGGTTTTTTTGGGACTTGTATTTTTCCGCGCCAGTAGAACTTGTATTTTTGTGCGAGAGAGGAGCTTAAAAATTTTTCCACTAACAATTTCTAAAAAATATTAAATTTCACTTATCTCATTATACATAAAATGTTCTAGAATGAATAATTCAATTGATGAAAAAAAATTATTTTTTTATTAGGACTTGTATTTTTTTTTGGGCCAGAGAAATCTAGAAATATTTACGATCTAATTTTGCGAAATATATCAAGTTCCACTAATCTTATTATACTCAAAATATCCCAAACGCATTATTTAAATAATCAGAAAACAAATTTTTGTTTCTCGGGTCTTGTATTTTTTGAACCATTGGGACTTGTATTTTTTTGCGAGAAAAAAACCTAAAGATTTTTTCATTTGTTAATATGAAAAAATTGTTTTCCGCCCTCGGGTGGTTTTGGGAGGCTGATACTTCCTCGGGCCAAAAAGCAGTTTTCCGATACTCGTTCGAAAAGTCTCCTTTACGAACCTCGTTACGGACCTCGCCTTCGGTTCGGGCTGCAAACCTCTCGGTTCGCAAACAAAGACTTTTCAAACTCGTAGGAAAACTACTATTTTTACGCACCATATTTCTTTTAAGATCTCCCAAAACGGGTAAATTACATAATGATTTTTTTTTTCATCTGGTCTTGTGTGTTTTTCCCCCGTCAGGATAAGTATTATTCTGCAAGAAAAGAACTATAAAAATTTAACACTTACTATTTTTAGACAATATAAAATTTCACTCAACTCATTATACTTAAAATGTCTCCAAATTCATAATTTAAATAATAGAAACAAATTTTTTTGTCATTGGGACTTGTATTTTTTTTGCGAAAAAGAAGCCTAGAAACTTTTAAGATCAAAATTTTCGAATGATATCAAGTTGCATTAATCTTATTGTACTTGAAATATTCTAAAACACATAATGTACGTAATGTGGAAAACAATTTTCTTTTTTATCCGTACTTGTTTTTTTTTTTTTTTTTTTTTTTTTTTTTTTTTGCGAAAGAGAAACCAAGAAAATATTCCAATCAAAATTTTCAAAATACATCAAGTTTTAATAATCTAATTACACTTAAAATACCCTAAAACGCATAATTTACATAACGGAAAACAGATTTTTTTTTTTCTCGAGTCTTGTATTTTTTGCACCATTGGGACTTGGTATTTTTTTGCGAAAAAAAAATCTAAAAATTTGTTCATTTCTTATTTGACAAAAATCTTTATTTTTATTCGTCCAATTTCTCTCAAAATGTCCCAAAATGCATAGCCTACATGATAGGAAGTATCTTTTTTTTTTATCGGGACTTGTATTTTTTTGCGTTGGTGGGACTTGTAATTTTATTGCAATAAAAGAAATTAGAAATTTTTCCACTTAAAATTTCAAAAAATATCAAATTTTGCCTTATCTTATTATATTTAAAATGTTCTAGAATTTATATTTTAAATAATAGGAAGAAACGTTTTGTTTTATCGGGACTTGTATTTTTTAACACTTGTGGGACTCGTACTTTTTCGCACGGTCGAAAAATTAGCTGAAGTTTTGGCATCAGAAATTATCTGAATTATTAGCTGACAAATCAGCTGATTTTTTTTAACAGTACATAAACAAAGAATCTAAGTTTTTTACTATTTATCCCATATTTTTCAAGTGAGATTACAAGTTATTTTCAAAAATGCCCCTTTGGACATCAACTTTTAGTTTCAACAGATTTTCTATCAGTCGATGATAACTTGCCTGAGAAAGCGCCTGATGAGATCTCACTTAAGAATTTGAAAAATTTATTTGATCTCTAAAAATTGAAATTAAACTCTTTTTAAAATATGCTTGTTGAAGTACCATCTATATGGTAACACCAACGAAGGTGACCGTTACTACTGTAAATTAAAAATTTTTTTTAATACGAATACTTTGAAGAAATCTCAGCTGAAATCTAAAGTGAGTTTTTGGCATGAGATAGTCACCTAAGATCTCACTTGATAGCTGTAGACAGGGTGATCACCAAAATGAGTCCCAGTATCTGAATAGTAACGCCAGAACAGGGGAATCAAATATTTTTTTCTTGGATTCTTAGAAAGCAAAATTTTTAAATTTGAATTTTTAATATAAAATACTAAAATTAATTCTATACTGAAATTATTAGTTACTTTATAAGTATAATCAAAATTAACAGCGAAGGTGTAAATATACTTTTTCAAAAGGAAAATTATCTACATGCACAAATTCTGTGTCTACGGTGAGACTGCATAATCATAAAAGATTGTGATCATCCTGTCAGTGAGCATGAAATAAGCCCTATTGTATTGAAAACTGATTTTGATTATTATTATGATCATTATCAAATGGTGATGGATCAGTTATTTATAAATTGTTAGTACTTGCTCATGTATGTCAAAGGCTACTTGAAAGAATTTTCACATCATGTAGTGTTGTATTGTATTTATAAAATATCAGTGCAGTACCTCATGTATGTAACTAATTTCAATATTCTACAAAATAATACAAAGCCCTGTAAATTCAATACTTTATGTTTCGAACACAACATCAATCACTTACGTTATATTTATTTAATAAGTGATGCAGCAACACTAGTTTAAAGGAAGCATATATATATAGATGGTGCTGTACTTAAATTGTTGCTGAGTGAATAGTAGTAAAACTATATAATGAAACCTACATATTTTACCAAAATATTTAAATGAAATAAGGGGTTCACATACACGTGGGTAATGTATCATTGTATCAAACCCTCGCTTTGTAATAAGCTAATCATCCCGTTTTATTTTCCCAACTCATTAGTGCCTAGAACTGCTCATTTCTCATTAACTTGACAGACTGCATTTATAAGTATATGTTGGTTACAGTCTATACTTCCAAAGCTACCGAACCGTCATCAATTTATGGATAGTCTGCTGGTGGAATGAGTATTCATCGTTTAGTCTCGTTTGCCTG
Source organism: Copidosoma floridanum (assembly GCF_036245765.1). Classification (NCBI taxonomy): domain Eukaryota; kingdom Metazoa; phylum Arthropoda; class Insecta; order Hymenoptera; family Encyrtidae; genus Copidosoma; species Copidosoma floridanum. Next base: position 7,260,823 of record NW_028321906.1, on the reverse strand, counting down.
TTGCACTAGGTGTAATCCGCAATCGCCGCCAGCCAGTTAAGACTTACTTTTACACCAAAGATCACAACACAAACACCAAATACTAGTCAAGAACTACCTACATAAGAAAAATATACAAAGCTCTGGCTAAACAATTTAATACTTAACGTTCTCAATGCAACATAATAATCTGATACTTATCAAACAATTGTTAGCATTTCAGTTAATAAAAATAACTTGCTCATTGAATACTGACAAGCTCTACATGTAAATGATTAATCCTAAAAGATCATGATGATACCTAAAGATAAACACGAACTTTATGACATTACACATTCTCAGTAGTGCATGAAGTAAATGTCCAGTAATAATTTAGTATGAAAACTTTTATAAATAACTGTAGAAGAATAAAAAAGTAACAGAGGTTAACTTACACACAGATGTATGAAACGAAATAAAATGCTTCTATTCTTTTGTTAAGACAGACAATTTTTTTTAATAATCAAGCATAACAAAAGTTAATTAACAGAAAATCAATTGCTTAGTTGCACTAAATGCGATTAACTGGTAAAACAAATCTTCAGCAACATGACGGGTTGTATCACATGCATTGCATATGTATTACATATGTGATACATATGTGTTACATGTAAATGTGATGGAGACCCATCCCTGCCCTAGAGCCGTTTAATCACTTATAAACCAGCCGCAACTATTGAAATAGATACAAAATAAATAATTAACGATGTTTGTGCTGTTTGCGGCAAGTTTACAATTTATCTATTACCCGAAAGTGTAAATATAAGGGAGGTCAATATTGGTGTAAAACATACATTGCAAACTTGCCGCAAGTAGCACAAACATCGTTAATTATTTATTTTGTATCTATTTCAATAGTTGCGGCTGGTTTATAAGTGATTAAACGGCTCTAGGGCTAAGCTGCCTAAAGCTCTCCATCAGAATTTCAGAAGCAATTTTTGGCCAAAAAAATCACTACCGCTAGATGGCGCTGATCCAAATGATTATTACTATACTTTACTAATACTAGAGCCATTCAATCATTTATAAACCAGCCGCAACTAATTTGATAAATACAAAATAAAAAGTAAACATTGTTTGCACTATTGGCGGCAAGTTTACAATTTATCTTTCATCCGAAAGTATAAATATATAGGAAGTCAATATTCGTATAAAAAATGCATTGTAAACTTGCCGCAAACAGCACAAACAATGTTATCTTTTTTTTTTGTATTTACTAAATTAGTTGCGGCTGGTTTATAATTGATCAAATGGCTCTACTACAAGTAGTAATAATCATTTGGATCAGCGCCATCTAGCGGTAGTGATTTTTTTGGCCAAAAATTGCTTCTGAAATTCTGATGGAGAGCTTTAGGCAGCTTAGCCCTAGAGCCGTTTAATCACTTATAAACCAGCCGCAACTATTAAAATAGATACAAAATAAATAATTAACGATGTTTGTGCTATTTGCGGCAAGTTTACAATGCATTTTTTATACGAATATTGACTTCCTATATATTTATACTTTCGGATGAAAGATAAATTGTAAACTTGCCGCCAATAGTGCAAACAATGTTTACTTTTTATTTTGTATTTATCAATTTAGTTGCGGCTGGTTTATAAATGATTAAATGGCTCTAGTATTAGTATAGTATAGTAATAATCATTTGATCAGCGCCATCTAGCGGTAGTGATTTTTTTGGCCAAAAATTGCTTCTGAAATTCTGATGGAGAGCTTTAGGCAGCTTAGCCCTAGAGCCGTTTAATCACTTATAAACCAGCCGCAACTTTTGAAATAGATACAAAATAAATAATTAACGATGTTTGTGCTACTTGCGGCAAGTTTGCAATGTATGTTTTACACCAATATTGACCTCTCTTATATTTACACTTTCGGGTAATAGATAAATTGTAAACTTGCCGCAAACAGCACAAACATCGTTAATTATTTATTTTGTATCTATTTTAATAGTTGCGGCTGGTTTATAAGTGATTAAACGGCTCTAGGGCTAAGCTGCCTAAAGCTCTCCATCAGAATTTCAGAAGCAATTTTTGGCCAAAAAAATCACTACCGCTAGATGGCGCTGATCCAAATGATTATTACTACTTGTAGTAGAGCCATTTGATCAATTATAAACCAGCCGCAACTAATTTAGTAAATACAAAAAAAAAAGATAACATTGTTTGTGCTGTTTGCGGCAAGTTTACAATGCATTTTTTATACGAATATTGACTTCCTATATATTTATACTTTCGGATGAAAGATAAATTGTAAACTTGCCGCCAATAGTGCAAACAATGTTTACTTTTTATTTTGTATTTATCAAATTAGTTGCGGCTGGTTTATAAATGATTGAATGGCTCTAGTATTAGTAAAGTATAGTAATAATCATTTGGATCAGCGCCATCTAGCGGTAGTGATTTTTTTGGCCAAAAATTGCTTCTGAAATTCTGATGGAGAGCTTTAGGCAGCTTAGCCCTAGAGCCGTTTAATCACTTATAAACCAGCCGCAACTATTGAAATAGATACAAAATAAATAATTAACGATGTTTGTGCTACTTGCGGCAAGTTTGCAATGTATGTTTTACACCAATATTGACCTCCCTTATATTTACACTTTCGGGTAATAGATAAATTGTAAACTTGCCGCAAACAGCACAAACATCGTTAATTATTTATTTTGTATCTATTTCAATAGTTGCGGCTGGTTTATAAGTGATTAAACGGCTCTAGGGCTAAGCTGCCTAAAGCTCTCCATCAGAATTTTAGAAGCAATTTTTGGCCAAAAAAATCACTACCGCTAGATGGCGCTGATCAAATGATTATTACTATACTATACTAATACTAGAGCCATTTAATCATTTATAAACCAGCCGCAACTAAATTGATAAATACAAAATAAAAAGTAAACATTGTTTGCACTATTGGCGGCAAGTTTACAATTTATCTTTCATCCGAAAGTATAAATATATAGGAAGTCAATATTCGTATAAAAAATGCATTGTAAACTTGCCGCAAATAGCACAAACAATGTTATCTTTTTTTTTTGTATTTACTAAATTAGTTGCGGCTGGTTTATAATTGATCAAATGGCTCTACTACAAGTAGTAATAATCATTTGGATCAGCGCCATCTAGCGGTAGTGATTTTTTTGGCCAAAAATTGCTTCTGAAATTCTGATGGAGAGCTTTAGGCAGCTTAGCCCTAGAGCCGTTTAATTACTTATAAACCAGCCGCAACTAATTTTATAGATAGAAGATAAAAAGTTAATGTTGTTTGTGCTGTTTGCGGCAAGTTTACAATTTACCTTTTATCTGAAAGTCTACCTTTAAAAGTATAGATATTCTACTTATATGTTTAAATAACTCTTCGTTTCCTTCACTTCAAGATTACACATATTGTGACATTAAGCTGGAAAAATTCTGCTGAGAGAAAATATTTACGTAAAATATATATAAATTTACAGGTTATACATGCTCCGAATTTTATTTTACATTGCTATAATCTCGTAACCTCTAAGTAATATAGGAACAACTTCCGTTTTTTCTTTTGTACCGCGCGCTAATGCCACTGCACTTATACTTGAACCGAGTATTAACGGTTAAATGAGTAAAAGTTTTTATTTATTAATGATTTAGTCTGAATTATAATGGACGAAACTTGTAGTATTGATGATTACACAATAAAATTAGATGATTTAACAGGCAAACAATTAAGTGTTCATCTCTTCAGCAATGTGCAAAATATCAAGGAAATTCACGAAAAACTTATGCGTAAGGAATTGGCATGTTGCATCATTAAAGCGCAATTAGTTTTGGATCCTTTTCAAATTGCTGTGGCTGCAAATAAAGCTGCTCTGAATGAAAAGTACAAACAACTGATTACAAGAACTTTGTACACAGAAGTTATATATTGTTTATCAACTTCGAAAAATATATCACAGTCTTTGACTACGTTTGGAATCTCTAATGAAGTTAAAGACATTGTGGTTGTGCAGATTTATGATACTAGTGAAAAAAAAGCTCTAGAGAAGCTTATTGACAGTGTCAAAGGTCAAAGAGTGCCCGTGTCCAAACTGCCCGAGTTTTCTAATGTTGATTTAATCAAAAAGACTTACAAAATTGACAATGAAGAGTTAAAGGTATCTAGCTTGTTAGATTCTGTAGTTAGTAGAATAAGTGATAAAATTTCAAAGTGAATATGTTTATAGCTGATACTAATATAAGTTGAAAAGGTGTTTCATCAATAAAAAACGTGTCAAATTGAAAATTTTTTTATTTGCTTCCATTGTTACCTACATGTTCATAGTATTATTAAATTACATTGGAAGGTCGCATTAACCTTGCATTTTGTGATATCCCACTTTTGTATGAGATGCCTTTCTTTTCCTCTCATATCACAGTTTTAATTTTTCCTTCAAGTAGTGCTATTGTATTTTATTTTCATAAAAATTGCAATAAGAACGTTGAGTGGCTAGTTACAATAATCAGTCATTATTGAATGCATTCCTCTAGGCTGCTTTATGATCTCTTTAAACGTCTTGATTTCAATTTATTAAAAAATTTACATTGGCATTCTAAAATAAATTTTGTTTTATAAGATTTTATCACACCAAATGTTTTAGGTATATTTTTTTGCTGCGATCTGCACAATAATTACATCGGTAATCTACATATATCGCAAATATCAATTTCTGCTCGATTGAGGAAAGTACAGTGTGAACAAGTCCAACTACTGCCGGCAGTTCCTATGCCCACTGATCCAGTACTTGAAGAACGTGGTAAGTTGTTTTCAAAAGTTGCGTGTCTATTTGAGGGTCCAGATTGTGATGTTGCTGATATAAGTTGTTCAACAGTTGCCCAATGCTCAGACCGAGCCCATTCATCAGCTTTTTGACGGTCACCAGTACGAATAGCTTCCAATAATGCAGCCATATGATTCTAAAATGTAACAATATAAAATTATAACTTTCAAGAATACTACTAAAGCAAATAAAAATTTACCTTTAAAGGGAGCATATCCATGCAAGCAATAAATAATAGCAGATGAAAATCTGACACAGCTTCAAGGAACTGATCAGGATTAAATTGCTGCATATAAGTGCACAAGGAACTGAACTCTTGGAATTGACCATCTATCAACCTGCACAAAAATTGAAGTGATGTTATCAATGATTAGTACTTTTGTAAATCATTGATTAAATTTTGATAATTTACCTGTTTTCTACAGGAAAGGGTGTAATATTGTCTTTAGCGTAGAACGTGAACAATGGCGTTATAGGTGTGGATGTTGGGACATCAACAAGTAAGTACTCAACTGGTAATGGTCTGGCCAATCTTGAGACTTCATTGCCGTAGGTATCTTTTTCCTGAAACAGAAGTGGATTGTGAATTATGCAAAACAATCATAACAAAATGTTCAATTAAATCCAATTATATATATTTTAATGAGCTTTTAAAACTCTTTAGACATAAACAACTAATTAATCCAATGTTACTTCGTGCGTCCTAACTTTTGTGTATTAAAGAATATAAATCAGCGAATCTTATTGTAAAATAACCTAAACGTAAGACAAATTTTGAGCAAGTTATAAATGTACTTAGGATAAACAAAATCACGAGTTTATTCTAGCCATCCTGCACCTTGAGGCGCAACCATGCATGTAGTAAGTATTAAGTGCATCATCAGCATCCTGATATGCACCATATTGCCCTTATGGACATCGATAGATAGGTATTACAATGAGGAATTTGAATTTTGCGCGAATCATTGCTATAGTTTTGCACACGCTTTAACGCCCCCTACCGACTAAAAATGAACCAACTGAAAATGTATTTTGGTGGGAAGTGGAAAATTGACTAACAGCATTTTATTTATTGTAGTCTAGTTTGCAAACGAATGTTGTACACATTAATACAACAGATATAGTTCAGTGTCGAGTGACGTTTAACGAAGACGTAGCAGAGGCAAAAAGAGAAAAGTTGAAGAGATCCGGCCTGGTTGCGGCTTGCGATAGCTCACGTGAGCAAGTATAGTATAGTATAGTATAGTATAGGAGAAAGAGAAACGCCATTGCCCATTAGCAAGCGTGTTGCGGGTACTGCGGGTGCGGGGGAAAACGAAGAGCTCGACAGTCGGCAACTCTGCACGTCTCCCCAAGCTTCTGTGTATCCCAAGTCCCAAGTATCCCAACTAACATTTGCAGGTATATATTTGGGATTTACATTTGAATAAGAGAGCTATAGTTAATCTCTCTTTTTTCCTTATGTTCCTGGTTGTTGTATAGCGCTGCCCATTGCAATTTTGCAATCAAGTGTTTTGCACGGTGGAGGAGAAGTTGGACCCTCCTTCCCCACCCCGCCCGGACTCCGATCACGGACAAGTTACATATACGCAAAGTGACTTGCATGCGGCGGCAAGCTGTAACATCGGTGGTGAAGAGAGGTGAAGTGCGAGACGGGTGCGTGACTTTCGTTGCTGATCTGATCAGTGTGTGTACTGTGTGCTTAATAAGCGCATACAACTACGCTACGTGCGCCCGTCCGGCTGAAACTCCGAACCGTCTTAATTGCGTCCTATAGTGCTGGTTTTCTGGGTAATACTCAAACCCAACGAGCAAAGAAGAGTATACTTACACCTACTCGTACTTATATCTACGACGGGCAAACTTCAAGGGAACAACCGGGAAAAAAACAATACTACACTCTCATTTGTAAGCAGCGGCGGCAGTTGTGCATTTCTCTCTTGGTCTGCAGTGCGCAGAGCAGTTGTGTGTAGTGCAGTGTTCTTCTACTGTTCCGATCGTACGAACGAGGGAAGGAAAATAACAGAGCGGTGGTGGTGCTCTGGTGGTGTACGGTGCGCGTCGAGTGCCGTCGCCGCAGCTCGCCATGCCAGTAGCAGTGGTTAGTGTTATTGATTGTTGTTGATGATGATAGTTTATCCTGTTTGAATGCGTTCGTCGTCTGTATACTCTTTCAACTTCACACTCCATGGTTCGCGCGTCATTTTGCACGTATTCGGCAAGGAAATTCACGAGGTGAAGGAGGCGGTCGTCGTGTACACATGCACATAAATATATGTATAAACGGGCGTTGGTGTGCGTAGGAACGAGTATAGATGTGTCGCGCGAACGCGCGAGCTGCAGTAAACGGAAAAAATAAAAAAAAGCTAGTTTACTTGGAAGCAAGGGATTAAAAGGTGGCAAAGGTCAAAGCATCTCTTTCCCCCGAAAAAGTGATTTTGGTGCTTTATTGGCTGTTTCTAGTGAACTTTCACTAAGTTCGTTCTCTCCTTGATCCAGACCCCTGGGTTTGTTTATTCTTGTTCAGCTTTTCGTTTTACCTTGAAAACCCTTAACATCGGACTGCGATGAGGTCGTTTTATTTATTTATTTACGTTTTTGTACATCAAAATGCAGTCGGCATAAACATGTTCTCCTTTCAACTCTATCTTTGTAAGTTTGCAGACAGAATGCTAATGTCAAGCATACTGTCAGATACATTATTCGCCCGCGAGTATTTTGACCGTCAAAAACGAATGATTTCAATTTTTCACAAGGAATATTTTTTTAGAGAACCCAGTCGCTGGTTTTGGCTTTTATAAGATGTAGAAACGCATGAATTTTGTAAAAAGTAGGTTAGCGTCTTCCACTTGTGATTCACGAGTGTGGATTTTCAATAAAAATTGAGGTGTTTATACAGGAATATTTTGACTAGACAAGCGATTATAATTTAATTGATCAGCCAGTATTGTAACCCATTATCAGTCACTTATCAAATTTTAATCGATTAATCACATTTATGGATACAGTTATACTATTGATACTAATACCTAATGAGGAACAGAGAGTTTGCTGCTAAACAATATTTATGACATAGCAATAACTTTAAGAGACATCTTTGAATACGTGGTATAAGTCTTGTATGTACAAACGTATAAATTATAAAATAATACTAATCAAAGTTTTATATAAAAAAGGGGGCTTGTGTAAAGTAAAGAAAAATCCTAAAGGGTCATTTAAAAGTCTGAAAGTTGGTGAAGATTGAAATGAAGTTTCCCACTACCTTGTAAAAAGAGCGTCAAGCCCCCTTGTCGGTAATAAACATAAATGATTTCTAATAACATGGCAATTTATGGTAAAAAAATATACGAGTAATTACATTTGAAGAGTCAATCTTGACACGCTTGCAACAGTCCTTTTATTCATTCAGACGTGAGCCCGCGCACCCATAGAGATCGTAACCATCGTGAGTAAACCGTCACAAATGACCGTCACGCCGACGTGGTGTGGTGGTGTACGCGCCGTATTTATATAGGTATAGTTGAACGCGCGGGTTGGAGAAAGATAGCGTACAAACGGAGCACACGGAGTCACGAAGTAGAGAGCGCGAGCGCGCTTCGGAGAGAAAGAAAAGTGCGAACGAACAAGCGGACGGACGGAGAGAGGAAGGAAAGCTTACTCGCGGCTCCCAACTCCCGACCCGACCAACAGTTGTCGCGAGGACTGTGGTGCAGAGTAGCGGGTTGGGGACGCGGCGCGCGCCGACGACGACGACGTTCGAGAGGTAGAGTGTGCTGTGCAGGGTCGTGTGTGGTGAACAACATTATGTGTGTGCGTGTTAGAGAAAGGCAGAAATATTGATGTGTGGTAGTAGCATCAAGTATGAATCTACGTGTATGTGTACTTAGGTTGAACTTCCAACACGTCATTTAGCGGCTGCCAAAGCAGTTGCTGCAGCATCATCGCCAGAGTGTTCGGTGTATACCCCTCTACCTTGGGTTGTGCAGCAACGTATAGGAGAGGCATCTTCCCGAGTCTCTTTCTCAGAAACGCGGGCCAGCACTCTGCTCTCTTTCTCTCACGGTTTTCTATCTCTTTCTGTCTCTTGGGTTTACATGCTCCGAGAAGAGAGAGCAGAGAGCCCGTCCATTCCAAGGCCACAACATTGTCAGTAAATCGTTGCGAGAGGACCGAGTTCAGCACGACTAGCACAGCTGTAGTTTTTTCTTTTTCCTTTTTAACAACACACTTTCGTACCGTGAGCTGTTGTTGCTGTACTTTCTGACCGATGGCTGGAGCAAGAGCCGCGAACGCGTGAAGAAACGTCGCCGAGTATACTTATAAGCAGCAATAGCCAGCAGTGCAGGGCGCGCGCGCGCTCTGCTCATGCGGACTGTACTCTCGCCGTGTCGACGACGAGCGGTGTTACACCATGTACACGAAGGAGAAAGAGCCGATGCTTGCGGTAAAAAATCTTCTCGCGGTAGATACTTACTTTTTTTTTTTTTTTTTTTCTTTTTCAATCAATGCGCAAGAGAGCTGCTGCTCGGTCGTTCAGTCTTTCGAATATCATTTATATTCTCATAAAAAGCATATTACACCATCGTACGTGTACGCGCGTGAGTGTTTAGCATCAGAGTACCGAGTTGGAGGGGAAAACAGCAGCCGCCACCGCTGCTGGTGGTGCTCCAAATGTGCGTGTGTTTTGTGTACAAGGATACGCGCGCGTGTATTATTTTTATTTATCTATGCCTATAGCTATGTACGTGCGTTCGTGTGTGAAACGCGTGTAGGATTCGCAAGCCTTCCCGCGCGTACTTTCAAGTCTGCATACTTTTTTTTCTTCTTCCTCCAACGAAAAATACTATAACCGAGCTATACCCACACTCTGCTCGTGGCGCTGTTGAAGCGAGACGGATGCTGATTGTGTTAAAATGTTACGTGTGTACGTTGTACTTATAAAACAGCAATAGCCGCCGGAGTAAAGAGGCGATGCTGATAAGAGCACAGCGACGTACACACGTACACATTGTTATCGAATGTGTGTGAATCCATTCATACATATATATTTACAGCAACGCGACGGCATCAGCGAGAGTATGTCCACGAATCGGGACACGCTATTATCGGTTTTCGCTTCGCGATGATCGGACGGCAGCCGGTAGAGCGTTAAAGTGTTATGTGCTCGTTTTTTTACTACAGATCCAAAACACACATGGTCCAATACATGTACGATGTTGCACCTGCGATCCTCACCCTCGATTTACAACACTTCTCCCGTTTCTCCCTTTTTTCTTGTGTTTCTCCGGTTTACAGTGTACGTGTACACATACATGCGCAAGAAGAGAAAAAGAACCAGAGGAGAGAGAGAAAGCAGTAGGAGCAGCACACATCGATTTTTTATCTTTCTTTCGCAGTGCCGGCATTCTCTTTCGTGTCTCTGTACCATACGTGTGTGTGTGTGGATGCGACGCTGAAGAAAGCTAATATTATAATATTAAAGACAAAGAACACCGAGAGAAAGAGGAGAACCAGAGAGAACAGTGCGTTTTGGTGCACATACCGTGTAGCGCAGTAAATCGGCAAAGCCGTGCAATTTTGGCGGGATTCCCCGGCGCATGCGTCTGCTCCGAAACTCTCATTTCTCTCCCTCATCGGTTGCACATTTTTGTCTCTTCTCTCTCTCTGCATTGTTGTGTATACTCTCAAAATGTCATCCCCTAGTCCATATGTGTACATAAAATCGTTATTATTCCTTACGCTATTTTGGGTACCTTATTTCTGAGTTCTCTGAGGAGAATCCGCATAGCACTAGGCTGGTTCCTTTACAAAACTGCACAAAAAGTGCATACAGTCTCTTGTCAACGCAATTCATGCTCCGTTATTTTGGAGCACGGAAGACTCCGAAATTCAAGCGTTTTACTCTTAAGAACGTCACCTCGTGCGTGCATCCCCGCGCCGTATTATGATTATGTATATATGTGTTTGCCCAACAACAACGTTGCAGCACTGTTGAAGCAGTTAGCGACACGACATAGGAGAGGGGCTTGATGAAAGAAAGATGAAGGGAAAAAAAAAAACGAAAGAAATTATGAAATTAGCGTGTTCCGAAATCTTTGCTGGCCAGTTACTTGTTAACTGTTCCCTCCACCGTACCTTTCAACTTGCACAAGCGACAACGTCTTTTCGCTCTCGTTCGGCTTCTGAACGTTCGTATAACACGCGCACGTGAACGCTTTCTTTCTCCCCCTTCTCTCCGTATTTTTCCCGGCGATTGATTATTTCGCGCTTGACAGTGAGTACGTGTAAGAAAGAGTTGTGTTGGTTGCTTTTTTTTTTTTTTTTTTTCCCAATTTTCTTTATGACGCAGCGTTTTTCTACAAAGAAAGATTTGAACATACGTATAGCGCTTTTTTGACACATTCAGAAGAAAAATTTGTGTTATTTGTGAATAATTACAATATTTATCACACTAGGTGTTGACTCAAATGTTTCACGTCAAATTACAGGCATGAAATGGAATCTACGTATTCAATAAACTACTGAATCATCAGAGATGCGCTGTATATGTTTTTCCCAACAATAAAAGAAAACAAGAAAAAATCATTGACTAATAAAGTATTTGTCTTTGTTGTTTTTTTTTTTTTTTTTTTTTCTTTCTCTCAACATGTCAACTACAGATGCTGGATCCAAACGTTTTGACGGACCTAGAGGAGCTGACGCTTTGCAGCTTCTGCAAACAAAAGTACAATGATACAGATCAGTGTCCGAAGTACCTCAGCTGCAAGCATTACTTTTGTCTGCGCTGCATCGAGACGAACCTATTGAAGGGCCGCGAGCTCTTCTGCGCTCACTGTTGGAAGAGAACAGAGCTGGGAGACCAGGGACCCGATGCCTTGCCGACTTACACGTCTCTCCTAACGTTAGCCAATAATTTCTCGCACCTCAAAATTAATCAGAACAATGTCGTCGTACCCCCCAAGCCCAACGATAAAGAGAGAAAGGTAAAGCCAATGAACGATACTTCTTCCATACTTTTATTTTTTTTTTTTTTTTACAAACACTACTTTGACGACAACAGCATTTAATCGAAACTATTTGCCAAGTATGCCTATTGCGGCTAATTGGCGACTGGTAATCGTGTGACGAAATACGAATATTTCATTACTTTATCCATATTACGCGGTATGTCGAGCTAATGAAATAATCTGTATTCTAAACTTTATGTAAATTACCGAATAAATTACCATCTACGAGTATTGTCGTTCAAACCAGTCGTTTCGTAATATTTTCAATACACGCTTGAATACAAAAATCGACAAAACAACGTTGTCAAATAAGCGCGGTAAAATAAAAAAATAAAAAATTAAGACGAACCAAGTCTCGATCGGATCTGATGCAGGGCATTTTCTACCTGATTACACAATTTTCTCTAATTTCATATGCAAGAATGCACATATACGCACACACTCATGCAATACGTAAGAGGGGAGTAGCGAAAAAAAAAACTTGTCACATAGTTAGGTGTAATGCTACAAGTGCCGAAGCCATACTTTGCTCGAGTGAGAGAAAGAGAGCGCACAGTCTTTCGTGCGAAGGCAATGAGATTACGCGCTGTTTAAGGTCAGCAGGACTTTTGCCCTCTCTTTCTCTCCCTCGGTTCGCGGTAAACGAAGTTTTTCGCACAATAAAGGATACTTATAAGCGCATCGAAGCTGGATTGTACTTTTAAATGGTACATATTATATCGTTTTCCCGTGTATTTGTGTTTGCAGAGCGAGAATTGCCATACCCACGGAATGCCACTCGCGCTTTGGTGCGGGACTTGTTGCACCGCGCTGTGTCGGGCGTGCGCGACGCCGCAGGAGCATCCCGGACACCAGATCAAATCACAGACTGATGCCAAAGAACAACTCATGTCAGATGTGAGTATACCATAGTTATTTTCAATTCTTTTAAATGCCTCTGTCTGGCTACAAGAGGATTACAACAAAGTAAACCCATTAGTTCTGCCGTAAGAACAAATGGGGATTACGTGAAACGTTGACAGCGCGGAAACGCTGAGTGCTTGAGTTGTGATGATTTAATTGTTTTTTCTTTTTTTCTCTGTCTCGTTTGTCCAGGTTCAATCAGAATTAGTGTCAATGGGTAAGCTGTCGGCGGAGATCCAGCGGTTGGCGATACAGCAGCGCGAGTTTCTCATAAAGGTCCTCGAGGCATGCGTGACCCTGAAGACCCACGTTGAGACTGACCTGCAGAACGGCTGGAGCCACATTCCGGAGGTGACGGACGCGCGTGAGACCTTCGGCAAAGCGAAAACCTCCCTCCAAATGTCCGATGGCCCGAGCGACATTTACAGCCTACACACCGAGCTCATCGTCGAGAAGCAGAGGCTACACACCAAGTACCAAGAAATGATGCTGCAGTGCCAGCTCGACGACCTGATCGGCAACTCTGGCGTCGTATTCGATTTCGCGCTGCTCAAACAAGCCGTAGCGGGCATCCATTCAGGCGAGCCCATCGTCGCGCAGCAACCGGGTAACGGTGGCCGGCTGCCCAATCACCTCGCTGCCTCGCAGAATCCCATCCTTTTCCTCGCTAACTATTGCATGTCCCAGCTGTACTCGAGGCACGTCGTTAGCAAACAACAGCTCCAGAACGGTTCAATCGAGTACCACATGCCGGCCCAGGTGGCCACGGTTCACGTAGCTCCGGCGGCACCGGTTCCGCCGCCCCAGCCCCCTCAGCCACCTCAGCCACAGCAGCAGCCCCAGCAGCAACCTCCGCCGCAGCAGCAGCAATTGCTGATTCCTCCGGGCTCTCCCTCCGTCGTGAAGCCGAGTGTGGTAGTTGCGCCGCCGCCAAATGCCATACTCCAGCAGAACGCGACGGGCTTCCTGAGCGCAGCCGAGGCCGCGGCTGCGGCAGCAGCGAACGCTGCCGGGAACGCAGGCCTCGTGCAAGTCCAGCAGGCGCCGGCGAACCTGCGTGGCCCCTCTAATTCGTACCCGTTGTACTACTTCAACATCGAGGTGAACGGCTCACCGCACGGTCGTATCGTCATCGAAGTGCGGCCTGACGTTGCGCCCAAGATGGTGAAGAACTTTAGCATGCTGGCCACGGGCGAGATCGGGGTGGGTTACAAGGGCTGCACAATTTTCCAGTGTTGGGAGGGTGAGAGCGTGATCACGGGGGACTTTGAGCTGAACAATGGTCGAGGAGGAAGGAGCATTTTCGAGGATGGCTATTTCATGCCTGACGATACCAAGTTTCCCGCAGTGAGGGGTGCCGTAGGCATGAGACGCACCCAGAAGCGCCACGACAACCTCGGCATGGTCGGCTCGCAGTTCCGTATTATCCTGCAAGAGATGCGCGGCTTCACTGGTATTTTCGGCCACGTGGTGGAGGGCCTCGATCTCGTTGAAAAGATCTCGACCTTCGGCGATCAAACCGGCAAACCCACCAAGACCATCCTCATCACCAAGTGTGGCAAACTGTAACGAATGCCCGCAGATGACGCCTTCTTCTCCCCCAGCGACTAATGTACGGGGCAAGTCGTTCGTGCTCCATCTTCTTTTTCGTCCCCCCCCCTGCTACTCTATTAGCTACGATATTTTCCCCTTTTTTTCGTACGGGAAACCACGATCAATACACGATTGCACATAAACGTTTGTACACGAGGCGATTTTTTTTTTATGAAGATGATTTTTTGCGATTGCGATACCGATATAACGACTATGATGATGGTGGTGATGATGATGATGATGATGATGATGATATAGTGATATACTGATGATAATGACGATGACGACGACGACGAACGATAACCATGATGATGATGATATTGGTGATAATTAAGATGATTTAAAAAATGATGTTTTTCCCTAAAATTATTATAACTATGTGTAATCATCGCGCGCTGTATTTGTCAAATTATAATAATAGTGATTATTATTATTGTCGATTGGGAGAAAGTCCATTTTTTTGTCGATAAATAGGGGAAACCTTCATATTATTAACGTCCGCGGGTACTTGAACGTTTAGAGTCTCTGTTAAAGAGGTTGCTAAAAAAAATTATTTTTAAAACGTGAACGAGTTTAACAAAAAATAAAAAATATGATGATAAATATTGAGAGATATCGGAAAAATCGGCGATTATGCGGAAACGTAATTATTGAGAAAATGATAATAGATGACAAATATCGATATTTTCCTAACGAAAGCGAGTCGAGCTATCTATTGAAAAATATTAAACAAATACACAAACGTAAGCGCATATATTAAACGCATATACATACACTTATAAAGTGTTGAAAATAAAGATGGGAAACAAAACTTCTTGTCTGAACTCGCGAGCGACGCGATAGATTTTTTGAACCGATGCATATACACGTACCTCAGATTGATGCGACTCCTATAGTTAGCAAAATTAAATACAGTAATGAAAATTGTTTTAGCAGATGATGACGCGACGATTAAGAGATAAATAATAATAATAAAAAAAAAAAAAAAAAATTCATAAAAAATAAAAGCTAAGCATTAAGCTCTGAAGTTTATTTTCGCTATGGTATGTATATATTGGAATTATATACACGCGTATATATACACGTAATAGTTGAAATGTAACTTGATCAAGTTAAGAAGCGAGTAAAAAAGAATATTAAAATAATATTAAAAATCGAATGTGGTGCAGACATAAGTACCTTTTGTCACTTTAGTGATGACACTTTGTAAATGCTTCTTGATGTTACGGAAACAACATCACAGAACATCGATATAAACAAAAATTTCGTAAATCTTTATTTCCGTCTTTGAAATAGGTCGTAAAAACTCGCAATTATACGAATAAATTTTTTTTCATGCAATATGTGTAATGAATGCGTTCATGATTATTAACGCATATACTCGATTTACTTTTTTTTATTTCGCAATTTAATTTAAGAATTTCCTTATTCTTTGTTACGTGTAATAATTTTTCGTTTGTATTTACTTATAAATCGTAAATGGAAAAATAAAACGAAGTTGAAATGATGAAAAAGTAAAAAAATTGTGTATTTATACTGTTAAAAACATATATGACTATGATCAAATTCAAAGTGACGAAAGCACATTTTGTCTGATATGGTACTTGTAATGTTTCAAAACATATGTGTAAAAAAAAAAAAAAAAAAAAAAAAACGCTATCCATAGAAGTTACTTGTTAGCCACGATATTTGCAGAATGTGGGGAATTTATTAAGAATTATTAAGAAAGAAAAATTACTGTTGTAAATGAAGTAACAAAAAATATATATACACGGGGGAACGATCAACAGCACACGCGTATATATACAAATATATACACATATATCATACATATATTTTTAGACAGGACTTGTATGTTTTTTGGCCGAAGAATGCAACCGCGTGTGGCTCAGCGTAGAGTCCGAGGAGTTAAAAGAAAAAAAAAAAAAAATGAAAAAAAAGTAAAGAAGCTCGTGTATCCTTCCAGAGGCAAGACGTGGATTGAGAGACACCGCCAAGGGAGCACATACAAAACAAATATTGTATATTAAATGTGATCATCGCGCAGCGAAATAGTGCGTTAATACTTAGGTAGACGAAGAATACGAGCATTATACTCGACGAACATTGTATTTAGAGGAAAAAAAAAATAAACAACTGAAAAACACGATGTATGTACCCTACCGATCAAGCTCTCGATCTACTTTTGCTCTCCAATTTACACTAGCGAGCCTTCAGCGTTATTAAAACCGCGTATATAAAGTTGATTAAATGAAAATAAATATATAAAATAAAATGAAAAAAAAAAAAAAAAAAAAAAAAAGATAAACGATAAACGCGACGACGGTAAATAAATACAAGTTTTGTGGATCTCATAACGCGAATGATCGAGAAAAAAAGAGAAAGGCTACGTATTTGTATGTGATGAGAAAATTTTGCCAGTAAATAATTGTCGTGAGCAAAAGTTAGGCCTAAACGATGTAACGTAACAAGTTGAAATATCGAAAATACAAAACGAAAGAAAATATACCTGTACGACGTCCGCGTTTTTTTCTCCCCAGCAAATGAATATTAAATCGATGATCTTTTTAGATGATTTTGAAAAGACAAATAAAATTAATTGAACGACAAACAAATATATCGTCGTGTGTCTTATTTAGGGTGCATGTTCTTTTACGCGAGTGTGTCCAGGAGTTCTAATGTAGAATATTTTTAGGTGTGAGCGACGTAAAAACATAGGTACACGTATGTATACACAAAGGAGATCTACGTGAGATATATATTTATATCTCGATAACGCGCGAAGCCTCTCCTTGTCTTTGTAGTTGAATAGAAAAAAGCGTTTTGTGGGAATGATGATGACGATAACGATTTTTTATAATTTTTTTTTTGGGAATTAAGATTAATCACTTACACGGGCAAGGGATTGTAATGAAAAAATTTTTTTTCTCACCTTTGGGAATGTTAAAATAAAATGTTGAGAAAAAAAAAAGTGTATTGAATGATAATTATAATCATAATAATATTAAAAATAATGCAGACGCACGTGTACTAAGTCTGTGTATTTAACGGAATCATTCCTCGATGCTGTATATCGAAATAAATATAATATACTACGACTATCTAATGCGTAATGTGCTAATCATTTGTAAAATCTTCGTGAAAACCCATCGTTGCTGTACAATTACCACGAAACATGGTTTGAAAAGAAAAAAGATTTAAAACAATATTGTACAAGTATAAAAAAGATACGTGTGGAAAAGAAATCGAAAGCGTTAATGAAAACTATATAATAATAAAAAAAAGTAAAGATTTGAGGAATATGAAAAAAAAAAGTTTTGCCACAACACATGTTTGCCACGTTTTAGGGTGACAATTATTCAAACAATGAGAGAGATAAAGCAAGACAGATACTACTGCTGCACTAAAACTAACTGCTGCGTTTCCGCAGAACAAGCGTTCGAACGATTGTAAACTATTTAAGCGATAAAAAAAGAAAAAAAAAAAAAAAAAAAAAAATTAAATAACAGCGCGAGCCACCTTAAATTGAGAAGAGCATACACGTACTCGTAAGCACGTAATAGCGTCCAGAGAGGTGAAATTGTCGTCGGAATAAGAAACGACCCTTCCGAGCGATCGTGAAAGACACGCCAGCCGAGTCTCTCTTTCACGATAAATATACAAATAAAAAAAAAGAAAGAGAGAGAGAAACGTAACTTTTTTCGTCGTGTTTTTTTTTTCGAATAAAAAAAATGAATACACTCGTAAATGAAAAGGAGAGCTAGTACTGTGTCAGCCACTGTCCGATAGAGAAAATCGATCGCGTTTTCCCGTGCAACATTCCGTAAGATAGTCTTCCAATAAAATCTAAGTTTGAAAAAATGTTATGAAAATGATAAGAGAGAAACAATACATCACAAGTTTTGCCCAATAGCAGTACTTACGCGCGCCTGAAGACGTTACTTTCACGATCGCGAATTCGAAAAATAAAATGAACATACGAAGGTGAATTTTTGTAAAGCGAGAGTTTGAAAGTTAATACGCATCTTTAAGGTGGCTCCGTGTTTTTGTAAACGTGAAAAAAACTTTATCGATATGTACAAGCATATTCTCGTCGAGATTAGCCGTAGGTAAAATTACAAAAAAAATAAGAGAAAAGAAAAATACAGATCGTCACGAGATAATGCCTTTCACGAAGAAGAAAACCTCATTTCGATGTTGAACTTGAAAGTTTTAACGCTGTTAATTGTGTATCTGTGTATCGCGCGCGCGCTTTACGACCGTACGATCGACGCACGGCTATTACGGAAAAAAATTGTGTCGAATGTAATAAACAAATTAAATAATTAAGTAACAATAAAAAAATAAAGGAAAGAAAAATAGATGGTTACTAAAAACGACCGAGTGGAAGAGAGTTGAAGAATGAAACGATTGGGTGTTTGTCGCGTTAGTCTCAACGATACTTACTTGTACAAGAGGCGCATGGATATGTAGTATGTATGACATGAATTAAAAGCGAAAAATAACGAAAGATAGTATGAGAAAATTTTTGACAAGCTTTGTTCGGACGATAATTCGTTTCTCTTTTTGATTTTTTCGGTTTTCGTAATGCAAATACACAAAGTAAAAAAAAAAAAAAAAAAAAAAAAATTTGAAAAGAACGACGAAATCTATATATATTGTAACTGCGTACGAAGTTGTATTTAAAAACAAACTGACGATTATAAATATATACTATGCAAAAAAATATAAATAACCACGAGAGTTTCTTTATCACAGAGAAAAAAAGTAAAACAAAATAGTTGAAAAAATAAGCGAAACTCCGATAAAGGAGATATACCGGAAGTATAAGCCACCTGTATATATATTTTTATGAAGTTAACGAGGCAAAAACGCATAGCTTGTAATAAAATAAACAAATGTGACGCAAATTTCGAAACCGTTTTTTCCCCTCTTACCGAAAAATCGTACACACACATACACACACACACACAAGTGTACAAGCGCAAAATAACCAATTCGTGTTTTGAATGGATTGTATATTTAAGTATACAATATATTGTACACACAAACACACCAAAACGAAGCGAAAAAACTGCAAAAAGCTTTATTGTAGACTGTTCTTCTTTTTTCGTTGTAACGAATGACACAAAAAACAAACTTGTTTAATTTTTTTTTACTCTTTAACGAAATGCAAGAGCGATATATTCAAAGGTCTTACATGTTATGTTCTTTTTGTTCCTGACCTAACCGATTTTTGGGTCTACTCCCTGGGCTACAACGCGTGAACGCCTGTGGAGCGCACATGTTTGGTTCGGAATAGTTGTATAATTGCGATTATCAAGTGTACGCTCGTTACCCAAGTTAATGTACTTTTAGATTGTCGATTTTCAGTTATGAATTTATTTCTTCGTGCAAACAATAATTGTCTTGTTTTTTCAATCCTCATCCTAACTCTAGACTTAAGATTTTTTTTCAAAGAGCACTGCTTCGAATTTGCTCAAAGTTACATTAAAACAAGAAAATATTTATCAAAAAAATTGTATTTTTCGGCACTGTGAAATATATAGGATAGTATTTTTCTGTTAAAATAACTTTTAAAGCACTACTCAATTAAAAAGCTAATATTTTAATAATTTTTTTATAAATAAATCGAAAATTTAACATATACCATTTACTTTTTTGCAATCGTTGAAAAATACTACATTACTATTCTCATTTCTCAGTTTATAAATGCCGAAAAATGTATATACATAACATAAAAGTCTTACCTTGTAATAGACATCTGGAACGTATTGCTTATCAGTTGATTCAATGACGTAGCCCAACTCAGGAATATCTTTCGTTGGCACTAAACAACCATCTCTGACTAGCGCCATACACTGGCTGGTTACTTGATATCCTTCCATATGTACTTGGTTTTTATTGTCACCTTAAAAAATTTAGTATTAAAGAAATTTGTTGTGAAATCATAGTGACAGGCATAAGTTGAAAACAAGATGTAAACTTACCAGTGACACAAATCGTGACTGCCTTTGATCCAAAGAAACCTTTTTGTGAAAAGCGGCAAGGGTTGGGAAGTTTATTTTGTATATGACCAGCCATAATACATTCTTGTGCAGACAAAAAATGACTTTCAATATTTCTCACATGCTTGACCTGAAACAGAATAATTAATCGTTACGAGTTCAAGTTAAAAAGCAGATACAAGCAGATGAAACTCACTGTGCCTTTCTTGATGTCATCAGCAATTAAGTCAGTAAAAATCCATCCAACTTTTTTCAAATTCAAAGATTGAGCTAATTCATCTATGAGAGCTTCTTTCTCATCAGGCAAAAGAACAATAGAGTCCTTTGTACTTTCCTAAGGGTAAGCAATCATTTTCATAATACTTCCAATTTTTACGATCCTGATTGTTTATGACTTTAATGTTAATTTACCTGTGGTGGCTCATATATTGCAGCAACTACGGCTCTTATGCCTAAAGGTACATCAGGATGTATCTCATATCTTCCATATAAGTAACCAATCCGCTGATGTCCAGTTATACGCCAGTAGTTTAAAAACCGCTCGACTAAATTAGCGTTTTCAAACATGACATTATCCACATGTCGGTACGATTGACGATTTAGAGTAATAGCATTAGGCTGACATTTGCTGCATATGCCTTTAGGCCATGGTGGATGATCCTTGCAGCCGCTTTTTATACGACAGCTTATATCTTCTAATTGTAAAAATTTTCCTCTATAAGCAAAAGTTTATTTTATTTAATCAACAAGTTAAAACGTTTTTTGTACAATGATATTTCAAGTTCTCATACCTATCTACACCAGTTGTGAGTTTCCTCAGATACGAGTGAAAAGACATATGCTTAATATTTTGTTCCTTAAGGTATGATTCATCAAAAGGTTCCAATGGTGAACAATGAACACAGCATGCATTTGATCCATGCCGACAGCTGAAATATTTGCATGGATTATAATATGTGTGCATATATATATTTAAAACTTCAACATTAAAATGATTAATAAGCCTACTATTTATCATCTTTTTTCCTTAAAATCTTGCCATCTAGTTTCCAAAGTTGCTGATCAACATCATCTTCAGTTGCAGTGGAGAGAAATTTCATAGAGCTGTTGATGGTTTGTTGACCTTGAGATGATTTACTTATACTTGGACTAATATCCATTGGTTCTGTAATCAAACAGTAAAATATCATTTTTTTTAAGTATAATTTATTTTAGTACAATAAGAAAACTATATCTAGAATAATCAAACATTTAATGTCTATATTTATCATCATGAGTTGGCAAAAATTTTATGGAGCAAATAGTCAGGTTAAAACTTTGTGAGTGTGATTCCTTCAGAAAAAAATAACTATAATAATAACAAACAATCCTCTACAACAAAATTGAGTTAACTAAGACAAATGTCCATAAAATTTTTCCGTTCATAATTTGTAGGTTACAATAGTTATTTATTTACCACATACCTGAGGACATATCATTGGAGGCACTGCTGGTTCCTGGAACATCCCAAAGCACTGCACCATTAATTGGTGTCAAATACAACATATCTCCATGTTTCAGTCCCACTGCTTGGATAGTTTTACTTCTTGAAGATGTAATTTCTTCTTTTTGATTACGTTGTTTATAAAGGCCAAAGCCAAAAGTTCGTAAATCAAATGCACTATAGATCTGCAAAAACCATGTAAGCATTTTAGGTAATTTCTCAAAATTATTTTGAGACGTAATTGTTAGATTATTCAATTATATTCTCGAAAGTCATCAAAGATACTTTTCATTAAAAGAATATGAATGATCTTTAGAGATATAATTTAATTGATAAATAGTTAAAAGCAATGATTCGCAAGTTGTGGTGACTACAAATAATAAATTGCATAAATAACCTCTATAAAATAAAACTTTACAAGTCTAACTCTCAAATGCAACTAAACTATGGTTGATTGGAAAAATTAATTGAGTTATTAACAACTATTAAGAAACTGTTGATGACATTAAACTGTTCAAGAATAAAAAATTATATTTTGTACATTGAAAAACTTTATAACTTTCTAAATGCTAGAAAAAAAGTAGCCTGTTACTCTGTTAAATTTAAATTTTGAAATAAAGCCTAGTATAGCTTCATGTATAATTTACAATCAAGAACTAAGTACTTCATCAGCCTGTCACTGCATCAACAACATTGTTTACAAAATTTTTTCTATTCCTCATAATAATAAATATGATGAACAAAAAAAAATTCAAAGCAGGAACGATAGCAGCAATCGTTCAGCTCATGAAAAAATTCAGTGAACATAGAGAAAACTGCTATAAAAAATAAAAAAAAGGTATAAATAACAAAACGTTGACTCATACCTTTTCAAAAAGCTGGCTAACAGAGTCAGAAGGATACACCTCGATGCGCTTGGTGCCCTCCGCGGATTGAACACGGAGTATCTGCGAACAATCCTTCTGATTAGCACTCATCCTCGCATCCCTTGATAAGCACAATGATATAAATATATTCCTCTTTTTACTCTCGCGAAAAAAGTCAACTCCGAAACAAAAAGAGCACACACGCACACACACGGCCCGAAAAGTATACGTGCGTTATGTGCCTATCTATATATGTGCGCGATTGCGATTATTGCGAACCACCGTCCAAAACAAAGTGAACACTGAACAGAACAGGGAACAGAACAACAGTGAGTAAGTAGGTAGTGAAGTGAACGTGTAAACACCACGTAAAGTATATAATATACTTATTCACTCAAAAGAAAGAAAGATATCCCTCTGTGTACACACTACACAGCTTTACAGAATCGAACACAAAAAATGTTGAGGTTAGACGGTCCAATGATATGTCAAATGACGCATGATTTTTTAAAGTTTCCAGGAGGTCTGGAAAAACGTGGCCGTCGAGATACGACGAGTTTGGAGTACCTACTACCTAATCACATGGAAAAGTTGCCAGCTGCAGTCGTGTCTGGGGGGTTAGGGGGGAGGGAGAAGGAAACGATTTGATATAACGGGCTCGAGAGGAGAAGGGGGGGAGAGGCATACACTTGTACGTATACACGTACCATGCACATACAGCAACAACAATGACAGTGACCCACTACTAAGTACTTAGTGATTTTAGGTTTCGGAGTCGCGTTTTCACCATCATAGGTAGGTAGGTATATTGTCAGGCATCACCGTTGAGATGCGAGAGCAGACTTTTACATTATTCGCTCTGCCTTATTTTGATGATTAGATTAAGTATTAGAGATATTTTTAAGATACGTGTTGAGAGAGTGCACGTAAAATGATATGGGGATCGGTTTACAAAAAACGGGACCAACTTACGTTTGACATATCGCCGGTGAGGCTCGAGCTGCATCAGCATCAGCTGTTCTTCCTTGTCACCCTCTCTCTTGTTTTGGTACTTTTTGGCCATTGATGTCACTATACTTATGCGCGTGTGTGCTGGCAACGGGACAAATGTCCAAAATGTCCCTAGTCCCAAATAACTAATTTTATTGGATACGTATAAGTACTTACCCCTCCACAGGAACAATTTTAAATTAATTTCCGCCTAGTAGAATCTCATTCATTCCAATAGAGTGGAAAATTTAATCTTTTGGACTTTTTCAATCAAATTTTGTAAAACGCTGTCCACGTTTTTATATTTTTTTAAATTACTTATCGCTTTTACGCAAATAACGCGTCAATATACAATTTTACTTTTGAGCGTAAGTTTTTGGCGCCAGCATATTTATAATATGCGTTCAGTTTGTCCGAAATTAGGGATGATTCAAATTTCACGTACTTATTAGAGCCAAGGATATTTTTATACCACGGCTAGTCACGTGTCTTTATTTGCAAGATTAAAAACGAAACACGATTGAACAGTCGTATATTGTAACTTTTTTGTACGATTGTACGAAAACTTCGAACAGAGAGCAAGGATTTCATTTTTTTTTCCATTTACTTCATCAAAATGATTAAAAAAAAAAAGTGTAATGACTTTTAAAAAATGGCCTACGTGTCAATCGTATTACATAAATGTGATGAAGTACAATCGATTGTACTTCATCACAGCATTAACCATCACTGAAGCTTAAAATACACGAGACCAAGTTATAAATAGAAATTTCTTATATTTCCATTACGTTTCCATTATGATTTATGATAAGCTCAGCTCAGTCAAAGCAAGTTTCGAGTTTCGTTGAACAATTAAGTCACAGTTTAGAGGTACTTTGTGTTTATATAGATTGGAGAAAGCAGGAGCTCAATACTACTCCATAAGTACGCCATATTTCTATTTGAACTCTTTGTTCATACGCTTAGACCTTGTGGCAATTCAATTCAAGTATTCAAGGTATTTATACATCGCGTTAACAGACACGTGTACAGTAGCCTATTCGTGCGATACACGTGGTTTGCCACTCTAACAGCTGTCTTCTTTTACAATAAAAAAATATTTTCTCCTAAAACAAATTACGTAAAGCGGCATTTTTATGGCAAAGTAGATGGAAAAAAACCTTACACACCCTAAAAATGTTAACAAATATGTTTTTTTTTTTATATACCTAAATAATTTTTTTTTATCTTGGTGCAAAAAACTGCTCCCGAGCCTCGATATTAATTAAACCAACTGCAGTGACATATTTGTTCGAAATCTGCGCCAAATATTTAAAGAAATTTTTCGATTTTTCGTACGACATATTGTTAAGAGTTTGAATGTTTTCAAGTGGATGAGTACTTTTAATAGTAATTTCATTTCATTGACCTTGAAGTTGATAAGCTTGTAAAAAAGGCACTTGATTATATAAACAGACGAAAATTGGTAAAAAAAAAAAAAAAAAAAAAAAAAAAGGTAAAAAGGGTGAAAGTGTAGAAGAAGAGGGTACACAAGTGTATGAATGATTATTGACATGCAAGTATAGTAAGAAAAGACGTGATTGGTGAGAGAAATAAACGTGAGTAGCGACTGGCGAAATGTATAACATGTACCACAACTAACACCACGTCACGGCAGATTCATTCTAACCTCGGACGGCGCACCAAAAGCAACAAGAGGAAAGCGTTTTCGGGGGGATACATACATCCGAAGATCGTGACAATGGTGAGTTACAGTGTAAATCGTGTCTCAGAAAATCTAGCGGTGCCATTTTTCATTTTTGTCGGTACTTATAAAGGTACACATGATACCTTATTTACGTTGCTGTTTGCTTGACGTTTCGCAAAAACTTGCGAAACAGGTGTGGGTCGTACTTATACCTGTGTGTTTTGCATGCAAGAGGGGAGTGACGATTGTATTTTTTGATCAGCTGTAGGTACAATTACATTGGTAAGTTTTTCTTTTTATTGTGTCTATACTCTTGTCTACCAACGTGGTCAAAGTTTTTGTTTGTAAAAACGAGAATTATTGTATTTTACGAGTGTCGGCCGAGAGGGTGTGGATATATTAGTCTAAATAAAGCTCCCAAAGACGCTTTCACGTGGGCGAAAGACTGCCTCGTCGAACGAAAACAACACTTTTTTTTTTTTTTTTTTTTCAAGATGCTACATTATTATTATTATTACTATTAAAATGTGTGCACCTAGCTGAACTTGTGATGACAGTATACCTATTGACAATGCCGACTCCCAACTACCAGCTTGCGTCCGATGCTCTAGGGGTTGCATAGCGACAGGCGCTTCCTTTCTACGTATCGATATACTTGATGTACTTTATTTTCTTATTGCTCTTGGATTTTGTTTATTTTTTGGGGGAGAATTTCACGAGTTATGACTTATTGACCTTTTGATTGTTTACGATTCGGTACAGTTTTGCGAGTCGTAAAAAATGTACTTGATGTGTTTTGTTTGGCGGTGTACGTGCTTTGATATAATAATTCGAGATTTTCATGTCTCTCCATTGGTTTGGTTGTCTTAATCAACAATTTTGTAAACAAATTGAAACGGTGATCGTTCAGCTTTCAAAAGCTCTCGTTTGCTCCATTGTATATATAGGTATACGGCGCAAGTAAGTAGTCACATACTGGTATGGTCAGACGGCAGTTTATTTGCGTGAAAAAAATGGCACATATCGGAAATCAGTTATACTTTGGTCACGTGATTTTGCAAATAAAATTAGATAACGAAAAAAATATAAATACTTTGCGGAGCTTTCGAAATAAAATTAATTATAGGTGTTGTGTACAAAAACGTGTCTATTTTTACTCGCCCGTCATTTCCTTTTTCGAAAACGATTGTGTAAGCAACGTTGATTTCATAATGATTATTTCATAAATTTTCACACCTTTATCAATAAAATCTCTTTTCCCCAGAAATTTAATTGGCAGAAAAATTTTGTTTCACCACAATTAAATTTTTGTTTAACGAAAATAGCCCAATTTTGTTAGAAAATTGTTTAAAGAAGTGCTTTTTTGATAGTGATTTGATGAAAAAAATGAGCAAACTAAAATGTAGCATTATATTTGGGGGAAAAAAAAACAATAATTCCCTCCTCTCAGCATGCAACCCCCATACAAAAATCAAAGTCGACCCAATGCCATGTAGGTATATAGGTTACTCGCACTAGCTCTCGAAAAGGGATCAACGTACCGTCAGAGAGAGAGAGAGAGAGAGAGAGAGATATTTCCGACACACTTGCGATCGTTGCATCTCTTGAAAAAGAAAAACAAACGGACGCACGTACACGCGCATAAGCCACGTCGTATCGCTTTCTCTCGAGATCAGCGACGAGTGCACGAGAGTCGCGTGCGTACGCAGATCAGAGGGAGCAGCGCCGAAAGCTCATTCCGGAAGAGCAAGAGAGAGAGAGAGAGAGAGAGTCAGCCGAGAGGGCGCCGGGAAAATTTGGCGATCGGTTGCAGTAGCTGCGTTGACCACCTACCGATCGACTGTCTTTTCGCTCCGTTGCTCTTTCGCTATATATATATATTTTTTTTTTTATTTGCGCGCGCGCGATCGCGTTGTGTACACAACCTTGGCTTGCCGGCCCGGTGCACTCGTCTGATTTTTTTGTTGTTGTTGTTCGATCTACTGTATACGCGCGCTTAATTCATCAGCTGGACATCGGAGGGACCGGCGGAAATTGCCCGATCGTCTGTGATCGCTTGTCAACTAACTGTTGCGCCCTGCAAGTACGTGATCTACTTCGAGTGGGATTTTTTTTTTTTTTTTTTTTTTTTTTTTTCAATTAGTTTTTACGTAACTCTGTGTGCTTACCTACTTGCATTTTCATGCGCTTTGAGCTTTCAATCGACGGCTCTTTGCGTCGACGCGGTCGTTCACTTACGTAAATGCGAGGGTGGCACCTATCTGTACTTTTTTCTTTTTTGTTTCTTATTGTTTTGACCGCAATTGATGTGGTGGCTCAACGGCGTTGTTTTTCTTTCTTCTTGGAATATCTTGTTTTTTTCGTTCCGGGGATTTCTGCCACCACTCGGGAGCTTTGTTTTTTTTTTTGTTTATGCCCAAGCTCGAAGATGCACGCAAGTGTTCGCCGATCGTTTTGTTTTTTGTTTTATTTTTGAAAAAGTCTAATAAAAAAATCAAATGGAAGGAGTATGACTTTACTGGACAATGCAATTTTTTTTTAATTTAATTGAAAAAAAAAGCAACAAAAAACAAAGAAGAAAAATGATGATCCTATCAAAATACATATAAATAGACAGTAGCAGCACGTAGTTTGTTTTTAACGCGATTAAACAAAAACTCAAAATCGACCACAATAACAACAAAGCAGGGATATACTTGTTGCCAAACTGACGTTTAAAATCCTTGGATTCTTCAAGCTTGTATACATACGTGATCACGAGACGTGTAGGTACAACGAAACGATTACTAATGCAAGAAACGAGTGTTCTCGTAAAATATATTAAAACAAATTGTCCGCACAGCTTGTAGTATAACGAGCCTAAATGAGAATTTCGTGCCTAGCGCGTCGTGTTTTCTCGCTCCTCTCGTCTCGGGTCTTTTCAAAACATAATCCGCAAATCAGTCATTAACTCTTGCTGCTCGTTATTCATTTGGGGCCCCGTGAATCACGCACCCTCGACTCTTTTTTTTTTCTTTCTTTTTTATTGTTTTCAAATGCACGCACGCAATGCAACATATATTATTATTATTATTATTATTATTGTTATTATTATTATTATTATTATTATGGGTGCATGGAGCGAAATGAGCGCGAAACATTACCAGAGCGTATAATAACAATCATTATATATTACCCCGACACTACGTCACATCCCTACATCCACTCCTCCAGTCCTCGTGTTCGTGCAGTGAGGTATTCGTACCACGAAAATATACCGCATCGCTATTCTACACGTCTCTACTCTGACTTATCTATGTGAGCGACTGTGCTGTTGCCGCGGATATACATATATATACGCACGCGTTTCCAAAATTAAAAGCGATCGCTGGCCTCAGAATTTGCATTTCTGTCCGTCTCTCCTTGCGCGTCTGTTGCCTTTGCCACTACTTACGCCTAGACAACCGTTTCTCGTCTCAGTGAAGAGGATTTTTTTTTTTCATAGCTTGAGAAAGAAAAAATAAAATTCCTCTCTCTCTCTCGCTCTCTCGCCTTTAAATGGAGTCGACTCTTCGAGATTTCGCGTTTCCACGGTTTTTCCCACTCCCCGTTACGTAAGAGTTTCCGAGATTGCTGCTCCGAAGTAGAAAAAAAAGTAAGTCGGCCAACCACCTTTTTTCCTTTTTTTCTTTTCAAATTGAAAAATGCAGAAAGCTTTTTTTCACCCTCAAAATATTTTCCACGTCAGGAGTACAGGCATTCGGTTTGTATATTACCTCATTTATCGCAAACTGTTTTCATCAGTGCTGAATATTTACGCGAACGAGGAAGCACGAGCGTAAATGGTTTTATTTAATTTTCGACACGCAGTTCTTACTTGCTTTCGTGAGCGTTAATTTTTTTTTTTTTTTTTTTTTTTTTCTTGCTCGTAGTTAAGTAGTCGGTTTATGCGGCACAATTATACCGATCCGTGCAAAATGTGGCGTTTGCTCGCGATTGATGATGGATATTTTTGTTTCTGGTAACAGTACGAAATGATGAGTTCCGTGCGATTCCTCCTCAGCCAAATATTTAATCATTGACAATTAGGATAGTAAAAATGACCGGTTTAACGGTACAGCGCGAGGGATCAAAAATTTTAAGTTCACATTTGTTTTTAAGTTGAAAATCGGCAATCCAATTGAAAGTTTATGGTACACGTAAACCAGTCACATGATTTAATCAACTAATATTTTAGTTGAAAGATGAGCTTTCGTTATCGACGTTTGACGAAATATCATGATTTTTTTTGTTTTTTTTTTTCAGGCGGAAAACATGGACGACGACGAGGGAACGAGCGTCGAGGTGTTCGTCTACGATCTCTCAAGGGGCATGGCTGCAGTTATGTCACACATGCTCATAGGTATGCACATTTTTTCAAGCCTCTACAATTTTACAAATGTTTTCAATAGTTATCGAGCTGGCGTGGTAATTTTGTTCAATAAAAAAAAAAGAAAATCATCTGGTCAAATATTGTTATTTGCAAAAAATAAACAACAGTAAATACAAAAAGCAACAACGACAACTTGAGTTATTCACGACAGTTGGGAGGCATGAGTCGAAAGCGTCAATCGAAACGTCCGCAAAATGTTTCAGTCCTTGTCGATCCGGTCAGTCATCGCCCGTCACCGATCTCTGGTACCCTTTCCTCTTTTTGTTTCCATCCCAGCGCGTCATCGCCTTTACGTATACACTCCTCGGGGAGCCACTTTTTCAAAGAGCCCTCGATCCTCCTCTCCGATTATACACGTAGCCGCGATCCCTCCCGGCTTATACATTGCGCGGGTCTTCCCCTCGGAACCGCGTGCCAACAGCTCGAAAAGCGGGTACACGCGAGCGCGTTAATTTTAGAGGCCCCGAGCTTTGTCGACTCTTACGGGCTTTAAATTAGAGTCCGCTGCACTATATGCGCGGAGATAAGAGAGCATCAGGTATACATTGACGGCGACCCACACCCATGCTCGCTGAATCCCCACCCCTGTGTTTCCTCATGTTTTACCACCTAATCGTCCAAAGTCAATTGCAAACATGGAGTTGGCTGTGGCGGCGAAAAATCGCTTTTTTCCTCTCTCCCTCCCAAAGTTATACTTTATCACGTACACTTGGCATAGATGCGGTCGCGGAAGCTCGTGAGAGTGACGATGACGATAGGGCAAAAATAGCCAAAGTGGCCGATGCGCGAAAAAAAAGTGGCCTTCCGAAGTGATCGGTATGAAGCGCGGGGGGTTTGGCTATTCGTTTGACACTTCTTTGTGTTGTTGCTGTGTCGACTCGTGCTCTCTTTTATAAATATGATTTAAATCGAAAAACCGAGATAATGTACCTTCCATTTGAGACGTGATTGTCTTTCCGGGTGCCCGATATACTGCACTACACTGAGATCGTTTATAAGCGTTTCTGTTGTATATACGTGTGTTTCGTGTTTTTGTTTCGCGACAGAATCCACGTAATTCCCAACGTACGCGCGTTGCAAGTGAGATACCGAGCAAGTTATTCACCCCGAGAGCGCGCGATTCTCTACACTTGGGTTTCTATGGTTTCCTGTTGCGAAAATAGCCACCCCGAGGCCCGAAATCGCGAGGTAGGTTGCGTTCTCTCGAGTACCTAAACCGCGGAGATGCAAAGTCGATAACACAAACCATTTTTATTACGTGCGCGATTTTTCATCGATTCGAACGTACTTACCTATTTTCGCTCGTCCGTGGAGGCGGTGGATAGATTATATGTATTTCAGGATCTTTGGATAAGGGGGAGGCGAAGTATTTTAATTTTTGCTCAACCACTTTGCCATTTAGTTATTTTTCTAGCTAATAAATCAGAGGCAAAAATATTTTTGGGTTATTGGGTTGTATGGATCTTCATTGTGGCTAATTGGAATTTTTCGTAGCTAAGGAAATTAACATTTTTAACGATTTGTGTCTTTTGAGAGGTACCCACTTGCTGTCGCTTATTCCATACGCTTAGAAAAATACTGTTAATAATAAAAAAGGCAAATGCAACTTGATTTTCTTTTTTTCATTTATTTTAAGCTTGCAACGTATAGAAAAACTGAAAAAAAAATTCTTAACATAAAATACTTGTGTTTTTTATCCCCACCGCGATTTACTTCAAAATAAGCCTCGAAACATTACCTCTTCAATATACGAATATCAAATACAATTGATATTCAACCGGAAATAAGTGTTATTCCCCCCCCCCCCAACAATTTCAAGACAGCGCTTTTTTCATTAGTCGTTTGTCGTTGACATATACGTTTAAAACGCCGGAAAATCGTTCGCATTTATTCCCCTTATTCCACCCGCAACCAAACGGATCCTCTCAACAAAATATCGTCATTGCGTTGCTACACGCCCATTTTCCTCAAAAGAACGAGCAGCTCAGCGAAGCCTATCATTCATCCCGCGAGGGTATATAGCACACCTTTCCAATTAACTCGAGCTTTATAACTGTCCACCGGTGCGGTTGCGCCATTGGGAGCACAAAAATAATGACACGCGCATCATAAATTTGGCCCTTTCGCGCTCAATCACCTACAGAAGAAATTAAAAATGATCCTTTACCGAGGAGTCACCTAAAACCATAGTTGCCTTTTAAAATACGATTGTCACACAAAAAAATACGAGTGCCGGCCACACGCGTGCGCAATGACCGTAATTATTTATGGTACCGTGGAAATGGCACTCGAATGTACAACCACAAAATATACGAGTACTTTTAAGAGACGCTTTACACTCGTACGTGTTTCTTGGAAATCAAATATAAAATTCAGCATTATTTTACGCATTATTACGACCAGTAGTTCGCAAGACAGACGTATAATCCCGTGTCCCAAGCACCAGATTTGCGAAACTCGGGCGACTTCGAGCCCCACGTCACCCGTGCAAGATGGTCCGCGATCGCTTGTTTCGCATCGGCTTTTCCACGATGTTGCAAGTAGGCCAAGATAAACACACACGACAGGTAGACATCAGGCCCACGGACAGGTGAGCCGCGCCATTAAGCAGAGACGCGAGCTTTCGTCGGGCGCTCCATCTCTCGCTCGGGTTAACGCACCGATCGCCACTGACCGTGAATTCGCGGCGCTCGGCGCAGATTACCTGTCTGCTGGCCGAGGGGATTTTTCTCAATATAAATCCCTCTCGATCGTCAAGTTACGTTTTTCGCCGATGGCCCATTAAAATCAAGGCGTGAAGGTGAAGTTACTTTTCTAAAATAAATCTCGCAGGGCACGGGTTGCAATACGCGGAACACGAGGTTTCGTGAGTGACAGTTCGTTGTACATAATATATGGTATATACCACACGTTCAACTATACGTCATGTATACACTTGTTGGTTTTTCAGGTCGACAATTGGAGGGAATATGGCACACGGCGATCGTCGCCTACGGGCGGGAGTATTTCTTCGGCCCCCAGGGAATACAGAGCGTCAGACCGGTAAGTTTGTATACGCGCTTACAATGGCCCAATTTAAAGGAGCCGGTACAAGTGAAAAACGCACCAATGGCTATGTAAAAATCCTTTTTTTTTTTTTTTTAATTTCTTGTTGTTACGTGTTCGTGGTTGACCCCTCGAAATCGACGCGTTTTTAGATCAAAACTCGCGAAAGCCCGTCAATATAAAAACGCGATGCTCCCCTGTTGTACGCTACACGAACAGCACGTTAATTTATAGTCTAACGCCAGAACGATAATCCCCACCTGAATTCCACGCGAGCTCTAAACTATACCGATCTTCGTGAAAAGTCCACGCGGAAATGGAGGAAAACGATCGAGCCCCCACACCGAGCGCTTTCCCCCGGACGCCGGTGCACGTCGCGAAGTTCTTCCCCAGGGGCCGATTGTTTATCCGTCCCACTCCCCCCTTTGACGTATACGTACCACAGAAGCGTGTATATGCAGGCGAGATATCGGGCACAGTTAAATTTGGCGCGACCACCCGCCGAAAATAACCCCCGACTCCCGGACTACTCCCGCATTCCAGCTATATAGCTTTCTACGGACGACAGCGGCGCACAGCTGCCGGCTCTTCTTCCGCAAAGAGAACCGCTCGGGCCGAAAGAGCGGAGGCTCATCTTCTTCTTACTTTTATCTCTTTCTCTTCGGCAACGGAAGGTGATGCGCGTGTGAGATTAATTCCATTTACACAAGTAACCCGGTGCACACGACGAAGACGAGTCTTTGACTACGTCATATATATAACGAGTAGGGCGCGCGCGCGCGAAATATAGAGAGAGAGAGCTCTCCTTCCGCGTGAGCTTGCGCGAGCTTGGGTATTGCCCATAAAGCAATCGCGCGCTGCGGCACCGCAAGTTTTTGGCTCCTTTGGCGTTTTTGTTTTGCACCGACTTCGAGAAAGAGAGGGAGAGGAGGAGAGAGAGAGATACGCCTCCCGGTGAGTTTTCCTTCATGGCAACCCGGGTGTGTTGGCTAATTTTTTTTTTTTTTTTTTTTTTTCTCCCCTCCGGCTGGTTGTGTCGTTCCGTGGGACTTACCGATTTTCGAGAGTGCACCGTTTCGTTACGATTTTGTTTGTGGTAGACCGCGCAAAGTTTCGGGGATACCTATTTTTTTTTTTTTTTCTTTCTTTTGGATCTCGCTCTGTTACTTTTTTCTACGAGTGCCACAAGTGTTGAATTTTACTGTACACAGATGCGAGTGGAATACATCGAGCGTTACATAATTAATTTTTCTCTCGTACACCCTTCGATGGACAGTGGAGTATGGATAAACGATCCAAGCGATTTTTCTTCCAAAAATCTGTGCGTACTATTTCCGTCGCTGCCCTAAAGCCGAACGCGAGCGCCCGACATTATGTGTCCAGTGGCCCCCCCGCCGACGCTCGTATTTTTAGACACGATATACCCGAGTCCAGATATTTGTTTAGCCGCGTAAACATAATTAAAATACGCGTAAAAATAAAAGCGTCGTCCCCGGCATTGCCACCGACTCCAAAACTATGCTTTAATAGACAGTCTTGCAATTGTTTGGAAAACCCCATCGGATAATCAGGTATACAAGGCATTGGCTCGAACTACACATAAATATTACAGACGAGACAGGAACGCGTAAAACGAGTGCAATTGCGTCGCATTGCGGAAGATTTTCGGCCAACGTGGATCCACGAATATTTTGTAACGCATTGGGGGGAAAAAAAGAGTCGAGTTGGCGAGTAGAGAGCGTCGCAAGGCGGGGGGACGTGCGTTTTATTTTCGGAGCCGGCGCGATTCGCGAACCCGGAAATACACCTTGTACTCTGCTTCGTCGCTACAACGACGTGGTTTGCCTGCCTTTCTTTCTCCCCCTATATACACATTTTGTAAAAGCTCTTGCAAGCAACCCTTTTTTTTTCTCCTACGATTTTTTGTTGTTCGCAGGGGGGCACCGAACTACAGGAGCCACTGAGGATCGAGAAGATCGGCCAGACGTACCTGCCCTACTCCGTGTTCTGGGAGTACATCAACGGACTGGGCACCACCAAATTCGCGTAAGCATCACACCGATTCTCGTGCTCCGCCAACGTGTTATTATTAACGCGACGAATCATCGCCGCGCGCTTTTTGCCTTTAACCATATACCGATCCCCGTGATCTACCGCAAAGGTAGATAGACGCGGGGAGCGCGTTATTCTAATCGTCTTCCGAGAACCGAAGCGCATTTGCTATTTTTAAACACACCCTCTCTCTCTCTTGGTTGGCATAAATTAACGCTCGCGCGCGCGAGAGAGAGAGAATCCGATAGACCGAGTTTGGATTTTCGAGGTGGTGCGCTTATTTCGAAATGCGTGAAAATGACAATGTTTTTTTTTTCTTTTTTTAATTATTTTTCGCTCTCCAGGCCCGGCACGTACAATCTGCTCCGGCACAACTGCAACAACTTCACCGACGAGGTCAGTAGTTTCCTCGTGGGCACCGGCATACCCAAGTACATATTGGACCTGCCCGAGGAGATCATACAGACGTGAGTATACATCTTCGTAGAGAGAGAAGGAGGAGGGGAAAAAAAGAAGAGAGGAGGAACAAACGAGCGGGCGCTTCTTTTTCTAGGCCCGTCGGGCAAGCCCTCCTTCCATTAATAGAAAACTTGAGCAAGGGTGCCACCGCCGGCTTCAACTCCGGCCAGAGATTCGTCGAGGCGAGAATAAGCAGGGAAGAGTCGCCGGACTATCAGTCGCTCAACACCGCCATCGAGCAGGCGAGGTATTGTATATTTTTCCTTCTTTTTTTTTTTTTTTTTTTTTTCTTTTTTTTTTTTTCTCTCTCTCTCTCTCCCATTGTAAATCGTGACTTTTCATTTTGTCCCTTGCAGGCTCAACTCGATCATCTTGGACGAGAAGCGCAGCGTGTTGAACGCGAAGATCGCCAAGAGGAAGCAGAGGAAGGTCAAAAAGGAGAAGAAAAAGAAAGACAGGCAGAGCAGGGAGAACGGGAGCGAGAGCAACTCGGGGCTGAGCAACTGCACGGACATGGCCGAGAACGGCGAAAGTGAGTGATGTTTGCGCGAACGATTGTTGAAACAAAAACCATTGCGATACTAACCCGATGTGGGTGACAGCCGTAGCTACGGAGAAGCCGGTCAAGTCGAAAAAATCGTCGGGCCATCAGCAGCAGGCCGACGGCTTCAACGGGGAGGCGGCGTCGGGCTCGGAGCCCCGGAGGGTGGCCTCGCCCGACGAGATAGCCCGGGAGATCGACGAGACGGACGAGGAGGAGAGGCGCAGGGCCGAGGAGGCACGCAAGAGGCGCGAGCCGCCGATCGTTTTCAAAGACCTGCCCGACGCGGCCGAGGAGCTCCAGCTGCTCAGGGACTTGCTCGGCGGCAAACTGACCGAGGACGAGGAGAAGAGCATCGACGAGCTCTACGAGTACCTGCTCAAGGACGAGGGCTCCTGGGCACTGGGCGACAACTTTCTCACTTTTGTTGGTTGGTCCCTCTCTACCGATGTTTTTTTTGAGGGGGAAAGGGATTTCCGAGTACAGCGTTTTAAGGGACGTTTTTTTTTTTTAACGCAGGAAGGATCTTTCGGGATGGGGATCTCGATGCGAAAGCTCGGATCTGCTTGGCCAACATATTGTGCATCGCTGCGCTGAAAGACGACGTTATCCTGCTGCTGCACCAGGACAGGAGGGAGCACTCTATCATGAACTTTGCGTACGACATCGACCGGCATCCCATCGAGGAGCAGCTACCGCTGGCTCAGTTTGTGAGTTGTGGTGTTGGAATTAAAGCGTGGGTGAATGGTGTATAAGCGATAACGTTGCTTCGACAGATCGCCAACCTGTTTGAGAATCTCTCGAGCTCGGAGTGGCTGATGTACATATCCGAGTGGCAGCACCAGAACCAGAGCATCAGCAATATCCGGGTGACGACGAAGGTGGCCGTGCACGCGCTGCTCTCGGACTCGGAGGAGCTGCAAGCTCGGGGCGCTGCCATCATCCACAACCTGTGTACCAAGGAGGTAAAGACTGTGGTCTGTATCCTGACTTGTGGTCTGGTTTTCTTTTTATCATCATCTCGCTACTAAGACACATTTAATACACAGCGCTATACATTGTCGTTTCGCTTCAATGATTCTGCTGGGAGTACGCGGCTTTCGATTCATCTCGCTTTCGCAAACCAGCAGTAGCTCACAAACGTACAATACGTAACGAAAATTCGTGAAATGCTTTTAAACAATGCCTAATTGTAATAACGCAAGTACATATAACTGTCCTTTCAACAAAAGTGTAAATATATCGGTTGTACCTCGCAATTCAGCAAAACAATATAGAAATGCTGCCTTTCGTGACTGACGAGCTTGCCTCTAACAGATGTGTCACGTATACTGTATATACTTTTCATCCATCTCCGTTTCACGATCTATCTGCTTCTGTATTACATATGACGTTATTTGTTCGATGTTGTTGATTATTATGAGTTTTCTTGGCACAATATACATACGAATGTCATTGTTGCTGTCGTTCACCCTCTTTTCGCTGAACCAAGAAAACTCGCGGT
Organism: Copidosoma floridanum; assembly: GCF_036245765.1. Taxonomy (NCBI): domain Eukaryota; kingdom Metazoa; phylum Arthropoda; class Insecta; order Hymenoptera; family Encyrtidae; genus Copidosoma; species Copidosoma floridanum. The sequence continues at coordinate 7,223,472 of NW_028321906.1, read as the reverse complement.
TTTACTAATAATTCGTTTCTCGTTAACAATAACTATCAAAAAGGAGTTCGGTGAATGTTTGACCATAAGTTAAAAAAAAAAAAAAAGAAGAAAAAAAAAGAAAAGAAAAAAAATGCAAGAGCAGATACTTCCTTAGGCGATTGGTGTCCGGTTTATTTTTTGCAGAAAATGAGCAAAAACAAAAGTCTCCGGCAGATTTTACCAAAAGGCAGCATTTCCAAGGTACACACGATTTCTCTCTCAGCAATTTCATACACCTCTACTCGTATCTTGCACACACTCATGCACCGATTTACCGTCAGCTTATTGGCATTGAAAAAAAAAAAAAAAAAAAAAGCAACACATACATCAAATTTACCTTACTCGTGTGAGCTAATGTGCCATTCTTCTCACGTTGGGCGTAGGTATTCGACGACGTGGCCGTGGAACTGACGATGGCCCTGCTCCAGTTCTTCAATGGCAATCCCGAGGAGAAGCACCTGTACGCTTGCATGAAGTCGCTCGAGCGTCTCACCGAGATCAGCCGCCAGGAGGTGCCGCAGCTCATACACATGATCGGGCCCGAGCCGTCGAAATTCAAAGGCAAGTCCGACCGGATCGACGGTCTCATCGACGACATCGGCAAGAGGCTCAACGTGCACTAGGAGCCAGAGGGACATACACACCCTTGGTCCCGAGTCTCCCTCATCTGTAATACGTAGACGATAGTTATACGTTAGGCTGTACATCTTATCTCTTCGTTATGCCAAAGACCGGCTCTCTTTGGTTTTTTTTCTGTCTCTATGACATTTTTTTTTTTTTTTTTCCATCACTCATGAGGTGTGCTCGTGCGAGCTGTGAAACTGCGTTTCATTTTCCAACACCCCCTCCCCCCAACACATTTAATTTCGATAAAAGTAAGCACAATTTTCTTTTTCGCCACAGCTCAAGTTTTTATACGTATATAAAAAAAAAAAAAACTCGCACGATGCTGTTTTTATATCATGATTGTATTTCTCATTGCGTTGGCGTACTATTTTTATCGTTTCACGAATCTAGATGATATACTATAATTTACTGGCTCACAAACAGGTGTAATAACATAGGGTATAGTTATATTATTATTAATTGTTACGTGTAATTGTTGATAATTTATTGTATAATTTTATCATTGACCATTGAAACATTAAAATTTTATACTAATTTCCATCCGATTTTTCTCCTCACAATTATAATTTCGAGATTCACGTGGGACAAACAGTGCTTGGCTGGTCTCAGTAAATCTGACGTGTACCAGTTGAAACGTGTACGTTACAAGAACAGAAGATAATAGAATTTTTGAGCGTGTCGACTTTGAGAGACGCTCGCGAGTGAAAACGAGTAAAGTCTAGGGAAATAAAGAAAATAAAAAAATTAAAAAAAAACATGTAATCCCTTCACACTCTGGCATTGAAACTTTATCTAACAGTAGAAGTTTGCATTTTCCAAGGCGTCAACGATAGTAAATCATAGTTTAATTAATCATATCGCATATCAGCCGTAGCCGTGCTAACTATACCTTATCGATAATTTGCAGACATGATCAAGATACACGTGCATTACTATAAATATATGTGTTGTCAAATAAAAGTCGAGACTTGAACGAAATTTTTCACGAAAGCACACGCGTATTGCTTCTTTTTGCCAATGATTTTTTGGAATACGATGGAAAAGGATACCACGGGAGTAATAGATGGTATATTGGTCGAGAAAAAATTATTTGCAAATGGACTTTTTTTTTGTTTATTTTATATGTTGTCATGTAGCTGTTACAAATATATAATTTATGTAACTTGAAGAAGACAGTTGATAAAAAAAAAAAAGGGAAATGTAATAGTCATTCAGCAGTTTTTACTCGTTCGATTGGTGCGGCAAATAATATTTCGCGATTATAATAAAAGCAAAGTGTAAAATAACAATAGCTGTACGTAAAATATGTTTGCATTGTGTAAAAATGTATTATATATACCACTTAAGGGGAATAAATTGTTCGAGAGGCGAGAGCTTTTGTGACGCACTTGAATCGTTACTACATACATATTAAAAATATACATGATTATTATTTAAATAAAGAGAGAACTTTTTAAATAACTCGTTTACTTCAATTTCAAAATCCTGTGGTTATTGTGTGTCCTTCTTTAAAGCAGTTCCATGCAATCACCTAAGTACCGAATATTCGAGTTTAATAAATATCACTGGCTATTGATGGAGACTAATGATGGAGAAAAAATTAACGCAGGGCAAGACTACTAGAGCAGTTATTCAAGTGGCCGATCGGACGCCGAAACTCGAAAGCAACGGTTGTTCGAAGAAAAAAAAAAAAAAAGATCGTCCCCATCGTTGACGGAGCGCAAAGCTCAAAAAGATTCCCTCTCGCCTTCCGCGCTTTTGCAAATCACTCCGCTATCTCTCGGCTGTCAAGATACACTCCGTCTATGTCAACACCCGCGTCGCATCTCTGCAGCTTTGCACGGAACAACGGCAGATTCGACGCTTCGTTTTTTTTTTTTTTTTTTTTTTTTTTTCGGTCGCACTGCACCTGCGGAGTACACAAGTACTTGTGTTCCTGCTCGCACGCGCGTCTCTGTGCGTGCGTGGTTAACGAGGCGCGCGATATCAGCGGGAGACGCGGGAGTGGGAAAACGATCGCGACGCTGGTATCATCGTCGTCGTCATCGAAGAAGAAGGAGCCGAGCGGGCCAACTTCGAGTCTCGTGGATTTGGACGATGAGGACGTCGAGCGACACGAGAGTAAGTGCCTCCTGCAGGTGCAGTGCTGGACCCCCCTTTTACTTTTTAACTGTACCCTTTATAGCAATAGTGGTGTAGTGATTGGAAGAGACATTTCATTTTCCCCCTTTTCAGTGACTGAGGAGTGTAACTTTTTTTTTTTTTTTTTTTGAACATAGGGGTAAAAAATAAGAATTTACGTCCACGGCCCTTTTAAATGTTTCAACTATCCGTACATATTATACACTTGTCGCGTTGCACGATACGCCTATCGACACTGTTTTAATTCCGTTTTAACGACTCTGGCACATTCATTATTAATCAAACATATTCTAGCTCGGTGTATTTTCCGACAGACACGAAAACAACAGCTTATAGTTCACGTGGCCAAAATGTTTTTTTGATTTGCGTAGCGAAAAATCAAGTAGCGTGTCGTCGCCATCTCATAAAATCAGTGTCGAAAAAGTCGGGAAATTCGAGGTGACGGTTGTTGGGAGCGTTTTATCATCGTTTACAAGAGCAATTAAGCGCCACACGCAGTGATTAAGTGGGATAATGTTTTAATCGAAGCGAGTAAGTACCCTCTTTTGCTTCCCATCCCAGAGATTTCGTCATTTACCCGTCCATCGAAAACAATAAAAGCCTGATAAGACTCTCCCCGTATATACCTCGGCACGCATCATCAGTAGCTTGAATTGCAGTGACTCCAGGCGAGGAGAAGACAACCACGAGGCCGCTCGTCGGGGGCGATGAGGGCAGCAACAACCATCACATCAGCATAAAATATGGGGGCAAGAGGATGCACCGGGGTCCGGCCAAGCGGCGCGTCGGTTTCCGGCCGAGCAAGTACGCGCCCATCTTCAAGTGGCTGCCCAAGTACAACAAGTACAAGGCCGTCTCGGACGTCATTGCCGGTGTCACGATCGGCCTGACCATGATACCCCAGAGCATCGCCTACGCCACTCTCGCCGGCCTCTCCGCCCAAGTTAGTCTCTTTCCTTCCTTCTTTCTCCACCGATTTTTCAATTGCCCCAACAGTCGTTGCGACCAACTGCGCATTACCACTCACGATCTCTCTCTCGCGTGTCTTTTACTGGCGCAATTAACCGGGAAGATCGTTTAGTGTATAATACACGTACATGTATCCTTGAATGAGTAATTCCTTGCGCAGTATGGACTGTACTCGTCCTTCCTCGGTGGCTTCCTGTACGCGATCTTCGGCTCCGTCCGGGAAATCTCGATCGGCCCCACGTCCCTCATGGCACTGCTCACGGCCGAGTTCACGAGGGACATGAACCCCGACTTTGTCATCCTCCTCACCTTCCTCACGGGCTGCATCGAGTTCATCATGGGCCTCTTGGACTTGGGTGAGCACTTTTTCCATTCTTACGAGTCCGTACAACCATGTATGTTTATCAAAAAAAAAAAAAAAACCTGCATAGGGTTCCTGGTGGATTTTATATCGCTACCGGTGACGTCAGGGTTCACGTCCGCCACCTCCGTCATCATCATCGTGTCGCAGCTGAAGGGCCTGTTGGGCTTGAAATTCCAGTCGGTCAATTTGCTCGACCAGATGATCAAAATTTGCTTGAACGTGAAGAAAATCAAGCTCGGGGACACCGCGTTGGGCGTCTCGAGTCTTGTCGCTTTGCTGTGTCTCAGGGTAAGCGCGTTTTTTGTTTTACAACGAGTTGATTGGGCCTTACACGCCAAACGGAAGCATATTTTATAAGTATTTTATCATCCGAGTCGCTCGACATCTGTTTTATATTTTCGCGAAATGTTGACTTGGCAAATATTATTTGAGCGTGTGCACGCAAACCACCACCGAGACGCGTAAATTCCTGCATAACATTTGCTTTCTCTAATGAATTATTGTTGTTGTCGACTCGAGTAAGACCCTACGTGCACTTGTGTGCGTAATTATTATTATTATTATTTTTTTTTTTTGAATCAACCAAATTTCTTCAAGATGCATGCCAAACTCACGATTACAAGTTACCCCACAAATTAATACACGTATACGCATCGCGATTTATCAAAACTCGCCATCACCGGTTTTTTTCCGCGCAAAACTATAAATGCCGAGATCGGCTGGTATTCGCAAGAACCATCGTAAGTATATATACATACTCCAAGTATACCTGTACATTTAACCGGCGATTGATATGATTCGCAGAAATTGAAGGACGTGAAAATAAGCGCGGATCGGCCCATTGTGTCGAAGACGATCTGGTTCCTTTCGGTAGGCCGGAACGCCCTCGTCGTCTTGATTTGCTCGGCCATTAGTTTCTATCTGCACCAAGCCGGACAGACTCCATTTGCGCTCTCAGGTATAATATATATGTTACGTCTCGCGTGTGTACATATACTGCACGCACGTGCGCTTTATAAGTACTACTGCACATAAGTATAATATTGTGTAATATTGCTCGCGCATGTATAAACTGTCAAGAGATCGAGGCTTGGAAGAAAAATCGCTCGCACATTGGAATTAATTTTTACAAGTTCCGGTGTGCATGGGGTCATTTGGTGGATAAGCGGTGGTTATAATGTTTGCGTGTTGTAACGCTGCTATCAAACGAAAGATGATAATATACCTTTACGCGTCTATGTAGGATTTCCTTCGTTTCAAACGGGCTCATCGTGACGAAAATCGGCAAATCTCTATCACCTCGCGCGTTGCTCCAAATTTGTAAACAAATATTTTGTATTGATCAAGTAACCGAAAGATTTCACACTTGTATACCTAATTGCGCACACTTGCTTTTATCAATGATTTACTCGATGTTTTTTTTTTTTTTTTTTTTTACTTTAAAAAATTACATCGCGCTGTATTTACATTTCGCAAGAACAATCTGTCTAAATTTAGCACGCGTACACGTATATAATTCGATGTACCTACGTGTGTTGCGAATGACTTATTTGTTAAGAAACATTCGTGGGGTTATTGCTACAACACGTTGTCTCTTTCTTTTATTTTTTATTTGCTTCGGTACGCAATCAAGTGTATCTGATTACCGACACCAATGACTTAATCGGGAGCTATGTTATTGGTGTACCTCTCGGAAAATCCTCTCCGCGCGGTACTTTAATCCAGCAGATTTAATCAGACTCGGCGGCGTAGTTATGCCAATATATGGCGACTCGTACACGAATATTCGCGCAATGTTTCAATGTCGTTGATCATAATAATATTCTTCATTTTTAGCCGTCAACACTTTTACCGTCCTTATCTCTATACGCATACACCTGATGCTGTAAAGCTTTTTTTTTTTTCGTTTAGTTTTCGAATGCATCGTCACCATTATTATTTGCTAAGCATAAATATAGAGGGAGTCTGGTGGGCGATTTGCTAATGTCTAGAAACAGATAGCGCCGAGGAGGTGCTTTGATTAAACTTGTTCATAAAAGGTTTTATCATCACCTGTATTTAAAAAAAAAAAAAAAATTTCCTTGCCCGAAAAAATTTGCGGTCAACCAACTCTGGTCTCGAGGCTGATTAGCGCGGAATTTCTTCGGTAAACGATTTTTATTTTATTTTTTTTTTATTTTTAATCAACTCGAGTCTCACTGATTTTTTGAGTTGAAAATAAATTTTTATTTCATTTTTCGACACTTTTGAGTACATTTAGTTGTTAAGAAAACGCAAAAACATCGCCTATTTTACTCTCCTCTTCTTCCCTACGTAGCGTAAGCTATAAGCCTCGATCTACTACGTCAGCACGTAAATTTGTTAATACCAATAAATGGTTAAAAAAAAAAAAAAAAAAAAAAAAAAAAAATGCCATCGATTGCAGGTACGGTAAGATCGGGCCTTCCAAGCTTCGCCTTTCCAAATTTCACGACAATCGCGCACAACGAGACGTACGGCTTCTTCGACATGTGCTCCCAACTGGGCTCGGGGATAATCGTCGTGCCCCTCGTAGCTGTTCTGGCCAACGTGGCGATCGCAAAAGTCTTTGGTAAACCGATGCAATTTATATATTTATATACTTGTCGTCACAAGTTAACAACGAGTGTACAGGATGAATGACGAAAAACAAAAATTCCCCTCGCAATCGACGAAGCTAGCGGCGCAGCGATCAACGCCTCGCAGGAGATGCGAACGCTGGGCCTGTGCAACCTGTTGGGCTGCTGCGTTAGCTCGATGCCGACCTGCGGAGCCTTCACTCGTAGCGCCGTCAGCCGAGCCAGCAACATTCAGACGCCCTTGGCCGGCGTTTACTCGGGTACACCTGCTTAAATCTTTCTTCTTTCGTGCAACCAACTCGATAAATAAGAGCACAATGGCACACGTAGCTCCAACTCCGATACCTAATGCATGTATCATTCGTGTCCGTGACAAAACGATACCGACGCACGCGAGGATTTATCATACATGCTATAGCTTGCACAGTTGACTGTGTGTGCAATACCACCTCATTTTTTTTTTTTCACGTTGATTTTTAATACTTTTCATAATTAAATACCGAACCGATCGAGATTATGTAAAATACAGTTGAAATACGATTACGAGAATAAATGGTAATTGTATCGGATGGATCGTTGATTTGCAAAACACAGGTGTGATGGCAATATTGGCCCTGAGCTTTTTGACGCCCTACTTCTACTACATCCCGAAGCCCGTACTTTCGGCCGTACTTATCAGCGCCGTGGTCTTCTTGATCGATTGGCAAATAGTCGAGCAGCTCTGGCGGGGCAACAGTAAGTGTTTTGGTGCGAAACAAAAAAATGTAAGTAATGATTGATAAAAAAAAAAAAAACACATACACACAGAGCGAGACGCGGTGGCGACGATCGGTACCTTCGTCGTTTGTATCGTGTTCAACGTGGAGGCCGGCCTGTTACTCGGCATCGCTTCTAACATACTCTACCTGCTCTACCTGTCAGCGAGACCATCGATCGGCGTGACCGAGTGTAGCGTGAGTTTTTTAAAAATTAGTTATGGATACTTACCGATCGTTGTTTGGTTTATTTGATCGGTTTGTCGGGCAAATCGTTGAATCGGCAGGCGGACTCGGAGCACAGGTACCTGCTGATCCAACCGGACGTGGGCTTGTTTTTCCCTGCGGTTGATTTCTTGGCTAACAAGATTGTCGAGATCGCGGACGACCACGGACTCGGGAAAATCCCCCTGGTCGTGGACTGCCAGAGGTTCAGGGGTGTCGACTACACGGCCGTGAAGGTGATCCCTTTTTTTTTTTTTTGTTTCGCGACGCAATCTGCGAGAGATCGGTTTTGTGAACGATTTTTTTTTTTTTTTTTTTTTTTTTTTTTTTCAATAGGGATTAGAAAAATTATCAAACGATTTCAAAGAGAGGGATCAGTGCCTGTGGTTCGTCAACCTCAATCCGAAGGTGACGAGGAGGTTCAGGGAGCTCGGAGACCTGAAGAACTTGAGGATACTTGGCGATGAGGCAGAGATCGTCGCACTGCTTTACGAACGTGGTAGGCCTTATGAATTTTTCTTTCTTTTTTCCTTAGACGAACGAATGTATTTTATAATATTTTGGGGGTTCTCTTGCAGATACGGGCAATAGCGTGAGTTTGCAGATAATTGGCGAGAGGAAGGAAAAGGAAATCGGCGTGAAAAACGCGATAACGACCCCCGAAGTGGAATCTCTCATTGCCAAAGAATGCAACGGTAGCCCCGAAGTTGGAAAAGTTGCTTGCTAGAGGACTCGTTGGATCTCCTTCGTCCGTTGTGTAACGTCGATTAATTTTACGAAATAGTATTTACATGTAGCTTTATTTTAATTTTTACAGTCATCTATAAAAATAAAATTCCTTACAAACTCTGTATACAAATCGTGGGTGTACGATTGCGTGCTTCTACGCATACGGTTTTACATATTTATTAGTTTGAAGAAACGTTGTTTGTAAAATTTAAACTATTCAAAGCCTTTTTTTTTCAATATACTGTAAGTATTAGATCGAACAGCACAAAAATGAAAGGTCGATTAATTTATCGATAATACTTTTTTAATCAAACGATCATATTTTTGTACCTATTGACGTGATCTTGGCGTTAAAATATGACAACGACACGCGTGTGTTATCTAATTGTACTAATTTTAATCTACACAGCTTTTGTCGACTAAAAGTAAATTAGTAAAAAATTTGATATGTCATCATTCGTGCAGTTGTGCAAGATTAGGATTGTATGCTGCGTGTATACGAAAATATCTTCTTTTTTTTTTTTTTTTTTTTTTTTTTTTAAAGCTCTTTTTTTGATTGGTTACTTAATTTTAGTTTGTGTTTGTTAAAGTTTGTTTAAAAAATATATTTTTCCAAAATATAATTTGATCTATTTTTTTTTGTTTAACAGTTTATGTTATTTTTCTATTGTAATATTGTTTCTTTGATAGTAGCTAACTTAAATTCTTTTGAGAGTTTTAAACTTTCAGTGGCTGTGGAAGAACTTGTCGCCATGGACGATCATTTTGTTTTTAATAAAAAAATATGTTAATGTATTTTTAAGTTAAAACCAATTTTAAAAAATAAAATTTCTTACTGCATCTGATAACGTGTTATGTACAAAAAAACTTCATTTTAAAAATTATTTTACGCATGAAAGCCTCACTCAAATGTTGGCCCTAACATTTTGATTGGTGCAATAATAGTTACTCTTATAAAGGATTTTTAAATATAAATTATAAACTACGAGTTAACATTAAGCTTCCCTGGTTATCACACGTAAGTTACTTTTTGCCATATTTTTCTCTGTACTTCTCAAAGGCACTTGACCATTTTTTGGACTCTGCCAATTGGTACCTGTAAAACGCTATAATAATATTTATCACGGAGCTCTCGTACTCGTCGTTAAACATGCAGGTGTCGGGCAGAATTTGCGTGAAATTAATATTGACGAAAATCCATAAGCATTTCATTACATCTACTAAAACGTCCTTTTTCAGAACGCAGTTTTTTGTCACTAGTTGAGTAATATTGATGGAAATAACGAGTAGCTTGTAAAAAATGATATCATTCTTGTCGTAATTGTTCAAGTCGATGAGAATACCTTTAAAATCGTTTACTAAGCTGGCCAACTTGAAATCCAAATTCACTGGATGCTTGGCAAAGAAATCGTTGAGTTCGTTTTCGCACATCTTGGCCATTTCTTTGGGAAGACTTTCATCATCACTCATCTTTGAACCAGTCATGCTCAAAGCCTCTTCAACCAACATGGTTGATACTTCTATTGGCAAGCCCATAACTTCGGAAGGATCTAGCAATATTATATCGTTATAACGTATCTCTTTATTCTCCTTTTGTCCATTGGAATCCTTCTTTGTTTTCTCTACTTGATTTTCATCTCCTCTTTCACTTTTTGATGAAACGGAATCCCAGTATTTGTGGAAGGCCTTGACCCATTCTCCACTGTTGGTCTTGACATAATCGTAAGTAGCCTGTACAAATTCGTGAATGTAATGTTGGTACTGGATGTTGAACACATCAATGCCCGGCAAGTATTGGATCATATTGATTTTCACTACACTCCAAATGAAATTCGTAGCGTCCGCGAGTGCATCCTCCTCGGAATACCCACCTATCGTCGTAATCTTCTTGACAATGCACATGCCCGTTTCTAACAATAAATTAATGATCTTAGAGTTTTCAGCTACGTCTTGTAAATCACTTACAATGCTCTTGTAGTTCGTAGTGGTAGTAGTAACGTCTGAGGGAAGAGCTACGGCTTTCTGTACACAGAAGTTACGTACCGTAGATATTCCAGATTTAAGTGCATTTGAGGATATTAAATTAGTTCTGGATGGTGCATTATTACTAGTGGGGGTGACACTCGGTTTAGAATTGCCCGTTGTTACTTGGTTTATCAATTCTAGCATACCGTCTTTAGACATTGAAGCAAATGCAGAAGGATTAATTAGTGTGACGCCATTAATTTGTACTTGACCCTCGGCAAAAGACAGCTGGGTACCGGTTGATGCAAATGTTTTTCGATTTTGTACCATTGTTGCAAAAAACTCGTCTTTGTTGCTGATTTTGGTGAGCGATCTGATGATCTGCTCGTTCCGATGAACTTCGTCAACTACATTACTTCCAGTGTTTCTTACAAGGCGACGGAACTCTTTGCGATGTCTGTTGCTGCGCAAGCTCTCCTCGTAATCTTTTAATATCTGATTCTGATCGGACTTGATGATATCCGATGCAAGCCTCATTTTTACAGCAGAGTTGCAGATAAAGAGTACATGAGCCGTTAGGAAGAACACATCCTTGGCAGACACTTCGCCGGTTTCCCTGAATTTTTGAACCATTGCGACAGAATTGTACCCCACCCCGACGGAATTGACGAAAAGATTGCCAATCATGATGGCATCGTGAGCCACTCGAGCGCTGGTGCCGACGCTAGTGCCAGTGCGTATGGCTCGAGACAAAAGAGCAGATCCACTGCTGGCGGCTAATCCTAAGGTACTGCCGGCTACTCCAAGCCAAGCTGGAATTGCGTGCTTGTTTACAATACTGATTGACTGATCGTGTTTGCCACGATCGACTAGTTCTGTTACCGCTCTGCCACCACCCCATGCTCCTGACACGGCCCCGCCAACAGCACCTGGGATTCAAACAATATTCGATTAATACTTTGAATTATTGATTTTCGTGTAACAAAGCAGAGTACAAAAAAGCAATCACCTGCTAGTGCAACTGGAGCAGATATCGGATTGAATATGGCAGCAACGCCTATCCCAATGCAGCCCAAATTAACAAGAGTACTGGCAATATCAACTGCATTAGTGATCTTTCTGGTAGTATTGATCCTATGGGCTTCTACCCACACAGTGGATGTTTTATCTGACCAGACTTCTTTCAAATCAGCTTGGTAAATTCCATCCTTGGGAGCAATCATAGTACAAGTTGGCAGATTGTTGTGGGTCAAGTAATCTTTCCATTCATTGTAAACTCTAGCTTCAGTGTCTATAAACCAAACTTGACATTCAGTCACAAGCTTTTTTTCTACCTTTTTCTGAATACATTTTTGAACTTTAAAAATTGGTATAATCTGTATGGTCTCGTGCAATTGGGAAACATCATATTGGGATAAGGAACTATCATCGTAGATGCAGCAGTATATTGCACTACACAGCACCTCTTCTTCTTCAGTCAATTGGGTTCCGTGTTCAATAACCTTATTAAAAATAGAATCTATCAATTCTATGGCCCCCTTTTCTTTATAAAAATACGCTCCATTCTCTTCTTTTTCGTTGCAACTTTCTTGGTCATTTTCATCCTCTTTTTGGTTACAACTTTCTTCATCTTTTTTATCATTGCAAACATCTGGGTACTCTGGTGGCCCATACAATGCATAGCCAATGTAGTTCTTGAGATATACGTGCTCGTCTGCGTTGTACTTGTTCCAGTCACTACTGATTTCGTAATAATTCTGCTGGTAATTCGTTGCTATCCAATAAACCGCAGCCTATACAAAGACAAAAGTAAAACAACGATCCAGTTATGCAACTGACTTAATTGATCCACTTTGTTTGGAGAAAGCAAAAAAACTGTACTACAAAAAATTGACGTGTCAAAAAACAAGAAGCCTCCAAGTTATTATTGAGAGGATGACACTTGACATCCGCTTATGGATGAACAAACAGTAAAAGTACAAGATACAAGTGTTCAAGTGTATATTATACACATGCAGAGCTAGAGATGCCACAGAAGGTACTTTGTGAGCGTAGGAAACGGCGCATGCAATATTAATAGATACATCTTACCTTGAGCTCATCGATTTTTGGCTTCTCCATTATCTTATTTATCCTCTTGTCACAACAGAGTTAAAAAAAAAACAAAATAATTAAAAAGCGATGCGTGATCGTACTTTTTTATCTTATGCTTATTAAATAAGCTTTTGGCAACAGTGATGGCCTCAAAACTGACATCAAAACAGAAGCATTGTCCAATTGGAGCATGTCGCAATAGAATTTTCGGGAGTCGCAATAAGTTACTATGCGTGATTCACCGTTTTCGCACCTCATCTATATTATTCACACGCAACTTTCGTTTTCACATGATCGTAATCGCACATGCACATCAACTCCCCCCCAACTCTCTCAGGAGGCTTGATAGTCCAGCACCGTCAATAATACTTGCACTAAACAATAACCTTGCTTTAGGTATATACTTGTGAGGAAATTGTAGACACAAATAAAAGACGAAAAGTCGTGGTCTATAAAACTGATAATTAACGCCGTGTTTTGTAAGAAGCTTTCGTTTTGATACGCAGTTATGTACCCATACCCACATCTATTGTGTACGTTTGTACGTAGTACGTACTACGTACTTTGACACTTGACAGTCTTGACACCAACAGAGCGGATGTCTTCTTTTTTTGTGTCGTCTCTGCACCTTTTGTCTTCTCTCTCTTTCTAAGCACTGCTGCAGCAGCTGCTATTGAATGTTTTGTTATATCTTATATATATAAGCTATATAATACATGTAAGGTATTCCGAAAATACTGCGCTGCCAGCAGTTGTAGTATGTAAAAATGCAAATGTAATAAAAGTATTTAAAGTATACCTGTATTATAGTAATACTAGTAATATAAAAGTATAAATATACTTTTAGGCGGTCGATTTTCGAGTAAAAGATAAATTGTAAACTTGCTACAAACAGCACAAACCATTTTAACTTTTTATTTTCTGTTTATAAGATTAGTTGCGGCTGGTTTATAACTAATTATATGGCTCTACTGTAAGTAGTAATAATTTTTTGGATCAGCGCCATCTAGCGTTGCGGATTCCTGAACTAAAAAGTAGCCCTAAAATTCTCAAGGAAAGTTTTAGGCATTTTTGGCTCTAGAGCCATTTAATCAATTATAAACCAGCCGCAACAACTCTTAAGGATATAAAATAATAAGTTAATATTGTTTGCACTGTTGGCGGCAAGTTTACCATTTATCTTTTATCCAAAAGTACAAATATATAAAAGATCAATATTCAGATAGAAGATAAATTGCAAACTTGCCGCAAACAGCACAAGCGACGTTAACTTTTTATTTTGTATCAATGAGAGTAGTGGCGGCGGTATCTTTTACCTAAATATTGACTTTCTATAGATTTATACTTTTGGGTAACAGATAATTTACAAACTTGCCGCAAATAGCACACATATTAACAATTTTTTATTTTACACTTACCACATTGATTGCGGCTGGTTTATAATTGACAAAATGGCTCTTCTGTAAGTATAGTAATAATTTATTGGATCAGCGCCATTATCTGTTTCAGTTTCAATTCGACACTTCCCCATCCCAATTAGGGACAGCACAAAGGGTCCCTATAGGGCCTTGACATGGTGACATCCACCACCAGGTACGAAAACTACTCAATTTCGGGCAATTTCCATTTTTTATAAGAGGTAAATCATCATCAATATATTTCTACATTTATTTTTCGTACAGCTATCGGTGAAATACTGATTACTCATCTATATTCATAGTCAAATCTGCGATTCAAGAATGTTTTTACTTGTTTTGATTTTTTTAGAGTACTATGCCTATGTCATACAATCGTAAAATGAAACGTATAATCTTATTCCAACAAATTTTCACTAAAAATGTTTATTTGCAAAGTCATTCATGATGAGAAAATTTATTTGGTGAGTGACGTACTTTTGAATGGGCATAATTTTTTGAAAACTTGAATTAAAATATAAAAAAAAAGAAAACTTAATTACCAAAGAGAATTATTTTTATGATTTCTGCATCATGATGTGAAATCAAGAAATATTTGTAAATGGACTTTCAAAAACTATTGATTAAAATTAGCTCTAACTTGCTTAAAAAAACTTGAAAAATTCCAATTAAAGAATTTTTATTCATCAAGAAAAATACATAAAATGCACGATACTTTCTGCGAAACCTAAAATAATTTTTGTTGTAAGAATACAAATGAAAATGTGATGAAAAAATCGCGAGAAATTTGTATTACTTTTATCAAAATACGAACGGAAAAAAATTATTTTCTTTATTCGGAGTGCAGTCGTTTTGGGGGGGATTTTTTTTTGATAAAACCATTTATGACCCAGAGTGTAATTACAGATCCACATGCCATCAAGGTTAGTACACTTTGATAAACAAAAAAAAAATATAAGTTGTATCCCTAATTGTTTTTGGGAGACACATTAGGAGCGCTCACATTTCTTTTATCGGACTAATGGACAAATATCATCGAAACATATTTTTAATTCTTCAACGAACTTAACAGCGTGGTCATTATTATTTGTATTTACTGCCTTTATATTTTTGGTAATAAAATTTTAACATAAAAAAAATATGATAGTAATAATAATACGATCTTAACACATACGGTGGTCGAACGAAAACTGAATTTTGATAATCGTTTTTGCAATTTATTGTAATCCCAATCCTTAAGAGCATTTCACTAAGATGCGTCGTAATCAGTAATCAAGCAAATTAACTCCTATAAAAATGATTATACCATACGTGCAAATAATTTTAAGGACGAACTATATTATACCTTTATATTGAGTTACTTTTTTCCAGTATCAGCAACGGGATTTGAAAATATCGAAATTGAAAGGCAAACTTTTATTCAATACAGTAATTTTTTATTAGATTCATCAAGCGTGTCTCTCACTATTGATTGTGCAGGTGCTTTATGATATACTATTTAGGAATCGAACCAAGAATTTTAATACATTTCCATGAGACTCTGGTTTTGATAAATTAATCGGTCAACTGGAATTTTGCTGTAAATTGTTCACTACTGTGATTAACACATTAACAGAGTCGCTGTATAAATATATTTTTGGTACATTGATAAGTCATTCCCACTATTTTCAAAATTTTCTTGGCTATATAAGCTGAAAGTTTCGAATTTCGTACCAAACAGTTCAAGACTTCAACAGTTCAACACTTAAAATTCTACACGATGAATAAGTTGGTTTTATTACTCCTTGCCTTGTGCATCACCTTCGTTTTTGCAGTGAGTAAAAAAAAAGTTTTCTCCTTACACCATACTTTGACGGGCGATGTAGCCTAGTTTATAGTCCAATAATCCTACATATTGTATCACAAACAATAATGGTCCTAAATTTAATGAATGCATTTGATTTTATATTTCGCTTGGTCTTCAATTTATCATGTTTGTATTTTTTATATTTTATACTTTTCTTCAGAGTTTCCATATAGATTGTTAGTCCTCTAGTCGGAGATACTCTATGGGATATATAATCCTGTCGAAAAATATTAGATTTTTCTAAACACTGTAATTAGTTCTGAGTCCAGAAAATTTCCAGAAATAGTGATGGGTAAATAATCGCATATATTTTCATGTTTGGAATATTTTTTTACAGAAACCAAAATTGTCAGGCCCTTTCCCGAATAATCGTAGAAAACCTGTACTATCTGCTCGACAAAACTTCTGCGAGGCTGGAAATGGATTTCATGCTGGTAGAAATTAAAAACCACCATATTTTCTCATTATGCTCTTTCACACTTGACAAGACAACCATGTGGTAGAGTATTAAATTTAAACAATTTAATATTTTATGATTTTTTTACAGACAAACTTCGAAAAATAAAAGAAACTCGTATTTTTCCATCTGACAACAGCTATTATTGCTACTTGGGTTGCTTTTGTACTGAAACAAAATCTGTACGTAACAATCATTGTATTTTTTTGAAAAAAGGAATTTTTTTGACAAATACACTTTTTTTATTGCAGATAATGACAGGTGATAAATTTCTCAGTGAAAAATATATAGATATCGCTCTCACTCGAACACTCTCTCAACAGGATTCAGATAATCTTATTAGTAAATGCAAATATGTGAAAGGTATGTGCATAAACTAACATTTTTTATAAAATTATCAAAATAGGTATCTGTTTATGTATTTGGCTTTTTCATCGTTGCATAACTAAATAATTTTATAGTTGGTTGTCCCTTACCTTTTCATTAATATTTAAATCAAAGAAAAAAATTTTTTGTTTAAAAAGTTATGGTACACAACTCCACTATAGGCTAAAGCCTTGACTTTCTGTGACGAGTTTTATCCTAACGTATTGAGGGTCTCAGACTACCAACTTTTTAAGATGAGCTGCTGTTTACTTTCAATTGTTTTAGCTATAAATACATAAGCTATATCTGTACAAATACATATACTCGTGAGTGCACGTACATATTAAAATTGAAAGTCTGATGTGTACCCTTAACGTTGCAACCACAAATGTTTTTCGTGTAAAAAATTAATTTCATGTCTTTTACGAGGATATTGTGGGAATAGCCATTGAAATACGGTTATAGATGCAGTTTAAATATAGATGTACAAAAGCAATTTAGATAATTTTTATTAATATTTTTTGACGCATACATTTCTGTGATTATAAAAATATTTAGTAACATGAGAATTATAAGTAAACTCTAATTTCAAATTAAAGGGTAATCAATACACATACAATCGTATAAACACTCAACTCAGTACCATCTAAATGTAAATTTAAATAAAAAAAAAATTTTTCAACTCATTGCGTTAATTAAAGCCCAAATTTAAATAAACCAAAAAATTTTAATCATTTAATTTTTTTCAGTTGCAAAAGATGTATGCGAAGCTGGGAAAACAATTCATAATTGTTTTGCTGCGCAAAAAATCATTCTGGCAGATTTTATTGGATACGTTGATGGTGAAGAAGTGTAATTAACAATCACATCGGTAATATTAAACTATGCTAAACAAAATTTGATTGATAGTTGAGAAATAAAAGATAAGGTATTATAATAATATGTACAAAAAGTGTTTTATTTCAACTCTCCCAAGTATCGTGCATAAGTAATTAAACTCTCATTTTTGGAACCTTGGCTAAGAAGAAATCAAAAATTGGTTTACTTTGGTCAAAATCAAGGTCACTTTAAACCTTTTTTTATTTTTTTATGTTATGCAAATACTATCAAGAGTTTGAATGGTTATTGGTAAAACTAGTAATGAATAGTATAAAAAATGAGTAACCCGGACAATTCGTTCAAACCGTACAAGTACCCGCTCCTTTCCAAACCCATACCACGGGAGAACAACCGTGTGTCGAGGGACAATTTTTGCCACAGAACGACAAGGTTACTGCACCAACGAGAGAGCCAACTTGATGTTATAACACAAGTCAATAAGAACAAAATACGCGTGAGCTCTCTTTCACTGCTACGTGTGGTAAGTGTCTCTGTGTGGTGCACGGACAAGTAAGAAGAAAAAAAAAAAAAAAAAAAAAAGAGTCAAGAAAATACAGCAAAAAAAACAAAGTGCCTTGGGGTGAAAGGGAACGGCAGGATGTATTGCAATTAGGGTGCCTCTGCATGGGCGAAAGGGCTCCGCCGATAAATAAAAGTAGATCAAGGACCCCGACTATGACAGCGGCTCTTGCGGGCGTGGTGAAGAGGGTGAGGGATATCGGTTACGTTTGGCGACTTTACTTGAATTCTTTTTATTTTTTTCTTCACAGGATTTCAGATCGGACGTGCCGCGTGTTTATATACGTACATTTATCACTTTAGAGTCAACACTTCGAGTGAAAGATCAAAATTGTGGGTGCATGCGTAGAAAGTGCATGTGATTCTCCGTGAAAATCAAATTCTCCTTTTTTGTATCATGTAACATTGACGATCCATAGGTATTACATTTTTTTCTAATTTCGATTATCCTTACAAGGATGTTTCTCAGTGACCACATCAAATAAGGAATAATTGAGTACTGTAAAAATATTTTTAATAAAAATTGGAGGGAAGAGTAAATAATTTTCAACATTTAGGTATAATTTATTAGAACTCTTTCTCAAAACTTTCAATTTACAAGTACAGTACATATTTGAATACTCACGACAAATCTGTTTACGATGGAAAAAATATTGTAGCGTCAGAGCCAAGGTTCTACATAATTCAGTTGAATTTTAATTTAACGTTAGTTTCATTTAAAATTGAAGTTAATATTTATTTTGATCCATGTTTTTATTACCTACAATATTTAATTCTTAACTGAAAACAGCTCCAATTATTTGAACAATTAAAATACAATTTTTTTTTTTTTAATAATTTAATTAGACTATTGAATGCTATTGAATTCTGCAGAAGATGCGTATTATGTCTGAGGTACCAAGAAAAAGGCGCACAAAAGAAGTCATGGTGTCACTGACGATGTATTTAAGGAAAAAATAAAGTGCAATTGTTAACTGAAATATCACTCCTACTTGAAAAAAACCTTTAGTTTGAGATTCAATTTCAATTGTACCTAATTGTTGCATTAAGAAGTTAAATATTTAAAAACCCTAGTAAGAAATTAATTTGAGCTCGTTGATGTGTCGTACAGTATAAATTTAGAACCGACGGTTCAAATGGGACAAGCGTATTGCACTTCTAATTCCAGCTAACATAGAAACATGAACGAGGTATCTCTGATATCGACTAATAGCTGTGTTACAATGTATTACTAAATGAAATTAAAAATAGTTCATTACCCACTTTCAGGGCAAAAATAAATTTCTCTTGTTTTCTGAGGTGTTGAAGTTATGATTAGAAGCTTTTTTACTCGTTCTCTTGCTGTACATGTCGTTTCCGGAGATAATGTGGTACCGTTCCTCCCTAGGTGTGTAATATACTATAGAGAGGAGCATTGTATATAATTTTGAAATAATTTTTTTATTAAAGTGTATTGAAAGTTTACAAGAAGTTAGTTACGCTCGAAGAGTCACTTAAATTATTTTGTTGTGAAATCACAACACTATAGTAATTTCTTTTGGAGTTGTATCCAGTCTTTTATGTATTTTTAAAACTTTTTTTTTAGTATGTTAGTGCGTTTAATACTATTTAACTAATTATTGATTTACAAGATCTTATTGTAGTTACAAATTAAATTGCTTGTGCACAAGAAGACATTAAGGCAGACATTTTATTATCATTAACACACAAGCAGAGTTAGCTCACAAACATTTTTATTGTATCGCTACTAATCCCACTATTGTCATGTTTTGATTGTCCATATATAAATCAAATGCTCCTAATGAACTCATGTCATACGAAAAAGTGGTATTGCTTGAATCAACTTTTAATTTTTTTACTTCACATACCATAGGATGAATAAGTTGACTTTAATAATTTTTGCCACGTGCATCAGTTTCGTTTTTGCGGTAAGAAAATAACTTTTCCTTTTCATACCACTTCTGTCTAAATATTTGTCGGTGAAAGTAGCAAAGAAAATAATCTAAATGTTTCAAGAAACAAATTTATATTGTATTAGAGTGGAAATCATTAAGATTGCTACAGCCCTAGTGACAAATCATTGAACTTTTTTAAATTAAAGCACAGGGTGATAGTAAAACACAGGTTTTTTGTTATATTGTTGTGAGTTCTAGTTAAAAAAATTCCTAGAAATAGTGGTGGGCAAAAAATCGCCAAGATTTTCATTTTTGGAACATTTTTTTTACAGAAACCAAAAGTGTCAGGACCATTTCCTGAGAATCGTAGAAAATCCATACTAGTTGCTCGGCAAAACTTCTGCGAGGCTGGAAATGGATTTAATCATGGTATAAACATATAAATTACTACAAATCTACTAAACAAGACAATTAATTATGTCGTAGAAATATTAATACAATTTAATATTTTGTTATTATTTTACAGACAAACTTTACAAAATAAAATTAGCTCGTATATTTCCATCCGACGACAGCTATTATTGCTACGTGGGTTGCTTTTGTACTGAAACAAAATCTGTACGTATAGGATCAGCAGTGTCTTGTATTTATATCTCTAGATGGTAAAACCTGTTAACAAATATGTTTTTTCGAATGCAGCTAATGTCAGGTGAAAAAATCTTAAGCGAAGTATACATCAGAGCTGCTCTCACTCGGACAATTTCTTTACTCAAAGCAGATTATCTTATTTCTAACTGCAAAAATGTGCAAGGTATGTGGTATGAACTAACATTTCTTAATATCACCTGAATAATTAACATAATTCATGAAACTTTTTAAAAATTTAATAAACTTAATAATTAACATAAAATCATCCAAATAGGAATCTGTTTATGTTTCTTTAATTTTTTTTTGTTGCATGGCTATAAATAATTTTACGGTTGCTTGTCCTTTACCTTTTGGTTTATATTCAATTAAAGAATTTTTTGTTAAAAAAGTTGTAGTATACAACTCCACTAGGCTAAAGCCTTGGCTTCTGTGATAAAATTTGACGCACTTCATCCTAATGTACCGAAGGTTGGAGACTACCAACTCTTTAAGATGAACTGCTGCTCGCTTTCAATTGTTTTAGCTTTAAATACATAAGCTATACTTATACACACAAATACATATACTTGTGAACACAACTGGCGATAAAGTACTATTGTAAAATGAGTTCATGCGATTGTTTGCTCGTGAGAAAATATGTAGCGACTAAACAATTATTGGTAAATCACTAGTTTTAAATTAAAAGATGATACATAAACTTAGAATCGTACAATCATCTAATGTAGTACAGTTTAAACGTAAATTTATTTAATTTGAAAAAAAATTTTTTTGAAGTTTAAATGAATTAAAAAATCTTATCTATTAAAAATATTTTTCAGTTGCGATCGATGTATGTGAAGCTGGAAAAATGATTCATAATTGTTTTGCTCTGCAAAACATTATTTTGGCAGATTTCATCGGATACGCTAGTAATGACGTAATATAATTAACTACAACATTATTGTTATTATCAAACTTAATAAAATTGTATCAATAATTAAAAAATAATAGACAAAGGTATTAAAAAAATGTTTTTCATTCAACCTTCTCATATATATTTTGAGTTGACCATAAAAATCGTGTATGTATGCATACCATGCATGGAATTTTTCGTAAAAAACAATTTTTTTTTTTTTTTTTTTTTTTTATAGGAAAGAACGTCAATAAAGGAATAATGGGACATTGGAAGGATATTTTTTATAATTGTCAACATTTATGTACCATTGACTAAAACTCTTAAACTTTGAATTACAAGCATATGATGTACTTCTATAACTACAGTAAATCCTACTAGTGATTTGTAAAATATTACAGTCTCAGAGCCAAGGTTCTATGTAATTGAATTGAATGTTAACTCAAAGTTAGTTCGACTCAGAATCAAAGTTAGCATTAATTTTGATTTATGTTTTAATAAATAATTAAATTTAATTTTTGATTAAAAGTAGTTTTAATGAACGAGTGGAATATGGTTTAACTAAAAACTAAATGTTATTTTTCAATGGTTTAAATAAAACATTAAATTAATAATATTAAACTCTCCAGAATACCCTCAAGGTGCCTCAAGTAACAAGAAAAAGGCGCCACTGAAGATGTAGTTAAATAAATAATAAAATGTAATTTTTAATGGAAATTATTTTATTTGGGAATTAAATTTCAAGTGTAACTGTTGAATTAAAGGAATTAAATATTTAAAAACCCTAGTAAGAAATTATTTGAGCTCGTTGATGCGTCGTACAGTATAAATTTAGAACCGACGGTTCAAATGGGACAAGCGTATTGCACTTCTAATTCCAGCTAACATAGAAACATGAACGAGGTATCTCTGATATCGACTAATAGCTGTGTTACAATGTATTACTAAATGAAATTAAAAATAGTTCATTACCCACTTTTAGGGCAAAAATAAATTTCTCTTGTTTTTTGAGGTGAAGTTGGAGGTATGAGATAATGTGGAGAATGTGGTACCTTTTTTTAGGCGTGTTAAATCACAGTATCGTCTTCCAGCTACTATCAGCTGTCCTTAAATTTGATACATGTATTCATGATTTAATTTTATCCTCAACTTTTTTCCATTGTTGGCATACAAGTAAGGTTCTGTGACTTGAATAATCACTTGGTTTCTGTGGCTTTATTGATACTTTACCTCTTAAAAGGTCAATTGTACGAGTACTTAGCTTATGTAGATAGGAATTGAAAAGAGAATGCGTTCTCATTATAAAAAAGCCACATTCTCGGTTTTCGATGGATGGTGCCATATTATTTTTGTATTAACGGTTTTACAACAATATCCTCGTGCTTTTTTACAATTACCAGCTACACACTCACAGTGAGAACCTTATATCTCACCTCTGTCTAAGAGTTTCACTGTACAGCTCAACAAGTAACATCTTTATACATCTCGGCATGGCAACCACGTTTCATGAAGCGGCTATTATGCATTATTTCTCCATTATAATTTATCACATTATTAGGTACTGATTTTCCTGTAGTGTTTGATTTTCAGTCTTTTTGACAAATGTTTACCTTTGAGCATACTAGTGCATTCGGATTTATGCTTATATCTTTGAACACGTCATTATTAGCTTTGAAATGAGGTGCACTTCTGGTATCCTTAACTTTTACTATATTCCTAGCTATTTGTAGCTGTAAATAAAATAGCCTACATACTACAAGACACTAAGATATACATTTCGTCATAATTGGCGCATTAGCAGAGTTAGCTCACAAACATTATTGTTATTGCAGCGCTACGATAGAATCCCACTGTTATCATGTTTTAATTGTCCATATAAGTCAATTGTTTCTAATGAACTCATGTCACACTCAAGGTGCTATTGCCTAGATCAATTGCTGCACAATGAATAAGTCGATCTTAATAATCTTCGCCGCATGCGTCGGCTTCGTTTTAGCAGTAAGGAAAAAAGTTTTTTTTTTTATTAACGTACTTACACTTTTCTGTACAACGATAGAATTTAATACCCTTTTTTGATTTCTTTTATGGAATCATTAGTGCTTTTTTTTGATGTTTTCATTCGTCATTTTTTAATTACAGGAACCAACAAGCCGACCAATCGTTCGAGATTCTGTATTGGTCAAGCTGCAACAATTCTGTAATATTGAATCTAATTTTGATCAAGGTAACAATTATATCATGTCTATAGTACTCCACGCAATATTTAAAATAAATTTTCATAATATTTGATCGACTTAAAATTTGAATGATTTGTTTCAGTCAAACTTGAAAAAATAAAATACGTTCGTAGATATCCATCCGACGACAGTTATTTTTGTTACACGGGTTGTTTTATCACTAAAATAGAATATGTACGTAAGACAAATTGTTATTCATTTGACATAATGTATGATAATAATTGACTATTTTTCATACAGGGAACAAAGGAGAGAGTCTTTAATGAAAAATATGTCAAAGCCGCGCTCAAACGAACACTTACCGAAAACACGGCAAACAACCTCATCGCCAATTGCAAAAATGTCCCAGGTAAATAATTCACGTTTTCACTTTTTAATACAATCATTTTAGTGTATACAGTTGGACTGTATGGTGGCTTGCGTTCGAATTACTCGAGTGCTCGTATGAAGTCATACCATATATCAGGTCATATGGTTAATCAATTTAATTTGTTGTACACCTAGCGGAACTGAACGCCTGATACTAAAAAATCGGTTAATACTAATTTTTATATTTTGTGTTAAAATCAAACTGGAAAAAAATTTTTTTTTCTTAGTACAACAGTCAATTGATTTTTAATAAAAAAAATTGTTCATGAGTACTCATCTTTGATTATTATATACTTCAAATATGGAAAGTCCGAACATGTGTATGTTTATCATACTAATCATAAATGATTTTAAGTTTAAGCTATCAAATTTTAAGCCATGACGTTGCATAGTACGTACCTATTTATGGCGAAGAAGGTGATAAAATTTTATGTGTTTATGTTTTAGTGACAAAAAATGTATGTGAAACTGGAAAGAAGATGCACAACTGCTTTGTAAAGTACGGAACCGTTTTGGCAGATTTTATCGGATACACTGACAATGATATCATTTAATATTCGAAAAAAAATGTACGATTCAAATGTACTATTTGTTTTATAATTAAGTGGAAACGTAGAAACGACGTATTTAACTAACAAGCGTATCATTTTTGTTGTTGTAAAAAAAGAAGAAAAAAAATTACTTAATAGAGGTTTTT
This sequence comes from Copidosoma floridanum, assembly GCF_036245765.1. Classification (NCBI taxonomy): domain Eukaryota; kingdom Metazoa; phylum Arthropoda; class Insecta; order Hymenoptera; family Encyrtidae; genus Copidosoma; species Copidosoma floridanum. The sequence continues at coordinate 7,198,764 of NW_028321906.1, read as the reverse complement.
TAAATTATTAACGTTGTGGTGAATTAATAAACAAATATGTAAAAATTATTAAAAAATAAAAGTCAATTGAAAATTACATGCTGGGGTATTTACAATCAAAATCCCAAAGTCATACGGTATAGAGGTAAGTAAAATGACGTGAAATAATGCATACACGTACTTGCGGGCGCGGCCGTGGACTGCCGATTCTCTGAGACAACTTTGAAAAGAGTCTCTCGTGAGTATTGGTCAATCTTTATTGCAGATCATGCAGACAGCAGAGAAAGCGTGCAATTGGCCGCACATACACGCCACGTGTACGTATAGACGGGCCTTAACTCGCACGAATTTGGCGACGTTACGTATCATACATTACCGATCTCTTGCCGATTGTGTGACGCTTACACGCGCTCTTGCATTGTCGTTGTTGTAGCTGTCGTCTCTGGTTTACGAATCTTCATATGTGACTCATAACATATGAAGATTCGTAATTTTTATTTATATTACCCAATATCGGTACTTGTGAAGAATGTGAAAAAAAAAAAAAAATCAAAAATACTTGCGTACGAATCTATCGAGGAAAGGATAAATGAAAAAAAAGTTACAAAGTGAGCATAATTTTAAATTTTCAAAAAATAGTGTCATTTTATTTTGCTTAGTATGTACATAAATACATATACAACAAAAATTGGTTCCACTGATGATTGATGTACTCAAATCTTGATGTATGTAGACTCGAAACACAATTTTGTACATGTACAACACACACCGCACACTCTCTTAAACCGAATCAGCTGCTGATGGTATTCCAGACACTAGTAAAAATACAAACTCAATATCCATTGAAATGTCCTATGAAAAATCGGTGACTAAATTATCAGATTTTCCGCTGATTCGGCTCCAGAAAGTACATTAATACAACCTTAACAGTAAGTTAGGTACATCAACATGATATGGCAAGCTATCGACGTCAGGCACAACACAAAGAAGTACTTAATAGGAGTAGAAAATTATCGAAAGAGAACTAACAAACTGTACAATCGGTCATTACTCGGCAACTTAGTGATAGTAGCCAAAAGGGGCAGCAGCATACGACTTGTAGGCGATGGCCGGGGCGGCAGCGTAGGCAGCTGGGGCGACGTACGACTTGTAGGCAAGAGCTGGTGCGGCGTAGGCAGCTGGGGCATATGCAGCTGGGGCAAAGGCAGCTGGGGCAGCGTATGACTTGTAGGCGATGGCTGGGCCGGCAGCGTAGGCAGCTGGGGCATAAGCGGCCGGGGCGTATGCGGCATAGGCAGCTGGGGCCAGTTTGGCGACTGGGGCAGCGGCGACCACGGGGGTGGCGATCTTGGCGACGACGGGGGCGGCCTTGATGGCGACGGCGACGGGCTCCTTGCGGACGACGGCGTTGAATCCGTTGAGGGGATCGGCGGTGTAGTCGACGATGCGGCGGGTGCCGTCGGACTCGAGGAGGGAGTACTGGCCCTGGACGACATCTCCGTCACGGGTCTCGGACTGGGCCTTGAAGTCACCGGTCAGGGAGTCGGCCACGTCGTAGCTGTAGCTGTACTGGGGATGGGGGTCGTACTCGGTGTCGACGGTCTTGGCAACCACGGCACTGGCGATGGGAGATGCAGCGTAGGCCACTGGAGCTGCTGCGTAGGCCAGAGGAGCCGATCGGAGGAGACCAGCGTTGGCGTAGGCCACGAGGGCGCACAGGACGACGAACTGGAAACGAAAATCGGTTTATTGACGAGGAAAGAAAAGTACGTTTGTTAATAATTTCACCAAAGATCAGTTCATCAGCACGCGAGCATCACTGTTGAAACATAACTCGGAAAGAGTAATTTTATGTTTGGTACAAAGTATTCAAAAGCACGACAACAATTAAATTGGACTTTGAAAAAAGCGCGCACTCGAAATTTCCCTATATTATTTCCAAGCAAATCGATTAACGTTATACCTTGAATGCCATTGTGCTGCTGCAAATAGTGTTGTGAGCTGTGTGTTACTCGAGCTGAGAGGAGCAAGTGATGCCGGTCCTAACGCCATCCAGCCTTTTTATACAACTCCGAATCTAAAAGGCCTCCCCGAAAAAAGTAACAAAGAAGCAGCCAGGCCGTTTTATTTTCCCCACCTCCTTTTTTCTTTTTCTTTTTTCTCTTCGGTCGGTCGGTATAGGCGCCCAACAATCCCCGTGCGCGTGCATATGTGGTATCTCCCGCTCTGGTTTACATTTTACCTACGTTTACGGCGCTACTGCTCCCCTCCCACCAACGGGTACAAGCGTGTAACGTATAGACGAGGATATTGGGCGCGAAAAATTGGGCAAGAAATTCGGGAGATCGGGTGGAGCCTCGCGCTCTCGCGGTGCATGGACACCACCAGTGTACAAACGCGCACTCGCCCGACGCGAACGACCTTGCCAAGCGCGCCGGCTTGACGCGTGATGGCTCTTGCGCAACGCAACCGGTGCGCATAACAGTGCGTACCACCTCCGTTTTACCTCTCTCTCTCTTTTTTTTTTTTTTCAATTCCGGCTCATTGATCGATAGATCGGTGAGCTAAACGATCTCCCTTGGCGGGGAATTTGATCGCCAACGGTAGCGCCAAAGGAAACGATACAGCGTTTGATGCTTTGCGCTGAAAACTATAAAATGAAATGACAGAGCCAGCTGCTATTTTGTCCATCGCTTGACTCTTTTTTTTCGCGAGAGTAGTGCAAGGGCGTGGACAGTATGGCGTTTCGTAATTTTATGTGTGTGTACACACGTGCAGCGTCCGAACACCATATCAACCGCAACGAGTGATGCAATTTCGTGCACATACACCGTGGAAAGACACATTTTTAATTTATGCGAGGTAATGAAAAATCAAATTGGTTTTATCTGGGACCGATTAAGTATCGCTTTGTTACACGAGGAAAAAAATAGCTGCGTGTGTTTACCTCGTTGGTCTTCGTTAGGACGACTACATTGCAAGTACCTACATACGAGCAAAGTTAAATTGTTTCGCATCGTTTAACGAGCGTTTACGATCGTATAAATCAGTGCGAAATCGTCGGATAAAAATTTCAATTAGGATATACTTACACGTCGAAAATTTCCAAATTACACGGGTAAAAGTCCGCTTTGTCGCGCTCTCTCTGCGATATACGTAACTGAAGGCCGAGTATAGGTTGCACCTGTTTTGCTTATGATGTTTTTTGTTACGGCGGTTCATGTGCGCGAGTAGAATGTTTTTTTTTTTTTTTTTTTGATGAAAATTTTAATAAGCGAGAAAGCGTCCGTTTCGCTTTTGTGACGAATCAAATTAGGAATGTTGTTTATCGCACGACAACGCCAAGTGGAGCGATTGCGTGACGTTATGTTGTGTAGGTGAAGTTGTAAAGTCGTAACGAAAGCGAAAATCGGGACTCACCGAATCGATAAAATCGATACGCATATCCTCGAAAAGTGAAACGATGACCGTGAAACTTTGGTCCGATCGAAACTTTTCGGGCTTTGAGATTTCGCGATCAAAAAGTCAGAAAAAAAAGAACACGAGCAACGTAGGAATGCAACGACGCGTTTTTCAAGAGACAAACGCAATTATCCAGGGTATTACAATAAACGTTGCGATAACTATACCACTCGTTGATGAATATTCATTGCAAAGTCTACTTGCGAGCTTGACTATTTCCTCAATGGTATGCGCGACGCGAGAGAGAGAGATCGTGTGTGACAATCGGGGTTTTACCGCTTAAACTAGCTATGTATAGGTCAGGTAGTATTATAAATGTAGTTTGGTCTATTTAAAAAAAAAGTTTTTTAAGATTCGTTGTTAACTGATATTTTACAAGTCAGTTGGTTTTTTTTTTTATTTGTTTATTATTTTACCAAATCATATCATTTTTCTAAAATGTGCATACACATTTAAGTTAATACAGTTTCAAACAAATTAATCGTATTCGTAAAGTTTTGATGGCTTTAGTAGGGAAAAAAATTTTTTCAAATTATATTCCGAGGATTTTTAACTGCTTAACGTGCATTTTTTTTATCATTCAATTTAAGAGACTCTCGCTATAACCCGTTAATATTGTCATTCCATCCAATGTCAAAGATGTATATCAAATAACTCAGGAGAGAGTGTTTTAACATTCTTGAAATTATAAGATTGAGAGAAAATAGTACTCATTAGTATATATTTTCGAATCGAAAAAAAAGAAGCATTCGATACATCGAAAGGGTAAAATGCCAAAATTTCTGAACTCGAGATCTGGTGCTCGATCCAATATTTTTCGACCGCTAGAAAGAGATGGATCGGCGCGACAACACTCACCTCATCGGGTATCCCTTACTTATAGGAATCATGATAAACTTTCAACTTTCCCATTCAAGCACACGTAAGCACGCAAAGTCCGGGGCGTTGAATTTTTCCGAGCAACAAGGCCATGCGCTCACACGCACCGCGAGAGTAAATCCTCCGAAGCTACACACACTCGCTTATACAAATGCATTCGAGCGGTGGTGATTGCAGTTAGCGAAAATTGAAAACTCCGCGACCTTCGCGCCATCCCGCCCATTGTCTTGCTCTTCTCCCCTGTAACATTTGCGCTGCAATCAGGGAACGGCTCACTCGTCCACCCGAAGCGTCGAGGCTCGAAAATGCTCGGAATGCCATGTCCGAATGACCAAATACTCGAGAGTCGCGACGGAGAGATGAAACAAAAAAAAAAAAAAAAAAAAGGGAAAAAAAACGAGAGCGAGAGGAGAAGGATTGCCGGGCGCTTGGTGGTTCCGGCACCCGGAGGCGAGTTCACCCTGGCGCGGCCTTCACACTGCACGCGACTTTGAAAGTCCGAGCGGGCACTAAAATCCGAGGGTACGCGCACAACTACGGGCGCGCGAGGCCAAAGAAATTCACCTACGCCCTTGCTTTCGCCTTTTCGTTTTCCTCTCCGTTTTACTCTCTCCTCTCCTTTACTTTGTTCCTCTTGCTGATGATGATGATGATGATGATGGTCTATCCTTGCGGTCAGCTGGCAAAGAAAATTACACGGATCCAATGACCATGACGATGTTATACTTGTACCAACGAGCTGTACCCGTCATTTGCTTCAACTTCTTTGGAAGCTTTTGCCTGGGCAATTATCAAAGGTAATGATGATGACTGCATCATAAGAAAAAAGTTCAACCCACTCGTGCAGGTCCAAGAAATTTTCTTCCAAATTTTTCGCTTGTGAAATCAATGTGTGGTCACCGCCTTCTCGTACTTGTTGTATTTTTTTTTTTTTTTTTTTTCGACCGTGAAACGCTCCGTTAGACCCCGTTGTAGATCGAATCGTTGGATTAGGCAATGCCGGCCATAGGCTTTGCCCTCGTTACCAATTTTTTTTTACCTTTTCCTCGCCGCGATCGCTCATCGCGCAGGTGTACATTGTCTCTTGAATGATACTTTGTTTTCACGATGTGTTAATGGAATTCAAAATGAAATCGATCGATAATCGTCATATTTTGGAGGAAAAAAAAAAAAAATGTTAACCCAGTGCCTGGGAGTGCAATAATATTATCCAAGTATCATTAAAAACCCCAGAAATTGTAACGAAAAACTGTTGGGTGTATCTCGTTACGTTAACCGATCTCCAATAGCCTTACACCACGCGGTGCATTATCGCAAGATAAAACCAATTAATCGGCACAAAACATCGGCGACAATCTTGATCAACGACGAGCGCCCGAAAATTGTCATAGCTCATTAAAATAAAACACCTGTCGCTGGACGTAATGGCGTGATGGCACATTACACGCATGAAATAAAAAAAATAAATTAAAATAAAATAATGAGCTTCGCGTATTTCCGTTCTGGCCTCCCTGTCCGATGTATCGCTTGTTGTACGGCACGTGAACGCGAACAAAGGATCGGCCGCTGATTTTTTTTTGCTCTCCCCTGTCCAGACGCTCTCTCGCGAAAGCCACGCGCCTTTCACCCCCGAAGGTAAACCGCCCTCGCGATTTCTCGGTCAGCCAATGGTAAGCCATGCCGATTCTTGCGCTAATGGGCGCCCGGCCAAGTTCAAGAGCAACTTTCGCCAAGGAAGCTCCGCGTCCCTCCTCGAGCTTCTCGAGCTGTCGTTGCCTCGCGAGGGGAGGGGCCGGCCGTGCTTCGAGGTGCCGATCGGGTATATAAGGCTCGGGCGGTGCCGGCACTCGGCATCATTGCACCTCCAGTCGATCCCCACAGATCCACTATCAACGCACAATGGCATTCAAGGTGGGTCATTGTCACCGCGTAATAATATATACGGTTACACCTCGTATAGGCTATAGGACTAATAGAGCCTCGTGTCTCTCATTTTCTTGCAGTTTGTCGTCCTCGCCGCTCTGGTGGCTTGCGTCAGCGCTGGACTAGTGCCCGCGGCGCCGATCGCCTACGCTGCATCTCCCATCGCCAGTGCCGTGGTTGCCAAGACCGTCGACACCGAGTACGACCCCCATCCCCAGTACAGCTACAGCTACGACGTGGCCGACTCCCTGACCGGTGACTTCAAGGCCCAGTCCGAGACCCGCGATGGAGATGTCGTCCAGGGCCAGTACTCCCTCCTCGAGTCCGACGGCACCCGCCGCATCGTCGACTACACCGCCGATCCCCTCAACGGATTCAACGCCGTCGTCCGCAAGGAGCCCGTCGCCGTCGCCATCAAGGCCGCCCCCGTCGTCGCCAAGATCGCCACCCCCGTGGTCGCCGCTGCCCCAGTCGCCAAACTGGCCCCCACTGCCTATGCCGCATACGCCCCGGCCGCTTATGCCCCAGCTGCCTACGCTGCCGGCCCAGCCATCGCCTACAAGTCGTACGCTGCCCCAGCTGCCTTTGCCCCGGCTGCCTACGCCCCAGCTGCCTACGCTCCGGCTGCCTACGCCCCAGCTGCCTACGCTGCCGGCCCAGCCATCGCCTACAAGTCGTACGCTGCCCCAGCTGCCTTTGCTCCGGCTGCGTATGCCCCAGCCGCCTTTGCACCCCAGGCTTATTACGCCAAGCACTTTTAAGCTGAGAGGTGATGGTAGACTGAGCAGCATGTCCACGGCGCCAGAAGGCACGGGCGCATGAACATCCTTAGTGGAACGACTATTAATTTATTTTTACTTCAAGAGCAACAACAGCAGCACGCGCACTTGTTATTATTATGACCACTTGACATCTTGATAAGTCAATAAATTTTTTTTATTATACAATTTATACTCCTTGTCGTACTTTCAAATAGTGTGAGTCACTTCCTGGAGCCCCACAGATCCTCTCCCATTAAAACGTTTCAATACATTAGTATTGTGGTATTTCGTTCCAAAAAATCATAATGGCACGAAATTACATTTATACGTGCAGAGTGTATAAAGAAACCATTTTTCGAACTCAAAAAACTTCAAGTTATTAACTATTTTTTGCCAGAATAAAAATGTTAAGAACGAAAAATTAAAATGAAGCTATACAGCAGGGGGTTTTAAATTGTTAGATTTTCACGTGTTCATGTACATACAGCAAGTAAAAATGGTATTCAAGCAATTGGAAACGATTTGCATTAAACAAAACACGTACGATTAAAATGTACGTATTAGAAATGAATGTCCTAAAATTTTCCTAATCAGTAAAAAAAGTTTTCAAAAATAAGATGTCTCTCCGTTTCTCTCACCTCACCTCAATCAAGCTACTTGTACACTTACGAGCGCATAAATCTTCCAATTTTTTTTCCCTCCTTCATGGTATTCCTATTCCGTTCCTCGACAATTTACATTCACCTCCCGTTTGTAGCTTCTCGCGATTTCGGGAATCCACACGAGCAGCGCATTCTCCAAGCTCTCGCATCGCAACGAGTGTCCTTGACGGTTTTGCAAAAGCCACCGTAATAAGCCCGACACGTCGTTTCATTGTTTTTTTTTTTTTTTTTTTTTTATATAACGTAGAGAGCCAATGCAGCAGCGGCCCAGGCCACGCCCGAGCGACAGTTTCGCCTTCAAGATCCTTGAAAAAAAAAAATACCCACACCTTTCTCTGTGCCAAGGTGTCTCCAAGAAGCTTCGTGGGCTGCTATCGAGGATTCAGCTCAAATTCCAGACTATTGCGGATCCGCGTGGTGGACTAAGGTATACAATTGCCAGACTGCGGCCGTAGGGGTGGATGAAGGGTGAGTTTTTTTATCGACCTTTTATGATTTGACACTTTTCACGAGATAAAGAGCTGCTTGATTTTCACCGTGGATAGTAATAATTTAATTTTTTCGTTCAAGCGTGTTGTAAAAATAACAACAAATGCACTTCAATACTCGAAACCATTGCAATAAAACCATACGCTCGGGGCACTCTCGAGATTTATCTTTTCGATGGTTGCGGGGATATGTTTTTTCGATTGTACCGCTCGGAGTCGATGAGAAAACGAAAAATAAAGGTACACATCTCCCTCCTTTCTCTCCCCTCCTTATTGTTCTCCGGCGACTACACGCGAGGGCCCTGAAATTTTCTTCGTCCTTTTTTCCAACCCATCCCGCCGATGATATTTATTCCACTGTCATCGAGACAAAGACATAAAGTGACTCACACGGGCAGCATCTCTCGTTCCTATCGCTCGCATATGTGTGGGTGAAAATACGCGAGACGTATAAATTTTACTGCCATCCGAGCAAGGCCCGTCTTGTTGTCTCGGGTATACTTTTCAATTTTCGGATCGAAAAGTCTCTTGGTTCGTACATACACGTTATAAAGTAGCTTTTTGAAAACGTGTCCGACTTAGATTCGTCTGTTTCTACTAGTCTTCATTTTCGTAGCAACAGACGCGACGCCGTTCAATATACAACTCCGGCTTATTATAACACGATACAGCATAAAAAACAATCACCCAATTGAGTGAACAAAAAAAAATACCTCTCGGTTGTGCCCGTGATAAAAAAAAAAAAAAAAAAAAAAAAAAAGAAGTAACATAATCCTCCGAGCGGGCCGCAATGCGCGTCGTCACGCGTGCGTTGCACCAATTACAAGTTACTTAATCCTCGCATCGTCGACACCCACTTTCTACGGAAGTCCGTCCGTAAAGTCTCGTCTGTATAGGTCACGAGCGTCGTAGAGACTTGACAGGTGTATTATTCAATAGGATCCGCGTCGCGTAACCATATCGTCAACGATGCGTGGAATTTCGCTCGTTGCGGCGTGGGCTCTGGGTGAAACTGCGACGACGCGTGCCATAAGCAATCACGCCAGAGTGCGGACGGCGCTACGTTACTCGGCACGTTACTCTTCTCTCGAGCGATTGATTTTTCACCGGCACTTTGGATTCCGTCGAGGTTGCGTACAGCTCTAAAACCAGAACAAAGAGGTACAATAGTTGGCTGAAAGATTATATCACTTGTACCAAATGCTGGGGGCGCGCCGTACCGGGGACTCATCAATAAGAGTGTAATCATCGAGCGCTAATGCACGTATACACACTCCGCCGGCTCGATCGACCGTGCACGGATTCGCCTCCGTGCAATTATTACCAGATCCATTAGGACGTACGCGCGGGACTGCGTGCTCGTAAAAACAGTTTTTTTTTTCCCCCCAGTCTCACTGATCCATCGAAGGAGAGAAAAAATTAATCAGTCTTAAGTTACGTGACATTGAAAGAAAAAAAACAAAAAAATCAGAGCGCTACGTGCTCGTAGATATTTGGGAAACGCCGTGGGCGCTGAAAACAAGCAGCCCGTATCGCGCAGGTATTTCCGTGTTACTAATTGATTACAATTCGACTGATGTGGTGTTGGGTGTAAACACCGAGAGCGCGTGAAAGTAAAGCAACTCCGTCAGCAATTATTACTTCATTGAACAACGATTTTGAGCTCTTGTTTTGATACATATACCATTAGCCGCGCTTGATTGTCTTTTTTGTTCCTCCCACTGTGTATATAGTCTATCGAATGGACCATTGACAACGAAATGCAAAAAAAAATATATTGTCGAACAATCGTAAATAATATACTTGCATGTAAGTGTATAGTTGAAAAAGAAAGGAGAGCCTCGTAACGTCGCGTTGTTTGTGTACAGGGGAGGCGCACGACATCGTTGTAAAAACATGTAAAGATAACGACCACTGGAGACATTGAACGAGCCACACCGACTTGGACGCGCTTTTGGCAATTCGATAAGAAAAGAAAAAAATCATTGTTTTGCAAGGAAAAAGCCCGATCCACGACCCACACTGTTCAGTGTGTGTCGCGCGTTGTTTGGTCAGTCGAATCGGGAGATCATGTGATCAAACGTCACCGACTAGATCGACGTCCAAAATATTGTACCCTATTGTCTTCATTTCTCAGTCAACCCTCGTAAATCACGGTATAACCACGTACGCGCACGAAAAACCAATAATCACCCGGCAGTGCAGCCAGCACGTACATATAAGCACGGATAATCCCCCCCGGAGTTGCGCAATGACGGCTCATCGGCCGAGTAATGACACCAGAGGAGGGCCTCGCACACCCGAAGCTCCAAGGAGTCGGCATCATCGCGAGGGGGGCCCCAGAGAAGTCGAGCTCGGGTGTTTTAATCTTTGCATAACACCACCGACCGCTGCATGGACAGGCACACACACACACACACACGCACACACACATAGACTATATAATCTGTCCACAACGTTGCAGCGTATACAGGGCGAGGCTGCGCGGCGATTTGGGTGAAAGTGGGCCGAATTTTCCGTCTCCCTCTGCTCGCTCGTTTGCATGTACTTGTCTCTTCTTCTTGTTTTCTTCCTGAATGCATGTGGGTACACCGCGGTAGTAACACGGAGGGGCCGAGGGGGATGAGCAGCGATCGGCTTTCCGCTAAGGTGCACAGGTATCGAAAACGGGTGCTCAAGCGAGTTATGCAAGCCCGGGGGGGGGGGGCCTGAATTTTTTGGCCGCCGTCGGCGCCGAAGAAAAATTTCCGTGCATTACGCGTGGGTACGAATGCACGCACGCGAGGAGGAGGAGATGCATTTCAGCCCCGTATAAATAGCCCGTGGACCCGAGCCCGTCCTGCGCAGTCATCTCTCGGGCTTACCGCGAAGCGAACACACACAAGTGCCAGGTTTCACCCCAGTATACCCATCAAGGATCTCGAGGAGGAAAGATATACCGATTAGGAGCTCCACGATCATGTTCAAGGTGAGATCGATGCAGGTTGCGTACTTCGCCGTCGTAGTGATGTATAGTATAGTTTGTATACACCCGCGTCCTCCCAACACCCAGAGCTTTCTATATCGTTTTTCAGCTGCTCGTCGTTGTGCTCGGCTGCTGTCTGATCCTAGCCAGCGCCGGTGTAATCAAGGACTACGGCACGAGCCAGGATCCACATTACCAGGAGCCCCGGCCCCAGTACCAGTTCCACTACAGTGTCGCGGACCATCTCACGGGTGACATAAAGGAGCAGAAGGAGCAGCGCGACGGCGACCGCGTCGAGGGCCAGTACTCGCTGGTCGAGCCCGACGGTACCCGGCGCATCGTCGACTACACCGCGAACGGGCACACCGGCTTCAACGCCGTCGTCCGCAAGGAGAGCGGCCACCAATACCACTCCTCGGCAGGTTACCTCTCGGGCTACCGGCAACACTACCAGCCGATCGCCCCTCCGGCCAGTACTTACGGGGGTTACCAATCGAGCCTCGATCCCGGCAAAAGCTCCTCTTTCGTCGGTGGTGGCACTGACTACTCGTCCCTTGGAATCAGCGACTACTCGGGTACCCTATCGTCCTTCGGCCACTCGGAGGTCAAGATCCAGCAGAAGCTCAACGCCGGCTACAGTAGCGCCCAGAGCCACGCGACCGAGATCAGCATCGACCACGTTCAGCCGGCCCGGTACTCTTCCCTCGACGCCGCCAGCCACCACCACCACCAGAGCTTCGGACACTCGGAGGTCAAATTCCAACGGGGCCTCGAGCCCGTCGATGATCCACACCAACAGCACGGCCTACTATCGGGTTACAGCAGCAGCGAGTCTGGGGTAGACCACGTCGACAGCTCGGACGATGCTGGTTACCACTACGAGAAGCCGATCGTCAAGTTCGAGCTCCCGTCCAAGAGCTACGGTCTGTAAACGGGCTGTAGCATAGGTGCCAGTGTAAATAAGGTTTTCGGGGCAAAGGTCTATAAGTTTGTGTATGGGTGTTAAAGAGTAAATTGATGCTATTTTTTTTTTCCTTTTTTTTTTTTTTTTTTTTTTTTAGTAGCTGATGATAAGAGCATTAGCTTTAAGTAGATTAGGTGACCGATGTGAAAGAGGTGCAATGTCAAGTGCCATTTCACAGTTGTACAGCCAAGCGGCTAGCGTGGCATGTAGAAAAAATAACTAATTTTTTTTTTTTTTTTTCTTACGCACCTGCACAAACAACTAATTGTACGAGTTCCGGGTACAACTGCGTGTTCGAGAATTTTCACGCTCCGCGCGCGATTACGTGCTCTTGCGTGTATTTGTTGTAGATGTATATATTACGTAGGGGAGTAAAAGAGAGAAGAAAAAAAAAGATAAGAGAGCGACACGTGAAAACGAGAGAGTCCAAAAGTTGGGCGCGAGAAACGAGTTCTGCAGCTGGAAATTGAGGATGAGAAAGGATAAGGATAAAAAAGGGGAAACGAGGGATCGAGCAACTTTGCATTCAAAGGTGGAAGAACGGGTCGATGTGTTTTTTAATTCTTTTTTTTTACAGTTTTTTTTCCATGTCAAATTGCATGTAATGTGTTTGCGTGCACTGGCTGATGGATCTCACGATTATACCGATAAGAATTTATATGTTATGTATGACTTATAGTATATGCATGTTATGTGTTTATGTACATTTTTATACCACTAACTGTAAAAAAAAAAAAAAACGATCAAAAGTGGATGACATTTTTCCACTTGATGCTCGTACGAATAAAAAAAAAAACAATAAAAAATATATAATTCCATACAAAAACATGATTAAATTATTCTTTATTTCTACTTTACACGCTTTGCATGGGTTAAGTGTTACATTACCTTCGTTTTGAAAAATTGATTCCTGATTCAAGTACCGTAGGAAGCAAAATCATAAAAAATGTAGTATTTAAATAAGATATGAGCACTACAGTATTGTAAATTAACTGTTGGTACTTATTACTTTGTTCGTGAACATAAATACATTTTGATTGGACACTGACGCAGTTTTTCCATCCAACAAAGAAATTTCTAAAACAGAAGAAAAAACCGGGCAGGAATCGTAGATTTCAGGACTGTTTACGCTAAATCACAGGTTCACTTTCAAACTCCCGATACATAAAACGTGTCTTTGCTTTGAATTTCAAAATCAAATTGATTGCGAGTTCATGTGCATGCCATTGGGTGAATACGTATACTCGGCGTCACACACGGTTGTAAGGAAACAATAGAATTTTTGATCGGACGTAAATTCACCGAGTAAAAGGACACATTAGCGACAGGCGGTAGATTGCCGGTCCTTGAAACTTGAAATGTCACCGATCGAATTTGTACACATACTCGTTTATTGAATGGATCGTGCTCTCAAAGGAAATTATTCCTATCTGCGTTGAATATCGGGTCGGACAAAGTGACGCATATTTGTGGTATACGAAACGGGATTGAACAGTGTTGGAGTTTCATTGCACTACAATATATATGTTTCATTTTGGGTTACGTATCAGGTATTGTTTACTCGTTATGTGTTGAGATTATGCAAACTTTAATCGACTGAATTGCAAAATTATTATTTTTACGGTATAATTATTATAGTATTTATTCGTTCAAGTAGAATATGTATTTTCAAGTAGTAACAGCCATATATGGTAAGACACAACCGAATAATTAAATGATGCTAGGCTCTTTTTGATTAATTGAAGTTTTTGAATGATTTGTTAATCATCAGGATCATTGATACGCTTGAGAAAAAATTCAACCGTGTGAGACAACTCGGAGCTATATTAGTCGTAAGCAATAATAGTTAGTAAAATAAAGAGAATTTACATTTCGATGAATTACAGATTTTATTTTTCAAACAAATATAACGTATGATACAATGAAATATTGTTTACTCGTTACGTGCTGAGATTATGTGAACTTTAATGGACTAGATCGGAAAATTATCATATTTACGGTATTTATTCGTTCAAGTAGTAACAGTCGTACATGGTAAGACTCAACCGAATAATGAAATGATGCTAAGCTCTTTCTGAATAATTAAAGTTTTCTAATGATTTATTAAATATCAGGATCTTTGATAGGCTTGAAAAAAATTCAACCGTGTAAGACAACCTGGAGCTACAATAGTCCTAACCAGTAATAGTTGGAAAAATAAAGAGAATTTACATTTCAATGAATTATAGTTTTTATTTTTTAAATAAATACGACGTATTATACAATCCAACACTTTTTTCTCGTTACGTGCTGAGATTATGTGAACTTTAATGAATTGGATCGGAAAATTATCATATTTACGATATTCATTAGTTCAAGTAGTAACAGCCGTATACGGTAAGACACGACCGAAAAATTAAAAAATCTTAGGATCCTCTTGAATAATTGAAGTTTTCTAAAGATTTTTTAATCATCAGGATAATTGATACGCTTGAAAAAAAATCTTTCAATGTAACCACGTGAGACAACTCGGAGCTACATCCTGAAGCAATTTTAGTCGATAAAATAAAGAGAATTCATGTTTCAAAGTGTAACACTTTTTATTTTTCAAACAAATACAACATACAATGAAATACTGTACATACGAGTGGTTCACAGAAAAAAAAACAAAAACACAAACTTCGCGCAGTAGTCGTTCCAACTCACTGCTATGTGATGTACAACAATGCACGAGCACTCACACACACACACACTCCTTTTCACACCCCCTCCATGGCTCAGCAACTAGTGGTGATAAGCATAGGCGGCCAGAGGCTCGTGATGGGCGTAGTACGCTGCCGGCTGGTACTGTTGGTAATGGGCCAGAGGTTGGGCCGGATAGGCAACGACGGGGGCAGGGTGGACGGCGGGCTCCTTGTGCACCACGGCGTTGAACCCATTGACGTCGTCGGCGGTGTAGTCAACGATGCGGCGGGTGCCATCAGCCTCGACGAGCGAGTAGCTGCCCTGGACAACGTCCCCGTCGCGGCTCTCGTGTTGGCTCTTGATGTCCCCGGTCAGGGAGTCGTGGACACCGTAGCTGTAGCTGTACTGCGGGTGTGGGTCGTGCTCGGGGTCAACCAGGGCATGGGTTTGGTAGGCGAACGGTAGGACGCCCGCGTTAGCCACTGCTACGAGGAGGAGGGTCGACAGGATGACGAACTGTGGAATAATTGCGTTTAGTCGAAAAGAAGAGAGTGTCATTGTGAGGTCGTATTCGACCGTTACAACTGGTCTTTTTGATTGTAGTACACGCAACTGGGACATTGCGGAAACCGGACTTTTGAGTTTCTACTATTACAAAAGTTTCAAAAGTTATTTTCATACTTTAATCCAAGCCATGTATCGTACGAAAATAACAATGTCAAACGGTATCAACGCGAAAAGATTTTCGATGTGCCATATTTTATGTTAATTTAATGCGAAGAGATCATGCGCTGGATTAGTTAACACCCACTCGCGACAGTCGATCAAATTAAATTTCCAAATAGTTTCACTCCACGGCTAATCGAGCAAAAAGTCGCGTATACCATTTGACATGCCTATCAAAGCGTTTCTAAACGGTCAAAAAAAAAATTAGATTACAAACAAAACGAAAGGCTCCAACGACGCACAAACGGCACGACTCACCTTGAAAGCCATGTCCGAGCTGGTGCGAGGATTATATATGCAGATGTCGAGCTGAGAGTAGACGAGAGACTGATGCAGCTACGACCGAATTTTAGACCTTATATAGCACCCGAAAGCTGCACGGACGGGCTCAGCCGAGCTGAAACGCAGTTTCGCAAGCTCCCGTATGGGCCCAGGACGCTTAGTCCGAGGGGGGACCGCACGAGGGACAACAAAAAAAGAGGAAGGCGAAGAAAAAAACAGAGGAGAGAGAGAGAGAGAGAGAGGAAAAAAGGAAGGAACAATATTTACCTTAACGCGCGAGCGAGTGCGGTGTGGCCATTGTGGTGGTCGTCGCGAGAGGTGTACATGCATTAATTCTCATTACAGCGTGGACACACCGGTTGTCCTGTCTTTTTCTTCCTTCGCTTGCTTCGTACGATCGCGCACTCCGAGATAATGGCCATGGTGACAATTGTGATTGTTATTGTTATGACTCAACGTGAGTGAGAAGCAGCGATTATGCGACACGCGCGTCGACAGGCTTGAGTAATTGAGCGGCTCTGATGAGACTTTTTATTAAGTTCTTGCGTGGTCCATAGCTTCTTTTACTTTTTTTTTTTTTTTTTTTTTTTTTTTTTCATGTTGGTTTTGCCAATGCTGCAGTCGTACAATCGTCGGGTGCGCTGGGTGTGATTTTTTTTAACGAAGGCAACAATCCATCGTCGAGTCAAATTTGGGTATACTGAGGGATCGGCCATTGTGCAACGGTGAAAGCTATACATACCATGAACATTTTCTCATTTTTAGCGTATAAATCTTCTTTTTTTTTAATTTTTTTTTATTTAATATTTGCCAAGATGTGAGAGCACGTGAGAGTAGAAGGTAGGAAACAGTACGTTAACAAGAATTTAATTATTCAACGTAAACTCACTTTCCAAATGTAATGAGCTCAGCTGGCTATTTACATCCTAGCAAAGAGCATATAAAGTGTCAGTACACGCAGATTCTGCTCATGCGCCAGTCCTAATGGCTGCCTAATCCAAGGCCTAACTACTTGCAAAATCGCTAGTTTGCATCAGTAGTAAAAGCAAAGTTTGATCAGACGCTGCCTTCTAAAAATTTTTTTCTTCCCATCGTAGACGCGTACCAGTTGTTTTGATATTCTCTGGCAAAAGACACGACTAAAATCTCGCGATACGTCTCAATTGAGAAACAATACCCCCTTGTGATAATTGCCATCGATAAATTCGCGTGCGGGAAGGAATGTTAATTCGGCGGGGCGCTCCCCGAGAGCTAAAGCCCGCACGCGCCTTCTCTCGGGCTGATTTACGGGGACAATTTTCACAATTCATACACCTGATTCCTTCTTGGTGTACGTAGCCTCCGGCCGAGCGGGAATGAGTGCTGATTCCGGCTCTGCGCTCGCTTGACAATGCATTTTTTTTTTTTTTTTCCGAGATTTAGTGCATCGGGTACTGCGCTCGAAATTCGCGACGCTTGTAAATCTTTTTTTTTTTTTTTTCTCTTACAAAGTAAAAGAGGGCATTGGCTCCTTTTTTCGCGAGATCGAGTTAGCGTATTGGTGAACGCCGACTGAAAATCCGTTCGGCACACACGCAACTTGTCAAATGCTGATGGATTATCACCTCTTCCCTGGAAGTTATTGAATTTTTTAAAATTCACGAGTAATTTTTTGGCGTTTTTAATCTTACTTAATGGGATAAAAAAGAACTACCATCTATAGAGGTGAGTTTCGATGTAAAAAATAATGAGTTCGAGATGACAGTTGCAACAAAATGACGTGCTTTTGAAAAATCAGGTAATTCACAGGGACTTTGTTCCATTGTGAGATTAAATCATTGGTCTGTGTATGTGTAACGAAAGCCCGCTTTCTCCAAAGCCATAAAAACTTAATATTTCGATTCTCTAACCCATATACGACCGGCCGACGACCCAATGGCCAAACACTTGTCTACTGTACACAAAAATCACACATGCTCCAACGATTTTTGGGCCAAACGTATACGCTCTCGGAGATTTTTTCCAACAAAACCAACACATCCCAAGAAAGAGAGAAGCAATCGCGTTCGCGCGGTGTTCTCGCCATTAGGCAGGCGATTGGCGTGGCCGAAGGTCACCACGGAGCGCCCAGCCCGTGAAAGTGTGTATACACCTACATAATAGTCAGCCGAAAGCGTGCCATTGTGCTCACTTCTTGATATATCTCGTTGTACGTGTATGTATGTATATACACGTATGGGGCACATGTGCAGTGTGCCTCGCGCCTTTCGTAAGCCAAGTAGCAGCAACCGGCGCGTAACGGTGATTGCGTAACCAACTCCGCGTGTGACGTGACAATAAAGTCGGCAAGCTTTTTTTTTTTCTTTTTTTTCTTGTCTTCGTTGGCTTGAGGTTAATCATTTTTTTCCCCCCTCTTTTTCTCGTTGGCTTGATTTTTTGTCTTGTTTCTGGCATACTCGAGGGTATGTAGTGCATGTCGATCGGCGCGTTATAGATGAGTGTACTTGTTTTACATCGACGAGGAGCGCGTGCGTGTATGGCGGTTGTACGGGACCTTCGTGTATTTTGCGTAAGAAGAGCAGAGCCGGTATGCGTGTCCTTTGAGAGGCGGCAACTTGCTTCGAACGAGTTGTGTACGGGTCGCTTTTACTTGTTTCTCGGGGAAAAAACAGTTTGTTCTTGGATAGTGACGGAGTTGGTGGGTGAGTGTGACGTGTATATTTCTGACAAGACTAAAAAATTGAAGAAACTAAATTAAGAAAATTATTTTTCTACTTTGCAACGATTATCTTTCAGTGATTAGTTGAAACTGTCTGTTTGTACGGGTCAGGTGGTAGGTCAAGTTGCACAACATACGCACAAGAAGTGTCATTTTTTTTGCTCAGCTTTTTTTACCAACTTCTGAAATTTTCTGAGAGAAAAAAAATCCTTACAGAATTTATCCGCATTAATAAAAAAAATGCCTAACAACCAAGAAAATATTTACTAGACCGGCAGTGTTATTATTTCGTACTGTTATTCTATTACTTTCTTCATTGCGACAAAACCGAAATTCACAATACACCATAATTTTCGTTTTCTCGATAGCCTATGCGATCCTTACTTAACCTTAATAGATAAACCATTTAACCATGCCGGCGTACGAAAAAAAAAAAAAAAAAAAAAAAAAAAAGAATACCCCAAGAAATGATCACTGGTAAGAGTTCGGAGCAAGACTAAACGGAGCCCACATCGCGGGAACGATCATATACGCGACCACGAGTGGATACAGAGCCCAAGTAGAAAAAAAATTTGAGAACCCCAAGTGCATCCCATCGGCGACATGTAGATGCCCGTACAGCCATTGGGCAACGCCAACGCCGTACGCATCAGTATTTCAAGCGTCACGAGTCGCGAGCCGGTCCGCATACCGATGAGCCATGCGATTTTTGTTTGCCTCCTATTTGCCATTGGATTTTCCGATGGGATGTAACTTTGCGATGTAACATTCAATTTGACGAACCGCACGCCTCCTCGAACCACGCGAGAGAGCACCTAAAGGCACACCGGGAACGTCATTAAGATCCTTCGTCGATACGGGAGGGCGCGTGAAATTTACGACGTCATCATTAAGATTATGGATGGTGAGGTCGGGGTGAAAAATCTTAATCACCTTTTGGAGAGCACGCGTGTACCCAATGACCACTTGGCAGATGCTAATGTGCGCGTTTACGACGCCATATAAGCCTTAAGCGCTCGGAGGATCTCGATATTTATGGTCAGCTGGGGATTAACTTAAACCGCGGCCGTAAACTCGTGCGAGCAGGGAGCAACAGGTGAGGAACAATTATCGGGGCAGCTTTGAGGTGCGAAACTCTCGCCTCCCACTCGAATGTCATAAATCCCTGCATGACTCGACCAAAGATTCATATATGTTGTACCATTTTTTTTTTTCATTTTTTTTTCAGTTTGTTGTACACGTGGACAAGGAGATAAGAATCAAAGGGGTCCAGGGTGTAACTCGAGGCGTAATACACTTAATTGGCTCCCAGCGGGCGGGTGGACCCACAGCGGCCGAAGATCCGGGCGAGCCGAACAAAGGACGCTTACTTGCAAGGTCGCACGCGGCGATGGGCGTGTAGGAGGGTTCAAGAGCCTGTGGCGCGTTGACTTTGTGGTTTATGATATTGAATTTCGCGAGTTGATAAATGAACGGTGAAGGACAGGAAATACATATTTATTTTTTTTCTCCAGCACCGAATGACTCGTCTTTAAGGATGATAATTATCCCTCGGAACCTTGTACGTTTCAAAGGGCAGGATTTAAGCGGGACTCGTAATTGGTATAATTTGATTTCTACTTTACAGTGTACGAATTAAAAAAAAAAAAAAACCTAACCATATTAACGATTTTTAATGGGTTTTAAAAAGCATTTATTTATTGATTTAGCCCTTTTCTTACAATGACCAAGTATTTCGTTCATCAGCGGAGTGATGAGTTGATACCACTTCCAAACAAATGATCCCTCCGCTGAAAAAGCAGCGAGGATAAATATAAGGGCGACCGGTTGTTACCGATCCCTATACAGACACCCCCTGTCGCATAGTGATCGAAACTATAAAGTCGGTCAGAGATCCAGAAAACAATAGGCGGAGCTCGAAAAAACAAAGAGCACATGCGACTTGGAATCGCTGGTGTGCCTGTGCTTATGTATACATATACACTCACCGCACGCGCGAGCGGCGAAAAGTAAAGTAAGCCGTACCGAATCGGTTGATCGCGCAATAGCGAAAATCGAGCGGCGCGACCTTGAGCGCGACCTTAGCCAACTACCCTTGTCAGCCAGCCAACTCGATATCCAACTCCTGGGATGGACGACACCGTATACACGCAACAGCGCGCGCATCGCGCATCCACGATAGCATTTGGTCGGCCGGTGTGGCGCACGAGGAGGAGTAGGAGCCGCGGGCCGTTGTGACATCTCCGGCCGATAAAAAGACCCAGGGTGGCTCGGTAGTGCCATCAGTCGCTCATCGCAGCTCCACCAGCATAGCCATCACCTCGAATTTGTCACTCGCTCGAGACAACAGCCAAAAATCGACATGGTTCCCAAGGTATACTATTTTCTATTGTATAAAACTTTGTTCAACGACAGCAACTCGAGCTTGTAAATTGCAACCACTTTGCAGGCTTTGGTTCTCCTCTGCTTCGCCGCTGGGCTCAGCGCCATCCAAGCAGGAGTAGTGCCCGTGGCAGTCGCACCCGCACCGGTCCTCGCCAAAATCGAGAGCATCGACGCCCACCCGCGTTACAGCTTCGCCTACGACGTCCAGGACTCCCTGACCGGGGACTCCAAGGCCCAGTACGAGACCCGCGACGGGGACGTTGTCCAGGGCAGCTACTCCCTCATCGAGGCCGATGGCACCCGCCGCATCGTTGACTACACCGCCGACGACGTCAATGGGTTCAACGCCGTCGTCAGTCGGGAGCCTGCCATCGTGGCTGCTGCCCCAATTGTGGCCGCCAGGGCAGTGGCTGCCCCGGTAGTGGCTGCCAGGACTCCAGTGGCTGCTCCGGTAGTGTCTGCCCCGGTCGTGGCAGCTAGAGCCGTCGCTGCTGCCCCCATCGCCCCCGTCAGGGCCGTTGCTGCGCCGCTGGTCGCCAGGCCCGTGGCCGCAGCTCCGGTTGTGGCTGGACCGGCTCCGGTTGTGGGAGCCAGGGCCGTTGCCGCGCCGGTGCTGGCCAGGACCGTTGCTTACTCGCCGATCCCGAGGGCTGTGGCTACTAGGGTGGGCTTGCCGCTCGCCTACTCCGCGTACGTTGTTTAGGCCCAACCGTTTGTTGTCACGTTTTTCTTTTTCTTGGTTTTTTTTTTGTTTTTACGTAAAAAATGAATTTTGTTACTTTGCCTCTGTGTATACTCGTTGTCATTGTTACTTGCGAGCGTATATATACATTGTTTCCCGTGTATGTAAGTTCGTTGTTTCTGTCTTCTGTTCGGTCATTTTGTGTATATATATATATGTGTATTGAGTCCGAACGAAAGTTCTGTTAATAAAATCGGTTGATGCGTCAAGTGTTCGAGTTGTTTTTCGCTCCTGTTTATCAATTCCCATGCAATGCTCACGTAGTTTTATTTGAGTCGATCCAAGTCTTACCTATTTAATCATAAGTATAATTAACACGACCAATTGATTTCAAATGTCTTTTGCCGATTTCAGATGATTTCTTCTGTTTGAGAGAAATCGACAATACTTCTAGTTATTGAAAGATTTTTTTGATCGGTATCAAAATGTAGAGACAGTTCAGTTAATAGTTTTCGAATAATTTAGTACATAAAAATATTAATTCAGCACGCAAAAAAAAAAATAGAATTAATTTTGCAACAAAATCAATGGTATCTCTAATTGCAATACGGTTTTATTGATCGGTATCAATGAAGGAGAACAGTTTTCTTTCTGCAACTTTTTTTCGTTTGTTTCAAATAGGTACATAATTATTGTGAAACGTTAACATGAGTAACACAACTGTGAATGTTTTTACCGCTATTTGAAAGGGGGAACTGATGTTTTTCTAATATTATATTTTAGTTACTAAATTCGTGAATTACTATTGTTAAACTTCATAATAACTAGTACCATATGGTGATATAGAATAATCTGACTATGTGCAATTGAGTTATTTATGAGAAATCAATAATATCTCTCGTTAATAGACAGTTTTTTGGAATTTAACAATATAAAGTAACATGTTTTAAAAATTTTAATTCTATCCATTACTAAGGGTAATAACAATGATTTGAAATTGAGACTGCGTGAAATCAAGTTTTTTGTCTTCTATTTGTCAGGTAAAAATTAATGGTTTAGTATCAAAAATCCAGCAATCGTGTTTTGATTTTGATTTTGATTTCATGAACTTTATTTTGTCGAATGAATAAGTTGATGTTATCTCTTATGAACACGAGATTTTTACAATAAGATCTAAAAATGTGGGAATTTGTTTATGTCTTATTGTATTTTGCTCGTTGGATGGATAAACTACCAATGTAGAACTTGAAAACAATCAATAAGGAGATCGATGGTCTGGCAACATTAAGTTAAATTTTCCAAGCGTAATCGATGATATCTCCATGAAAGAAATGAAAGAAAGGACAAGCAAAATCTATTGAAATTTGTTTTATGTATTTAGGTTGGATAAAGGAACAGTACAAAATTCAAATTGTTAGTGAGACAAAATATCATGTCGGGATAAAACAAGTACCTACTAGATTTGCAGCCTAGCATGAATTCATCTCTTGATAATTTTTAAGTTAAAAAATTTGTATTTATGGTCAAATTAGCTACGAGGACAGGGGCTTGGCTTCATAAAACAAAATTTTTGGACGACGTCGATGATATCTCTAATTATTATGTGATTTATTCTATCAGAGTCACAAAGATGATGCACATATAATCATAAAATTGTGTTCTATTTGTTGATAAAGTTAATAAACCAAGTAGAAAGTCAAAACAACTATCCGAATTAAGTTGTAATTTTAATGAAACACTTTTATACGCATGATGACTTTCATTGGGTTAGTTGTTACACCTCAAATTCATAAAACATTAAACTGATGTATGAGCTATCCAGTAAAATAACTACAACCCTTCAGGGATGGTATTTCGGTACTGTAAAAGACCATGTAAAAACGCACAACATGTACGTGATCGATACGTATTCTCACGACTTCTTGAGTATCAAAAGTCTGATAAATCAACAGAAATCATAAATAAATTATTGCCAAATTCTACGTAAGAAAAAGGAAAGTATCACTACCTTTTTTGGGCACGTACCTACCCCTATCCGTAAAACACGCAAAGAGATCTCCTATGTCCTCCAGCGTACACATTACCATTAAAACGTACATAAACGCGGTTTTAACGCATGTAATGGGACAAAGGGGGGAGCTCAAGAAATAACAAAACACAAAGATCGTGTAACAGCGATTACGCAGCGTTGGTCGTGTTACTTGTACGATTGTTATAATTCCGATCGCGCGCGCTGGATCACGGCATATATGCGCACTTATACGGGGCGGAGGGGGAGGAGGAGAATATGTCAACCTCTTTGAGTTTGACAGCTGGAAATTGTGGGTGACGTAAGGACGCATATGTGACATGAGATTGCGCTGATGGCGGTTACGTCATCGAGTGCACACTATTGACCTCTCGGGAATCGTTGCGCCGATTGATTATTCGAAAATCGGTTGGGCAATCGTTTTTCTCCGCGCCAAATTGCCCATGCAAATGGAGATTTGTGGATTGTTCTCGAATTTCAATCGGGGGTCCCATGGTAGAGGCGTGGTCCTCGCCGTTACATGTGTCTTTACCCTGAGCAACGGTGCGTTGATCCAGTAAGCCTCGAATGATACATGGAGCACATTTATTAACTGAAAATGGCTTTTGAAACCTTTTTTTTTTTTCTTCTTCATCAACACAGTAAAACGCTCAATGTAACGGTACTGAATGGGTTTTCCAGTCGCACGTCACATTGTTATTCTGTTAAACGGTCGTCAAACAAATCGTACCAAAATTCAAAAATATGATTCTTCAATTTCACTCTTCACAATTAAACTATTAATCCCTATTCGAGATCTCGAGAAAAGCTCTCGAGCGAGACAGGATCGTATGATAATTTGGAAACGGAAAAGAAATGGCACACGCCAGATTGCATCTTACAAACAAGCCGTTTATTTTTATTATCGTACAAACTGCATGGGTCAATAATTACAAGCGAAAACTCGTCGGCATATCGGGAGCTCTTACACCAACGAGGCAACGGCGGCCACGGGTGGGCTGTAGGCCAAGGGCGAAGTGTACGCGGCTGTGTAGGTGGTGTAGGCCGGGTAGCCGAGGGCTATGCGAGGCCTAACAACCGGAGCCGAGACGAGCCTCTGGACGACGTTGTTGTTGGCCAAGGCAACGGGAAGACGAGCCGCCACGGCCCGAGTGTCAACTACCTGCTTTTGAAGTTGGATTTGGGCGTTGTCGTTGACCACCTGAGCCTCCTCACGTTGTTGTTGCTGCTCCTGGCGGAGGCGGCCCGAGCGAGCTTCCAGAACCTCGACATCCGAGTCGGGGCCGGAGCTGGGGACCTGAGGGATATTCTGGCCCGGGGCTACCCCTACGGGACGGCCGGGCGCTGGAACATGTTGCGGGGCTACCCCAGCGACAGCTGGCACGACGTTAGGTGCGGGGGCCACTGCCACGCCTACTGGCTCCCTGTGCACCACGGCGTTGAATCCGTTGACTGGATCGGCGGTGTAGTCGACAATGCGTCTGGTGCCATCGGCCTCGATGAGGGAGTAGCTGCCCTGGACAATGTCCCCGTCGCGGGTCTCGTACTGGGCCTTGGAGTCCCCGGTCAGGGAGTCCTGGACGTCGTAGGCGAAGCTGTAGCGCGGGTGGGCGTCGTGCTCGGCATCGACGGTCTTGGTGATGACGGCACCGGCCACGGGGGCTGCAGCGTAGGCTACTGGGGCAGCCTCGTACAGATGAGCCGATCGGAGGAGACCAGCGTTGGCGTAGGCCACGAGGGCGCACAGGACGATGAACTGCAAGAGAAATAATAAATTAAATCGTTACCACTGGCTGGGCTGCTACACCACTGGTGCTACCGGGGTGACCATTGCGCCCCGGGCGATGGCCACCGCTGCCAAAAGGATTATGTACTGGAGGAAAGGGAAAGTGGAATTGATAATAAGTTAATTATTTTGTTACTAATTTATGATTTTTTAAACAAAAGTTATTTTGATAAGCGAGGTACGTTTTCAACTGTTTCGGAGTCGAGGGTTATCGGGTATTTATTTTCTTTGTACATTACCATGATACGCAGCGGAAACTTTCAAGTGCTCTCCTAATCCCTAATCCCCTACACTATCCTAATCGTTATGCTAATTTTGTTTCGTCCGCTGCAAGTATTATTCTTGGAGACAAGTGTTGTTATATACATTTTTTTGTCCCAATGTTATCTCATTTAGTTTCACATTAATTAAATGACGTTGTGAATTCAGCGTGCACGCATTGACTTTTAATTGTATGTACACCATTTTTGTATTTTAAGGATTAATCTATTTACTTTTACAAAAAAATGCATGCAGTTTAAAAAAAGCACATATTATACTAAGATCGTTGTACTTGATTAAGCAAAACTCTGTGTTGCTGGATGACACACCCTTTCCACTCTACACCATTCGATTCATGCAAATACCCTTCAATTTGTGTATGTAATATATAGTCGTACGGATACTTAAGTAAATATATTTAAATTAAGTACACATGGAGTTTACACACGCAGATTAAATCCACTGTTAATAAAAAATTTAAAAAAAAATCAAAATTGAATTGAAAAATGCACAGTCTCGAATTAATCTCATGACGACCTAACGCTACCGACTATACCATGTTAGTAAGCAGGAGCTGTTAATCGCGTTTTCAAAACTTATACATTTTATTGTTATCAAAAATTAATTCCACTTGATTCGATATCGATTTATCCATTAACCGATCGACAGTCAATGCAACGAAACGAATAGTTAAAAAAAATCAAAGACTCGATTAACTCTGCAGTGCCTACCTTAAAAGCCATGTTCCTAAAGAGCTTCAGAGAGGATCACTAGAGAACTGATGTCCTGGGCTGAGATCGTAGCTTCTTTTATACCGGTGATGCGTCCGAGCTCGCGTTCGTCGTGTCCCACACGTACGTGCGTAAGTATCCTTATACACCCAAGTATGTATGATTATTATGCGACTCGAACGCACCGGCGAAAATCATTTACCTATACACATGGACACCGAAAAAGAGCAGAGTATAGCGCGGCCTAGTCCTACATTGCTTGCACAGATGTGATGGTAATCGAGCGCCTCCATCATCCGATTCTCCCGTGTGTGTACACACCCTCCACGTAATAAGTATCTGTCTAGCCGTATAGTTACATATATACATACAGTGCGAGACACAATGTCCCCCAATGTATACGCCCCCACTCGCGACGATCGGTAAAGTTCGGGGCACGCGCTCTGGCCGGCTTTTTGACGTCGGTGCTGGTATCTATACTTATACGCACGTGCCCGCGAGCCGATGATGAATACACGCGTGCGAGAGATCTTTTTCGCCTCTTGGTGCGCTAAGCGTGTCTGCGTGTAAATAATACGCGACCCGAAAACCAACCGATCTTCGCCGTACCTATTGATGGGTACGGTTGCGTCGCGGGGTGCGTGGTGTTTTCTTATTTCGTGGAGTTTCGGAGGATACGCTCTCGCCGGCTTAAGGACGCATGTATACCCATTAGGCTTGGGTGAGTTTTAGAAAGAAAAAAAAAAGAGAAGCGAGTGTGCTCGTTACGCGTGAACGAGGAGCCTCCTTTTTTTCCTTTGCAACCGCGCCGACGCCGATTCTCAGTGATCGGTAAAAGTTTGCTCGTGCTCGCCTGGTGCGGCTCCTCTTATCTCCGTGGAAACTAAGTTTTGGCACGGCGCGGTTATTTGCATGATACAGGTTTTGGATGAAGCTCGTGCCCGAGGCATTTTTCAAGTCTCCCTTTGCGTTGGAAATTCAAAGCTGTGGTACGGTAAAATAAGTGTTTCGGCAGATGGAGGAGCTGAGAGAAGGATATACGGGCAACGATCGGTATGCCGATTTTGTAATTACAGGGGGGCTTGTTTCTGTTGTGTTCTCAAG
The DNA here is from genome assembly GCF_036245765.1 of Copidosoma floridanum. Lineage (NCBI taxonomy): Eukaryota > Metazoa > Arthropoda > Insecta > Hymenoptera > Encyrtidae > Copidosoma > Copidosoma floridanum. The sequence goes on along the minus strand of NW_028321906.1, from coordinate 7,171,333 downwards.
TCGATTATACACGGAGAAAAGAACTACAGTGATTTTTACCACGCAACTATACGTGATGTCATGGAGCACAGGAATTTTTATAGATAAAATATGGTATAAACTGTTCTGAAGCGAGGGTTAAAAATTATAATTAATTACGGTAAAAAATAAAAATTACCGTAACTGGCAAAGTGTAAAAATCACTGCCGTTATTTTCTTTGTGTTACAGACAATAACGTTGTAAATCCTCTTGATACTTTAGTAGTAAATCATTACTTTTTTTCTTGATCGAAGAAAGAATGTATGATGATTATATTTAAATTATTGACACCGAAAGTTACGTTTTAAAATATGTTATACCGATTTATCAAGTCATCGAAAGAAATATTTTTGTAATTTCCATGGCATTTTTAATAACTCATCAACTATTTGTCCTTAATATTTACAAATTTGTTTGATTTAAAATATTGTAAAGATTGTTAGCCATACGTAAAAAAAAATTTGGATTCAGAAAAAATTGTACAGTTTAGCCATGGTAATTGATAATCGTCATTGACTTATCAGTGCTGCTCATACATTAAAAACTATGCACGCAGTGTGTACTTTTTAATAATAATAAAGAAACAGCAAATCGTGCTGTTGATGGACGCATGAAGCATCGCTTTGTAACACCAACAAACGAGAAAGTTTTGCCCCATGTAATGGAAAAAAAAAAAAAAAATATTAGCTGTAGAAAAGCGCCTGGTGCTTGCAAATGTCCAAAGTGTAGTATATTCGCGAGTCTTCGGCGACAATTCCAGACGCGGGCTATCGTTGCCCAACGAGTTTCGCGTTATACGTGCGCGTGAACGGCACGATACCAGTTACGCACATACGCTCGTTGTGAGGTAATTTTTGGCTTGAGTCCTTTTTTTTCGTGAGTACAATCCGTGACCTTTTTCACGCGTGCCCTGGTTCGTGGATGCTCGACCCTTGCAACCGAGGTTTCGCGCTTGAGATTCGGCCGTTTGGAGCCATCACGGGCCCTTGGAGCAATTAATTAGCTCGTGCACTTTGTGTCGTCACAGTTGGACGGTCGACTCTTACGGCAATCGATTATCTTGAAAAGTGACGAAACACGCGCGATTGTTATTTTTGTCACGATCGTGCACTGGCACGTGGTATATGTACATTGGGTGGTGTTTTCTTGGCCCACTTTCTTCCAGAATGTTCGAGCACGACGATTTCGATTCGTTAAGTAAATAATAAAGATGACGGATTGTTCGTGTATTGCAAAGAAAAACAATCGAAATGATACATGTGCTATAAATAAAAAAAAAAAAAAATTCCGTAAAAACACAAGTAGATATATATATATATATATATATATATATATATATAAGATAATAACTCCATAAATGGAGTTGTCAATGTTTTTTGGGGGTCGAGGATACCTGTATAACTGCAGGATCAAATAAACGAGATCGTGTACCGTAATTGCTTTTGTTTTCTTAAAAAAAAAATTTAATAATCAGTACCGATTACATTGGCAATGCGAAATAACGTAAGCATTGTCGATAACATGCTTTCATATACATATAATGTTACATCTTAAGATCAAAGTAAACCTTGTACACATTAATAACGTATCGTCGTATCATCATGTATAGCATATACACACAAACTCTCGTGACTAGGCGCTCTTGAGAGAGGGGGGGGGTGAAACTATAAATATTTTGTTTAAATTTCATAAAATAAAATAAAATTCATCAGTGGAAGAACGGATGGACCCTGAGCGGCGCGGCAGGCACCGCGGCCTTGATAACGGCTGGTTCTCTGTGCACCACGGCGTTGAATCCGTTCACGGGGTCGGCGGTGTACTCGACCACTCGTCTGGTGCCATCGGCCTCGATGAGGGAGTAGCTGCCTCTGACCACGTCACCATCGCGGGTCTCGTATTGAGCCTTGGAGTCCCCGGTCAGGGAGTCCTGGACGTCGTAGGCGTACGAGTACTGGGGGTGGGGGTCGTAGTCGTCGATTTTTGCGACCACGGGCGCCGGGCCGGCTGCGTATGCCACCGGGGCTGCTGGGATCACACTGGAGTGGGCCGCGGCCAGTGCCATGGCGAGGACGAGCGCTATCTGCAAGTGGAAAAATTTTTCTTTTTCTCTTTTCGTTCGAGTAGGTGTTTTACACGCAGGCGTTGGAGATAAAGTGCTAGTAGTACGACTCGATCCCCAGAGTAAACGAGTCTCTGTGGGATCGGTCGGATATCGGTTTGAAACGATTTTGTAATGAGTCATTCCTGGACGACCCGTGGAAGAGTGGTGGCGTTGGTTCAAACGATTCTAATCAAACAATTACAGCAAATAATGAAGATATTGTACAATTAGCTTTTTTTGTTTTTTTAATTAACTTTTTAACAGCCGTTTTTAGCAATTTACTTTGAAGAACAAAGTTCGAAGAGTTTAATTTATCGATGTATCGTTACTTAACGTAAAATATTTAATACCCGTGTTGTTTTTTATGCTTTCAGGAGACAATATCCCGTAGCCTACTTTTTTCAACCGACCCCACTCTTCCTTGTTCACTTTTTGTTCACCCAACGCGTAACGTCCAAACCGTTTGGTCACTGATGTCGCACTGTTTCACGCAAATCACGCAGATTTAAGAAGCCAAGGAGTAGAAATAAGATTGACAATCACCTTCAGGGCCATTTTCGTCTTGTCCAGGTTGACCAAAGTAGTCGAGAGTAGGAAGCTTCGCGTACTTGACGATGCGCCGAAAACGAGACTGATGTTCGCAGGATGGGCGCAGGTAAGTATTTATAGGAGCGCCTCGGCAGGCCCCCCACGGTAGCCGGGCCCATTACACTTCTGGTACACGCGTACGTGATATCGGGCCAGACGATGACACCCGGCTCTGGAAAAAAGTTTCACTGCGCCGTTGTTGCGTCTCTCTCTTTTGCTCCTCTTCTTCTTCGTCCGTCCCGTTTGAGCCGACGACCACGCTGGCAAACGAAAGCGAGCGTGTAATTATATATATAATACACGTGTGTTTTCACTCGCCAGTGATTGCTAAACCGAAATTTGAATCTGTTAGGATGTCGAAACGTACGGCAGATACATCCTCCCTGGTATGTAACGCAAGTGGATCGAAGCAATTATTGTTATCTGCCAATCGCTTCGATCTGTAGGTAGGGCAGAATTAACTGAAAATCCTGTCGATGCATGGGAAATTATTATTAGCTCCGAAAAAATTTGACGGCTAGTTTTTACTTATTACATCACTTTGTACCAAGAAAGGACAAAAAAAGTCAGCCAAAGCCCCCCCCCAAAAAAATGGTAAAAATGGCCAAAACCGATTTTTTGACTCTAAAACAAATACCAATAATCGTACAAAAAAAGTTTAAGATGCGCAATTTTAAGGCGAACAAAATGAGCCGTGTTGGGCCCTAATCGATTGAGCTGTTGCAAAAGACCGTCATTTTGGGCCATTTTTTCGAAATTCAATAATTCGATAAAATTGATGTAATAGGTGGAAACCAGCAATCAAATTTTTTCGAGCTAATAGTAATTTCTCTGTCCGAAAAGACTAATTCTGCCCGACTACTATAGGGAAATTGTTCCCGATTAATGCAACGGGAGATACCATCCGGCACGTTTTGAACGAGACAACGATCTCACAACAACCCAAAAAAAAAGGCTAGAAACAACAGCGGTATCGTAATAAAGAAAGAAAAACGCTTTTCCTAACGAGACGGCGCGCACTCCCAGAGGGGGGGCTTTCACCGAGCGCTCCATTGCATAAGCGCTGTCCCTTTCGTTTCGCGCTTCCGTCACATTGTGCATGTATGAAGTCGCGCGCGCACCAATGGGGGGGAAAAGCGTTTGTGGAATACGAAAGATGGGCTCGGCGATCGGCCTACATAAATCGCTTTGCTTTTCGCGCCCGCGATCCTAATTGGAAGTTTGTGCGCGGAACTCCAATGAGCTGCATCGCGGGGTCGTAGGCGTGGCGAAACATGACGAGTCGATCTCAATTGTTGATTTTTCATCGATAGTCTCATATGCATCGATTTTTGTGCATGGGGACGGTGAAAAACGCACTCACGCGTACATATTAAATCGTTGGGTAATATACTGTCATTTGCTCGTTTTTTTTTCTTCCATCAAAAGAGAATTACGTGAAATGCAAATACGTGAAACTTTTTTAAAAAGTCCCCTGAAATTATACATACGGGCATTTGGATTTTGGCATTACGTTTGGAAAGATGAAAAAAAAAAAAAATTTAGCTCCAAGAAAGCAACGTTATCACAGACGCACGTATTCCTTAAAAAAATTAAAAGCCTCCTTTACTGTTTTTCAGTGATCGTATGATTTAAAAATTAGGACTGCCTCGAAGTAACGCAACGCGCGCACACTCCCATATCAATTATAATCGAAAATTGCTCTACAATTATCGCGATACTTTGGCGTTGCACCATTGCAGACAGTTTAAAAAAAAAAAAAAAAAAAAAAAAAAAAGGCATACCACGACGATTATCATGCAAATGTCAACTCACGGCGCATGTCAATAAATTATACCACGGCTGCAATCTTCTATTCGAGCCTAGAGTATCTTCATTCATCCCAGAAGCGATAAAATCACCTAAACTAACATCATTGTTGTATAGAAAACGAGAGAAACACCATACACACATGCGTATGCGTATAAGAAATAATAACGATAATGCTGTAAAAAGGAAAGAAAAAAAAGAGTGCGAAGCTGCGTCGTCAATATTAATGAGCTGAGTGACTTTCACGTCCTGTCCACCAATAACCAGCAGGTGAGTATTGCGCGACAACGAAAGTCGTAGCACCAACTCCTTCCCCTCTCTACCATAAATATACATGCACCTACCATTTTAAATGCGACGCAGATACCGTACGTGCATATATACATATGTACGTATAGGCTTCGAAGACAATCAATTACGGAACCGTGATGTATCCCGAATAATGGCACCTCATCCGTTCTTCGCAGCAGAGGATATTTGTCAGCTCTACATTTGCCATACTTTCGTTTGCAGAGATGAAGGTGGCGATGGCTCCGTTTCATCGCTGTTGCGCAAGTCGTTGAATAGACTCTCGTTAATTTTAGTTGGATTTTTCAAGGATTGCGTTACGCTAGAAATGAGTAAACTCGCATCTTCTGTAACTTTCGGGGATAAGTGTGGCCATACTTCATCGCAGGATGACAGTTGTATAGAAGCGTATAACATTTTTCAATTAAATCACATAACTAAAGAATTTTTCCAGTGGCGTTTCACACGTTTCGGTCCCACTCGTATGATACACGCCCGTGTGCACTCTGCTGACACGGTTCATCGCACCTTGTTGCGCAAGACCGTAAAATTGAGCCCCCGTATATAGTTGCCCCGGTGATTCACCGAAGATGGGCCGTTGTCCGTGGCCATCATCGGGAGCACGCGAGATATGGCCGACCTTGACCGCGAGCCAATGGTGAGGAAGAAAAAAAAAAAGAAGAGGAGGATGAGCTTATACTCTCTCGTCTGTGTGGCCTCGGGCTGTCACGAGTCTCCTCCGCGTCTTCCTCGTTCGTTTATATATATACGTGCGTGAGCTCGCCTTGCGTAAACGGTGCACATGTATGCGGACATTGTATATTATTCGTCTCTCTCTGGGCCGATTCCCGTTTGCCGGAGGACGTTCACCTGCTGCCGTGCAGCTTCCTTTTTTTTTTTTTTTTTATTTACTTTCTCGAGATGATCGTTTTTAGGATTTATGGACTTACTATTTACGGTAAAATACATTGTTTGCTTTCCTCAAAAATATATATTTGTGGTAAACATAAAAATGAGTGCTTAAAACGTACGTACAACCGAACAATAAAGCTCGAGGAAGGGGCTTAAAACCAGATTTCATCGGCACAGCGTTTGGTCCATCGAAAGGTGGTACGGGCAAGCGAGTTCGCGTACACGCGAATTATAACATAACGTAACACCTATAAAGCAGTGTAGCGACAGTGCGTATTTTAAGTACCACGTCCCCCTCGGCTATGGGCCTGCGGCGTTTGCACGTACGAATTAAGCGCCGTGTGTCTCTATTTGAGATTTTTTTTTTTTTTCTCTTCTCGGCGTGTGACTTTTTTTTTCTTCTTCAACAACTCGTCATTAGAACGCCTACAACGCTACTGCAAATTGGAGCCCCGATTGAGCTGGTGGACAATTTACTGACTCCAGAGCGCGTGGCACGGCTATGGTTTTTTTTTTTAATTGCCGATTGTCGTTAGCCAAGCTGTCTTTATTGATTTTTTGTTTGTTTGTAAGCTGACTGTTTTATCGTTTTACCTATACGTAGGATATCTAGGATTGGTGGTTGAGAGAAAATTTTTTCCCGTCATTACAGGATTTAGTGTCGTTAAACTTGCAGGTCGGAGCAATTAGTTGGCCGCACCGAGTGTTTTTCCAGCGCCAATCGTGTGACAGGGTTGCTCTGGTTTGCCGACTGGAATCCATGCTTTGAAGGCTGAATGGTACTTTTTTTTTTTTTTCATACCATTAACTGATGGATTTAAAAAAAAAGTGTCCTACAAAGCTCGATAACTAACACGAGTTGATGGAAAATATAGTTGTTGAATCACAACTCGGAGGATGAACTTTCAAGTTGCTCGGAACAATCGCACGAGCGGCGACAAAGAAATTGAGCGAGGAGACAAAAGTGCCAGTTTCTCCCGCAACGCAATGATTATGTTGGCTTCATGGGAGCCATGCAATGCACACACATACGTATATTATAATATACATGTACAGAGCGATCGCGCAGTGCGTTATTACAGCCCCGGGGAGGCAAAGGATAAACTGTACGTATAATAGTGGTATAACCCATACAACAGAGTGACGCGGAAGTATATCCCTCTCTCTTGCGTACAGCTGCAGCGTCATATATACGTGCAACGTAATAAAAGCGATCTCGAGGCCGATCTGAGGAAAATCGGCCGAATCGATACTTTACTCGTTTGTCCGTGCGCGCGTGAGACAGTTAATTGCTTGGTGATTGAGAGGGGGAGCGATTGACTTTTTGATTTATTATATGTAAGGCTCGACATTGACGGCACTGACTGCATCATGCGTGTGTGCGACTCGACCAGAGATGTTTAATTTTTTCTTTCTTTCTTTTTCTTTCCACCGATCGTCAAAAACATAGAAATAAAATCAAACGAGAAAAAGGGGAGGGCACTTTTGTTCCATCTGCTCGCAGAAGCCCAAGATTATCCAGTTGACGTTCAATTAGCCTCTCGGCTATGTTTGTGCATGCATACACACCCTCGAGCGAGGATAACCGCTTGCGCAACTAGTATAAATCGGCGCAGTGTCTGCGGTAATCTGCACCCCCCGAACGAGGTGTAAAAGACACTGGTGGCGTTGAAAAATCCCCGGGTGATTTTCTGACGATCGTGATGAAACGTTGCCGTCGCCTCTAGTTCACCCATGCGCGATGCCACCCGTTTAAAACCTAAACTAGAAAGCCCCCAAAAACAATATATTGAAAAAAAAGGAACACACGCACAAACGAAACGGCGACCACTCGTCGAGAGGGGCCTTACACGCATCGCACAATTGCTCAGTTGTGCTGAAGGAGGAGGGAGGAGGGAGATTACGAAACGCCTCTTTTTTCCCGCGTCGGGTGTCTCCATCGAATGGCCCTGCGCACGATTTCCCGACGCACGCGCACACATTCTGGAAAAACTAACCGAAAGGATTACGACTCTTGGGCGTCGACGTCGTATATCTTCCGAGGAGAGCCTCGAGCACACACGTAGCCCGCAGTTACGGGGGGACCCGGGATAAAAATGCAGTGATCGATGCCAGGGGGCACGCGCGGGACAAGTGGGGCTATGCTGGATCGGACGCCCTAAGACGATAGGAGAGCGAGTGCAGTAGCCGCTCTCGGAGGTATATAACGGGCACGGGCCGCTTGTCTGGGACTAGACTCTCTGCCACCACCGGCCGACCACCATCCCCCAAGCATGGCGCTACTGGTAGGACTCACTCCGGCGTACCGGGTGCTCGTGTTGAATTGACCTGTGCATTGTACTTCCAGAAATTGTCCTTCACGGTCCTGACGGTCCTCGCGGCGTCGTCGAGCGCCCTGCTGGTCAAGCAAGGCCCGATCGCTCCCCTGGTGCCCGTGGTGCCACCACCGCCCCTGGGTGGGCCCTTGGTCAAGCCGGCCGAGCACGACGACGTGGCCCCGCAGTACAGCTACGCCTACGACGTCCAGGACGCCCTGACCGGGGACACCAAGAGCCAGCACGAGAGCCGGGAGGGTGGCGTCGTCAGGGGTGGGTACTCGTTCATCGAGTCAGACGGTAGTCGTCGTATAGTCGACTACGTGGCGGATCCAGTGAACGGGTTCAACGCGGTGGTGCGCAAGGAGCTGGGGGTTGCGCCGCCGACGGGTCCTCTGGGACCGGCCAAGCTGCCCGTACACCCGAACGGCCTAGGACCGGTCGTGCCCGGGCATCTGCCCTACGGTCATCTCAACGGTGAGTTACCGCGGCGACTCGGGGCCATTGTTGTCGGGGAAGGGTGCGAATGTTGGCCGATTTTGCCGATTGATTGCTTCCTGGAGAGGTTGCGCAATCGCGCGTACGTCGGTTATTCTTACCGCTGCAGCTGGTGTAATTTATTTATTATTTTTTTTTTACCTGTATCTGGACGTAACGATCGATTGGTGGGTACGGAAACTCTCGAGTGTCTTTCGTGATCGGGATCGGTAGGAAAAAAAAAGATGTGATCGATGTGCCAAGGTGTATTATATACCTGTCGTTTTTGTTTTTACGGTTACAAACGAGTATAAGGGTTCCCCTCCAAATGTTTGCTCAAAGAGGCACTGCACGTTTTAATTTTTTACCGATTTTTGCGTATTTCAAGCGCACAAATTAATTTGCTTTCATCCTCATTCAATACACATATGTATCTGTGCATTAACTATTAAGTATGTTTAGATGAAAGTGTTGCAAACGACAAATCATGAGCTAGTTGAACAAGATGAAGCGTGTGTGATTGCTCGAGAGAATGATTGTTTTATTTCGTTGCAGCTGTCGCCAACCCAGCCAACGCTTACGTGTCGGTGGCGGGCCACTCTGGCCTAGCCCGTCCGTTCGGCTTCAACCACCTCGCCTACCCAGCTCACCCCTACAACAACCATCTCTTGGCTGCCCATCATCACCCCTACAACAACCATCTCTTGGCTGCCCATCATCACCCGTACAACAATAACCTCTTGGCTGCCCACCATCACCCCTACGGATACGCCGGCGCCCCTGTAGCCCCGGTGGTGGCACCAGCACCCGTCGTTGCGCCCATTCAGCCGGCCCTACCACCGCAGAAGCATTTGGCCATCGGACGCTACGGATACGCCATCACCAACGCCCCTTTCAACTACGCCTACCAGCACTAATTTCGGGCCTTCCTATGGAGCCTACATATAAGGCTTCGGGGAAAGCGTTCACTGGTTTTTTTTCCTTGCTTCAATTTTTTGCAACAGTTCGGGCCTACTCTTCGGAAAGAATATATAGAATCCGTTGACATTCCTCGTTTCACGGAGATTTATACGTTTTGGTTATGATTATTCATGTATATCATTTTTGTTTTTACCGTATGAGCTTGAGTTAAAACATTTTTTCGGGTAAAACGACAAGAAGATAACAGCTAGGTGATGTAAAAAAGGCTTTTTGCAACATGGGCGTGATTACATTCGTTTTTTGAAATTTTTTTTTTTTACAGCGAAAATGTGAATCACATGAGTTGTCTTTACTAACGAAGTGTATTAGAGCATCAAAAGGCTACGTTGTTAATGCATCTTGAGTGGTTTTTGAAATAAACTTCCCTGTAAAAAACGCTGAACATAAAATGTAAAAAAAATATATATGTGTATATAGTTTGTCCCTTATGTGTACAAAAATAAATACTCCGTGAAAATTTTTGTATCATTAATTGTTCTTCGAGCAAAAATAAGCAAACTTGATTAGCGTATTATTAGTAGTAGTGCGCTGATTTGATTCATTTTTTTATGTACAGTTCTTTTTCTTAATATTCATAAATGACCTAATAGGGGTAGAGGAGAAATAGGATTCTAATATTTACATGTAATGTCTTTACCTCAAAAATATTTTTTCGTATAAATTCATAAGAACGAGATAAATAAAAAACTCAACGGCTTGAAAATCTTGTGGTTTTCCCAATTCATAGTTTACAATCGTACGATAAACGTAAAATTTTAACACTAAGTAAAGATCGGAGCTTGTGGTCTCATTGATCTTACGGAGTTGAGGATCATTTATAACTTTTTATATGGTTATGACGAATTCAAATAAGCTCACAAATGAGGGACAGTTATCTATAAATACATGATTAATTTGTCAATATTACAGAAAAAAAAAATCTCATTTCCATAAGATTAATGCAAAAGTATCAAGTTCGAAATTTCAGTCTTTAGCATCTGAAATCGCTGTTTTTTTCATGAATATAAAACTTATGCGCGGAGAAAGTATGTCGAGTTTCTTTATTTAAATGACACATTTTTGGCTTAAATCAGTCAGTTTTTTTTTTCAGTCGAGTATATGTGCCCATCAAGTTCATAATATGGATTAATATTTATATTTATCTTTACACTCTGATAACCTAGATTAAAAAAAAAAAAAAATTACTTCAAACGAGGAACAAAAACATAACAACAAAGACCAGGTCGACAATTATACTTCAAAAAATATCCTTTGCAAACTTTTCCCGCGCGCGACAGCCGGCGAATGCCAGCCGAGGCGGTTCAGCATCCCGCCTTTATACCGATCCAGGAGAGATCCTTTCCCACCGAGAAATCACAACTTTAAGGTCACACGCTCGCGGGCTACGCCTCTCCGTCGTGCGTGCGGACAAAACGACGGGCGCGTTGCGTAATTGATCCTGGCTCCCTCAGCACTCGCCAAGACCTTCATCGAGATCGGCCGGACAGGGAAAGATCGGTACGCGCTATGTATTGTACTTACCTGTACTTTTTATTTATTTTTCATCGACTCAACGATGAGGGGCTAAGTGGCTGATTTTACGAGGTATACGAGCGCGCTAATAATTCACGTACACTTACCTGAGCCACGTTTTTGGCGACGGGCTAATGTGTAATTGGTGAGTAGATTCGGTGTGTTTTTTACAACTCCCTTTCCATTTCTTCTCAGTCCGTGAGCAATTGTAGTCTGCAATTTTGGAATGACAGGCGGCCTTGGAAGGACGCACGAGATGTAACGCGAAATACTGGGAGAAAAAAATTTCAATGATTTTTTTTTCTGGTAACCCGAATACCCGTGGTACTTTCGGCTCGTTTTTAGTGATCTTCGCTGCGAACTGATTGATTTCACTTTTGAGGTGGTAGAATTCGACGATGGATGAAGGAATACACAAATGTATATATATTTTTTTCAATAATAATTTAACAAAATGTAGATATTTTATAACTACATCACAATGTGAATTAATAAAAAAAAAAAAAATTAGTATACATCTCGCACAGGTATTTACAACGTTATTTTATTACTGCAAAAACGTCACACGGCAGTTCCATTTCTAATCCATGGTATTATGAAACGATCAGAACACAATTTCACCCACTTGCGTGCACGAGTAGCAAGAGCGAGCAGAATTTCAATAGTAGGGCGAGTTTTTCTTGAACAGCTGGTACCCAGGAGGCGCGTCAATCATCGCGGGCAAGAAAGTGTATCCAGGAGGAACGTCGGGCCTTAAAGTTTCTTGGACCGAGTGGCTCGGGGATGCCGGCTGTGGTTTTTGGACATAGTACTCGGACAATCGTTCCTGCGAGTAGGAGTCGATGGCAGATGAGCCAACGAGCGCCGGATGCGTTTTGGGCAGCGCCGACTGGTCATGGACGTTGTGCTGGGAAATGGTGAAAATTGGCGTCGATTGGAAGACGTACGATGTCCCGGCGATGGTCACGTCGACGCTGGCGTCGTACATTACGACGAGGAGCAACAATATTTTTCCCAGCTGTAAAACGAAGGGTCAATAAAACGTCGCGCATCCGTCGAATTAACTTTTTAATCCACTCCCTTGCACCGGACAGCCAAGGAGAAAGTCGGCGTTTAATCTCGGTTATTCGCGATCAACTTCTTTGCGCTGCTTTGAGATTGACAAAGAAAAAAAAATGAAGAAAAAAGGGATCACACATTTAAAGCGTGATTTACGAAGCGCAACGATTACGTGTTCCATTCGTTACGCCAACGAAACGAAAACAAAGAAGAAACAAAAAAACACGTAAATACATATTCATCCGCACGAATTTCCAGCTGTACGAGCAAACACTTGAAAAAAGCCAAACTTACCGCAGACATGACGCTCACTCGGCAAAATCGGTCCCACGACTGAATCTAAGCGCCTAGAATGGCCCACGGATATATACATCCAGTCCCTCGCTGTACACCTCCGCTCATCGCCAGCCGCGAGCGCATCACCCGAAAATCACCGCGAATTTCTCCTCCTCTCTCTTTTTATCCAATGAGCGCATAGATCCCCATCCGATCATCGAAAGGAATAGTATCTCTTTCGGCGATCATCCGCGTTCCCGAGACTGATTACCGTGCCATAGTTGCGCCAATCCTCTCCATTCATGGTTCCTCTTTTTTTTTTTTTTTTTTTTTTTTTTTTTTGCGAAATCAGACATTCTGCTGTAATTCTCTACGCGAAGGATACGCGAAACCGATAGCAATCTCTCGCGAGGAGTACAGGAGGCCCGCGTGTGTTCCTTTTCTTTACATTTTTTGCTCCCGATACGAGAGCTCCCGGTTTGATCGACGTGTTTGTATAACCACGCGCGTATCGAAATTCGGGTCCCCCGAGGCGATCTCCACCCGAGGTTGGCGCCAATCATACATCATACGCTTTGTTTTTCTTACAATTTTGCTCGAATGGAGATTTTTTTTTTTTTTTTTTTTTTCGGGTCTTGGGTATCGTGCTTAAAGTGAAAGATCTTTTTCGTTCGTTTTTACGTGTATACATTCGCCAGATGCGAGATCGTATTAATCGTATGGACGTTACGTTGTTACTACATCGTTGGGTTTATTTTTTTTTATGAACCTATATTTGTTTCGAGGGTGTTTTTCTTAGCATTGCCACGGAAAAGTCTAGTGTTACAAGACGCGTTCTTTTTTACAGACAATACTTGGTCACTTTCTTTTGAGAATCCAATCATTTGCGTTTCATTTTTTTTATTATGTATCCCATGGGAATGAACAACAAAAGTAAATCAAACTCGTCCATCCATTAATCCGATGGTAGTGAAATCGTTCCGAGTTCTTGTAGCCCGTCGTACTTATGTACTTGAATAATGTATAAGAATTGCAATCTTGTAGTTACAATAACTAGTCAATCAATCAATTGCAAGCAATACATAGCAGAATTATCATGGTACGGCTTTCTGGTGAATTCTATACGGGAAAAAGGTTTGTTGATAAAGAATAAGTGGTAAATTTTCAATGTTTATGTTGGAATATTCACATTTATTAACATACAACAGGTAAAAACGGTGAACAGAATTACAAGAACACAAAAGCGAGCTGTCTCGCTCATTTGATAAATGGCACAATCGTCCTTGTAAAAATCGTTATAGAAATGGCCCATTCAAATCTCACAACTGCACTGGTATTTACTACAACTAAGTCGATACACGACCACGCGAGTCCCAATTTTCTATGTAATTCCTTCTTCAATGTGAAGCAGTAATAGAAAACTTGCGAGAAAGCTCAATACAAATTATGAGATGGTACTTGAGCTTTTCGAGACAAGGAGTGGAAAAATCTTTAGTGTTGATTATTAATATACGGTGGTGTAGCTAGCTGGGGCAGAGTGGTATCCATAGGCAGCCTTGATAACTGGGGCAGCAGCAGCGTAAGTAGCTACGGCTGGGGCAGCGGCGTGGTAAGACACAACTGGGCTAGAGTGGTGGTATTCATAAGGTGCGTAGGAAGCCTTGTAAACTGGAGCGGAGGCAGCGTAGGTGGCAAAAGCGGGGGCAGCAGCGTACTTGGCGACGAGTGGGGCATGGTAGGCAGCTGGAGCAGTGGCGTAGTGAGCAACAGCTGGGGCAGCGGCGTAGTGGGCAACAGCTGGGGCAGCGGCGTAGTGGGCAACAGCTGGGGCAGCCGGGGCGTGATAGGCAACTGGAGCTGGGGCATGGTAGGCAACTGGGGCAGCTGCGGCGTAGGTGGCTACTGGAGCTACGGCCTTGACAGCAACGGCCTCGGGGCTCTTCTCGACCACGGCGTTGAAGCCATTGACGTCGTCAGCGGTGTAGTGGACGGTACGGCGGGTGCCGTCGGCCTCGCGAAGGCTGTAGCTGCCCTGGACGACATCTCCATCGCGCTGCTCGTGTTGGCTCTTCGAGTCACCGGTAAGCGTGTCCTCGACGTCGTAGGAGAAGTTGTACTGGGGATGGGGGTCGTGCTCGGCATCGACGGTCTTGGTGATGACGGCACCGGCCACGGGGGCTGCAGCGTAGGCTACTGGGGCAGCCTCGTACAGATGAGCCGATCGGAGGAGACCAGCATTGGCGTAGGCCACCAAAGCGGCGAAGAGGACGAACTATTTGACAATTTATTAATCATACAAACAATACTTTAACGTGACAAAATAAATGATGTGGTTTTTTTACTCGTGTAACGTACCAATGAGTTAATTTTACAATAATCATTATATATTCATGCAATACGTGACAGATGTGTGATTCTATGCAAATAAAAATTGTATTTGAATGAACAATAAAAAATAACTATTTACAACCGTATCGTAAAATAGTGATGACCAGCGAAAAAATGAGAAAAGAGAAATATTATGCGGTAAGGCACAATCCACTCGGAAAGAGCAAAACTTACTTTGAATGCCATTGTTGGGATGTTTGCTAGAGGTGTTCACGGTAGGAACTGATACTGGTCCAAAGTCCAGACGTCCCTTTTATACCACACGAGGGAAGTCAAATTTCAACGACGGTTTGTCCATTGTCACCCCGCCTTTTTTGCCACTCGACTGTAGGTATATTTCTGTTTCTTTTTTTTCTTTCGTCTAAATTAGGCATACCCGTATCTGCGAGTACCCACCTCCTCTTACTTCTCCCATACGAGCGAGCCCCGCAAACTCGTGTCGCTCGATCGGTCATAAGAGATAATATGTAACGCGTATTCAAGGCAGCAGCCAATAAAAATAATCCACAATAATAGTTTCTCTAAACTGTCTCCTTCTCCCGGCTGTCAAAATTTCGTACGGAGGCGCAGACGTGTCACTTTGGCGGATTACGAGGGGGACCGCCTCGCGGAGAAAGTGTCTCGCGCTGCCTCTCACGTATCAATGGGAAAATCTGGACGCGCTCGTTTCCATTCACTCGATTTTTTGTCGATTCGCATCCACTGGCCACTGCCCCGATCGTACACGTCATCTGTACATACCTTCTTCTCTGCCTGAAAATTCACTGGCTTACACATAATTAATCGAAATGACTCGTGTAACTTGTGCGCGTTTGATGAATCCCTTATTCGAGTCTGATTACGAGCATCGATTCTAATGGTAACCTACAAAGGCATCAACCGCCGAGTAGATGAGACCATGTGGTGAATGCTATTGTTAAAAAACGTAATTAACGAGGCATCACTCTGATGTTATGTTTTTTTTTTTTTTTTTTTTTTTTTAACTTAGAAAACTATCAGTTATACCAAGAGTAGTACGGCCGATTGCCAAACGATACATTGTGCAACTTTGTACACAAGTTGCAAAGCTGACGTTAGATTGACGTGTTACTCGTCGCATATTTTGCGTGCGTTATTTTTATTAGCTTTCTACATCGTATATTTTGGTTTCTTATTGATTTTTTGGTCAACCTTGCCGAGAGAGAATTCGAGGGAGTGGAAAAGAAAACGATTTTGATTAATCGAGTGTATGTACGAAATCGGTGAATCGACTTTTCGAAGGTTTGACAAAACCAATTTTTTGAACAGCTCGAAAGTTTGATTTTTTGAGAGAAATATTTTTTATACTCAAAAGGATTGGAAATAGATTAATTTAAACGGTATCTAAAAAATTAAAATTTTTGAGCAATCAGCCTTGACTTGTACTGGCATTGTTTTTCATTAGTTATTTTGTGAATTTTCATTATTGCTGGGTATGGAGAATGTTTCTAATAAACATACAATAAGCTAAAAAAAAAAAAAACTTTTGTAGTGAACTGTGACATGATGATCTTCTTAGTTTACTCTTTGAAGCAATCATTTTTTCAATTCACACTAGACAACAAAAAATCCAATCGAACAGCGGTACTCAAAAAATTGTAAAACTAATTTTAAATGTTAAAAAATGATTTTTTAATTCATTACTTAGTAATGATAGTACTGTTTATCATACATTAAAATTTTTTCACTAAAAAAGTGTCTGGTAAAGATAAAAATGAGCTTAACATCAATTTATGTACATTTTTCATTGAAATTTTATCAGAAACTTCGAAAAAAGTGAACAATATATGTTTATCCTTATAAATTTAAAGCGTCCAAAAGGAGGTAATTTGCATTACTACTTTTCGTTTTGAGTACATAATACTTTCTATCATCGATTGATTTAATTTGATAAACTTTACTTATCATTTCGTGAAAAATTATATTCTATAAAGTATCAACTGTAGGAGTGCAGAGCACAATCGTAGTGTATAATCTATCGACGCCTGGCAAGGGGGTAGTGATATCCCTGCCCGGAATACTTGCGGCGCGATGGTTCGGGCCCAACGAAGTTGCCATGGCTACGAGTATGGGCTTCGTTGGTCAGAAGGTGGGCATGGCGGCAATGTCCTTTCTCGTGCCCGCCGTCGTTACAACGGAAGGTAAAGATATCGGGGACGGCTTGAAGAGTCTCCTACTTCCCCAAGCGGTTTATTGTACCTGTACTATGCTCCTCATTTTCATTTGTGAGTATACGCATTTTTCTTGTTTTTCCGAAAAATCGTGGATTTTAAGTCATGCATTTATTTGTACAGTTTTTAAAAGGGAGCCAAAACTACCGCCAAGCAAATCCAGAGCACTGCAAAAGCTCAAAGAAATCGACAGTGACGGATTTTGGAGGTCCCTCTGTCAGCTTTTGAAAAACAAAAATTATTGTTTGCTCTTTTTGGCTCAAAGTTTACTGATGGGCCAACTCACAGCCATGAGTTTTCTACTCAACTTATATGCCTCAATTTCACCATACGATATAATTATCATACACAACAGCATAAGGATTTGCTAATACATACTTTATCGAACACGTAGGCCGCGTATATTTCTTTTGTGAAGTTACTTCTGCATAAAGGCACATCTAAGCTCAACGTGACTCATACAAATTAGTATACAGGTAGTTTGAAGGGTAAAAATTGGCACAAAAGTAATAAGGGTAGCACGATGAACAGCGTCTTGGATAAATCATCGGGGTAAATGAGGGCTGATATTCTAAATGATCAACAGTATACGTGATGTAACTTTTGAATGTACTGCTAAGATGGCAATCCATTGATGAGAAAGGAGAAGGATACGTTGATACAAAAATCGGTGAAAAATCCATTGAGGTGGAACACTCATTCGCTGGAAAAAGATAAAGAAAAATTCCAAAAAATTTGTATGAAATCATAGTCACACTGTTTTTCGGTTCTGACACTTACCACAAAATTTATGAAAGTAACAAAATAAAAGATAATTCACTTCGATAAATTTTCTTTTTTCAACACGACTTTTAAGCTCAAGCGGCTAATGACACGTATTTAATTGAAATGACGTATTTTCGAGACTAATTGCTCTTCTACTTTTAGTATACTTTCACCAAAATGAGATTAATTGCCGTCGAAAAAAGAATAAAACTTATAAATACTAATACATACTTGATGATAAATTGCAAAAATCATTTGATTCTCTAAATCACCATTGCCATGTAGTTGTTAAACAAAATTCATAAAATATCTGTAGCACCGACTTGTTTAACTACAATTTTTTTGGCATATTAAAAAAAATTAATTTCAGAGGTTTCATTGGTAAGCACCGTACCCATTTATATATAATATTAAAAATCATCGAGGCAAAATAAATAGGCACTGTTTATGTTCATATCAATGATCAGTAAGCTTTATTAATGAATTAAAAAAAAATATGCGAAACAGCACAGCCGTTGATAACAATTCCATTTCAAAGAAATGAAAATTAAACTGTACATAATATATATAAAATGACACGCAATAAGGGGAAAACCGCAAGCTAGACTTTTACAATTCTGTACAAGCAAATGTCTACGTGGGTATTCACAACTGATAACTGTATACTATTAGTGAGCGTAGATGGCAGGAGCACCGTGGTAGGCTAATGCGGGGGCAGCAGCGTACTTGGCGACGAGTGGGGCATGGTAGGCAGCTGGAGCAGTGGCGTAGTGAGCAACAGCTGGGGCAGCGGCGTAGTGGGCAACAGCTGGGGCAGCGGCGTAGTGAGCAACAGCTGGGGCAGCCGGGGCGTGATAGGCAACTTGAGCTGGGGCATGGTAGGCAACTGGGGCAGCTGCGGCGTAGGTGGCTACTGGAGCTACGGCCTTGACAGCAACGGCCTCGGGGCTCTTCTCGACCACGGCGTTGAAGCCATTGACGTCGTCAGCGGTGTAGTGGACGGTACGGCGGGTGCCGTCGGCCTCGCGAAGGCTGTAGCTGCCCTGGACGACATCTCCATCGCGCTGCTCGTGTTGGCTCTTCGAGTCACCGGTAAGCGTGTCCTCGACGTCGTAGGAGAAGTTGTACTGGGGATGGGGGTCGTGCTCGGCATCGACGGTCTTGGTGATGACGGCACCGGCCACGGGGGCTGCAGCGTAGGCTACTGGGGCAGCCTCGTACAGATGAGCCGATCGGAGGAGACCAGCATTGGCGTAGGCCACGAGGGCGCACAGGACGACGAACTGCAAGAGAAATAATAAATTAAATCGTTACCACTTTAAGGGTTGAAAACATGTTTTTCACAGAAGCTAGTTTTTTCCACATAGGAATAACGACAGGTTTTCGGTTATGCTATTTAACAAGAAAATCACTATGAGGAGACTAATTATCAATGAAATACAATGAAAATATTGAATTTAAGTATGAAAAAAGAAAAAAAAATGTTGGCAAAGCAAAGTCAAAGCAATTCTATGAAGCAGAAATACCACTGAGACCGAGACTTACTTTGAAAGCCATTTCTGGGTAGTTCAGATGATTGCTCAGGTGAAACTGATGCCGATCCTCAAAATTCGTAGCCCTTATATACTTCCCAGAGGCCATAGGGGAAGTCTACGCGCGCCGAAAAATATTTTCGCTCGCCACACCTCCGTGCCATCTACGCCGTGTCCATGCCCCTCCTCGTATGCTTCTTTCTCCCCGGCGTTGTCTATCGATCGGCGCTCGCTGATCGGTATACATGTCGCTTGATCGAGATGCAAAGCCAGGGTCCGACAGCCGGGAGCTTAGCTGCTTGTCAAAATTACGTGTAACGCTCTCGCACGTGAATACGCGTGACGATGGGTTTTGCGGGCCCCCCGAAATAGTAGTAGGTATACATTTACATTGGGTAGAAGATAGAGATCGGGTCAGCGAGATATTGTGCGAACGCATGGTAAGTATCGCAGGACCTTCGTGTTTCTTTCTTTTTCTCTTGTGCTCTGTGCTCGGTTCCCTCGGCATTTCGATTACAAAATTGTTACGCCGGTCCGGAGAGAGAGAGAGAGAACACGAGCGTGACCTTTAAATCGAAAGGAGCCCGCGAGGAAAAAAGGAACAACACATTCTCTCTCTCTCTCGTGCCACACGAATCAATTAATCATGAATCGGATGAATCGTGCGCGGTGCGTTTCGGGACATAAATTAATGCCAAACGAATTATTTGTTTTTTGATTTTTTTTTTTTTTTTTTTTTTTTTTTAATTCGCGTAAGTGAAAGTACCCAACAAACACACTTCTGTTTACAAAAACCTTCTTTTCAAACAATGTCCGTTTCATCGATTTCTGAATTCAATTTAAATGGGTATTTTCGAGGATTCGAAATTTTACGAATTTGATGCACAAAAATGCCCCTATTTAGCGAAATTTTTTGAACAATCGATGAAGGATTTTTGATACTCCACGTTCTCGACCGATTAAATATTTCATACCATTCGCGATGTACTCGATTTTTTTATTCCAGACATCAGGAAACAAAATGCTCCGATCAGAGTAGTAATTTATTTATTTAGCCTCGTGTGTTAATGCTTTTCAACAAACCCTGTCGAACAATTATTCGCGCAAAGTGTATTGAAAAAGGTGATCGAAACATCTGTCGGGTCGATTCGACCAGTAACCGGTAGTTGTAAATTCACGTTAATGATAATGTCCACACAAGTTGACTAAAGTTTTTCAACACGAGTTTCAGAACCACATTTGACGTGCAAATAAATTATCCTCGCACGATCACACCCATACACGAAATTAAAATCAGATCGGGCGCTCGATACGACTCATCGATCATTTTCCCTCCTGATCGTGTTGGCGCCCAAACTCGTGTCAAAATGCATTTTTACATGTAACGCACACGTCCAACATACGAGAACATTATTACGATGATTCCGAATAATACATCAACGGAGCTACTGCACTGGCTAATTAAACGCGACGCAACAATCATTGGAGCTCGAGCATAACGCCACGACGAAGACGTGTGTACGTAAAAAGGGCCATTAATCGTAGAAGAAGAAGAAAAAAAAAGGCATAAGAAAGAAATTTTGTCCGAATAACGCGGGAGAGCGTAGATCGCGCGTTAATTGCACGCTGGTGCGCAAACACATGTTGGGTTACGTTACGGGAGAAAGAGGCCCGCGTGACGCAATATCCATATGGGCGTTTAACGGCCACGTGCAACGTCTCGTGTACACACATTTATACGAGAGCGCACTTGGCCATCGGTAAAAGTGGATCAGGAACGCGACCGATGCCCGTGTGTACTTGGGTACTACCTTCCCAATGAACCGCGCTCGTGTGTCGTAACGTTCGCGTACATTCGTACGTAAAAGTACACGTACCCGCGGGATCATTTTCGCGGTCGTTGCACGATTTTTCGGGGGTGGGGGGGAAATCTCCCTTTTTTTCTCTTCTTTTTCGCTCTTTTTTACTGCACTGCCGTCGTTTACCAAGTGGTGCGGGAGCTCGCGAAAATCGAGTATATAAGCCGGGCCACTTGAAACTTCTGGCATCACTCGATCGGCCTCCACAAGTCGGCTTGTTCACTTGGACGATCTTGCACCCCTCTTCTACCACAATGGCCTTTAAGGTAAGGACAAGGGAACATAACATACCGATTTTCACTGCCTATTGTTATTTCTCCTCGCAATACATTCGTCACTATGTATCCGCGAAATAACATTTTTGTGTAAAATACTAGATAGATAATAATTCATAATTTTTACCATCCAGCTGAATGTATTAAAAAAACAAAAATATTTATAAAACTAGATAAATTAAATTTAATATCGTAAATTTTCATCCACAGTTTGTCGTTATGGCTGCTCTGGTGGCGTACGCCCGCGCCGGTATCATCAGCCAAGCACCTCTGGCCTATGCGGCACCAGCCTATGCAGCTGCACCAGCATACGCGGCTGCACCAGCATACGCGGCTGCACCAGCATACGCGGCTGCACCAGCATACGCGGCTGCACCAGCTTACGCACCAGCCCCAGCTCTTGCCTACAAGGCTTACGCAGCCCCACCTGCCTACGCTGCCGCCCCCATCGCCTACAAGTCCTACGCTGCCACCCCCGTCGCCAGTGCCGTCGTTGCCAAGACCGTGGACAACGAGTACGACCCCAACCCCCAGTACAGCTACAGCTACGACGTCCATGACACGCTCACCGGTGACGCCAAGAGCCAGTCGGAGACCCGCAACGGGGACAGCGTCCAGGGCAGTTACTCGCTCATCGAGGCCGATGGCACCCGCCGCATCGTCGAGTACACCGCTGATCCCCACAATGGCTTCAACGCCGTCGTGCACAAGGAGCCCGCCGCCGTTGCCGTCAAGGCCGCCGTTCCCGTCGTCGCCAAGGCCGCCTTCGCCGCTCCGGCCTACGCTGCCCCTCTGGCCTACAAGGCTCACTACTAAGCAGCCAAGGCTTGCTCCCCGAGACTGAAAAACCCCTTGAGTATTCGACGCGCACGAAAAAAAGAAAAAACAAAAAATCAAAAAATAGAAACGAGACGGATTAGCTTCTTTATTTTTTTTTGTACTTGTTCGCACACCTAATCTCATATGTATTTTGCACAATCTTCGGCACGAATGATGTATCTTTTAGGCTTTTTGTACTTATTGTTTTTCTCGTACCGTTTAAGTTAGCTTGTGAAATAAGGTTGTAAATATATTGAATAAATTGTCGCAGCTTAACTATATTTAATTTGCTGGCTTTGCTTTTTTCCTCGTTTATCTTCCGAAACCCCACCCATTGCCACGAAGGATTCAATGAAGATACCCTATAGGGTTCCTAAAGATCGTTTGCCTGGTTTTATTTGGTCATCAATGAGTGTTTTTTATTTTATAACCTACTTGTTGCGTATGCGACGATTTCAAACTCTGAAGCTATTTTTAAAAAGAAAGTAAGACATTAAAAAAAATGATAATATTAAATTGTTATATATCTTTACATCGCAAAGAGAGTAAGACCCCAGGGGTCAGGCGTCGCTCTCTTAATTGGTACTTACACTACTTCAACAATTCCATTTACACAACATTCGCATGGAGTATAGATCTTAATCAAGAAACTAATAAAGAGGAATATTAACAACAACAAAATTAGATTGGATAGCACATGGATAATTTTACTAGACAAGTAT
The DNA here is from genome assembly GCF_036245765.1 of Copidosoma floridanum. Lineage (NCBI taxonomy): Eukaryota > Metazoa > Arthropoda > Insecta > Hymenoptera > Encyrtidae > Copidosoma > Copidosoma floridanum. The sequence continues at coordinate 7,148,447 of NW_028321906.1, read as the reverse complement.
TTCTCTGTTATAATTATTTTAAAAGTTGTCACTTGTCATTTGAAAACTACTTTAAAGAGTTTCTTTTGTTTGTAACGTAAAATGTTAGAGATAATTAAAATTTTAGGTTCAATACATACTCATCACCATCACACCTCAACTTATGTAACTCCACAATGCATCAAGGTCATCGTCACGAATCATTGAAATTAGTGATATGGTAGCCTCAGCAAGAATATTACAATCCAATATCCCTCCATGAAAAAATTTTTTTTTCTGTAACTCTATCAGTTAAAAAAGGCTTGCTAACTTTGAGCTCCTGAAGATTGTTCCGTTGATAATGTACGAAATAACGCAAGGTTTTTCACACAGCTCAAGTGTGCAAGTCAGATGGGGCACTTTCAAATAGCCTAAGGATGACTCGAGTCAAGGTTACCTGTTCAAGGATTGACGTTTCCTTTTTGGGCATTTCAAAAATCAATTGCCAACCACAAATTATATACTTGAGGTACTACACGAATACTCGAAAAACTATATAATCGTAGACTGAAATTAAATTTTCAACCAAAGATTTTACTCGTACCATAAATAACTTTATAAAAAAAAGTACATTATTTGTGCAGATTAGGATTCAATATCTTAGAGGCATATAAGGAAAAACGTATCAAAAATAATACAAATGTCGGATTATGTATGTTTTCTAATTTAATTTTTATTAAAAATCCATGAGATGCGTCCAAAATTTCATCTGCACAAGTCAATTTACTGTTGCACTATTAATGACGTTAATCTGCAATAATCAACAGCCTGACATTTATAGGGATTGTTAGGGAAAGAAGAATATTTATTTTATTGAAAGTAAATGGTTTTAATCCAAATCATACGTTTATACATTTCTTGCTTGCATAATTTTCTCTTGCGTAATTATAAAAAGCCAATTCGCAAAAAATTCGATATTGATTTCGAGATGTCTTGTACATACGAAATATGAAAGTAAACCGATAAGCCATCGCCTTCTCAAGTTGACGGAACATGTAGAAACTGGGTCATTTCGGATGCAGATGATCAAAGGTAAGTATATACTATTACACGTCAAGTAAGCTATAATAGCTAGCAAATTATTCATCAACATATATAATGTAACCATCACGTCTAAACACCCGATCTGCACCGAAAAATCTTATGAAACGTCGACTACCGATTCGCAACCATTACATAATCCCAACATATCCGGGGAACTATTTATAGCTCCTTAAAATTGATTAACCTATGTTTTTGTGACCAAGTGACTGCGTGCAGATTAATCGATCATACGATGTACCGTGAAACAACTCCTCTGACACACATATCGTTCAGAAAGCTGTACCACCCATACGTTATGAATTACATTACATTACGTATTCAATGAAAGCATCGTAATGAGCAGTTCTCGAAGCGATTGGCAAAATTTACCGTAAAACTACCGATGAATAAAAATCCAATACATTTCTTGTGTGTCCCGATTAGATGTTTAAAATTGGAAACGTAATGAAAAGTGATTGGAAGCAAAGTTAGAACCGCAGATGAAGGGCAACAAGAAAGGACGCACGAAGAATAGTCGTCGACCTTGATACCAATTGGGCAACGAGGTATCCCCGTTTTTGCGAAAAGCCGGCAAAAAACCTTCTCTTCTTTCTCCTCGACAAAGAACTCCTGTGCAACGCTTTTTCGAGAACAAAAACCATCCATTTTCCAGCGACATTGTACCCTTTGAATTATCAATGCTCACTGTTTAATCGGACGACGCGTAAAGTATTAAGTAATTAGGTATCGATTAGTTTAGACAGTACATTAATCGGAAAGGAATAAAAATAATACATTTATTTTCAACGACTTGGCTGTATGCCAAAAATAGTTCCTAAAAATCAAATAATACTTCAGTAGATAGTCTTAAAGAAATTTGGACATTGGTACTTTTAAATGATGGAGAAAAAAAAACAGGCTCTCTGGCCACGGGGCACATCCGTACATGTTTTTTTTTTTTTTTTTTTTTTTTTCTGAATGTGATCATTGTTATTTTTCGAGTTGGCTGGACAAACACTTAAAAATTCAGACAAACATTTATTGGGTACACATGCGACACCGGAGTCGGCAATGTCATAAAAAAGTAGGTCTGGTGCAGAATACATTATAAGACCCTCGTACCGTATACGGAACTTTGGCAGGGAAAACAAATGATACCCCGAGGAGGAAAAAAACAACAACGAATAATAATACATTGGCTTTCTCCCATTTTCATTGGATGTGCACAGTGTTTTGAATGGCGTTGAAAAATCTTGGATTTCGCACAAAACTTTGAATCACAATGATGGGCACCCCACGCAAATTTTGTACCAACATAATACAAATGACACGTAAAATGTGTTACAGTGCACGTTTAATTAATTTTCTCAAATAAATGAAATTCCTAGAAAGTACTTTCGATCCACACACGGCATCATCTAACGCAAATTGCACGCTTTGTTCTCCATAGCCACACAAGAGCCCGACTCAAGATTTCGCATGCAGTATCTAGACCGTATCCGCTCGTACTTATCTAGCACTTGCTCGTACACGCTCGGGCATAAATTAGCTAACGGCCAACGTTTAATCTTAAACTTGACTTTTCACGGTTCGTTGTGTTGACAATGAAACTCGATGGTTCACGGCTGGATCGTGAAAACGAAAGGCTTTTCAGGCTCGCGACTCCGTATCCGGCAGTAATTACTCATGTATACATGTGCTCGCGTAAAGGCACGCGAGTCGTGTGATATTATCTTGCACATTGCGTCGACTTTGAAAATTCAACAGATGCCGATCAGGCGTTCAAGGTTTTGCGCTTTCATGGAAGAGCCAACGAAAATTATGACATTTCGCGTTTTAATTGTTATACATTGGTACGGTTGATCCGTTGCATTGGGACTTTGCGTTGTGGAGTGATGTATGTATACCATAAGTACATATTATTATAACATGTAATGCGAGACAATTTGTATGCACTTGCTTTTGTAAATAAATACGGTGTACAATTAAACTCGGGTTTTACGCGACTGCTAATTTGCTGGCGTGGAATTAATGTCGGCTGATTATTGAAAATACGGTTGAATAATGCGGACTTCAGTTACGCGCTGGACGAAAACTTCGCCGGGATAAGCGAGAAAAAAAAAATCGGCTGGTTTCTCAGGCCATTAGGCTTACAACGTAAGTGTGTCGTAATACCCTTGTACAAACGATCGAGACTAATATATTATACAGTGCCGGTACAAGAGCGTTTCTTTTGATCGAGCACACCATAATGGGCTTAGAAGTCGATCTCGAGGCAACGGTACACGTATCGATCGATGGCCGATCGGTGAAGGGCCCTCTCATCACCTTTGCGCGGCAAACCAACAATTGACGAGCCGCTTGCGCAATACGACCGAGTACACATGTACACAGGTAGTAGAAAAAAATATCACGTGTATTCGGCAAGGCCCCTGCGTAATTTGATTAATTGCAGGAAATGTTTTTTTTTTTTTTTTTTTTTTTTTGGCCCCTTCGATTTTATTTATAGAGTAATAACGAGCGAGTATATGCGATAGATTGCTATTAGAAGCTGTAAACATAGTTATCATCCTTTTTTGATGATTTTCAATAGTTTGCAACATCCTTGATCGAACGTATGAAGGGTGCGCTAAAAACATCGTCGAGTAGATTCAACTTCAAACGTTTCGCAATCCATACATCGCAACAAAGTACATCATAGTTTCACACTTTGGGCTTCGTGAAAGTCTCAAGTTTCAAAGACGCTGGCGCGAGATGTAACGAAAACAAGGATCTATCGGTCACGACAACGGCTAATCTGTCGTTAACAGGAGCTACCGGATGTCAGAAAAAACCGGTCAAAGTAGCCTCCTCCCGAAAACCCCTTGGTTGTCCGTCTCCTGCCTCCCCCCCCGTCACGTGCGCCACATGTACGTATTACGTAACTGCAGCCGTATAACGAGATACACCAGTCTCCCGCGGTAGCCCGCGCGAGCACACGCACATGCAGCGTATGGATCGAAGGAGCCATTACGACAATGTGGCCCAATTTCGCGGACCCCTCCCGCGCGCTCTCGAGCCGAAAGGTCGCGGCATATACGCCCCAGCTGAGTGAAAGTATCGTAGGCCGGAGTTTTTTTCTTTTTTTTTTGGCGTTTATTCTGCGCGGCTGCTGTTTCGACATCGATTTATTTTTCGTCCCGTTGTACGTGTACCTTTGCTCCTCCGCGGGATTTTATTTTCTCTGGTCCCGCGCCGGTGGTGCGATGATGATCGAGTGCGCACAAGGCGACGATGAGTCCCTCGCCGAGTTTGGGCTGGTTTATTTCCCCCCCCCCCCCTTCGGTGGTGGATTGAGATGTTGGCCGTACCACAATTGTGTAAATTGTAGGGCGCTGAGACGCAGGTGCGCTACTGGGATGCGCTTTTTGCTCTCACTACGCGGTCGGAGGTGCGATCGGTCCGGCGAGGATGAACATTATTCAACGAGCTCTTTTGTTTCATCGTCATCCCATTCTTTTGCTCGAGGTGTCTGTGCTCTCTATTGAAGAATGGCTCTACTTATTCGATTGAAGGTTTCATTTTGTGTAAATGACCATGAATTTCCTTCATCTCAAAGATTATGGGAATACGGATGATGGTAAATCCTTTGTGATGAACGGCCATGAGGTATTTACTGGATACAAATTTTATTTATTAGAATACGCGAATTTTTTCAAAGTACATGTTTTAGGCGATGTTGCTATTTTTTTTTTTTAATGTAATAATAATGTACCATTTCTTTCTTCAGCTCGAATCTGTTTGATCTCGAGATAATTATGCTGTAAGGATTGGATTGGGCCATAGGGTGTTTTTTCTCACTAGTTACATGAGTGTAATATTAAGTGATGAATACAACAAAAATTAAATCAAATTCATTAGGTAATGTAAAAAAGCGCCTCCAGTTATAGAGTAGATACCATTGGAACTACAAATCTCCAAGGGTATCAACCGGTCAATGTAGTGATCGGTAAATCGGTATGAGTAAAATGGAAACCGGTCGTAGGCAAGGAAGGTCTCAACTAAAATCGGTTTCTTTATTATCTTCTTGAAAACTTTTATTGCAGTTTAAACATTCTTTTTTTTAATATCAAACGACCACAATGGACGAATGGCAATTGTTATACTAAGATGTATGTTTTTTATTATTGTTATTCCAACAATTACGTAGCCCTGTATATTATTTTAACATTTACTTTTCAGCGATATTCAAGAAAATTCAAACTTTTACGCGTTAATGAAAACAGAATTAAATAGTTTAAACAATATTTCATCGCAAAGTTTAGTTTTGTTAAAATAAATACTGCTTATGATAAAAAAATGCTTCTGAAGCTAGTAATTGATTGTTCCCCATTTTAGTAAAAAAATTAAAATTTTTCACGCAAATAAACATTGCTTATTGTTGATCTCAATGAAATTTGTCAATAATAACTACTTATTTTCCACTTATGTAGATCCAACCAATCAAATCAGGAAACATTTAAATAAAAAACACACAAGCTGCACGTAACCGCGACCGACTCGAAAGTGCCGTAAATAATCACACGTGAAAACGAACTTATCATGTTTGAGTTAAAAAACCATAATTTGCGTACTTACATACCATGTGTGTAATGACACAACGCTACAAAAAAGGCCATTTCACGCATAACTGAACACTCCATAGAGCGACGAGACATCAAAATCGAAAAAACGTCCCTCTTGGACACGGTAAAAAAAAAAAAAAAAAAAAAAAAAAAAAAATTGATAAGCCGAACGAAAGTGTACGGACGCCAAGCGCGAGTGAAAGATTTTTCCTGTTTGCAAGTGTATATGTACGTATACACCCGGTTCTTAATTAGATACGCTTCCACGGACTCCTGTGTTCGTATACAAAAGAAGTACGTACGCTGTAAAGAAACGCAAAAACAAAGGAAAGGCCCAGGCACAAAAAATAGCTAGCTTGAAATGTAAAAAAAATGTCACGTATATGCGCGAACGTATAGGTACACATCCAGTCGCACCCAACTTTGGCCATATACAAGCTGTGGTCTTTTTTTTTTTTTTTTTCTTTTCATCAAAGACACGTGCACACAGAAGAAACCGAAAAAAAGCCCACTCGAGAGACACGCGATAGACATCGCACGCGTTTTTGCACTCGCCTCGACGGCATTGTCTCTCTCCCTCTTTCACTCTCGCTCCAGCCGGCGCATAAATTTATGGATATTACGGCGAAAGTGATCGTGTACGCGTATCGCGTTCCATATCGCAACCGTATCTCCTTTGCTCGCTTGTATTCGTGTACGCGTGATGCCAAGGCACCGTAAGAAGAGCAACAAAAAAAAGAAACAGCAAATACGCTTGACGTTCCTGCGGTCTACACACACGCGCCGATCTAGAAATTTTTCTCCCGTTGATCGCGTGATGGATATAATGCACACACATTGTGCAAGGCCGCGGGTAAAAGTTTTGGCACGCGCGTGCGTGTCGATTTTAATTATCGTCCCCTCTCGCTCTCGCGACCCACATGCCTTTATTTTGCCGTTTTTTTTTTAATTAGCGACGATAAAGAAAAGCGCCGAGCGTATTATTACACCGAGATGCGCGCCGTTTCATGCGGTCAGTAGTGCTTTCGGGTCCCACGTGCGTGTCTGCGGTGTATACTCACGCGCTCTCGTTGCCGATTTCTTAAAAACGAAAGTGCATCTCTGTACGCATTACTCACGGGCTAGATGAGTTTTAATCGGGCATCACACGGTGTGATGATTAATACATATACAAGTTAATGTAAGAAAGTGTATATATAGACATACAATTCATTATACGCGATGACCAGTGTTCGGTTGCGAGCTGTCACAATGCAACTATGACACTCATCTGTGGTGAAAATAATCTGTATACGCATACAGTTTCGTATCGATTGGACAAGCGGTTAAACATGGGTTGTGCAATGCCAAAGATTTTTTGCACTAGTCGAAATGCAAGTTGGAAGAAATAAAATGAGACGCGGTTGGTTGGATCATGGTGGCATATTTCGTTCGATCGCATATCTGTGACTTCTGAACGTCTGTGGTGACCGAATGTTGCCCAACTGTCTCCGTGTTTTTTAGCTTTGCTGTAACTGATTGACATAAAATTTATAATGACAATAATATGTCGTGATTTCGAGGAGTCACTTCGAAACGTTTATAATCACTTCGTAATTGTTTCAACATTAAAACTATGGCATTTTCCATGATATACTTCATGAAGCGAATAAAATCACTTTTCATCAGTTCCCAATGAAAATTTACTCGCTAGTGATTAAAACAGAACAGTGCAGGAAAAATCCACACTGGTGGTTCATCACGGGAGCCGCAATACAACACTACACCCTCTCTTTTCTGTTCCAATCCCCTGATCCGTTTTTATTATTTTCTACATTATTTTCAAACACAACATAAATGGATTACTGTATAATACAATGTATGATACGTACACGTGGGTATTTTTAATTGACACACAACAGTTCAATGGTTCGGACAAAGAAACCACAATCCCAGTGCAAGAAACAATCAAGCGAGTCGTGAATTTCGTTGTTTCACTCTAGCCTTTGTACATTTTCGAAACACATTTTCTCGTGCCTTGGTGCCCCTTCTTACCCCAAGAAGTCAATTTGACCGTGCCCACAAATGACTTTCTTTTCAACGACGAACCCATACCGCACCGGTATCAAAAAATCCACCGTATCCGCGAGTCTATTACATATCCAGCGGTATCCACCAGCAGCGAATCGGCCTTGAGGGTCCTTGATCGCTTGATGTGTACATGTAGTAAACGCCAGCCATGCAGCGAGACTCGCGTGTGTGTATAGGTACGCTAGCCGCGCATTTCCATTTCACTCGCTTTTTTCCATCAAAGTGTTCTCGTGCGCGTGTGGTACACTGCTCGTTTTCGGTTCATTTACGCGCCGGGAGGATATCGGTGGTGGTGGTGGTGGTGTACTTTCTATCTCGCGGAGCGGGGCTCGGGGGGAAGAAGACGAAGAATCGCCTTGCGGTGAAAGTGTTTTTATTCCGAGGCGGAGGGAGAGCGCGTGTGAGAAAATCGTGGCGCCGAATTGCGCTGGTCTGACCGCCGGTATGTTTTGTACATGCGGAGCAGCCGTGTATACCTACATGCTTTCATTGAGGCTTTGTGCGGTGGCACGGGCGCGTGACATTTTTGGCCTTTTTTTTCCTTTTCTTCTTTGTTTCCGCTTGAGCTTACGGGCCAGCTAGGCACAACGCTCAGAGTGCTTTTAACGCGAGTCAGTTTCTTAATTGGTGCGTTTCGGCGAGCCAACTTTTAGAAAGTGAAATCATTCAAGCTCCCCCCCCCCCCCAAGGATGACTAATTCGGCTTTTAGGAGATGGGGAAGTTCTTGATTATCAAGGTCACAGTATGTGGGTTTTTCACGTTGACCATTTTTTTGTACAACTATTGCCTCGCTCAAGCGGTTGTGAAGTAAAAGGACAATTAATAAACGACTTGACACCCAAGGACTGACCATGTCAAATTGAATCCAAGAGAGTACATGGGGCCATTGTGACTCTAACTTGGCCGGGAAACGTCAAACCGTAAGGGTGAACACCCCAGTGCCCCAAAGAGAACATGTCTTTCCTGTAGCAGTGACAAAAAAAACACAAATCGTGTTGAAAGTATGCACCAATGGCAAATGCTGCACCATCGGTGAAACTTTGTCTCAATCTCACTACGGGGTACATCCTCTCTAAGATATACGGTTTCACTCGCCAGATAAGCCCGCGGCTCTCGACTTCACGCCACAACGGCTCCAAGAAAGGAAAACGGAGTCTTATCGCGTGCATTAATGATATACCTTTGCTGACCCACCTGCAATTAATACGTACGGCCGAAAAGCCAGTAGACCGTTTTCTACTGCCCGAGTCTTTGCTGTTAGGAAAAAAAAGAGATAGCAAGATAGCAGGGCAGTGTGTATTTGGAGAAGTTTTTGCGTAAAAAATTTTTCCCCCTTATTATTTCGTACACAGCAAAAAAGCTGTTACGTAGAGATTTTTTCATTTTCATTCAGATTCTTTTTTTTACTCTCCGATCCAGCAAAAAGGGATGTGGTTGATTTGACCGATATGACTCTGCGTTGCATGTTGCTATGGCCATATATTTATATACGTACTTGCATTAACTTTTGAGAAATTTCGATTGATTTTTCAGATCGACAGTTCGATAATAGTAATCTGCAGCGATACGCTTTCATTTTTATACATTATTGGCCAAATAATACGAAACAAGAAAATTGTTCATCTACGATCCAATAATGTTGTACAATCTAAATTGTACACCAACGGAGTTATCTGCCTTTTGATACACCGTATACGGTATAGGTAACATTGTTTCCATGCACGACAGCAAGCAGGTAGTACACAATACATACACACACACACACACACACAATCGAGAAAGTCGTGTGGAACAGCTAAGCGAGGCGAGATAAATACCCGATGGAAGTCGTTTCGTACACCATTTCAGGACACACTGTACAATGCCATTCTCTTCTCGCGCGAATAAGCGATATTTTCGCGCCTAATGTGTCAATGTACCTTACCTACTAGTACTCGCGAGCCTACTGCTATTCATCTTTTGCGAATCTCTCTGGAATGCATCCATACAGTGATAAATGGCACAACAATCTGCCAGAGTGTAATTTTCAATGATTGCTCGAGACGAAGCTGGACAGCTTCCGAACTTCGATGAAAGATGGTAAATGCGTTGTATGTACGAGAATATGCAAGATTACCGTGGATATATGTGTACGAGGTATACGTGACGCAGTTAGGCACACAACGTTTTGAGTAACTTTCCATGTTCGTGAGTTCATCGTATTTAATTTCTATTTAATTTCCATTGCTTTGCTTATTAATCACTCATTTCGCTCAACATGTATATTCACACGCGTGTCATTGAACTCCTTAATCCCTGCCGTTAGTCCTGCGATTTCGTGGGGTTGTAAGACTTTACAGTTGCTCGCGCAAATAAAACCCCCCCGAGTTGGAAAAGCGTACAAACTTCGAGCCGGCGCCTTCGATCGAAGTGCGCCAAACAGATGTACATATACATATTAATTGGAGAAACAGGTTCGGGGCCGTAACTTTCCTTTTCAGGTTCAATAATGCAATCTGGCGCTTAATGTATACACACGAGCGTGCTCTCGCACCTGGGGATATATGAGCAGATTTTTTTCCGGTGACTTCCCAATTAACCGGCCGAGTTGAAAGCTTTTTCAGTACAGGCATGCACTAAGGCTCGAGATATGCGCTAGACGATGAAAAAAAAAAAAAAAAAAGAGGGCCGGGGGAAAGGAAGCTATGCGGAAGTGTCCCAGCGAGTCTCCACCCGGGGCGTTTTCACTTTGATATTATACTGTGTGCTCGAGTGTCTGCGCGCGATTGGGCGAGGAAATATAAGAAGAAAGGCTTTCTCGCTGCCGAGCGCGACCGGGAGGTGAGTGTGGGGGGAGGTCCAGCTGAGAGTGTTATCCTTCGATGATGCAAGGCGGACGACGTTAGACCTCGTATACCACCTTGTTTTCTCGCTCGCGAGGTAAGTTATGCTGTTGTCTATATACCCCCCTTTTTTTTTTTCTTTCAAAAGATCTTGCGATGTTTGCATTTTCTTTTTGTTCCTCTTTGCTCCTGGATTTCACTTGGGTACGGTTTGAAAATAGTAACTATAACATGTTACGTATTTGATTTACGATATCGATCGCGTACGTACGTGGTAGCCCGTGGTTATTTTTTTGATAAACACTCCGTGAATCGCTTGAAAGTCGAGACTGGCTTCCTTTCTATCCTCGAAAAAAATCAAAGCACAGCTGACGTAGAAACGCAAATGTAATCACAGTCTTCTGTCTCGTATAAATATCGGCAGCGTTTTTATTTTCCAATTATCTTTAACGCCAGTTTCCTGTCCCGTCGTAACTCCACTTTGGACATTCGCCGATGCGAAAAGCATGTACAAGGTACGGGGCAAAAACCAATACCCCCGCGCTTGAAAGTAGAGTGCAATAAACATGCCGGGAGCAAAAACAATGGCGCGATGCTCTGAATACGAGGTCGAGGAAAAAAATCATCTCCAGCCCGTGTATAACCTACCTTATACATGAACGAGAAAACTGCAGCTCAGCCGTGGGTGTACATACCAATACACGCGTGTCTTGTACGTATCATCGGACGTAGCGGGTGAAAGTGGTGGATCGGTATAATCGGATTTGAGAAAAGTCCGAAATGGAGATCGGCTCGCGCGTCTCGGTAACTGACCAGTGAGTTTGGGCGTGGGTGCGTTAATGGGCGGGCATTGATGCGAAGGTGACCGGGGATCGATGAAAGCACGAACACGTAAGGATGATCGTACCTGCCGATAAAAGAATTTTAGTTACGCGAGTCGCGAAACAGTGTATTACTTAATGGACTCCCTTTCGTTTTTTTTGTTTTTTTCTCATTCTTTCTGATTTCGTGGGGGCGTTTTCGTTTTGGAATAAATCAATTATGTAAAAGAGTTGGCGAAACGGTGTGTGGAACTTTTTTCTTTATTTTGCTTCGGAGAAGTGAAAAAGTGTTGGAGGACTGGGCGAGGACTTTCCGAAGGGGATAAACAGCCACGAGTGTAAATCATCGTCTGTACATGTACATACTCGATGTCTTTATTGCGGATTAGGTATATCCATGTCAGACGAGACACGAGCCTTTTTCAATGCTTGCCCAATGCACCTGCTGCTGATATACCATACATTTGCCGTTACATCGAGATTTAGAACGTTTTTGATGTATCTACTTTCATTTTCTGCCTCTGCAACTACTCGCTCGATATTTTTATCGCCCGAATGTTACAACCGGCCTTCGAAAGTTGCAATTTTACAGAAATCCCCGCGTATACATTTTTAAGTTACAGTTTGATGTATGAAAAATGTCCCCCTTTGATACCATCTAAAATAAAAAAGATCATGATGAAAAGCAAAGAAAAAGGAAGACAAATCGAGTGGTGCTGCATAGGATGCTCTCGCTCGGACGATCGAAGGCGCACTGGTGCTGCCGGTGATCCTGTCCCCCCTCCCTCCGAGAATCGGCAGTCCTGCGCCGCTACCGGCAGGGGCCAAGCTCTATATAAGAGACCGACTCGCCGGCTCGGACCCGACAGATAAAGGCCCATCGCGCGCGAGCGAGTCGTTACGATCGTTTTTTTGTTTTTTAGTCTCCTTTGGCTTTCCGGTGTTGTCTCCTGGTTCTTCTTTCTGTGATCCAACTGCATTTTAACGGAGAATCCATTCGGGAATACATTCTGGACGCCACCTACTGATACAGGTAACGGTGTGAATTGTCCGTGTATAAGTATGCATTGTGCAATTACCTGTTTTGATTGATTTTGCTGTTGTTCTTGTTCGGATTTCAATCTTTGTAAATTACGATTTCAACGTGAAAAGTGACGTTATACATCTTTGGTTTTTTTTCAATAAAGGCTCATTATAAACAAATCAGTTGAGATTCAGTGCGTTAAATTAAATATGTATAAGTGATTGCTCGATATTACTATGATTGATAATTTTTAGTAGCCTACGAATAAAAACCAATAAAGAACTAGAGAACTTTTGTAAGAAAATCAAAAATTCTTACTTATACACAACAAATTAAAAATGACCGTTTTGGGACAGTAACATTACCGTGAAACGGTGAAAATTCCTCAAGCGGTTATACCTTACAAAGGCCTTCATTTTTTATTTCTCTCGGTGCACTTTTGATACTTGGGTCAAAAGACACAATGAACAAGTATAGCACCATTGAATAAAAATCCGAGAGTTTCTTTACCGGTATAACGCGCGCTGACACGCCGTACAACACCCGAGACATTATTTTACCACGCATAAATATTCCAACGACGATAGCAATCGAAATGCACGCGAGTGCCTGTCCTACACAATGGGGCCTACTCGACGAAGCTGTCAAACCCTCCCAACTCGAGTCGACAGTGCGAAAATGGGTATTCGGCCCTGCCTAGGATGCAAATGGAAAGACAGAAAAAAGAAAGACGGAGTAACAAGAGCAAAGTCTCGACCAAGGCGGAAACGCGCGTCTACGTATATCTTGTGTGGTGCAACGGGTAACGCGTTATTAATCACTTTCATCGACCGTAGCGGTGTTTACCGGCTCGTTAGGTCGGGGGAAATCGAGCGTTGAACTGCACGTTACGGGGTGCAATGGGAACTTGCACCGGTGCAGGCTTTAAGATATTTGGGATCCGTGGGTCGTTCATGGCGTGCGAATGTGAGAGAAGTTCTTTTTGTTGCGCTTGAATGGTTACTCGAGCGAGTTTCTCACAATGGTGAGGCCAATTTTATTTTTTAACTTCGCGCAGTGCTTTTTTTTAAATTTTGCTCTCCCATGTCGATTAGGCGATACGTGGAAATCATGGGTTACGAACGGATGGATTGATATCGGTGCAAAAACTACCGGTCGGGAGGTATAATTTACAGTTTTATCGTCACGTTAATTAGCCAAGGGGCAAAGAGAGAGAGAGAAAGCATATATAGCAATGGAAGATAATTTACGTCCAGCTTTGGTATTTAACTAGTATGGACTTGCCATAACTTGTATAATTTACAATATATTATTGATTAGAATGAGCATACGTGACATCGATCACAAGCTACGAAAAACGTCCAAAGCATGATATTTACAACGCGCGTTAGCTCATTTTTATTGCGTGTCGATTCCTTGTAAGAGAACCCACTCGAGAAAAAACCATTAATAACACCCCGTTCCGCGCAGACAACAACAAAAAGTCGAGTAAAGCCGTAAAAAGTTGAAAAAGTAAACAAAGCAATGTAGCCCAATTTCCCAGTCGGCCAACAAGTAGGTACGGCTTGTGCAAGTCCCCCGGAATAATCGCGAAAACGAAAAACTGCCCGCGCGTCCAGCGGCTTACGAAACCTCGGTAGCGCGAACGGGTACATCCAGCAAAGGCAGCACAATTACGTTTAGCGGAGACCGGCCCCTTCGGGATGCATGGACACTCGCTCCCGGCGCGTAACGAGCACACGCGTCTCCGGCCGTTGCTCCAGATTGCCTTTTTCAAACGCCAGCCCCCTCACCGTGCCAACTTTGCTGTCACGCGCCAAGGGAGAGCTTCGGGCTATACGCCAGAATGTACCCGCCGGACAACTATCTCCCCTTTCGTTCGCCGTGGGTATTAAGTGTACGGTGTACTGCCGCAGGCGACCATTGCGCAACAAGCCCCTCCCGTCTTTTGGCCGCTCCTTGGAGGCTCTGTTGCATTTTTTCTCGCGCCCCATTTTTGAGAGACCCGTGCGTTTATTATCTCCGAAGCATGAAACCGGCTGGGCTCCGTAGACGCCCAACCGGATGGACTTCTTTCTCGGAGTGGGTGATCGGGACCGAGATTTTCGACCCATGTAGGGATCGTGAAGCAGGGAAAAATTAAATTTGCCTTTTACTGGGCTCCAGCTAACTTGTCTTTGTGCAACGTAAAGTTCGGAATTAACCGGGTGATCGATGTGCTCGCTTTGGAGGGGGGCACCTCGCTTGAGATCTTGATCACCGCGCGTGGGAATTATTTTCTCAAACAAATCGCTAGAAAGCCTCGGAAGTGTTTCCCGAAACCTACTTCGTTGAGTCTCATTTTATTTTATTCCCCATAAAAACGGGCTAATCGCAGCCTCCACCGTACCTGAATGTAATTTCTGCTGCCAATGTGGACGCTGCACGGTCGCAAAATTGAATCCCCGGGGAAAAAATTGCGTTAGAGCCCATAAATCGTCAATTGCGTCGAAATGGGCCGTATGCCTAATAGTCGACGTCAAAATAAACTATTGCGAGTGGTAATTACAGGGTACGTAATGTATTTGCGTATGTAATGTGTCTCAATTCATTTCTCGCTGCTCGTAAAAATAGTCGCACGCAATTTCGCTCGAGGAAATCGGTAACAATGCCCCTGTGGCTATTTCCACTGATAAGAACGCGCTTTGGATTCTTAGAGCGATCGGTTTTCGAAATGAATTTGGAGTAGGAAAGCTACCCTATCTCGTGTTACGTATCAGCGCTTGACTAGTTCTCAGTAAGATCGAGTTGTACAGTAATAATACGAAAGTATGCTCAATACGCGACAAAACTGAAAAATCGTCCGGCGGAAAATCTAAGCTGCGTGTTCGTCCCGGTCATTATCCTCGCGATAAGAGACCATAGATTTCTCCATGTCTACACGCGTGTTCAAGTACGTGCAGGATATCTCTCTTTTATTACAGTCACGATGATTGTGGCAATTTGGCCGTCTCGCGCTAGCCGGCGACCGATCCGTCAATCGGCGCAATACAACCGAGCAACGCTAAGTAGACACGCTCCTCTGCAACTTTGTCTTTTTTGCTTTGTTTCTTACTGGTCGGTTTTCTAATCGAAAGTCTTCGCGTACGATTAGATTACTGGAGCGAGTTGTTGTTATTACGAAAATGCCGGACCGACGTATTGATGGAAATCGGCAATTATCGGTACGGAGATCGGTTATTACTCGATACTGTGGCTGCACAATTATTGAGGGGATATGGTTTTCCTTTTCAAAAGCGTTGACAGATTCGTTTTTACAGCTGTTCCAGGGCCTGTGATTAGCAGGCTTTTTGATACTTAAGTATGTAGTAAATTAAGAGATGAAACAAGAGATCGGTTTCGGGGGATAATAATCATCAAACAGTTTTTCCAATCGGTTTAGTTTTTTTTCAATCGTTTTTCAAATGTAGTATTACGTAAATATTATTTCTATCGCAACACAGTCAACGAATCGTAAAAACCTATAAGGTGCAACATGTCTTAATAGTTTCGTACCCGATCTACTGCTCATAGTTTTTTTAGTAATCCCAATGATTGCACGTAATATCAAGTGAGTAACTTTTGTAATAATTGACTCTTACTTTCCTTTTCTTATAACTTTGTGTCAGAACTGTTCATACGGCAAAGTGTCAGTGTAATATACTCTAATAAAAAAGTCGTCTTACTAGTCTCGGACCTGATCTACTGAATTTAGTTTTTCACCAATCCACAAACATTGCAGTTAAGTGACTTGAGTAATAACTGACACTTACTTGAATTTTCTTTCCATAGTACAGATGTGTAAAAACTATTTACGTATCATTCGAAGCCCTAAGTGCTCTCTAGCAAAAGTTGTCTTACCAGCCTCGTACCTGATCTACTGCCTATAGAAATGACAACAGTCCCCAATAATTCTCCATAATATTAAGTAATTTTTTAACAATCCGCATCCATTTCTTCCAATTGTAATGATGGGTAAAAACGATATATATCATACATCGCCAGTCCGTACAATCATGAATAAGTCGTCTTACCAGTCTCGTACATGATCTACTGTCTATCACGATTTTTAGTAATTCATAATGATTGCACGTATTTTTATGTAATATTTGTAATAATTAATACTCACTTTGTCTAATTGTAATAATGAGTAAAAATTATATATGGATAATACATTGTCAGTACATACACTCGCAAAAAAGTCGTCTTACTAATCTTGTACCTAATCTACTGCCTATAGAAATTTTTAATGTTGCATAATCATTGCACGTATTGTTAAGCAATTTGTTTGTAATCAATATTTATCTATTCTAAGGGTGTCAAAACTCTTTATATTTCACATTGTCAGTACGTGCTTTTATGAAAAGTCGTCTTACCAGTCTCGAACCTGATCTACTGTTTACAAAGGTTTTTCATAGTTCCCAACGATTGCACACATTTTTAAAGTAATTTTTGAAATAACTAACACTTTTTTCGGATTGTGATGATGTTTAACAAGTATTAATACATTATACATTGTCAGTACGTACTGATGAAAAATACGAAAATCGTCTTACCAGCCTCGTACCTGATCTACTGCCTGTAGAGTTTTTCAATAATCTCCCATAATTCTACATAAAATTAAGTAATTTTTTAACAATTAACACCCATTTCTCCTAAAAGTGATAATAGGTATATATCATACATCACCCGTACGTACCTTCATGAATAAGTCGTCTTACCAGTCTCGTACATGATTTACTGTCTATCAAGATTTTTAGTAATTCGTAGTAATTACACGTATTTTTATGTAACATTTGTAATAAATAATAATTATTTTGTACAATCTTAATAATGTATAAACATTATTTTTGTACAGTATACATTGTAAGTACGTACACTTGCAAAAATTCGTCTTACTAAACTCGTATCTAATCTACTGTATATAGAAATATTTTTAATAATCCATAATCATTGCATGTTTTGTTGAGAAATTTTTTTAGTAGTTGACATTTAATTATTCTAATTGTAGCAATATGTCAGAGCTATTTATATTTTACAATATCAGTACGTACTTTCACGAAAAAGTCGTCTTACCACTCTCGTACCTGATCTATTGTCGATAGTGTTTTTCAGCAGTCCCTAATGATTTTACTTAATGCTAGGTAACTTAATAACTGACATTTTACTATTTTTCTTGTTGTGGTGAAGTTTAACAACTATTAATACATCATACATAGTTAGTACGTACTCTAAAGAAAAAGACGAAAATCGTCTTACCAGTGTCATACCTGATCTACTGCCTATATAGATTTTCAATCATTTCTAGTTATTACACGTATTGTTATGTTATTTTTGTATAATAATAACAACTTATTTCTCTAATTGTGATATTGTGTAAAGTATAATACATTGTCGGTACATAATCTCATTAAAAAGTCGTCTTACCAGACTCGAACCTTATTTGCTTTTTTTTGGGCTTTTTAATAATTCTTTATAATCGCACGTATTGTAAAGTAATTTTTGTAATAACTAACACTTTTATTTGAATTATGATATAGTTAAACATTTATTAACACATCATACCAGTCGTCTTACCAGTCTCGTACCTGACCTACTGCTCATAAAGATTTTTAATTATTCCTTATGATTGCACGTGTTGTTATTTACTTTTTGAATAATGACCATTTATTTATTCTACTTGTAAAGATGTGTAAGAACTATGAATATCGTAAGTTATGAGTAATTACACCTAGGTCTTATCCTTGATGTGCTGCTTATAGATTTTCAATAATCTCGAATGATTGGGCGTAATGTCAGGTAACTTTTATAATAACCAACACATACTTTACTTTTTTTTTTAATTTTGATGAAGTGTAAAAACTATTTATGAATCTTACATTGTCACTACGTACACTCGTTAATAAGACGTCTTACCAGTCTCGAACCTGATCTACTGTTCATAGAGGTTTTTAGTGATTCCCATCGATTGCACGTAATGTTACGTAATTTTTGTAACAATTAACACTCTTATTTGTGTTGCGATGATGTTTAACAACTATTAATACATAATACGTTGTCAGTACGTACTCTAAAGAAAAAGACGAAAGTCGTCTTACCAGCCTCGTACCTGATCTACTGGCTAAGGAGATTTTCAAAAAAATGCCCTACGATTGCACGTATAGTGTTGAGTAATTTTTCTTCATAACTTTCTAGTAAATCAAAAGAATTTATAAGTAAAAATTAACTACAAGAGTCAAAGAAAATCAATTTCAATATACATGTAGCTCTGGTAATTTTATCGCCACGCAAGAACCGCGATGGATCGTAAAAAATCCGCATCATGCAAAAACCTAAGATTTCGCAAGTCATGTCCATGCGTAGGGGTATGTCGTAGCAGTAGAAAAATGGGAACAATTCCTCGGCTAAAACAAAACTACCACCGGTACGTGGCTCGAGGAGCGAAAATCTTTCTTCTCTAAAACAACCAGGAAGCAAGTGGGTAGTAAAGACGCGAGTCCATTGATACGAATAGCACTTTTTTTTTTTTTGCTTCGAGCACGTATAAACTTTCACCGCAGCCGGGTCTGTACTGTTCGCACAAGGTCCACCGGCTCGCCTAATGATCGGCCAACAATTTCCCTCTGCTCTCCGGAATGCGGGGTCTCGTTAGCTCGGCGGCTCTTTCGCGCTGTACGTTAGAATTCATTACCATTTGCGGAGGAGAAAAATTTTGACATCTCTGTGTGCGTCTCCCTTGTTGGAAGCGGAAAATGCGCGGTTTCGGTGATTACGTTCGGCCGATTTTCGTGAGTTTCGAGATCTGCGGACGGAGAGCTGATTGAGCCAGAGATGATAATTGACGGTTTTCGGGGGCACGTATAATTGGACTAGGAGTGGTTTGTACCTCTGTATTCGTGGGAGTCTTTTTTTCCAAAACACCGCGACGTCAAGCTGACGAGGTCTAATTTCGAGTGGTTGCATTTGTAAAAGGGAACGGCTGCCCGAAAGTGGGCACGCACCTCATTTTCAATGAATTTTCCTTTTGTAAACTGAGCAGCAGCGGCACCTTTTCCTACATCTCCTTGGTCGGTAAAAAAAATGTAAAAAGATTATAATATTCGCGTGCATGCGGCGTGGGTCGTTTTGTTATATCGTCCCGAGTTGAGCAGAAACAATATCCCATTCTTTCGAAGCGCCACACTCGCAAATCTCCCTAATTGCAACGCCATCGCAGGTGTAAAAATTTCAACGGTCTTCCCCGTAAGAATAAATCCCCTGGCACTCTGATTATCCGAAAAATACGCAAACGCCAGACAGACTGAATATATTAGTTATCGGAAGTAAATGGCGCCCCATACTCTCGTGTTAGATCGCTACGGTTGGTACGGCCGATCTATCACGTTTCGGGTAATGTACTACCTTTCCGCGACGTGGTATTCCTTTCCCTCTCGTGTGTACGCGATACCACACACGTCGCTCCCACGCACCGCGACATTTCCGCGTAGCTGGTAGGTACACGTGGACAGCACGCGCATGGCGTACCCGACGGATCTTCTGACAGTCTTCCAAGTCGTGCATAGTAGAGAGAGGAGATAAATTAACGAGACGCGCGTACCGATACTGGCATCGAGCAAGTGACAGGTGTATGTATGTGGGTACCTTTAAACATGCACACGCAGCGCAGGTGACCACGGGGTGAACGTCCTTTCGAGATCGTCAGAGATCGGCAATGGGTGATAAGTGTCGTAATGCAAAGGAGGACGGTCTTTCTTTGCGCAGCTGTAGTCAATGGGCGATTAGTTTTCATGTGGTATCATCAAGTACGGGTAATTGATTTTTTGGGAGATTCAACGAGAATAAGAGTCGAAATTCACGTAAGAAACGCGCCTATACGCGTCATTACGTTGGAATATTAAAATGAACACATTTACCGAACAATGTGAAAACGTCATTTATGAGCCGATTTGTCGTTACGTGATTGGATGATGCTTCATCATCGTTGTTCCCCTTGTGTTTTTCCATTTTCTCGGATAACGTGCATTTCACTAACGTTGAAAAAAAGGTTAAAGATCAGACATAAAGTAACTTTTGTAATATACACCTGATTACATGCATTGTAAACTTGAGAAAGAGAAATTTGTCGTACACTCTATTTTTTTCCCCCATGAATGAAGTGTCATCACTATAGCTATTATGTAGGGAATTGAGTGTTCAGTATACAGAATAGCATACACATTTATCTCTATTTATCTCCAAAGTGCATGATACCCATGTACATACCAGGAGGATCACCATAATCAAACTCAATCCATCTGTATGAGAAATGCCGAGTGTATACAACCATTAATTCACCAGTTGTCTGTGGTAACGCGTATAAAATATACTTATCACGTATCGTGCACGTAATACATCATCTTGTCTACACACACGCACACACCAGCTATTATTAATTTCAACTGCAATTGCATATACTTTGTCATTAAAACTAATAACAACGGCAGGGGCAATCTAAACCCGCATCTAATCACCCGATGCAGCTATATATGTACACATAGGAATAAGTTAGCCCTGCTGTAAAAGCTATTAATTAAGTTTCCTTCGTACGCGCGGACGCAAAGCGAAGAAATTGCGCTCCCCCCGCCCCTTTTTTGCTCTCCGGCGCGAGTATAACGACCCGCGGGCTTCATTAACCGAACGGTCGCGGCTCGGCGAAAGCTTTCAAAACTTTTTCCACGACGACGACAGCGGTGGCGGACGTTTGGCCTTTTATAGAACACTTTGCGGTTGGTTGATCGTCTCTTTCCTAAAAGGCTTTCTTTCGGTGATGCATACTCGGGGACAGGGTACGCGTGTGCGCGCTGTAGGACACGCGGAATTTCGAAACAAATACAAAAGTTTTTTTTTTCGTCCTTTCGCGGCGTTTGGCAATTTTGCGGGTACACCTACGTATCTTTTGTTCTAAGGCTGCTTCTCGCGAGGATACAATGACGAAACCACGATCGGCTCGTTAAGTATCGAAGAGGGAAACGAGGCGTGCATGGGTGCAACGGCTTTCTGAAAATGAGGAACCGATTGTTTATACGATGGAGTTGGAAAAGTTTTTTTTTTCATCGTTGGCCGTATAGAGGATAAACAGATATCTCTGAACTATCCGTGTTTGTTGACGTAGAAAGCGCCAACCGGTGATTCGTCACTTTACGCGCGTACAAAGGTGTGCGATGTACCTGTACTTTATTTGGTGAAATTTCTCTCTCCGATCGCACTGCGTGCCTGACCGTGAAATTCAAAAGAAATTTTCACTTTTTTTGTTGTCATCGTGCACTAGATACACGCATTCTATAGATGGTAAAAGTGTATACCGTACACTTTTTGACGTAAGCTTGAAAAAAAAGCGCCGAGTCTCGAATACTTGAGCACAATGGAGTGTCTGCTCAACCAATCGTACCTACAGAGGAAAAAGCCAGAGAAATCGAGATTACGCTTCTTCGCGTGAACTTGCTCGTTGAACCTTCTCGTCACGCGCGAGACCCTCCTCTCTTTGTTCTCCTTATCCGGTGCTTCTCTAATGCCTCGCGACGCGACACTGAACTCGACTCGACGACCGATTAATCGTTAAAATACAAAACAGAGAGAGAGAGAGAGAGAGAGAGAGAAATCGGCGGATTCGAGCGCGTCAAAAATAGTCTCATGCACGCGCGATCGGCCGATTTCTCTCTTGGCTCAAGTGTACGTACAGCCGAGAAAGTACCATTATCTCGTTATTAGAATTAATATCGAACGAGAGTCGGTCTCTTCGTACAAGTCGCTGTTAAATTGTACGCAACTTACTTGTACTTATCGCGGACAAGTTCGGCGAACTGGTCGATGAAGCAAAACAAATAACAGACGAAACAATGGATGAATTAATTATATATGTGCATTTTAATTCAGCGCCGAGTGTTCCAAGGCACACTTGCCGGCAATCATCACAGGTGCTGTACCGAGAAATCAAATTTCGCGCGAAGCCGATCCGTGGGTGTATTCCATTACCGATCTGCGATCGCGAGAGGATGAACTCAGCAATCCTCGGCTTCTCTGAAAAAAAAATCGTTCGCCAACGCGAGACACTATCCTTTTTTTGTTTTTTTTTTTAAGTGGACAATGAAATTACAAAGGGACGAGCGCGTATTGCTTCTCCTTCGTATACACTCGGTCACGCGCTTTCTTCCGATTTCACGATCGCGACGGCTTGCGTACCTGCAGTTTTCTTTGCGGTCTCTCTGTCAGGCGCGCACTTTTTGACTCGTGATTCGATTGTTGGGAGCAACTTTCGAGACTTTCGCGCGTGTAATAGCCAACGGACGAGGGCAGAGGCTGTTTCAGGCGGAGTTTATCATCCGCCAGCTGCCGTATATATAGGACGGCGGGGTATGCGAGAGCTCTAGCGCGGAAGATTTGTTTTTACGATCAGTTTGCCCCGAATGAGGTATGACTGTGGGTTACGAGACGAGCCGAGGTGCTCGAGGATGTGGGTCGCGACAGGTTTACGGGCTGACCGACTGACATGAAATTTTGCAAGAACTGTCTAGCTTTTGTTCAATATTTTTTATGGTGTATAGCGCGAAAACTGCGGGACGCAAACGCCGCCGATTTTTTTTTTTTTTTTTTTTATGTTCAAACGTTTATTTTTTGGTGTTGAACAAACATTAAAATTGATTTTTAAGGTACTTCGAGTGGTATGTGTATTTATGTGCATAAGTATATTAACACAATACTAGATTAATTAGGCTATGAATATAATTATATATAATATAAAGCCAATTCAAATTTCGTGGATAGTAGCTTGATTTTTTACATCACAACCTGGTAGTTTGAAACTCAACAGAATAAGTAGAGGACTCTCGCAAAGTCTGGTTTTGTTGTACAACAAATTGTATAAATCTAATTGTTACTATATTGGCATTTATGTTCTCTGAAAAGAAAAACAAAGAATATTATGTTTGCTGCGGCAAGGTTTATTCCTCAAGTAAAAATAATCATACTTCTCCCTTTGTCAGCAGCTCACAGAGATCGGTAGCGAATAAGAACAGAGGGAAAGAAAAAAAAAAAAAGCAAAAAAGGAAATGCACCGGCTGTGCCTGCTGCTCGGGGCAGCCGCGCTCTGCGCCGCCCAGTACGACAACATCGAGGCACGCTCGGTCGCCTACCCGAGCAAATCAAGCCTGGGCCAACTGTACAGTAGCTTCGGTGGCTCGCCCGGCTACCGCGACAACAGCTACGAGGACAACGCCGTGACGCCTTCGCCCACGCCGATCTACCGACCCACTGGACAAACGGTGAGTACTTGATCTATTTTTGTACGCATGCATGTGGTACTGACGAAAAAAATTGAAAAATCGGTTTTTCATCGATTTTTCAGGTCTACAGAAAACCGACGATCGACGCGTCCCGGGAGTACCAGACGCCCGTGAGGCTAACCCAACAGCAGCGCGAGCAGATCCGCGGCAGCCGACCCCAGCAGTTCACAAAGAACGGAAAGGTATATTATGCACTGGTACACATAAACGCAAATGCAATCCATTGTTTCCCGCGAACCCTCTTGATATATCCTCCGCTGGAAACCCGTCCGCAACCTAAAAATCTGACCAATATGACCCACAGCTCGAAGAGGAGCTGGAAGAGGAAAAGGACGAACCCGACCGGTTGAGCTTGCTGCTGCCCCAGAGCAAGTTCGACTGCGTTGGCAAGCAGACCGGCTACTACGCCGACGAGGAGCTCAACTGCGAGGTCTTCCACTATTGCCAGGACAATGCCAGGCACTCCTGGATCTGCCCCGAGGGCTTCACCTTCCATCAGGTCATTATTTACTTTATTTGTACAAATCTGCGGGGTTTTTTTTTCGTTTTTTTTTTTTTTTTTCGTGATTCCTCGAATAACACAATTCATTGAAACGCGATCAAAGTGATCGGTATTGCAAATAAAGCAACACCCGATGAGCAATGATATTATAACCCGGGATCGAAATGAACGCAGGTCCACCTGATCTGCATGCCACCGAACGGGGACATAAGCTGCAAGAAGAGCTCGCAGTACCACTTTGTTAACGAGTACCTGTACAAGCCGCTCAACCTCGACGAGGCCGAGAGCAAGCCCAACGTCACGCTGCGGTACAGCGAGAGGTACTTCCCGTCCGACATTTACACGGACGAGCGAGAGAGCGGGGAGTACCGGTCAAGCTCGCCCGTTCGCCGACCGGTGAGTAAACACATCCCCGCCCGTCAATTTTAATACATACCGATCGATAAGTGAAATGATGAAAATGACGATCAGGTGTACGTGGCCCAGCACGCCATCCCGACGATCAACAGTATACCGAGTGGAGGCCGTCCACAGCCTTCGGCTTCGACGCCGCAGTACCGCCTCCCCGTGAACCAGGTGTTCCGCAGTCCCGAGGAGGTCAACATACCCTTGCAGCAGAGACGACCGCAGATACAGTCGCCCCAGGCCCTCAGGAGGTTCCCCGGGGTCCGGCCCGAGGAGGAGGACTACTAGGCGTCCAAGTGTCTCTCTCGCAGTCGAGGCCGAGATTATCATTATTATTATTATTATTATTATTATTATTATTATTATTATTATTATTATTATTATTATTATTATTATTATTATTGTATTTTACCATTAACTCTAGATTATCTATCGGGAGAAACGTCAGGACTGGAGGAATATCGATTTTTTTTTTCTTTTCTTTTCTTTTCTTTTCCGTCGTTTCGATCAAAGTATCGGAGTTAAAGTGCTTTGATTCAGAACTGTCAATTTTTTGCACAAAATTCAACAAAACACACTCGCCAGTGAGAGGAAATCATCGAAAATTCCCTTACGATTTTCGTACCCATATATATCAGTCCGATCGGTATATATTTATACATACACACATCATTTACACGCATCGTCAAGTTACGCCGTGCATGTTTTTTTTTTTTTTTTGTCTGACGTACTTACAAACATCTAATGTTATTTAATAATATATAAACGATTTTATCGTTAAGTTTTTGAAAGTAGTTTTATTCAATAACGATCGAAGCAGACGAGCCGAGGAGTCGAAAGGGCCCATAGCCGCTACGTATATGTAAAACACGAAATTTGTTACAGCGATAACGTGTGGTTGTATATATAATATGTGTATTTCAATGTGACCTGTTGCGAAAGAGAAATCGAATAAGTATACGTTAAAGCGCGATCTTAATCATAAATAGTACAGTGCAGGGTATATTGTTTGTCGTATATATATTATTTGCACCCGTACAAAAGGTGCGGCATATGTACATATACGCTGCACTTTATGCTGTATGTTTACAAATATTGAGATACAAACGAATAAATAAACTGTTGCCGTGTTTTTCTTTTTTCCAACTGAACCTTGTATTATCATTTCTTCTTTTTCATATCTCGTCCCGTGCTTACCTTTACGCTTCGCTACTTTTGCATAAATGACAACAATATATATTATAATGACAGCTCTCGCAACGAGAGTTTGCGAATGAGTGGTTTCAAAATTAATTTCGCGTTCCAAAAAGCTCCAAAGCCTCTCTGCGCTCTCTAACGGCGACACCGTCAACCAAACGAATATATACGGGTGTTGTGCCGACTATATGGCGTCTGTTGTTACGGACGACAACCGACAATTACCGACTGCATCTCCCATTCTCCCGCATCTTCCGCACACGCGTCTCTCTCTCTGCGAGATTTTCGTCCCACAAGTTTGCAGCTCTCACCTTTTGTTTCCCCGCATCTCTTGTAAAATTGGCGCGTGGTTGGTGGTTCCGTCGATTCGTGGCATCTACTTCAGTTTTATCGTTTATAAGTACCCGTTTGACCGCAAACAAGAGTCCATTAATTCACCCTTTCTTTGAACAACAACATATTGTAGCCGCCACCAAGCCGAAATTGCCGACTTTGTCCTCGTCTCTCGTGCGCGTCGTCGTATGTTTTTGTAGCAAATAATATACTTATTACGCAAAGTTTGTGCGTATAGGTGCGACGCGCTCAAGAAAAGGTTATATTGAACTAATTGAACTCTTACGCTAACGTTGATCATTTGCTGTTGGTAGACGTTCACACTCGTAATTTACTTTATTGGATTTTTGGATCAAGTGTTTACATCTAATTACTAACTATAAAGAGCCATGGCCGCTGCGGCGGCTGCTGCGCTCCTCGACGAGCTCATGGGCAGGAATAGAAACGTTTTGCCAAACGAAAAACCCAAGGAGCTCAACTGGGAGGACTCCGAGGTGAGTTGGTTCTTTCGTTGTCTTCTATATATCTTTTCCTACGTTTTCCAGTATTGAGTTTACTTTTGATTTTCGTTATTGCAAACAATCGTGATTGATTCGTTTTGCTCCACATTTCCCATCATGAGAGTTAACATGGATAAATGTTTTTAGTTCTGCAAGTTGTACCTCGTCAAATTCTGTCCACATGACTTGTTTGTTAATACAAGGGCAGATTTGGGAGCCTGCTTGAAAGTACATGACGATGAGGCCAGAGAATTGTATGAAAAAGCTCCCTACAGTTACCGCAAGCAACAGTACGAAGACGAGTTTATCAGATTTTGCCAAAGCATGCTCAACGAAGTGGAGAGAAAAATTGTCAAAGGCAAACAACGACTGGCCTTAATTGGGAGGACAGAAGCCGTGAGTAATAAGGATGTTTAGCAATGTGTAGTTTTATGTGAATTGAGCCTATTGAATGAATTCTTTCTTCACACAGCCAACATTGTCACCTGCTCAAACTCAAAAGAATGAAGAACAAATTACCTTGCTCTCGGAAAAAATTAACAAACTGGTGGAAGAAGCGGAACAGAGTGGAATTCAGGGCAATGTTGAACAGGCTCAAGGCTTGATGCGTTTGTGCGATCAATTAAAGGAAGAGAGGGAGACTTTGCGTAAATCCAACGACAATAGCCATTACAACCAAGTAAGCAATTTGCTGAGCTTATTCATACTTTTGAACAAACTAAAAATGACTGTTGTATTTATTTATACGTGTATATCTTTCATAATTCATTTCAGACTGCAGAATTAGCTGCTGCCCAAGAAAAACAAATGGAAGTCTGTGATGTTTGTGGCGCATTCCTTATCGTTGGCGATGCTCAACAACGAATTGATGATCATTTAATGGGTAAACAGCATATGGGCTATGCCAGGTTGAAGAGTGCACTGCAAGAGATTCAGGTAAGCTTCCCAGATTTAACAGAAATGCTTTAAAAACTATCAGGGCATTAATTAAATATTTTTCCAGGGCAAGCGAGAAAAACTAAGAGAAGAAAAAGATATGGAAAGAAAACGATCACGGGATGAAGAGGATAGACGACGAAGACATGACCGTGGCAGAGATCGGGAAAGAAGAGATAGGCACAGAGACAGAGCTGGAGATAAGGGAGGAGATAGAGGAGACAAGGGGGGAGATCATGATAGAGACAGACGTAGAAGAAAGGAGGAAGAAAAAAGATGTGACCCGCAAAGGTAAAAATTATACTGGAAACTTTAAAATTTTATGTATGCTTAAGCTAACGATTAAAAATTATATTTTAAGAAATTCTAAGCATCGAAGTAGAAGTAAGTCCAAAGAAAAGCACGATCGTCGAGATGAAGACAAAGATCGGCGCCATAAAGACCGAGGTTAGTACTCTGACTTATTTCGATTTTTGCTTGTCTCATGTTTAAATGATATTTTCATCTGAATTTTTGTTCTACAGGTAGTCATGATCATCATTCTAACCATCAAAATCGCAAACGACACCGATCCCGAAGTAGAAGTCACAAGTAACTACTCTTGATCGGTTAGTGAGTGAGCGAAAATTCAGGTATGCACTTTACAATTTACTTATTAACGTCTCAATTACTGTACAGATTGTTTTTCACCAGGTAAGTTTCATTAGCTGCATTTTTTAAACCAAAGTAGATTTTTTTTTTTTTTTTCAACTCGTACTTTTCATTTCGATTGATATTCTACTTTTCTTGATTGATATTTTAACTTTTCATTCGATTTTCTATTTACATGAATTTTATTGTCAGTGTGTAACTCATTTACTAATAAATTTAAGAAAAAAAAGGTGCCTAGTTTAAAAACTTTGCACCTACATACAGTTCTTTTAATAACCAGTCGTACGCAAACGTATTGAGACGTTAAGCAAATAACCTTTAGAATTAAAACAAACAAACAAAAAATCCTATAATGTTACACAGAGCAAGGTAGGAGAAGGTATACCTACACTTGCCTCTACTCTCTTTTAGTCGTTGATAATGTATCTTTAGGTTGTACACGCAAATTTAATGATAAATACACCCCAAGGACAGCGGTAGATTGTTTTTGTAACGAATTTTAAAGCGGTTTAGAGCTATTATAACGGAGAGGATTAAACAGTGTGCCCACTTCTTCCAATAAACCAATGTGCCTCGACAGTGTGCTGAATATACAATCCTAAGCTTCTGCCTACGCACAAAAAATTCAGAGGTATTTATGGTGGAATGAATAATACCAAGAAAACAATGGCCTCTCTTTTTCAATTAAAGATTTCTAAATATTTTCGAAGCTGTTTAAAGCTCTCTTTGTAAAGTTTAAAGAGAGTTAACTTTTTTTTTTTTTTTTTTTTTTCAGACAAAAATTCAATCTTATGTGTAAATTGTATAATTCTCGTATGAGTAGCTTTCTTTGGTTACAGTTACATCATGTTTAGTTGTATTAATTGCTATAATGACGTTTTATCACTCCAAAGCGTGTATAAAATATAAAAAACAGAAGTTATAAATATTGAAAATACTTTCATCATTTTTAATATTTTGTTCCACAGTATAATACTTAATGGTAATTTATTATTTCAATCATTCACATGTATCTGTTAATGAGTGATAAATATTCATTGTGTAATAAACGCTTATGTTTGCTTTTATCTAGAGCATCCAACATTAAAAAATAATTAACAACACAATTAACGCTCCGCCTTCGTGTTTTAAATGGTTCATATCTATTAAAACAGTTAGTCAGAAACAAGTGCTGATAAAGTACGTTAAGAGAAGTCTATGAGCTATATTTAAAATCACAGCATTTGTCAGAATTATGTAAATAAGAATAGGATAATATTAGACTTATACTGAAATGGTTCATTCTATTTTTTTTTTTTTTTTTTTTTTTTTTGTAAGGTGGGTCTTGCACATAACATATAAACCAAAGGATAATCCCAGGTTTAGGGGTCTTTCTTACATTTGCATGCATAAACTTGTATAAGTTGTTTACTAATGTACATTTTGAGGATTATAGACTTATTGATCACTAAAAGTAATTAATTTCACATTATTTTTTAGAACTTAGGTAATTGGTTCATATAGTAAGAATCGTATTTAATAAAGCGATAACTATAGTCATACAGTCGTGAATTTTCTTAAAAGAATCTGAAATATTTAATCGAAGTATGAATTAAAGCATTAAATTGAAGCCCATTAGAAACTTATTTGGAACATTTTGTACATCCAGGTATTTCTACTTCTTTACTTTTTTATCTTACCAATATTAAACTGCGGTAAAAGATTTTTTTATCTAGTATGTAAGATTTGAATATAAGACATAAGAATTTCTAAGAAAAATACAATTTGAGCTCATGTGAGACCCATCTTAAAAAATTATTAGAAGATGAGTCAATCGAATTTTTCGTCACGTAAAATAAATGCATACGGTATTGATTACTGGATGTATTATTTTTTGTGGTGCTTAAAAAGACATCTTCATCAATTTTGATACGACACAGAACTAAATATGTTGACAAGTTTTAAAATTTTACTATATATTCTAGAAGTGATGAACAGTAGATTAAGAATCTGTGTAAACAATTTTATTTTCTGGATAAATCAATATGTATTTGACAATACTATCCAATATTTGTTTCTACTCACAATGAACAACGCCAACTGTTTACTTTCAGGAAGATTAAAGCAGCCGAATACTCATACAACTTATAAGATTAGTTATGCATCAACAGCTGTACGATGAAGACAAAAGGAGTCAGACTATACTGGGGATCCAGTTAAAGGTAACGATTTTCCATACTATGGTTTGAGATTATACATAATGGGCAAGAACGTGGGATTCGGACGCAATCTCGGAATGATGTTTTCCTCCTCAGGACGAAATTAATGATGCGCGAATGTCGCTATTTTCACAATTTTTCATTCACTCAATTCAGATATACACATACTTATATATAATAATAAGTATGCGTGTTGTGAGATTAATTTTCGTCACTTCAATCAAACAATTTATTTTTTGATTTTTTGTTACTCTGTTACCAATGCAACTTTTAATTTGTTCATTGTTTATTATCTGAATTGTAGTATTTGAACAATCTTGTTATAATAAAAGCTAAGTTTTGGACCTTCAGATGCTGTTTTAGTTTATTTATAACGAATAAATGAAAAAAATTTGTGTACCATAAATAATTTTTCTGTAAGCATAGAATAAAGGTCTTTTAATTCATTTCATTTTTTAATTGCCTCAAGTTATTACATGCCCAAATAAATTCAACCAAGAAGGATTGAATATAAAATGTAAGTGTTCCATGTAGAAATATTTTAGATAGTGTATCTGAATAAAGAATTACTAAAAAATAAAGGTGTCAGCTGGAAGATTGGCTACTTCAAAGCATTTATCAGATATATTTTTGTTATGTCTATAATCAAAGTTAGTAACTTTTGACCAGAGGTAACTTATTAAATTAACAAAACGTAGCTGAGATCTGTACAACGAAAATAATTTATTACATATATACATTTTAAATTCACAAAGATAAAAAAAACTATTATAATACAAAAAAGTGTATCAATGACATCAAGATAAGTATAGTAATAATAATAATCCAGCCATTCCTAATACTGAGCTCATAGTAACATTTTTTCACGCATGATAAGACCAACTCCTTATAGTACAGTTAAGAGAAACGCACCATAACAAAGAGATCCTAACATGAAGTACCAAATCAGAGTCCAGCTGCTCTCGTTATTTGTTCATAAACCGTCCAAGCCATAGCTGTAACTAATGTTCTCCTGAGCATGCGAGGTACTATTCCCTTGAAGTATCCCAAGACACCGTATTTATAATAAATAAAAACGAATGATTGTCTCAACGTTTTGAATTCATGTGGATAGAGTTGCATTTTTGTTTTCACAACGTCTGCCGGATGTGTAACCACAGATGCGAGGATCCCGGCTATGACGCCGCAACTGAAGTGAGTAGTTGGAAAGTCACTGATGCGGGAAAATTCTACAAGAGAAATTTAAGCGGTTCACTCATTAAAATAATATTTTTCAATATAAAAAAAAATTTTTAACAAACTTACTACTCGAAGTGAACTCCCTTAGTTGGGTATAAAACATTAAATAAAGTCCGCTGTATGGCGCATCGCGTAAAATTGTTGGAACAAGGCCACTTGAAAGTCCTTTTAAACCTTCATGTTTATATATTAATCCAAGAGCTTCTCCTATGCTATTATATTTGTACATTCCACTCTGTAAACAAAAAAGTCATCCAAGTAAATCAGATTCATGGTTATTTTTTATAAAACCATCTAATCAACGAAATATACCTCATATCTTGTTTTTACAACTGTTATTGGGATTAACACAGCTCCAGAAATCGTTCTTGCAGTTACACCAAGAGCAATAGCTTGGATGGGAGGAATTGGGCTGTCAATGTCTAATGCACTCCTTAACCAGTGAAGAGTTGAAAAATATAAACCAACTCCTGGAATCACTCTGGTCATTGACTGAAACGTAAAATATTTGTTTACTGATGTTGAATATATTCAATGATTTCAAATAGGGCAAAAGTCTTACATACAGGCGTGATGCCCCTCCATAGTGCAAAAATATTTTCTTTTTGTACGATGGAAATTGTGGTCGATATCATACCGCATTTTTGTTGTCTGCCGAATTGATGTTAATTTTAATATGGCAAGCTATTTAAAAATTTTTTGTTTATGGTACTCAACCTATTACTTACCCACAATGACTGTTTGCCCTATTTTGAAGTCTTGTCTTAAGTAAATCAAGTGGTTGAAACAAAACAGTAGAAAAAGTACCAGAAAAAGAACCAGCAAGAAACGATTTCAATACAGGGTACTAAAAAAATAAATAATTATGGTATAACTATTAAATTATACTATTAATAGTTTTTAATTTCAAAGGTGACAAACTAATTTAAGAAAGTCGCAAAAAATATTTCTTTACGTCAGCAATCGTTGATAAAGGAAAGCCAAACTCAAACAAATATTATTCAAGATAAAACTTTTCCTTGGGGGGTACTCATATCACTCCGAAAATAGAATAACAAAAGCTCATGTTGTCAAGTTAATGTGGCATTGGACAGGGGGTAATCTGAGTAAATTTTCCTTTCAATAAACTATGTTTTTCATGTCAATGTACTGATTTGACAAATTTTCTCTGATAAAATTGAATAATGCGTGCATGATAAGAGTAAGTAATTCAGTTTATTATTTTTTAAAAATGGATCAAGTTAACTTATCTTTAAGATTTCCATTGAAAATCGGAGATTTTTCGTAATGGTTTAAAGTTTCAAAAACTTTATAAAGTACAATTTATTTAATTCACATTCCTATGGCTGAATACCAAATTATTTTAGAACTTTTACAGCACTTACAGTCCCTAAAGATTCCATGGTCAAGTCAGGTAATCAATTCGAAACAAAAAAAAAAAAACTCAACCAATGCAAACGTTAAAACTTCATTTCAAGCTCTTAGGTGACTGCCAGAATACTGACTAAAACAAGAGAGCAGCTTCTGATACTTACATCAGTTGTTATCTCCGTTTCCTTACTTTTAAGGTCAGCTGTACGATATTGCATATCAAAACATTCCACAACTTTAAAAGGTAATTTACTGATAAAACAATAATGGCAAACGTTATTTATGGGAAGATTAAAACATCATCTTGACAAAAAATTTTTCTCTGTAAGAAAACACACTAAGTAGAATTAAGTTCTTTTTCATAATTTTAAGTCAAAATTCTTTTAATCAAATATTTTATTCTGTTATCATAAAATATTCATATTTGAATAAAAATACAAGCATTAAATATTTACAATTAAACATTTACTAGTTTGTTCCTAATACAATCAGTTAATTAAAAATGGTTTATTGTTTCATACTATTTAAAAGTTAAAATAAATAGTAAATATCTTAACTAAATGTATCATATCTTACAAATCTTTTTTGGAATATGTTTGACAAGTCATCATATACATAGGTTATACATGACTAATCACTGATCATTCAACTCTTTACTTCACCAACTCTTAAAAATGCTAACTATTTGTACTAAAAACGAAATTTTATGTTTTTGCCGTGAAATAAGTAATTAGCATGTTTTCACGATGAAACAGAAAATATTGAATAGTATCAACATTAAAGAGAAAACTGATGTTTAAAATGATCACTTTTCGTTGCTCCAACGATAACTGCGATATTTATCATGATTTTATTACAGATTTGTGTGTAGTAGCTTAGAGAAGAGAAGATATGGAGTACTAAAGACAACTAATACTGTACTTATCGGCTTGTCCCGTGCCTGAGCCGTTTTGTAATATTAATACTTGCAACATTAATTTTTATATTAGCGTTAAATAGAGAATGTACCAAATTATTACGTAAATAATAAACATTTTGTATTGTCAAATCACTTAAATTAAGTATTAGTTTTCTCAGGCTTACGAAAATATTTACATTTTTCAAAAGCAGCTTTATACAAGTACACCTCTGTAGTAACAACGTCGTTTTGAAATCATTTATTTTGTGGACAATCTTTGTCATATAATCATGATTAGCAAAATAACTTGATTTCTCAAGAGGAAAATGCTGGGAAAAACACTGATGATTTGCTGATTAAATAGTTTTTGAAAAAAGCTGTATTAAAAACAAGTTGTTTGTTAAAAAAATGATAAAAATTATTTTTGCTTTGTTAGTGTGTGATTTTTTTCAGTTTGTCGCAATACGATGAAGGAAAAACTGTTACAAACTAATATAAAGTATCAGATCGATGACTGATTAT
This sequence comes from Copidosoma floridanum, assembly GCF_036245765.1. Taxonomy (NCBI): domain Eukaryota; kingdom Metazoa; phylum Arthropoda; class Insecta; order Hymenoptera; family Encyrtidae; genus Copidosoma; species Copidosoma floridanum. The sequence goes on along the minus strand of NW_028321906.1, from coordinate 7,113,976 downwards.
TATTTTATCATTCTGTTTTAAAAAGAGCACGGTGTAAGATATTCGTAAAGTTATGTGTAGAAATTTTAGTATAATCTCTATAAGTAGCGCCACATGATCGATTTTATTAAACTATATAAGTATAGAATATCTCTACTTTTAGAGGTCAATTTTCGAATAAAAAATATATTGTAAACTGCCGCAAACAGCACAAACATTGTCAAATTATTATTTTATACTCACAAAATTAGTTGCGGCTGGTTTATAGTTGATTACATGACTACTGTAATAGTTATAGTAATGATTTTTTGAATCAGCGCCATCTAGCGTTGCGGATTTCTGAACTAAAAAGTAGCCCTAAAATTCTCAAGGAGGGCTTTAGCGCTTAGAGACTCTTAGCTTATTACAAACCAGCCGCAATTTATCTTGTAAGCTATAAAATGAAAAAATAATTATACGTGTGTTTTTGGCGGCAAGTTAACAATCTATTTTCTACCAAAAATTTGACCTCCTATGTATTTATACTTTTAAAGATAAATTTTCGGTAGAAAATAGATTGTTAACTTGCCGCCAAAAACACATGTATAACTATTTTTTCATTTTATAGCTACAAGATGAGTTGCGGCTGGTTTATAAGTGACTAAATGGCTCTAGGGCTAAGCTGCCTAAAGCTCTCCTTCAGAATTTCAGAAGCAATTTTTGGCCCAAAAAATCACGACCGCTAGATGGCGCTGATCCTAATGATTATTACTACTTGTAGTAGAGCCATTTAATCAATTATAAACCAGCCGCAACTGATTTTGTAAATACAAAATGAAAAGTTAACATTGTTTGTGCTGTTTGCGGCAAGTTTGCAATGCACCTTTTATACGAATATTGACTTCCTATACATTTATACTTTCGGGTGAAAGATACATTGCAAACTTGCCGCAAATAGCACAAACAATGTTAACTTTTCATTTTGTATTTATTAAATCAGTTGCGGCTGGTTTATAATTGATCAAATGGCTCTACTACAAGTAGTAATAATCATTTGGATCAGCGCCATCTAGCGGTAGTGATTTTTTTGGCCAAAAATTGCTTCTGAAATTCTGAAAGAGAGCTTTAGGCAGCTTAGCCCTAGAGCCATTTAATTACTTATAAACCAGCCGCAACTAATTTCATAAATACAAAATGAAAAGTTAACATTGATTGTGCTATTTGCGGCAAGTTTGCAATGTATCTTTCACCCGAAAGTATAAATGTATAGGAAGTCAATATTCGTATAAAAGGTGCATTGCAAACTTGCCGCAAACAGCACAAACAATGTTAACTTTTCATTTTGTATTTACAAAATCAGTTGCGGCTGGTTTATAATTGATCAAATGGCTCTACTACAAGTAGTAATAATCATTTGGATCAGCGCCATCTAGCGGTAGTGATTTTTTTGGCCAAAAATTGCTTCTGAAATTCTGAAAGAGAGCTTTAGGCAGCTTAGCCCTAGAGCCATTTAATTACTTATAAACCAGCCGCAACTAATTTCATAAATACAAAATAAAAAGTTAACGTTGTTTGCACTGTTTGCGTCAAGTTTACAATTCATCTATTACCCAAAAGTGTAAATATAAGGGAGGTCGATATTGGTGTAAAACATACACTGCAAACTTGCCGCAAGTAGCACAAACATCGTTAATTATTTATTTTGTATCTATTTCAAGAGTTGCGGCTGGTTTATAAGTGACTAAATGGCTCTAGGGCTAAGCTGCCTAAAGCTCTCCTTCAGAATTTCAGAAGCAATTTTTGGCCAAAAAAATCACGACCGCTAGATGGCGCTGATCCTAATGATTATTACTACTTGCAGTAGAGCCATTTAATCAATTATAAACCAGCCGCAACTGATTTTGTAAATACAAAATGAAAAGTTAACATTGTTTGTGCTGTTTGCGGCAAGTTTGCAATGCACCTTTTATACGAATATTGACTTCCTATATATTTATACTTTCGGGTGAAAGATACATTGCAAACTTGCCGCAAACAGCACAAACAATGTTAACTTTTCATTTTGTATTTACATAATCAGTTGCGGCTGGTTTATAATTGATCAAAGTTCGTTTAATCACCAATTATAATCTAGTGACTTTTCTAGTGTTTTTTCTAGAGTGAGTCGCTATAGATTTTATAGGTCGGACTTGATTGTATCGTTGTGAAAATATCAACGCTAGATGACGCTGATCGTAAATTTTTTGTCTCGGTTTTTCACGCTTCGCGCCTCGTCCTCTCGTCGTTCACTTCCATCGATACCATTAGAGCGGTATAGGGTACTGTGGTCGTCGTTAAATTAACACGTAAGTTAATCGTATTTTACTAATTAATTTTTTTGTTATCCTCAAACAAGGCATGAGTTCAAGTCTATAATTTTGAGTTTTTTATAAACTTTTGGAAATCGAGTTTGAAATGAGTGCATTTAGAGGTCTAATTGTCGACCTTCAGACGGCCACGTGTTTTGTTCCGTATCAATTTTAACACTGTTTATACAGAATTTGCTTACAATAAAATTATTTTCAATAATTTTTAAGTATTAAATATACGTCTAACACAATTGTCTGAACTTTTTTGATTACTTTTATAACTGTGATTTTGAGGTTAAGTTACAATTCATGTTGCATGTTCTTGCTCGATAATTAACATGGTTATCAGTCAGTAGTTTTTTTCGTCACGTATTATTAATCTGTAAGTAGTCCAAATACATTGTAAATCTTTTTAACAAGCCTTCTTGTCTGGGCAAGGAATGTCTGTGTACTTACAGAGCGTTTCTAATCATTAAGGCTAGAGAAACTTCTGTGTTAATCATCGGACGAATACTGTTATTCGTTCGACTTCAAATCAGAATACAAAAACTTTTAATCAAGTAATTGACCAACAACACGTTAATGGCCATTATCATGATTTCTAACCATAACTTTGTTCAACTGTAGTTCGACCATGGTGAACGGACGCATACCTTCAGTCTTTTCCAAGACCTATGTAACACCCAGAAGACCATATGAAAAGGCCCGTCTTGACCAGGAGTTAAGGACCATTGGTGAATATGGTCTTCGCAACAAACGTGAAGTGTGGAGAGTCAAGTACACCCTTGCCAAAATCCGAAAAGCTGCTCGTGAGCTACTGACACTGGAGGAGAAGGATCCCAAGCGTCTTTTTGAGGGTACGATCATTTTTGTTTTATATTCGCCTTGAGTTTAATGTAAGCTCGAAATAATGATGAAATTTTTTTATTTCTGACACCTCTTATCTGAATATATTTTGAAATGATATTTAACAATCTGATAATTTTACACGATAAAGTAAGAGGTACTTGTTATTGAGTTCAAGTAGTGTAACATTCTGGGTTTTTTTTTGTTTGTAGGTAATGCCCTTTTGAGAAGGCTGGTAAGGATTGGTGTGCTTGATGAAGGCCGCATGAAGCTCGATTACGTGTTGGGCTTGAAAATTGAAGACTTCTTGGAAAGACGTCTTCAGACTCAAGTTTTCAAACTCGGCTTGGCCAAATCCATCCACCACGCTCGTGTACTCATCAGACAGAGACATATTCGGTTAGTATACTCAATGGACATTAATTTAGCCTTATTGTCTGGGCAAGAAATGTCTGTATTTACAGAGCGTTTCTAATCATTAAGGCAAAAGAAATTTCTGTGTTAATCATCGGGTGAATATTGTTATTCATTCGACTTCAAATCAGAAAACAATTGCATATAACACAATTTTTTTACCAGCAAATAATTTAAACATATAACATTTTAGTCTCGTAGCAGATTGAAGAAATATGGTTCTTCAGAGGAAGCTACTTGATATTACCTCTTTAAATGATGTTATATTGAATCAACAAGATTCATACAGGCCACTTGGGTATTAAACATATGTTGTTACCTAATGTCTGAACAAAGTTCTGGAATAGCCATCCAACTTATTTCATGCAGACCACTTGGGTGCTAAACTATGTTTAGCACTTAACGTCTGTTTAAAAAATGTGTTGTGATTGTGGTCCATGCATTCTATTGATACTATTGTTGTATGTGTTTTTTATAAAGATTTCCTAAGTTTTTTTTTTTAACTAAGACATAATGTGATGTTGACAGCATGAAATACAAAACTAAAGTTGACTTGAAAATTCTTCCTTTGACAAACAAATCGCAATTTCAGCGTTCGCAAACAAGTGGTGAACATTCCATCATTCATTGTCCGCCTGGACTCTCAAAAACACATCGACTTCTCGCTGAAGTCGCCCTTCGGTGGTGGCCGTCCTGGCCGTGTTAAGAGGAGAAATCTACGCAAGGGAACTGGTGCTGCCGCTGCCGAGGAGGACGAAGATTAATTTATACGTTAATGAACAGGAGTTATGTTCAAGTAAAATAAAGTGAAAGTCTTTTAAAATCTGCCTTGTTTTGTGTATACCTTTGTGAACATCCTCAAGTTCCATTATTCCTCAGGATCTTGATAATTTTTTAATCATGCAGTTTTTTAAATTATAATTTTCACTTTGTATTTTATTACATACTTTCTCCAAATCAATTACAATAAACAGTAATAACCATTTTTTTTAAAAGTCATGCATGCCTGCAAAGAAGAAAACTATCGTAAATGTTAAACCATCGGTTCGTGACTACACGGGATAAGCTCGTCGCAATCGTGATCAATTTATGCAATTGGCCGTAAGATACCATTACCGGAATCGCAGGTATCCACGTATAAGTGAGGAAAGATCAGCAGTAGGTAAACACGAAGGGTTTAGCGGTAGAGTCTTAGCCATGGGGTAAAAAAGTAACAGTTGACCAACTTAGCGAGTCCTTAATTTAATACTCGTTATTCACTTTCTATTATGTACCTACTAGGCAGATCCACAAGTAGGTGTATGTCAAGTAAAAGAAAACATTTGAGCATAAGTAATGGCAATAAAATACGTTGTTTCATGGCATTTTTACGAGGATGACCACAATCGAAGCTGAAAACTAGTTATTAACGTGTTTCTAAAAACATACGTGAGGAATACTTCGCAACAAGCTTGTGCTTAAGAGTTGATGGGTAAGCCGTTTATTAGAAAGTCGAATCGATGACGCGGTCATTTGATCGACCACTTTTGCCATACTACAGCTGTGGGAGATAAACTTTTAACAATAATCGTATGGTTTTACGCCATGCAATGATGACTTTTATTATATTCTGTTATTGCAAAGTAGCACTTAGATTTTTTTCCTTAAATGAAACGAATTTTTACGTGGAATAGCCTTGTAATCTTTTGAATAGTGCGTGTTTAACGTAACAACGCAGAAAAAAATATCGGGGTCTCTCCCTTATCACTTTCAATTCGCGTGTGGTAACGTATATTATAGTATAGTAAAAAATAAACTGCCCGACAGCGTTGTGCGGTCTAGTGGCGCGCGACGTGGAAAATCCTTCAAGTTCGCTCCAAGTGAATGTAAAAAATCAAAATTCACATCGCGGACTCTCGAGGGAAAAAAAAAAAAAAAAAAACGAACACAATCAAATCAGTGCAGTGCACTCGACACTCGTGCGTAGTATCTATGTTACTCGCGAAACAAAAAACACGCCCAGCCGCATAACTGGGCAGGGCTATCGATATGATACTGATTGTGCGTGTACATACGTATTGAAACTCAGCGAAAGGTGGCCGTAGGAGCTCTTAATATAATAGTGCCGCGGAAAGGCCGCCTTCAAAGGTTTCCTTTAATTTTATCTTCTAATTTCACCTTTCTCCTCTCCCTTTCTGCGTCGAAGCCCGCGCTTGTGGGGCTTCCGAGGGGCCTCATTTGCGGTGTACATCTCCCGTTGTTGGATATGCTGTTGGGTACACATAAGGTTTAATTGCGGGTCATCGATTCTCCTCGTTCTCGTTTCTTTTACAGCCTATACCCATACACGCACACATGTGTATATATTTACCGCAGTGCAGTGCTGCTCTTATAACTTTTCAACGCGTTGAATAATGAATTCCGTACGTATAAGCACCGATTTTTCTTCCAATTAACATTTTCACGCGCGAAAAATAATGTACACGCGCGCGAGCTTATCTACAGGTAATACTCGTACGCTTCGCTACCTCTGTGTAATTCGAAACTCTCGTTACAAGCGTATCCAATTCATCTTTGCTCGTTATGTATGTACAGACGATTCCCTTATTCTGTTTGACGCGTTGTATACGCGCGGTATATATCTGATCGGTCTCCGAAAGTAGGAAGTGGGAATACACAGTATACGCGTGGTTATCGAAAATCGGGAAATCGGTAATAGTTTGTACAGGCTTCCAGGCATCGTGCAGTTCCGTATACACGTGAAATGGATTTAATTTTAATTAATTATTTTATACGTGATATAACGAAAATTGCGTGAACAAAAGCAGAGGCGTTAATGAAGTCAATGAGGCTGTACGTTCTGGCGTCCATTGAAAGATACATCCCATAGATCGGCGATCGAAACATATATAAGGAGAGTCTTTTCAATGGGTCGGGCTTGTTTTTTTCCTTACTTTGTGAGTATATAAGTATAATATAATGTTTCGTGAGACTGGGTTTTTATCTTACGTAATGGCGTTTCGGAGTTTCATTCAGCGGAAGTTGATTTAGCTAAATGCACGTGGGTATGAATACCGATCACGAGTGCATTAATATGCTCGCGAGGAGCTTATATTATGGCTCTATTGATGGATGTACTTTATCACTTTGTAGGCAGTGAATGCCAATGCGTGTTGGTATGTATACCCGTATTAAATCACGTTTGGTATATCCAATATTCCTCCATCAATGGTATCATAGGACCTTACAAGGGTTAATCTACGGGTATCAATAAATCGTTGATTTCCTAAAAAATTTATTCATACGAAAGCGGTATAACAGTGACGCACAGCTGGTGTTTGACATCGTGAACTGATAATCGAAAGCGACAAGTACATACCATTCATTGTAATGAGAAAGGGGGAAAAAAATGGATCAATGTTTATCTCTTACGTGCAATTCAATGGAGCTTCGGCGAAGGCATAATTGCGTTTGCACAATGGTGCACGCGTCGAAGCTGCCAGTGTATACAGAAATAGCGTGCTGCATGGGCTCTATACAAACGGGTGAGAAAAGATAGCGAGAGAGATAAAAATTTATGTAGCGCTAAGACCCCCTTTTTCAACGCGTATTATATACAGCGAGACAGTCACCGAGGAATCCGGTCGACCTTCGCATACTCAGCCTCGGGGCTTTAAAGAGAATCTCGCGTCCGATGGTGTTTATGTCTCTTGCTCCCTATTATATTATTCTTTTCGTGTGTGCACACGAGAGTTCATTTGGCAAGGCGATTTTTTTTCGTAAATTTGTCGGTCGTGAATGGAATTTCACGAAAGAGAGACCGGCCATCGCGAGGATTTGCATTTGAAGTGTGTCGCGTGTGTATTATAATACAGTCGTGCTTTGGTGAAAGGCCGCGCGATCTTTCTTTTCACGTTTTCCTTTGGCCGCGCGGGTATGCCGATGAATTTTCCCAATAATAAGCATGTAACGCACACATCCGCAAGAAAGTCCGTGAAAAATCTTCAACCCATAAGTACAGCCTGTGGGTTTTTATTTCAAACGAAACACGTGTGAACGTAACACTTGGAAAGTCGTCGATTTCTCGAGAAATCGGGAAAAATTCCAAACAAACACGGTTCGTCGAGGTACAAGAGAGGAGCAAAACAATGATTTCCCATTACCGATCGATCGACGTATCGGTATGCGAGTATAGGGTACATAATATACATGCTGTTAAAATGAGAAAAGATGTAGCACGTAGCACGTGTACTTGGTAAGTTGTGAGAGAAGACGATTGTTCGAGCAAGTGCGTGTATATATATCCATGCATAATGTAAGCCAAGGCACTTGGTATTCGATTAATAAGCGTCGACAGTGGTGGCGCACCGATTTTCAATGCTATGCTGATTCGTCGCGGCCTCTTTTCTCTTGCCTTCCAGCTATACACGTCTCCCTCTTCTGAATTTGCGCAAGATATTTTATGCACCTTTTATCCTCTCCGCAACAGACAGTCTATGTACATATGTAAGTCGTCAATGTCGTCACTCGGGATTTCTGTACTATAGCCGAACACCAATGGGAGCGTGTTCCTGGAGGGGGGGCAGCTAAAGTTCGAAAAGGGTGCTTTCTTTGCTCTGCTTTTTGTTACTCGAGCAACGTTTCCCCACTCCCTGAGCGACATTTCGGGTATACGTGTACAGTGTCTATTTTGATTGAAAACAGCCGATTTACCCCCTTACCCACCCCTTGGTGAAACGTAATAACTTTCTCAAAGACTATTTTTTAAACAGATCGATTTACCAGTGTGTATCGAGACGCAATAAAAAAAAAAACAACGCCTTGCGTGCGTATGAAACTTTTTTTTTTTTTTTTCCTCCGCAACCCCCTACGTAAGACCACAAAAAAAGTAGGCTCCGAAGCACCAAACACCCTCTACCATCACCACTAGCGTATAAAATACGGGAAAATTCTCCGGAACCATTCGCTCGAGTATATGTATTCTAACATCGGTCGGACGCTCCATTCGACCCCTCGAGGGGACACCTTCCCGTATACGACGCACAACGCAGGTGTAGGGGAGTTTGCCAAAGAGGACGAGCGCGACGCGTGTATATACACTTTCGAGGAAAAGAGACACCCGAGCTAAAAGCGCGCGTACACGGACGCGACGACTGCTCGTGGCGAGGCTCATTGTTCCGTCGCGAGACACCCTCGAGAGACTACTCTCTTTTTTTTTACTTCCCACCCCCCACCCTACCTTTTTTACGTCTTCTTCTTCCTCGCGTACGCAGCGAGAAAAAGAAATGTATTCCTCTCCCATCGACACCGAGAGCTCCAGAGGAAAGAGCCTCCAGGGAGGGATGCTGTCGCTGTGTATGTACGTACATATAGGCCGCGCGGCTTTAACGCCGATGGAAATGACCGAGCTTGCCTCGCATAGGATCGCTTTCGCCTTACCGGCTCCTCTGGGCGAGATTCTTCCGCCGAGAGCTTTTACGGCTGTACTGCGTGTTACCCTCTCACGCGGTTATGACAAAGCCATAGATGCATTGGGGACGACTTGGATTGCCAAGGTGGACCATCAGGGCCGCGAAATTTTCCTTCGACTCGATACAAGTTGGAACAAAGTGCAGCGCAACGCGTTGGTAGGTATATCTTTTACGATCGGCCCTTCGAGTAGGGAGGCCAGAAGCTTACGGTTCTCGGCTAATGTTTCCGAGTGCGCGTTGGGGGGGGGGGCAGTTTTCCATGAAGCACCGGAGCAGAGCATTTGACGCCAAAGGGTAGGGGGTGTGCGCAGCGGGTTCCCCTCGCTCTTTGGTAATAGCGACTATGGGACAGAGAGGAGGTGCTACCCGGTGGAAAAAGGAATCGAGGAGAAACGAGGAGCGAAATAAAAGGAAGCCAAGAGGAAAGCGTGTAATGCGCGAAGAGTACGTGTAGAAGAGCTTTGCGAGAGAAAAGGGGTGGTGTGTGCGCTTCCTCTCGAGACGAGCGCGGAGTTGCGTTGCAGTGGACGAAGAGGAAAAAAACAAAAAAAGGAAAGGGTTTGTTTCTGACGTGACACTCTCCAAACTTGGAATTGGCTGTTGTTGCTCGCGCTGTGTTTCAAGGGGAATGACGAATTTCTTTCGATCGGATCACTCGTTGAGTCATATGGTGCAGCATTTAATTAATTATTGGTTTTAATTATTTTTTGTGAAAATATATTGAATTGAGGACAACTCATTGACATTACATGTGTTTTGAAATGTTTTGTTCTATTATTGCTATTCTAAGAGTAAAAAAAAAAAATATACGTACGTTGCCTCAAAAAGCTTTTGTTTCATACAATTATTATAAATTTTTATAATTAGAGCATGTAAGACCATTTAAATAATGAAAATAATGATACAATTATATTGTACTGATGCATTGATTTCACTTATAAAATTTATATTTACGTTTCTTGGCATAAAATTCAGTGTTTTAACTATTTTAATTGAGTTGTATTCATAAAGTCATCCCATTTGAATATTATGAATAACATTTTAATTGCCCTCGAGCCCGAAGTTTTTCCCCCTGGGATACCAATCGTGCGTTATTTCTATCATTTCATCTTTAGGTAAGAAAACGACGTTTCATTGACAAGCCTTTGATATTATTTTTTGAAAACTAGAAACAAAATTGATATAAACAATTTAAAAAAAAATTACTATTTATTTCTAACTCGGAATTACATGAGTGTAATTTAATTATGGGCTTCTGCGTAAGTGTATAGTGGGATAAAGGTATTGAATATTTTTCTGAGAATGAAAAAAATTGACGAAATAATCGAATACTGTTTCTGTCAATCTTGAAACGTTTTCTACTAGGAAGTTAAATAAGTAAAAGCTCATTTAGCCAAAAATGTTTCTTTTCGAATAAATCGATATCGAAAGTAACCATGTACGGGTAAAAAGAAGAGAAAAGCATCGTGTATAGATGTCGGCTTCTTACGCGTGAGATGAGAAATCTTACAGCAGACTCGAGAGCAAGAGAATCAATAGAGACGTCTGCCTTTTGTGTTCATAAAGCAATTTCGCGAATCCTGGCCGATTTATGATACCCCCTCCTTATACGCCCTTTCCTATACTGTCCTAATCCAAGATATGAACCCTCCCTTTCCTTGATTTCCTACCTCCTCTCTTTTTCGTCCATTTACTTAATTTTAGGGATAAAGCGGAACAGTAGCTTCTTTCTTTATCATTTTTTCTCTTTTTTCTTGGGCTGTCTTTTCCGCGTTGGTTAGCCCTTACTTACCGATGGGCTATCGTGGGTACGTACTCGAGATGAGTTTTCAGCTACACACATTGGACAATATAAATACTTTTCGTTACTTGCAATTTCCTTTTATATAATAGCTCCTTGGGTTAACACACTCATCTTTTGAATTGGTTTCACTTTGCTCGATTGTTACGTTTGCACGAGTTTTAAAGATAAGGTTCGCAAAAGTTATACTTAGCTGTTCCTTTGATTACTGCATCATGATTGTACTATTAGGATTTGCAGTTGTACATTTTATTATCAATCATAAAATTTGAGGTAAAAAAAACTTGCTTCTCATTTTTTTTAATTTTAGATTGAAAAATGACTTTTTGTTTTTGAAATTTTTATTACTAATAGTTTATCACCAGTAACTTTCAGATTTGTACACACAAAAATTTTTAACTCAACTATTTTTTTTCTTTAAATAACGTAAAAATGATTTTTACATTACTAGGAATACGGAACAAATTATTATTAACTGTGGGCTGCAGTGTTAACGAGTTATTAATTATATTTAATAAAAATAAGAGATTCATCAGGATTCTCTTTTAATCAAGTTACCAACCCAATTTAATCATGATTATTACCAGAATCTTTTACAGCAGTATCGTATTCATTTATGAAAAAAACGAAGAGTACAAAGTCCACCAACATGTAATTGAATTTTCAGATGGACCAAAAAAATAACCTTTGAAAATAAAGAAAAAAAAAGGGGCGCGTAAATCTTTCAATGTTTCAACGTTAAATCAATTAATTTTACTATTGATGGGGTTGAAAGGTTAAAATTTCAATAAATATTTCGTCTCCCCAAGGAAGCGTCGAGAAACAACAGCAACAGCCCAGGGGCAGTGGTAACCAGCGAAATCAGAATCAGCAGGGAAGAAAAACGATCGACCACCAACTGAATTATGGCCGGTCGAAGTCCTCGGGGTTTTAACGTCCGTATACGTATAGCCATACCACCACCCGCACCACCACTCGTTTCTCCACCTCCACTCTCGCAGACAAATATGTCCCGAAATATATATATATATGTATATATTGCGCTCGATACCCGTTAGCTCGAGCAATAAAGGAAAGAAAAAAAATGACGCACGTTTAAAACAGGGACGAAAGGAATAAGAGAATAGTTAAAGAGTATAAATACGGAGTCGTAGATAGCTGAAGCGATATTTCTGTAGTGGTATGTATTCATCAAGCCGAATGTCAAGCCCACGTGGGGATACAGTCAGCCCCTTTTATTTCTGCAATTGCGTTTCCCACACACTCGCGCACCTACACAATCTCCGGGGAATGTGTAGAGCACCAGCTGTACACACATACACACACGTACGATACCAGTGCACATTGCACAAGGACCAGCACTTCAATTACTTTGCCAGCCGTTTGCTTCTTCCATGCACGTGCCGTTTATGTGTGTGAGGTGTGGTGCACGAACCAAGTATACCAACACGTACAAGGTTTAGCGACAAGGTGAGCGCGTAAATATATGCAAGCAAGGGGTGAAAAGCCGATCGTTCGGGCGTGAACGGCAAATTTCGCGTCTATGAACTCGCTTATTTTGTCGTGTGTTAATGGGCGTCGCCGCGCGCTATGTGCTGAAATAACTCTAAAAGGCGCCCATTTTTTGGATTTTCCATCCGTTCCCATTTATTTTGTTTATTTTTTTTATTTTATTTTTTATTTTTTTTCCAGCACTGAGTGACGGAACAGAGTGGATTTTTCCCGGCGAAGATGGATTTGCCACTTTTGAACCCGCATTTTTCACCGGAATTTTGTTTCGGAACACGCCCGGGAATACACATGTAAATTTTGATGTTGCTACATACGCAGTAACGTGCGTAGGCGAAATGTTGTTTCGTGTAACACAAAGAAACTCGAGGTGAAACATTTTGCTGGAAAATTCATGTATTTCGTACAATTTGAACATAGCAAACGCACAAAAAAATATTGAAATTTTCGTTACTTTTTTAATCATACGTACAATGTGTGTGCGGTCATTAAAACTAATATCGTTGACGGATACAAGCTTTGCGTTGCTTTTTCAAGCTAATTTTTCCATTTTCCAAGTTTTACTGTAGCAAGTTACCTTTGAATGTATACATGTGTACGTGTCCACGGAAAACGGGAAGCGGGATCATTGATAATCCTCGCAAATTGAAATATGCTCGCGGAGCACGAGAGCAAAAAGCCAGCCCGTAAATCGGACATTACATCCGTATTAATCAACAATGCGCGTGCCACAGTTGGGTATAATTAATGTTGACACGGGTATGGGCGCCTCCGAGCGTAAATCTATTTTCGAAACACGGAAAACTGCAATTGATACGTGTACGTGTGCACACGCGAGAGTGAATTAGAGTCCGCTTCAAGTGCCATTTAAATCCGTGTTATTGTACCTCCACGAGGAGCGACGGGGCGACGAGTTCGTATCGTGTACATTTTATTAGATTCCATCAACTGTCTGGTACCAGTACACGTGTTTTTCGCTCATCGTTCGACTACGATTCCCTCGTACAAAATTTTCGAGTGCTTTGGATGTTTTTGAAGCGCAATGTAACATACATTTCTTACCACGTGCGAAGAAAACCAGGAAAATATAGCCCTTCACGAGCCTGTTTTAAAAAAATCGGCAGTCCAACGAGATTTTCGTAACGAGCGGGCGAGAGAGTGTACACCCACCAATGCGCGAAGAGATGATACTACACACTGTACCATCAGCTCCCCGGGGACCATCGATCAACCTTGCAAGAGACTTTTCATCGGGGGATTCCATCCCGGGCGGCTCCGACGCGAAAAACTGCATTTTCTCCTCCGGCGCCCTTCCCTCCACTGTACGACGTAATTGTGCTCTCTCTATTACGACAGCCCATCGCCCGGCTCTGTATTACACCCGCGCGAAGATACGAGTATTATACACCCTTTCGGGCGAAATTGAAAAGCGAGCCCTGCGCCCCTGGAAATTGATGTACCCCTCCTCCTATGTGTGTATACCACCCAGGAATTGTTTACCTCATCATCCTCCTCCTACCGCTTTTTCTTCCTTTCGAGTCTCTTATATGGACACGCAGCGCTACTTCCGTTATCACCATGTAGCAAACTATACTTCTTGCCGCAAGGGTTGAAAAACCGTGTTTTTTGGAGTTTTGCTCGACGTGCACTACGTGTCCGTACTGTGTTGTAGCCGAGCAGTGTAAAGTATACATCCTTCCATGCGCGTTTCGTTCGCTAAGGCTGTTTGAATTTCAAAGAGGCGGGCTTTCCCTGCAAAAAGCATATACGGGGCAGGAACAAAAATAAAACAAAAAAGTCCCACGTAATTAAATTTTTCAGATTTTCGGGTGTTGTGCTTTTAATTAAAGAGCCAAAAGCGCTTTTTTACGCATTTAAACGAAGGGTCGAGTGCCGATGCAGGTGTATAACAAAGGTAGATAGATCCCAAATCTCACGATTCCAAGAGAGAGAGAGAGAGAGTCCTGGCAGCCTCTCCTGGGAGATAGTTTATCTTGCTCGATGTCCGACGTGCTCGAATTCCGCAAGTCAGTTCCATCGGACCCGCAGATCTGCGTACATACACACACACAGTGTGTATACCCACGTTACGGTCTTTATAGGAGCGGAAGAACCATCGCAACAAAAGAGTTTTTCCAGCACGCGCTTGGAATACAATATAAATATATATAGGTATGGGTGTGAGCCTCGCGAGGACGCGCGCATCAAGAGTGTAATAATCGTTTCAATGGTTAAGTACAAGGAGTTGAAGTGGAGAGAGTCTATTTGTATACATCACTTTCTCGTAGGCCTCGAGGGAGTACTCTGGAGTAGAGAACAAGAGGACGACAACTTGACTCGCCCGCGACGTTGGAGTACTTACCGCATTTGCTGGATGTGCAAGGAGTTGGATGCCTCGCTTACCTCACGTATGCCCATAAATATCGTGTGAAAAATTGGGCGAGATGACGAATAAACTTTTCCATTCGTCCGATCGGTGGGGATGTTGTTGCTTGTCATGACAATTAAAGGGATGCACTTTCTCACACGTTTGACCACCTACACCTTATTATTCTTGTGAGTTTCAGTGGTCTAGTTAGTTGGCTGTTTAAAATTTATCCTTCACGGCGTTTTGTTGTACATACAAACCCACAAATCGGCAATACATCGCACAGTATATATTATAAAACAACAACATCCAATCGTTCGTTCTCGAGAATAGTGCTAACAACAATACCATACGTACACACACCAGACATAAGTAATGAAAAAGAGAGAGAAAAAAAAATTATCCTCTAGAATATCCCACAGGAAGGCATCGGAGACCCTTGACCAATTGACGCGAGGGATCTCCCGCAGTGTGCCTTCGTACACCCTACACACTCCGGTCGAGGTATATATATATTCTCCCAGCAAATACATCTCCTTGGCTTTCTCTCCACGCATGCATTATACACGCGAACAACCCATTCTCATCTGCATAATTTATGCATATACGTAGACGCGCGTGACATACTCGTACATGTAGCAAAAGTTGCATCGCCGATGCTGAACTTGGCCCGCTGCCTCGTATTTTTGGTCCACAGGCATTACATATATACCTATACGTGGAGGGAGAAATGGTCTCTCTTCGACGTCGTCTCTGGCTCCGCTTATCAGATGTGCGAGACGTGATGGTCTAGTTTCCCGTGGAAGCACCAGTGGCAGTCGATGCATCTTCCCGTATTGGTATAACACACGTATACACGCGTACACACAGGTATATGGAGAGCGGCAGAGTCTGACTGCAGCGGATTTTTTTTTTTCTTTTTCCACGGAGGAGAGCGTTTTATTTAGGTAAGGAGGTTGCACGCGCCCGGAGAGTCAAGCCAGCCAGCCGAGCATTTTGATGAGCCGTGCTCCGCTATATCGCACGTGTTTCTTCGGGGTTGTCTGCCGGAAAATTGCTTCTTGCTGTATAATGTTTTATGGATGCCTCGTATCGATAAGTATATGTATGGAGGTACGGCATAGAAGGGGATGAAATGCTTTTTCCCATTCTTGAGGTAGCCAACTTTTTTTTTCACCTTCTTTCGTTGGAATGAAATTCAGAGTATGGGCGGTTGTAGGGGTGGATTCTCATTCACGCGATGATGCTTTAAAAAAGACAAAAGTATACGACCTTAAAAAAAAAAAAAAAAGAATCAATAATATTAGAAGCAACAATCGATATCACCCCAGTTCATCGAAAGTCTCCGAGTTACTTGACGACCACTCGTTTGTCCACAACCCCATATACTACATGCCCCTTCCTTTTCCTCGTCCCCTGGACAAATAAACTTGCACACACATAATATATATATACACGTACAGCCCACTTTATCCTTCTTCTCCATACATAATCGATTTTGACTCCACGCATACGGAGGGTAGGTTTACCGCAATCCAGCTCGTTCAACGAGCCAACAACTTCCATAGACACATATCGACGGAGTGTAGCGACGGGCGCACGTCCGACCGATTTCAAAGGCATCGAGAGATAGCGAGGACAGGAGGCGAAAGAGGGGGCCGAGTGAATTCGGTAAATAACAGTCATCGCAACATCCGATCGCGCAAGTTTCCTCAGAGCCGTGTATGTAGCTCTATTTCCCTGTGATGCTCCTGCAGCTCGTCCCTTTGAGCCAAACAGAAGCGGGAGAAGCCGAACCAACTAGGGCTCTGTATAGCATGTACATCCCTCACACGGCAAAGCCCGGTCTGTTTGCGCACGAGTATCCCCGTGTACGTCCACGCATGGGGTTGCGGCACGTTCTTGGCATCACACTACCTTCGTCGTCGCCGTTGGTTGTGTCCTTCCTCCTCGACTCGTTTACCATAAACGTGTGCCCGCGTCCGTACGCGACATGAGACGTGTGTGCAAACAAATATGAGTGGATGAGGGTCTCGGGGTATAATTTCACGTATTACGCGCCCGCGTGTGCCACCCATCTGCGGTAGTTTCGAGAAACCGGGTGTGTTATACGTATACAAGTGTGACGTATGCACGGGCGCTGGTACAACGGCGTTTGTTAACAGTGTGCGCGCTGGTATGTCCACGTGATAACGGCTTGCAGCGCCGAGACAAATGTAAAGCCTGAAGCTGCTTCCTTCCTTCCTTCCCTGAGTAGAGATCAGGGATGTTTGACTCCTGATGTAAGTCCTGGGGATATGAGCGTGGGATTGAAAAATAAATTTGAGATTTTTTCACGCCCCTAAATGGTTAAAGATTTTTTTTCTCGAGTGGGATATGCACATTCTAAACCTTAATGGTTCAGGATGATAAAACGTGCTGTTTGTAACTGGTGCGACACACCTAGCAGGGCAACCACAGGACTATATATTGTGTCGGTTGCACAAACAAAACCTATGTAGTATCTATGGCAAAGATATTACCGCACTACAGTTACTATTATGGGGTAACTTTGGCATGTATGCCAATGAATATGTATCCACGTCCGAGTTGGAGGTTCAGATTTTGCCATCAAGTACAGGAGGAAGCTTAGCTGTCTATTTTTGTGTTCCTTTGAGTTTTTGTATTGTTGGCACAATTGGCCGTTGTAATTGAACGATGATTAATATTTAATGTTTATAAAGAGATCTAGTCGAAATAACGGTACATTCATCCGGGAAATATTGTTGTATTTAATAGAGCTGCCACCCGTCGCCACCACTTGGCTTGTTCTCGCTCAAAAAAACACAAGTACAGCCACACTAGCTCGATCCATTTTCGCGGCCACGAGTTTGCGTGTCCTAGGATTTATATCACCCAGCGTATCTCTCGTATGGATTACATTATGGATGATCCTGTACTGCCGCAGTAGCGTCGCCGCTGCGGGAATCCTCTATCGCGCTATTTTTTTTTCCTCCGTTACGTATAGCTTTTGCTTATTTCTGGCTTGTATGGAGAGATAAAACGTACGTAGGGGTAATTGAAATGAATTATTTCACGAGCGCGGAAAGGGCAAAGTGACAAAGAATTGAAAATTTCATCACGGGAAATGTATGTGCAGAGCTTTTCCCGAGACGGGTATCGGCTTATAGAAGATCCGATCCCAGAGACGCGCTGAGAATAGAAAATTTAACACTCTACGGGCTCTTTCCTCCTCGAAAGCTCACTCGTCGTAAGATGACTTCCCTCGCACGTGGCTGGGTTTTAATTTTTCCTCAGGGTTTACTACTACGATCATCAGATAGATGTGTATAAAAATGGTACTCGGAAGGATCTACAGAGCAAGTACACAAAAAATACACGCGTAATGAAAGAAGCATCCGAAGAATAAATGAACGAAAGGGTTGCTTGAGTACAGTTTTACCGATTATTGCCAAAGGCCGATCACAACGACTATGGGGACGCGCTGCTTCCTCAACGCGGCCGATTTCTCGCGGAGCACTTGTGGAATGCAATAGGCGCAGTGAGTAAAAGACCAGAGAGAGATAAAGACCGGTCTGCTGCTGCTACTGTCGTTCTTCCGACCTTCCCGCTCCATTTGCCGTTTCTCTGGCCGATAATGGACTCTGTATACCAGCGAAAATAAAACGAAGCGATCAATGGCTTTTCTGTGTGCGCTTGGAAGGATGGAATGGAGTCTGTATATGAAAATGAGAGACACATTTATGGAAGCTAATGGCCCTCTTTTCTTTTCAAAGGAAAAAATACCGTAAGAGGAGTATTTTCAACGTGGAGTGCAGATATTGCTTGCGATGTTGAATATCACGGCACAAGTCACTATGGATTTATTAAGAGTAAAATATAATCAAATTATACTTACCAAGTAGCTCAAATTTCTTAGGAAATCTCATTTATGTACAAAGTAATTCACAAAGCTTACGTCAATGAAGACAGCACCGGAGCAGCTGCGGTTACAGATGCGTAAAGTATGTCTGTGTATGTCACTGATGCTTGGAATTTTAATTTTCTTGAGTATAGACAAAATTTCGAATAATTTCGTACAATCGATCAATGAATAAATTCAACAAGTGAAAGATAAATTGAAAAAGAATTATTTTATTGTTACACGCAGAGACTAAATTTTATTAAAAATCTGGAGGAATCCAAACTGCTCCCATAAGAATAAAATAACAATAAACGCTGAGCTATTCGTTTACCTTTCAAACCATTGGGCCCCAGGACGACAGAAAAAAAAAAAAAAAAAAAATCAAAGCAGCAATTTGCCCTCGCGTATTTACTCATCACGCATGACTACTTTATTTTCGGTTGGCAAACACACCGAAAACATAGGCAAGAAAAGAAAAAAAAAAAAAAAAACATGAAAGAAAATAGGGTAAAAGAAAAGACGAAACCGAGGACAGAAAGAGTGGAGAGCAAATACACGAAGAAAGAAAACACGGAGCCAAGAATAGAGGAGAACCAGCAAAATCAATGATTGTCCCAACCGTACACGTATAAATATACAATCAACCCCTTCGATCATTTTCGGGAGTCGACGACGCTTGTACTTACATATACATGTAGACGAGCCTTCAACACCATGAATGTACAGTATATAATAGCGACGGGCAGCTTTTATTTCAGGACAGATACATACATATAGATGAAGCACACGGGGAACACTCGCACGCCGCCTACATTCCCCCGTGAACGAGCACACCCCGATAAAATTTGCGTAAGCACTGCCTAGGCCTATTGTCATTACGCTCGTTCTCCGTGTATTTACGGCAGAACGAGCAAATGCAAAACTACTCCGAGAATTATCACGATAACGCGACGTGCAAGTGTATACGTTATGTGTATGGTATGTATACATGTATCCTTAACCAGAGGCATGAGGGTGGTAATGCCCGTTAGACTCCGTATAAGTACATAATATATGTACTCGCGAGGGAGGGAAATCGAGCGTCGCGTGCTTATACCGTTCTGGGATTGCGCGTGAATTTCTCCTCCCTTCCACGTGCACATTTCGGCCTTGTTTTTATCGCGTTTATGGTAATTTTGCGAGGGACTTTTTTGTTCCAAGGGGGTGTTTTAAATGCATGCGATGACGCGTAGAAGATGCCTTTTTTTTCTACGAAACGTACACGAGTTTGACTAACTGTTGGTTCGAGTCGTGAATACTTTTTATCCAATTCGTCTTTCAATCACGAGTCATACGAAACATAAACCGCCACACGGATATGCGAGTAAGAAAGGAAAAAAAAAGCAAGTGTCAGCAGCAACGTTGGCTTTGAAAATCGGAGCACAGGGGAGCGAGCAAACGCGTCGGCGATTAAAAAGGCAAAAACGGCAACAACAAACCGGTATCCCCGAAGAATGCGCGCCAAGTGCATTAGCGATCCCTCCTCGGCGAAACGAAATCAAGTCAGCAGAGCCACCGTCGTCGGCGAGCGCGTGCAGCAATCGAGATCGCGAGCGCAAGAAAAGAAGAGTGTGGTACAATACTGCCCGTACCGATCTCCCGAGGGCGAATCAAGCCCATAGCGTCGACTCGGGTTTTCCACGCGCGGGAGCGATCTAATGCCATTAGAGGAAGGAAAAAAAAAAAAAAGAAAAAAATCGGCTCACGGTCGGGAGAGTAAGTGCGCGTATAGCTGCCGGTGTGTCTCGGAAAGCAGGCCGCGAGTCGAGCTGCACGAGTATAAAGTAAGTGTATATATAAGTGAGCGGTGCGCGAGAGCTTTTGCCGCTGTGTTTTGTGTATAGGTATACCCGCGTGTACTCTGGCGCGCGCATGACTTGGCGCACCGGGGCAAGCAACAAGAGAGTGGCAAGTTGGTGGCAGTCGCTTAGCGCGCCTACACGCGGTCGGAGCGCTCACTTCTGCGGGCAGATTATACACTTCTTTTTGTTTTGTTTTCACCTGCGCCTTTCCAAGAAGTTTTTTGTATGCCTACTGTAGTGCTTTTTTATTTTTTTTTTGATTTTTGGTTTTTCGTCCCCTCCCCCGGGGGAGTTGTTACCTTTTTTTCTGACTAACAGTGCGGGGAGTGTGCGACGATTTTTCCGATTTTTCGGATGAGATTCTGACTGGTGCGCTTTCATCTCGATCTCGCGTGGATTACTAACGATCGTCTTTGATTAAGTTTTTGTCCCACAAAGAGTGCAGTTTTTGACGTTGCTGCAAAGGAAGAAGATCGGTAAGGACGAGCGGGAAATCGGCGCCTACACGCGCGAGGTAAGCGACGTTTTTTTCCTTGGGAAAGCTAAATGTATTGTAAATACATTTGGAGTGCGCGTATACTTGAGCGCGAAAGAGGAACACAACGGGAGGTAGGACGATTAGAAAGTAAAGCGAGAGCGTGGGGTGCGAGAGGTGATGCCGGTATACATGTACACCTATTCCGCTGTCGCATTCCTCTGCAAGTGTACGTGTGTTTAAATATGAAGGTGCATTTGTCAGTGTGTCAATCTCCAAGGACTGGGATGTATATATAGTTACCAGAGAACTTAATGCAGTGATATAACAATACGCGGTTCTGGAGAAAAGCGCGTCTCCCCGGAGCTGATGGGAGTTTGCCATAAGCTGTGAGTTATAATGGCTAATGGTATTTTTCGCGTCGCGCATTTCACAGATACTTGAGCTCGAGTTATTTCGGCGTCTGCGTTACTAAAAGTCTCTGCTGCAACTATCTTACATCGTCGGGGCGAAAAATGCGGAGAACGACTTTTTAAGTGGATTCTCTCGGCTATTGTTAATTGCAGACGGTGATTTATCGCTCGCGATTTCAAATCGAACCGTCACTGTGGTATTTTATTTTTTTCCACAATTTGTTTTGCTCTACGTTACGAAAGTTTAAACGGTGGGTTACATAACTTTGAGGAAAAAGTAAGTTTTACAAAGTGCTATTAATAGCCGATTTGCATTGGATCGGTGCAGGGAGAAGGTTGGATTTCGAAATCGGGGAAACTCGTGACTTTGGTGCACACGATCTTTATATGCACGACCGGTAGAAGATCGTTTGGGTATAACTGCTGTTTAACGGAAAATCGTTGGGATCGACTTTTCAAGAGCGCGTGTTACAACCCCCCGATACCGATCCAATAAATCGGAATTGAGGTCAAAAGCGAAACGTCAGATGCAGATGTTTCGCTTTCCATCAGTTAGCGATCGGTTGAAAAATCAGTGAATCAAAAGAGCAGGAGAGAGCAAAGCAAACGTGCTCCCGAAGAGCGATGAAATTACCGATTTCCGTGGGGGCAAATCGAGCGTATCAGATGTTTGCGCGTCAAACGCCCGGAAAACCGAAATCAGATATATTTAAATCGTTCCGACCTCGTTTATTCTTCCCATGTGCACCTCTCGTTCTCGCACCTCTTCGATTTCGTTCGACCCACGCGGACGTGCGCTCGTGATACTGTATACACGGCATACGATGTAACGGGCGTATCGCGTGCGATCGTGCCGTTCGACGGGTGCACTGAAACGAAATCGAAAACCACGTCGTCCCCCTTCCTAATGAGGACTCTCAAAGTTAATAAAACCCGAAAACAACCCTCCGTTTCTTTGCTGTCAGTGGATTAAAGAGAAAACAAAAGATGGTCACGTTTAGCGTAAACTCTGGTTGTTCCGCGAGAATAAATACACAAGGATATCTTGTCGCTCGGGAGAGTACATAATATCCTCTAATTCCCGCACTTTCGCGGAAACGAGTGGTGGTATGCTCTGGTCGTCTGTCACAGGCAGTCCCCGTACTCGTGGATTGTTTTTGCATTTCCGTGTTTTTCTTTGATCTTCCTCGTTGTGCGGTTAAACTCGACTCCCTTTGACGATTGATGGATGTGGTTTTTCCTCGCTATTGTCCAAAGGATCCAGACCGCGCTCGCTCGAAAAGACGCCGACATTTTTCCCTCGGATCGCCGACAGAGAGCTATGGAGGTTTTTTTTTTCCTAGAGCACGGATTTTATTATTCCTTTTGCTTTGTGGATTGTTTGCAAAAAGTTGTACTCTCTCGCCGGACCGATGTCGGAGGCACTAGTTTTGCCTTTTAAATGCACCGCGAGTCGCGGACGACGAGGTGGCTCGAGCGAACATTTAGATTTTCTTTCCGTTCGTTGCTACGGCACGGGGGAGTAGCTCATATCCATTTACCCCCCCCCCCCACTTGACACACCTAGAACTTTAATACTCACGAAATACTACGGCGTGCTGATGTTTCTTGGGGCGGGAAAAAAATACGTGTACCATTACAGGTGTAGATCGTATGGTTTTTTCATCAGAGTTAATTGTACCTCGAAAGCAATACTATTCGTTGATACTGGGCAGAAAAAAAATACATCAATCACATTGAATTACAGCAACGTTCCAAAATAATGGTTGGGGGAGGGGTTCATTTGGATATTAAAGGAACATTATCGCACTGTTATTTTAAAAACGCCTTTTCGTGCAGATAGTAGCTACGAGCAGTCGTGGTTAAGGAAGTAATTTTTGGAAATTAATTCAGCACGCGATCCGGGCCATTATCATCAGTTGTGGGCTTCGATGGTAATAATGACGTGATAACGAGATGATTAAAGCCTCAGTAATATTTTCGTAATTAACTGCTCAAGGGTGGTTGTACGTATATATATACTCGCATACTTTACAATCATAAGATTATTACTAATAAAAAAAAAATTTTCGCGTAATTTAATCACTGCGCGAGTAAATGTTGACCTAGTCTTGCGGTACACGTGCAATAGTATATTATACCTGTACAGGTACAAGACACTGGGAGGAAAAAAGTCGATAAATTTTCATGCGGAATACAAATGAGAGACTCTCGATTAAAGGCGCGAGTGTTTGTCGATAACGTTATCCATTAAATTACCACACGGACACGATAAATCGTACGTACACCAATCATCGATAGTTTTACTTGATAATGTGTATCAAACGGTAGTACTCGCCGTGCCGCTATGCTAACACGTACAATTCTTTTTAAAACCAAAACTTTCTAAAAAAAAAAAAAAAAAAAAGCGACCGCGCAACTAATCCCATATATTCTTCGGACACACTCCCGAAGACAAAACCCCCATTCGTGTGCAGTGGAAACAGTTTCAGCGGCACCAAAAAAAAACACCAGCAACAACAGCGGACGAAAAACAAGAAAAAAAAAGCAAGGACGGACGAAAGGTGCGAAACTTGCTCGTCGCGTCTCTTTCTTCGGACGTCCGAGTGCACGTGCGCCGCTCTTCTTTTATCCTCTCCGTCTCCGTGTAACCTACGCCCAGGTTGGCTGAGAAAAAAAAGTTCCCTTCCACCCCACACCCGCTGAAACTTTCGCGTTGGATGAGAAAAAAGGAGGCCCCCTCCCCGCAATAGCCCTCACTTGTGATACGCAGCTTTGTGGAAAAATCCCCGTGTGAAGTTTCATGTATTTAAGACATTTTTCCCAAACAAAAATCATGTTAAAAAAGCAGCTTCCACCCAAAAATCCACAATTTACGCCCAAAAGCCGTCCCGTTAAAAAGGCACACCTGTTTCACGGCGCTCGAGCAAAGGTCGTGCTGTAGTGTTGCTCACAAGTGGACCCTCAGGCGAGGCCAGCGGCGGGAGAGGAAAAAACAAGAGATTGTACCGTTAAGGCCCCTCTCGGGCGCTAAACGAATCAGAGACTCGCGGGACGGCATTCCTCTCTCTCTCCTCTCGATTTAAATACCTGCTCGCACCGCATGAGTTACACGCACGCGCGTGTATGTACGTGTGGTTCGTCCATATGGGACCGGCGAGAGATGCGGCCGTGATTGATCGCTCCAACGAAAAAGAAGCCCGAGGCTATCTTCTTGCGCAAATGATGTCGTAATTTTTCGTTTTTTGGGGCCACGCGATTCGCCCAACGGGACACTTTTCGTGCCCATATACCCAAAGAGATGCACCTTGTGCCATTATACACTGTATCCTCGCGTAAGTTACTCCAGTGGCCGTTTCATTTTTTTCCTTGTACACGAGGCAAAGAAATCTATGGCGCGTGTACTGCAGCATTCCTGGGCTACGCCCAAGCAGGACAATGTGATTAAAAACAACAAACGCAACTCTCGTGCGACGTATTGTATTTTTGCCCCGCGACGAGTGGGTATTTGTGCCATTTTTTTCTTCCCATAGAGAAACCCGTTCCCGCGCAAAAAAAACCAAATTGTCTATTTTTTCTTTCTCGCCCCCCGATCAACCCGTACACCGAGCGATAGCGGGTCGAAAATACATATAACATTCGAAAAACCCCATACCTATACTATCGTACGGATAAATTACGAAACGGCTCCGCGTGTACCGTAAATTAACATTCTTCCCGCGGCCGATCGGGAGAAAATAAAACAACTAAACTCGCCCCGGACACTTTTTTCGTCCATGTAAGACAGAGCGCGTAAATTGTCGTGACGTAACGTTGGCACGGACGATTAATTTCACGTGCGCGTGTCCGTGTATTATAATTATGTATAACAAGCTGGAGTTGGAGGAAACGCGATAAGGCTCGATATCGCCTTGGCAGGATCGGATGGACATTTTCCGTGCGAAGAGTCGGCGCGTGGAAAGGTGCGATGAAAGAAAAAAAAAAAAAAAAGAAGGCAATAACGGAGCCTCGGCAGGAAGCGCTCAAGGACGTATCGTGGTCGGGCCGAGAGGAGAGCCGTTCATCGTTATTTTCGTCCACCTCTCAAAGCTCGCCACTTGTTTTCTTATCATCGGGATTCATGCGAGCCTCGGAAAGGCGTGAACGCACCCAAGATTAATGAACCCACGTATACGTGTACGTACATACGTGCAGCTGCAATGGATGGTAATGCGAAAATCTTGTCGGGCGTGTAACGGTTGCTTATACGTATACGTGTACGTATAACATAACAGCAGGACCAGCTTGGGCTATTCGTATGTATATATGCACTCGTGGATTTACCGTATATAAATTCTTGCATAGGCCTCCTATCCTGCACCATATGTATATAATGGAAGGCACTGCGGGTCATCTCGCAAAAACAGCCTCGAGCTCACTCTATCGTCCCGTGTTTTGTCTTTCTTTTCGTTCGTTTTATTTAGTCCCCATCGGCTACCTGCTTTCACACATGCATGTATAAGATATATATATATATATATACAGTTGAGCGCCTGGGCGTGAATTTTTTTGAGCCCCGAGCAATTTAAATTGCAGTGCTAGGTGCAGAACTGGTTAATAACGATGTTGCTGTATACACGTACATATATAGCGAATACACCATTTAATCCGAGGAGAGAGCGATGCGCGCTTCGTTAAGTCGCGAGTAAATGGGGATAATACCTACACCATACATATATATATATATATATATCGCGCTTGTGTCGAATTGTTGGTATTGTTTGCAAGTTTTGAATTGTGTATTGTACATATAATGTATGGTTTGGGGGTTGATGGATGCGGTGTCTACATACAGTGTGCGCGTGGAGTCGAGAGTTGTGTATGATGATAATTGGAAACACTTAGATGTTTGAAATGTGTTTTAGTTTTACAGCGCTCGGTTCGCTGTGATGGCTATGTATCATTACGTTGTATACCCCGGGTATGCGTAATTGGTTTGATAACTTTGCGCGGCTTTTCCACGTGGTTTTCGGAGACCATTGCATGTACAATTGATCATAACTTGTGAGCGTTTACGTAAAGGAAAGCTACGATACTCGTGGATGCTTGTGCTGTATAGCTACATTTTTCAGCTGTACCTCGTTACTTTGAAACAACGAGTAAGCACCCCCCCCCCCCCCCTACAACCCTCCAATGACCAAGTCGTCCTTCTTGACACGAGTTTCACACCCGAGACTGGACGAGCGTCACAGTGCACCTTGGGCTCGAGAAAAGAAGGATCTTTGGGTCCAATAGAGAACGGAAAGAGTAAAAGCGCGGAAAGGATTGCAAGGAGCACGCGATATCATCTCCGTTTACATCCGTGGGGGTTGGGGCTTTACGCCGCGCGCAACGATGAGAGAGCAGGGGGTCCATTAAGGCGAATCGATTTTATGTATACAGAAAAGTAGGAGGAGGAGGAGGGCGAAGTCGCTTGTCAAAAAGCCCGCCCTTTTCAGGCGTGTGGCCTTTTGATTTCGGGCTTACATGCGTATATATACGCGTGGGTGTATGGTGCTTGTTTCGGGCGCGTTTCGCCAACCTGGAATGAGACTTGTGGGAGTCGTATTGTATCGGGGATGATGGGGACGGGGGTATTTTCGACGCAATTAGAATTGATGCTCGGCGAACCGGTGGCGTTTCGGGGGGGCTTTGTCAAAGTTAGGAAGCTGCGTGTGTATGTCTTGCTATATGTACTGAGGAAAAATGCACTTTCACGGGGATAATCAAATCGTGTATTTCACTATTTTTTAAATATTTATTCCTTATCTACTGTACATATACACATAACAACAATAACTCACCTTCACGTTTGATAATCGGACGAAAAACCGTAATTTTGTATGCAGATATATGATTCTCAAAAAAAATGTAACGGCTCAAGCGTAGATAAAGAGATACGTTTATACATTAATTCAAACGTAAAGTAGTTTGTGCACGTACATGTATTTTTTGACAACAGAGATCCAGTATACCCCTCGATACTTTCGATTTAATTTTAGATCGGCGCGGTAAGAAAGTACAAGGTGCACAAAAGCCGTCCATGGACTCAAGTGGTGTTCCAGTGCGTATATATTTTCTCTGAGCTCACGAATCGGTGCCGATAAGCTGTGATTCATTTTTAATAAACACACGATCGAATAATTGACGTGCACGCGCGCGGATTTTCTCTCTCTACGCAAGTAGGTATATATGGAGGCTCTAATTAACGAGAACTCGCTCAATTGGACGTATGTATACCTGCACGCTATGCCGCGTATGGGAGGAAAAGAAACATAAAAGACACGTATGGGTGGTGCAACTATGGGGGTTTCCAGCTCTAACGAGCCGTTTATCCTATACTCGCGTGAGCGTTTTTCCCCCGAATTTCCAATCACGGCTTTCCCTCGCAAGGATCGGGACTTTGATTTTGTTTTTCGTCCTCTCCGTTTGTGGGAGTCACGAGTTCGTTGAGCATGCATTAGGTGGCACTCGAGTGAGAAAGCAACAGTGAAACTTGATTATGACTTTTGGGGTCCCGCTGACAAGCTCGATCGAATTAAAAGGGGAATGACCTTCTTGAAGAAGAAAAAAAAAAAAAAAAAAAAACTCGACGAGCCACTGTTATTGATACACTTGTACCGGGAGAATGGGATTCCTGTAACTCACCGAGGAATGCGTTTATCAGAGGATCGGTAGGTACTTACCATTGTTGCCGATTTTTCCACACGGGAGATCGGGGACGCGGAAGTTTTTCCCGCTTCAGCGAGGCATCCGAACGACCACCATCGGAATTCCCATCGACTTATAATTTATAACTCGAATCGATGTAAAGAACGAAGCTCCACGCATTCCAGCTGTAATCAAACGATTTTTTCATCCAATGTTTTATCTCGAATTCTACGCATCTAATTAGATCGATAAATGCTCAATATTTTTATCGTGTTGAATGTTGTGCTTGGATGGATATTCTTATTTCGATCCTACAGTGTCGTATCGTTAATTAAAAAAAAAAAAAAAAAAAAGAAAAGAAAAACTCGGTATGATTATATTTTGGGTGGGCAACGGTTAAAATCCAAAAAACCTCTATCCATACCTCGAGTAATAAACAATACCCGAGGCCTCTTCAAAGCTCAATTACTCGTATAGTTGGGGCCGATGACTTTCCTCTCGAAAAAGCAAAAGGCGACGGCCGGTCATTACCTCCTCTCTTGCCCTGCACGTATATACATATATAGATACAGAACACCACACGTCACATGTATATTATACCCATATAAATCTCAAGCGCCAATTGGCCTACATCGAAAGCCCTCTCGGGCGCGCTGTAGGTGCACTTTATACACACGTAATCGCGCACGATGGTAGCTATAAGTACACAAGAGGCAGGTTCATTGGACCCCTCCCCCCCACCCCTGATTTTCCTGTACCGACTGACTCCTTGCTCTGTCCTTGCGAAATGAAAGTACCTACGTCTATATATACAACCACTTGCCTCTCGATCGTGATCACTTTTATATACCTATAGCATTGAAGGAGAGAGCGAGAGGAGGCGATCAGAATTTTCTCGGTCAGGTGTGGCGCAGCCCAAGACGCCCTCCCGCAACGATATCTTTTGTATCCCGAGCTCTGCTTTCACACAGTTGTATTGTGATGATGATGAACTGCCGCAAGGGGTAAGGCTGGAGCTGTGATTTTTGCAATTTTACTTGTTTTCACAGCCCGATGTCTGTTTGTACAGGGTCGAGACTGTTTGCTCGATTTGGGGATGGGGACGAGACAGGAGGGGGTTGCTTTTTCTCGCAGTGCGTTGAGTTACTTTTTAATTGGAGCACACCGTGGATTGGTCATAAAGTTATTTCTGCTTATTGTGGTATTTCTGTGCGAATTTAAAATGTGGAAAAAATCAATAAACGAAAACAACCAGTGGCCCTCGACACGAGGGAAAAACAAGATCCGTGTATCACTTTTGCCAAGAATTACCTCACAGTAAACACGTTCACTAAAAAAAAGCCATGAAATAAAACGACAGCTCGTAGCTCTATTTTAAAGAGCTCGTGCGGTGCAAAGTCGTGCAGGAATCTCAACGCCAAGATAACACTCGGAGATCATATTTCAACCACTGGCGCGTAACAGCCTCCATTTTCTTTTGATCAGTTTGAGTCACTGTGCACAACGCGTTAAATACATCACACCTCGTTGGCTATCCGTGCCCCACGACAATGTTATACACACAAATGGGCACGCGCTCCCAATCTCTCCTTCGTGCATCTATACTGCAGCTCTTTAAACCCCAATCCCCGCCTCCGTAGGAAACCACCGGTCTCCATACATCTTTAATCGACCATGAGTTAAAAAATCACGCGCATTTCCATTGTTCCAGGGTTCCAGCGCGAGAAACTCGGCCGGCCGAACATGAGCTTCTCGTGAGCCGAGTCTGACGATTATCCGAGTTCAGTGGGCCACCAGCCGAGGGATTGCAACCGACGGTGAGACTAGGCCGCTGGCCTTCTGGTGTCCGGCCATGGAGACCGAGGAGCTGACCAAACTCGTCGACGACATCTACAAGGTACATATACGCGTTTGCACGTATTATACTTTTTAAATGACCACGGTATATGGATTGATTTATATGTGGTCCAGTTGAGTATATACATAGAGTTTGACGCCAATGTATATATAAATTGAAAAGAGAAGAAGAAGAAGAAAAAGATGGACCAATCTGTAACAAATCGACGAAAAAACCACCCCCACTCTGCGTGGCTATATTATCGTGCCGAGGCTCGTAACGGTGTATCCGGGCGCGTATGTTCGCTGCTACTTAATAATACCACGGAACTGCTCCTTTGACGCAGTGCCCCCACGGAGAGCAGCTCTCAAAGAAACTACGCCCAGAGCACCTTCCGAGCAGAGACACAGAGATATACCTGTTTTTTTTTGTCTCGCTTTGTGGCTCGCGGTAATCGGCGACGCGCGTAATCCGCGAAATCGGAGTATCTGTATATGTACCGTGTGCCGATCTCTTCGAGCGTACTATAATGATAATCCTGTCCCCGAGACCCCTTTCCGTCGCCACTTTCGAGGAGTTGCTCCTCGGGATGGAACAACTTATCCTCCGGTTCTACGGTTGTATATGTATATATGCACGTATACCTGAGCAGCTTATGACGGTTGCGCAAAGCGAAGGAGGACGGAGGAAGGCAAATCGAACAAGGCCACAAGGAAGAAAGCCGGAGACGAGTGCTCGCGAGACAAGAGAGCCTGCCTCCTTAAGGACTGTATCTAGTGGAGGGCGACTCGAGAGAGGGACCGGGTGCTGTATTTACTATCATCCGCGCGCTTGTTTTTAATAACCGATCGCATACGGTTGGGCCCTCAAAGTACACGAAACTCCATCATCATATACAAACAAACAAGGCGTATACTTATAATACGCACGGGGTAAGAGGGGGTTGGGAGCGAAATTAAGCCGAGCGGGCAATAAAAACTTGCTGCGCCAGGTAGCGGAGACGCGTGCTCCGGAGCAACTTCGCAACAGACGCGGTTTATTAGATTTTGGAGCGATAAAAGATATGGACACGAGCGCCACGAGGATCTTAAATGCGTGAAAACACGCGTGTTGGGTGTGGTTATGAAATTTTGCAAAAAGTGTTTTTACAATAATAAAGAGCGACAAGAGTATAAATATAGTCGCTCTGGGCCATGGGTGTACGTATATCCGTGCGCGTAAAGTATGCAGGACGGTGATGTACGTATATGTACATGTAGATTGAGGGTATAGGGCACGGCCGCAGAATTTCCCGATAATTAGGTGTCGTCTCGGAAAATTATCCCTCGAGCCGGTGTGTGTGTATATATTATATAGGTGCGCAAACACATCTATCCTCCGCATGCATCGCATGTACGAGCCGAGAGCTTCCGAACTTGCATTGCTGAGGGATATAGAGGAGCATCGTGTGTACCTATATGCATGCGTATACGTCGCGTACAATGAGGCGTGTACGTATATAATGTCCTCGCGACGCAAAAATGGATTATCGTCTTTCGGTACATTTTCTACGGTGTACATGCTTCCCCCCTTTTATTTTTCCAAGTAAAGGGATACACAGCGGAGCTTGGATAATTTTCGACTGGACGTTTAATCGTCCGGTTTTTGTTGCTGCCGAGGTGAAAGTGACAGCTAGAGGGGTGTGGCGAGGGGGCTCCATTTGTCTCTCTGCAACTCTTGGAGGGAAAAAAAGGGTGTACAGGGAAGGGCACTGGAAAGATAACAGATGGGACTGGCCAGGACAACGATAAACGAAGGAGGAAATCCTGAGCTTTTTTTTCGAGCTTTCGTTTGTATACAACTTGTACGACCTGCGGATGAAAGAATCCAAAGCTCCAAAGAGTTAATAAACTGAGCTTGCAGCTTTTTTCAAACCTCACAGAGACTCACAACTACGACTTTCAACCCCATCCTTGAAGACCCATTTATAATCACTGATGTACACCTGATAACCCGAGCTTACTTCACTCGAGCTCCGGAACCATACGAGCTTTCAGAAAAACTACGGATCGATTGGGTTGTTCACATTAAGACCAATCCACCGGTGGCGCGTATAATGTACAACAAATTATAAAAGTTTCTCCGATTCTCGATGTAATACCTTAATCATCCAATGAAGTTCAATGAAAAAAAAAAAAAGTAAAAATAGCCAGCATTCCCTGTAGACATCAACACTGAGTCCGAGTCTGTCCATATGCATACCGACCAGCCAAGGTACCGCACCCACCCTACCATAGCTCAATGACGGTGGACCGTATCAGCGACGCGCTCCTACCGGTCCATGCATTATTACTACTGTCTGTCTAGCTCCCCTGCACACGCGTGCACCCAAGCCGAGGAATCGGAGGTCGATTAATATCCCATCCCTACATGTACATAATACATAGAGTAACCCCACTTTGCCTCCTACGCAACAGCGTAGGCGTTACCAACCGTGCCAGCGTCTCTGTGTTTATGATACAGTTGCGGGGTGCAAGTGTGTATATCAACCCCTACACTCTCCCATTTGGGAAATGTAACTCCTGCACAGAGAGAGACAGTGGCTAGTGTAATAGCCAGAGAAGGGCTTGTTGCACACACCATTGCGCAACGTTTGTTTGAGAAAAAATTGTATGCAGAATATATTTGAGCTTTCGAAACCCGCCGTGCATCTTTTAACACTAATTTTCGTAATAAAATATCTCGGTATGCCTACGTGTGAAAATATGTATTGTGGAGTGTACAGGTGAGTATATAATATATATATTATGTGAAAACGCAGCCGAGAGAGGTTCCTTCGTTGCACAATGGTGCGCGCGATTCAGATGTATTGCTCAGCAAAATCCATACCTCCGAGTGAAAGGCCAAAGCATATGTATATATTTTGTTGACGAGCGCCTCTTGCATTGATCCGTCAATCATCGGCGCGGAAGGGCAAAGAGTGCGTCTACACGTGTTTTTCCATGCCGCGGTGAACAAGCATGTACGCCGCGCTGTCGATCATTTTGAGCGCGCTATGGTGTAGATAGATCCTCCATTTGTACGTATATACACCATGACGCTGGTCTCTCTTTTGTTTCTTCGCGTTTTTCGTGCTTTTGCGATGCAAGTGAGATTTCATTTGGAAAGAAATTGTTTTTTTTTTTTTTTTTTTTTTTGTTTCACTTCATATTACACTACATTCCAATTTTCACTTTAGTGCGTATGCTTTTTTTTAACAAAACCACGTTTTAAATGACAAGAAAGTCCACCCCGCCCACTTTGACTGTGTGCAGTTTCTCTCATCTGGAACCTTAATTGCATGAGTACATTTGGTTTAGTTGGCGACGCAGCCAAGTTATTGCATTTTAATAGTTGCATCGTAAAAAATATCGTGGACACGAGCGGAGTGACTCAACAATGAGCCATTTTTCACCTTTCCTATACAAAAGATACTCCCGTGTAAAATATACGTAACAGTTAGTTACACGAATTGTGAGAAAAAAAAAAAAAAAAAAAAAAAAAATACATCTCCAACGCTTAGTTCATAAAAATATGCAAGTATGCCGATGGAGAAATAAAAATTCCAAACGTGTTATTGTCGACGCTAAACTTGTAATAAACTCCCAGTTGGCTCGTATGAATGGATAGGGTTTTTATTTTTAAAGAAACTCACGCGTCTTTCGCAAAAATATGCAAACAAGGCCGATAATTCTTGCTTTAAAAGAATCCCGCCGAGCTTCTTCTAATGAAATTCAAATATCATCACAGAGGTAAAAAAAAAAAAAAAAAAAAAAAAAGAAGAACCGACGAACGCGCCAAAATAGTTCTGAAAGCCCTCGTGCTCCATCGGGGCCATATCACATTTTCCAGGGGCCATTTCCAGGGGGAGGAAAGAAGGAAAAGCGAGAAGCGCATCTTGAGAAACTCGCTAAAGTGTATTAGGGGGGGGGGGAGGAAAATCGCCACCGTGAACAAGAGCGAGAAAAGAACAACAAAAGAGCATGGGGGGGGGGGTCGAATGACGAGTTTTGGACACCAGCCAGGAGGAGCGAGGGAAAATATAAACGAGGGAATCGGCTCTATCGTGAATTTTTTTTATCTTTCTTTTTGCCCGTCTCTCCGTATACATGTATATAAGCACGTGCACCCGGGCGCGGGATCCGGTTTCTCGTCCCGGTCGAATCTCGCGATGTGCGCTCGGGGAGAAGAAGCAGCCTTGGCAGTGGGCCTCGCGTACGTATAATACACGCAACTGCGCGCCGGAAGGTCGTTAAGAGGACGTCGATGTGGAAATATTCGACGCGAGGCTGCAAATATGTGTGCGCATGCAGGACCAGGGGGTCATTGGCCGCGGCAATGAGAGGGTCCCCTTGTACTCCGTACAGGTGTGTGTAGGTAATTGGCGTGCCTCGGGATCGAGGGAGCGAATGAAAAAACGCGGAAGAGTGGCATACTTATCGGTACGGAGTTAACGAGCGATCGGCTTCGATTTGTCGTTGTTTTCTTCGGACGCGTTGTCGAGGCGCGAAAATTGCCTCTAGTCGCTCGATCCTCGGGGGTATTGAAAAAACCCGATGAAGCGAGAAGCGCCGGACTGTCGTCGTTGTTCCCAATCGGTTTCCTTTTGACGATCTTCTCGCATCTGGTATAGCAACAGATGCGTAATTATCATCATTAAAGTATACAGGTGTACACCTATACCGTTTCAGCGCGTATGTACCGTACACATAAACAAAATTGTTTCTTTTTTTTTTTTTTTCATCTTTCAAAGTATAGGTATACACGCGCGTTCGCACGCTCATTTACAATCGATCGCGTAACTGTTTCGAGCGACAACCCGTCCGACGAGGCTCTTCATTAACATTAATTATTTATCATTATTATTACTACTAGTCGGTATTTTCCATAATCACTGCACGCACCCATCGGCGCACGGTTTTACAAGAGACACGAGGTACGCGCGTATACCGTTATACCCAAAGGAGAATCCGAAAGAGTTACGAGAGTCTTCCGTATAAATCGGCCTTGTCTCGTGGAAACCATTAACGATCTCGTCTTTTTTTTTTGTCACTGCGTTCATGAATATTATGACACGCGCGCATGCAAGTGCGGCTATGGCTACATACATGTACGTGCACTTACCAACCCTGGTGTACGAAGCTATGGGTGGATCGAAGGTTAAACAGACTCCCCCTAAATCCGTTTATCCTCGAGAGCTCGTCTACGCAAGGGTGTTTGGGTTCCGTGTAGTACTGAAGCTTAGCTCGGTAAGTTGTACCGATGCAGCGTGCAAACTACCTTCCCATCCCTCTCTTCCAGGTTTCTAATTGGCTACTTCCATCATCCACGTGCACCCATCCTCTTAGCTCTCTATCCCTCTGATCCTTTCTCCATACGGCGCAATTACCATCGGCGCGAACGTGTGGCACGTCACACTTTGTACAGATTCCTTCCCTTTGTCCTGGACGTGTATACAAAAGAACTTGCGTTGCTTGTAAATTGCGCTACTTGCAAACGTACCGGAACAGCTGACATTACAGCGTATCGGTTGGAGATCGGTACGTTAACCCGACCGGATGGCCTTGCGTTTGAGTCGCGTATCCGTGAATTTCGTCTTGGGTTCCAGGGACGCTGTCGGTGACGGTGAATTTAGTAGCCACCTATATACGTGATGATCATTCGATCTGGGATACGGTGTGACTTTTTTTTTTTTCCTCGTTTGGTTGGGCTCGCGTAGATACCGTGTGGACGGAATTTGACGGGAGAGTTTCAGGGCTGCGGTGGCTTTTGTAGCGGTACACTTTGGCCGGTGAATGAATGGTCGGGATGAATCGACAGGACCGGTTTGTCGAGGATCGTGTTGGTTTTTTGTTCTTGACGGTGAGAATGTACGAAAAGAGTTGGGTAATACGATCGTGAATGGAGGACGGGTGAGAATATAGCCACGTCTTGTCTGCGATTCTACAAAGAAAAAAAAAATCATATCAGACGTGACCGTATTTCAAGGCGATAACGAGACCCATCGCGGAAAATCGCATTTCGATACAACAATGAATTACAAGCACCGGCCATCACGTGTTTTCCCGCTCATCGACGAGACTGACACTTTGCATTCGAAACGACAACGGGCCCTCTTATATACCACCGAGCTTGGAAGCAGCAGATACTGGGACACCGGCAAACAGTGTCCGTCTTAGACATTGGCTGTACTCCAATCACAAGCTTATTTCCCCCGAGATGGAAGGGCAAGGGGTGGCGTGTCTCGCATACATATACATATATAAAGACGTGGGAACCCTGGCAGTGTCCATGGTAATGCAGAAGCGCTCATCTGCAGCGGCTCTCGATATTCCGGAGAAATATACATCGAGCTCGGCAACTCGGCGCCCCCGCAATAGCCCCCCTCTTCTTGCGGGGGGGAGCGGATGCGCAAACTGCCGTTACTCGATTTTTGGCTGAAAATCAGTGGCTGGAAGTATCGAGCGCTTGGATTGAGGATGAAAAAAAAAAAAAGACTTTTATATGGTTATACGCGAGGGAAGGGGGTAGGGGGGGGGATCGATGCAACGAACGGAGAGGTCGTTTTCTCGGACCTCTGTATAGTCGGGAAAGTTTTACGCGTTGCGGTTTGGCTGATGATACGTGAAACGTTGCGTCGCAGGATCGGTTTTTCGAGCTGCTCTTGCTCAACGTTTGTTTACTGTTTGCAGTTTGTCAGTGGAGCAAAGAGACCGCGTGTGTGCATCACGGTCATGTAATGTTTGATATTTGAGTCCAACTGGTCGATCTTTTTTTTTTTTTTTTTCTTTTTCATTGCTGGTACAAAGAATCCAGATGCTTTTATGGTCTTGGGGAAAAAAAGAGACTTTGTGAGTTATTGTTAGTTGGTTGAACCGATATATATATACGATGGGTGTCGAGAACGAAGCATCAGAAAAAGGCTCTCTGTTTATGCGGGTGGTATCAAATATTTTTCCGGATTATCTCCGTACGCCTGAGCTGTCGATGGAAACACGTTGCGAAAACACCACTCGTATGTCATAATATATACGGCTATGCTGTGCAGAATAGAGGATGAAAAAAATACGTATCGAGGGTATCGACACTCGATCGTTGGAAATGAAAAAAAGCTTCGGAGGTAAAAATAAACAAATACACCGACTGGTTGTATATGCCGATGGCATATCCATCCAAAGTCAACAATTTTGCCTGAACGTCAAAAAAGGACCATTTGCGATTTTTTGCTAAAATAAAGTGTGATATCCCATTGCCTTGAGCGAAATATAATTTCATGAGTAAATAATTTTTTTTTTATTTTAACTTTGGGTCGAGGAAATAAAAATGTTACATCATGTTTCTTTTTGGTACGTGCACAACTGTACTCATCGATATTCCTCGAATTCCTGCATGTAAATATTTGTGAACGTGTGGATTATTAGCAAATAATCCTCTGTGTATTTATTTAACTTTTTTTTTATTTTTTATTCACGTAGTTACGTATGAGCCCTTACATAATGTACACAGGTAAAGTTTTTTTTTTACCATTCAATTCAAGTGGGTGCAGATTATACTTTGTGTTTGTAGTTATCAATAACTCAAGTATCCAGATTTTCGTACGCCTTCGGAGCTGGTATTATTTCTCTAGTAATAAAGAAAAAAAAAATTTTAATATGATAGTTAATGTAAAATACACCATTTAAAATTGTGACAACAAATATTTTGTAAATTTTAAAAAATTGACTTCTTATCACAGCTTCTCTACAAGTTTCATCGCGTTGTAACGAAATTTTTAGTAGTTCAAGGATGAGCCAACTGGAACATTAAATCCCCCCAAGTTTAAACGATGTCGATCCAACACCATACAAGTTTCTTTAGGCAAGTGAAGGGATTGCAGAGCTCTGTTGGTGTATTTAACGTGAGTCACCAGTGGAAATAACTCAACTATTTCCTTGTCAGTGCCACCAGACGGTCGGCCAAACAATATTACACGAGCCAAGAGGTAAAGCCGACTATTTTTCATCACAAAAAATGGGAGACGCCCATACCATCCTCGAGACTTGAAGGAGCAAAAAAAAAAAAAAAAAAAAAAAAACAAGCAGTTGCAGCATATCGACGATTGATTTCGCGAGCGGGCATACGTATTCCGGTTGTACGGCAGCCCATGGAGAGGGAAGGTGGGAAAAGGACGCGCCTTTCGAGGAAAAATATCGAGCTCGTTTTCTACCTCGCTGATCCCGTGGCCGGGCCGCGTACCTAACGGGGGGAGCGGGTTATATTGTGCGTATAGGTTCGGCCGTGCGAGAAAAACGAGACGTAACTCGGGGGATGGGATGTATGATAAAAGCGCGTCCTCTAGTGCAAAAGCGAAGGAGGGAAGGGGATTTATATGTATATATATCCTCGTAATTTTTCGAAGGGCGATGCCAGAGCGAATTATACGGGCGACACGTCATTTTTCTCCCAGGCGTTATTCATCTTTCGTTTTTTTTTTTTTTTTTTTTTTTAACGTTTTCTCCTCGCGGGCTATCCGTTATTTTCCGTGTAGCCGTTAATGGCCTGTTTTAGTGGCTCTGAAATGGATCTCATTAGAGGCCCAGTGAATTATTGAATAATGAAAGTTTACTGCCAAAGTGGCTGCTGCAGCGAGTCCTCGCGGCTTTATCAATTTGAAATTTTCCGAAGGAGGATTTTATCCTCTGTTTTATGGAACTTGGTTCACGGCGATTTCACGACCCCGTAAAAGATTGAAAATAGCGAACCATTGTTGCTTCAATTTACGTTTTTCCCGGTTTACCGATTCTTTTACAAGATTGATCCGTTCGATATACACCAAAATTCAATTTTATTCCATCCAAGGAAAAAAAAGACCGGTGGCAAAAAAACGAGACGGCGTCACAACGAGTCCTTCGTTCAAATGCAAAGTCCGACCCACAGGCCGCAACTCAATTTGCCTAAATTATGCAACGGCACACATATATATTCCCGTGCACGTTTATACCCACGTAAAGGCGATTTCTCGCGCCTTATTCAAATCCAAGTGGCCACTTACACGCGCGAATTAGCGTACTCGGGAGAGTCGGGGGGCCAAAAAATGTATGCGCAAGTGATCACACACTATAGTTGTGTACCAACTGTATACCATTACAAGAATCAATACTTACCAAAGCGGAATCCCCATAGATGAGTATCTCTTTGAACATATATTTTTTACCGTCGTGCTGTGCAGGAAGCTGCGTGAGTAAGTATGTATTATGTACATTTGAATACAGGTTGAGAAGCTGTTTGAAACTCGTTTGTGTGACCATACAGTGTCGTGTATTTACTTGGTTATCGGTGGGAGCCGTCAAAAACGGAAAAACTGAAACACGTGGTGCTTTCTGTAAGTAATAAGGTGTAACGAGAAAACTTGGGTGTACTTTGAAATTGAAAACCAAAAAAAGTTGGGCCGTGTGCACTAGAAAATACGCACACAAGGATCCTAGAGTTGTGGAAAAGTTCGTCGACCCCGCGATTTTGCGCGAAAGCGAATAACTTTGTCGCTGCGAGGTGTGAAAAACTTGTTTACGCGATTTTTCAACAGACGCTGTACACAGAACGTATTTCCACTCTGCGCAAAACGTAACTCAAAACGTCTTTGCCAACAGCAGCAAACGAACAAGAGCTTGTGTACATATATTATGTGCTCGAGGTAAGCTGATTTTACGGAGACAAAGGCTGAAACAAATGCTTCAAGCTCCCGTTTATTGTCTCTGTAAGGACTGTGGTGTTCAATGTACGGGGGTATATTGTCACGTTTTACCACATCGATCGAATAAATGTCGAGACGATCGGAGTTCAATTTACAAATTACTTGGCAGCGTCAAGTGACATATAACGACGGGGAAAACCCCATCGATCCGAAACGCGATACATATCAAATTGTAATACGCGGGGTATATAGGTATACGGGGCGTGAGAAATCGTCGTGTACCAATGAATTTCCGGATGGTAACCTTGTCAACGAGCCTCTCGAAGTCAAAACGACGCCGATCGTTGATTACTTCTCATTCTTTTTCTTCGCCTCGTGGAAAGCCAATTTCATCGCAAGTGGTTCGCTAGCGCTCGACAATCCGGAAAATCACCAGCGAGAGAAACGAGCGAAAATTGCCGAGGGTAGGAATCAGCTAATCTGCCGGGGGCTGTGAAGTGCTAGACATTGGCAGCCTATCGATCGAGAGCCAGAGAGAAAAAAGAGGGACGTCTTGGAGAGAGAAAACGGCAGCCTAAAAACGACACATTGTTTGTCCCTTTGTGCGCAAACAGCTTGCTAATAATACTTTTTTTTTTTTTTTTTTTTTTTTTTTGTTTGCCTTTTGCATCACAGGCAACGCACATCAGCAGCAATGAAAATTCATGGCAAAAATCGTTTTAGGAGGCGCCTCTGCTTTCAGAAACCTATTGAATAATAAATGCATACGAGGAGACACCATGCACAACTCGAAAGCTCAGGTGGATATCGCGCATTACCTCGTCTCTTGTTACTTTGGTCGAAAATGTATGTAATAATGCAAGCGGAAAAGAAAAAAATCTTACGGGTGTGCCCTTGATTCGTTATCGCTGGGAAAAGATCGGTAACGTTATCATCTCTCCACGCGCGAAGTAAGGAAGCTTTTACTCTCGGCTCGTTAGCATAAACACGCGGAGTACTGTCATGTACGTTTAAAACGATTGCTTCCGTGTGCACCTATACGACAATGAAAAACCAGCGATAACGAGGAGGCAACGCATCGAGCATATACACCCATATTATACGTACACGGATGATAATTCATTAAAATTATATATATATATATGCTCTGCGTGCATGTACAAACGGAATAATCGACATGCGCGCGCGTGTGTATATACCCAACCAAGAGGAAGCCTCGGTCGCGCTTTCGCGCCGATAGGCATCTACCTGCCCATTATCCGGCCGACGAGGGGAGAGAAAATGCGCCGCAGTTGTCGTACAAAACGTATGCGAGTGCAGGGTACAGGTACATTCGGGGAAGCCTCTCTCGGCGGTGCGGGCGATAATTTCGCGCGCGATAGAAAGCTAACTTTCTACCGAGCGGCCGTGCAACTGGTGATGACGGGCCCCCCTCCGGGGGCCTCTTCCTCCTCGGCTTGAACCCAAGGCGAATTCCAAGGTGAGCTACGATGATATCGTTGTTTCTCTTATTACTTTCGCGCCGAGCGCCAAATCGGTCGTACAAACAGAGGATGCTCCGTTGGATGCATCCGCGTGTACCCAAGGAAATTGCACGGCAGAGAAAAGCCCACGGGGCGATGCTTACGCAAGAGATGCACTGTATCATATATATATATGCATCACCGGAGCTGCTGGTCTAATGATCCAGAAGTGAAGGGAGATGTTGTACGGCGCGCTGATCGATGGGACTTTGTCTGTCTCGGGACGACCTGTTACCTCCATGGATTCGATGGCGGTTGTTGATGAACGAATCTAATGTTCTTGGGCGAACTGGACGTTTGAACTTTGAAAAAAAAAAACAATCAAGCGACTCTATTTTCTCTCCTACAATTGTGAACGAGGAAGGAAAAAAAAATGTCCATCAATTTCTGGACAAACTTCAGTTTCCCTTTGTCCCCCCTCCGGCACTAAAGAGGCAATCGCACGGAGCAAGCGACTCGTCGTCGATCGCAGCGAACTGCAGTAAGCGCAGCAGACCGTTAGGTCCACGTGCCGCGTGAAATTGGAC
Source organism: Copidosoma floridanum (assembly GCF_036245765.1). Lineage (NCBI taxonomy): Eukaryota > Metazoa > Arthropoda > Insecta > Hymenoptera > Encyrtidae > Copidosoma > Copidosoma floridanum. The sequence continues at coordinate 7,072,405 of NW_028321906.1, read as the reverse complement.
ATTTCGAGAGAGAGCCGAGCCGGGGTCTGTTTGCCGAGCCGGTCAATTGCGATTCAAAGGTCACGCGATCCCCGAATTCACGGACTGCAAGGCCAATATACGCAAGCGCGTGCAAATACAGGGAGAGAGAGAGACGTGTTTTAGCTGCAGAGATCGTGGATTGTCGGGTGTACGGCTCGGGTACATTGCTGTGTCCAATGTTTATGGCCACCGTGAGATCGCTCGCATCCACCGTATTGAACGTTAGAGAAACAGAATGAGGTAAAGATTTACTCCCCATTGCTTTTCATGACGGACCAAAGGGGATTTTTCTAAAAAATCGGTACAGACCGAAAAGGTGAATGATCTCTCGAATCTCTCAACTCACGCGTGTGTGTATACGTAAGGTGCCTTTTTATCAGCATCTTTGAGCACACGGGGAAAAGGCAAAAAGGCCCCATGCAGTTACGCAACAGCCTTGGAAAATCGATTTTACGTTTAGAGGGGGGAACACACGCGAGAGGTGTATCGGCACGAGAGAGTGAAAGCTCGAAGCTCCCGCGGTGATGGCGTGGAAATATTGTGTTTAATGACTGCATGTACTTGGTATAGCTGCACGTGGAGGATAAACACTTTGAATAAAAATGAATCGTTTTTCGGACCAGCTCGACTTTCCATCGGATGATGTTTTTTAGTTGAAAGTGCACATGTCGTAGTGTATAGGGGAAAGTTCGGCTCGAGTGTTATTTTATTCAATGGGTGAAAAGAAAGGGGCGACGCTTTGGGGAAGTGTTTCGGGAAAACGAGACTCAAAACTGTACCAAAGAGTTTTCGTCGCTTTACGGTATTCCGCGGAGGAATTTTAATGCAAAAGTTACGGCAAGCGGGGCCTAAAGTGACGGTACTTTCTTGTTATTATCCACGCGCATGTACACCCGAGGGAGCAATAAATTTTGAGGAAATCGAAATCACAGGGGCAGTAAATATCCCTGAGTTATGGAAATTCGATTGCATCAAGCATATTTGTCTCCCGATCCACGTGGGTTGCCCAATCGCGTATAAACTTGTACCAAAGCGCGCACGCGGTGCAGTAAAATCGAAAATGGATAATCAAAGTGTAGTTGAAATTTCACGCGGTACAAAGAGCCCCAGCGTTGCGTAACCCGACTTCTCTTAGTGCGAGTGTACAGCCCGACCGATGGATAAAAATCGACATTCCCACAGCTAGAACTTTTCACGGGCCGACCAGAGGTGTCTCGTATATACGCCGAATAATTTTGATTCGTTGGCTCATAAAATTCCCTCTCGATCAAAGACCGATCCGCTAATTGAGTCTTCGACCCAAGTACGGAGACCCGCATTGCTCACATTTTCGTGCGGCATTCCTCTGGCGACCGCGCAGTGATTAACATCCAATATATGGTTTCGACGTCCAGCTCCGATCGAAGATTTTTCTCAAAGCGATTACGCAACGGCGCTCGAAACAACGCCAATACACGCGGACACCATGAGAGCCCATTTACATAAGCGCGAGCTGGAAAATAGTGAGCGCTATAGACACGTGCCACCAGCGTCACTCGCGGTGTACTTTTAATAATCCGGGCCGCACAATATCGGCTCCGGCGATTACACCCTCGTCCGCCCGCGTGTAATCCTTAATTGCGCCGCTTGGGACCCGCTTCCGCGTTTATTATTGCGCTCTCATTGAAACTCAACGCTCGTCCCCCCCACAAGTGTATTACGTGGACGCGGCTGCGGTAAAAAGCCGGCCGTGTACGTGTATAACAGCGTTATTACGGGGGAAATTTCTTTTGTCCGTGCCCACCCTCTTCCTTTTCTCGATTGCCTGCTTTCTTTGGGGGGGAAAAAATTAAGGTGGTGCGCGAGGAGTGTAGCGCGACGAGCATACATTTTTTCGTCAATTTGGCCAAGCAGGGGATTTTAACAATGGTATACAGGATTGATCCAGCCGAAGGGATTTGTTTTGTATACCTAATCATTGATAAAAGGAGTTTTCAGCCAAACTTCATATCTATACCTATCGGAGAAGTCAGAATTTACAACGTCAATTGGCAGCTTCCGAAGCACAGTGCAACCCTCCATCAGAGTTGATCTAAATAATAAATATGAGAATACATTACAATTTGAATCACAGATACCTCCAGATTATATAAAAATCGGTATTTGATTTTGAATTACTGACTCACAACTTCTCGTTTTCTCAGAGAACCTGGATAATTTCTTGTGTTAGTTTTTTGATATGTTTCCTTTGATTAATTTTTAAATATTGAATCATAACTCAAATATCTCTTTTTTACAAAATAATATATTTAAACAAATGATAAATCAAACAACTTAGCTTTACAATGTATTTATAATGAAAAATATGTGCCAAATCACCACAGCAAAATGAGAAAAAAAAAATCTAACAATTGTTTACTTACGGGCCGTCGCCCTTATGAAATGCGTAAGAACAAATACTCGTGAGAACTGATGTTCTATAAGCTTTGAACTCGTTTTTTGAAATATTCTCGTCTCACCCTTTTTGCTGTGTCCGTCGTATCTTATTACCTTTTTTGCCTTGAAAACAAAAACTAGCAAAGACAGGAAGAACAGCAGCAGGAAAGCGCCCACATCGATGGCAACCTCAAAAGACGTTGGTGCTGCGCGCTTCTTGGTGGTAGGTCAAGGAGTGAGTAGAAAAAATGTGTGAATTGAAGGTTACGGCAACTAGCGAAAAAAAATGTTTTTTCGCGTTGGCAAGGTGACGCTCGCACATTCGAACAACAGCTGAAAATCTGCTGCCCTTTCTTCTTTTTTTCGAACGCTATCGGCTGATTCGATACCGATACCGTTGGATATCAGCCTCTTTATATTTTTTCGTTAAATACGAAACAGGTTTTGTGAATAGTTGTCATTATCTGTAAGTGCATACAATTGTGTGATTGTATTTTGAAGTGAATCGAAAAAATGAAATATCATAGTTCGCCATAATGTCTCAATACAGTTGAATTTTCTCATACATTTACGAAAGGTTCATTGTATAGCGTATGAAGAATCCCAAAGCTGTCAGGAGTACCTACAATCCTAACGCGCTCGACAACGTGTTTCATCAATCTTCTAAACAATAGCTTCCTCCCCACCCTCCAATTCTTTCTTCCATGTGGCAATGTACAAATAAATTTTTCCATAAAGTATCCACGTAGTTCAAGATAATAAATTATTTTCGACGAAAATAACAACGTGAAACTTTTCTAGCGCACGTTGGAAGTCTCCTGGGTAATCATGAATTTTCAGTATATGTAGGTAAATAATTTATGTATGAATAAATTAATCACTTAATCAAACGAAACAAAAATTACAGGACAAAGTGAAAAAGACTCTCAAAAGCCACCATCTTCGTCTCACGCAACGTCCCCCCCCCATCGACAAACAAGAGAGCATCACACAAATCAATCAATGCCTGTACAATTTGTCATACCCTCAAAACCGATCATTAAATAACGCTTACATCGTTCCTCGAAAAACACGAAGATTCATCGCAACGGCGCCCCAGTTCTCGATGCTCGCCGGAGAACTCGCCCGGCCACCACCCCTCGTTCCACCCTCATCCCCCGATTGTTTTTCTTTCAGCTTGTCTGCAAGTTTGATGAACTTTCGTCTCCCGAAAAAGGGGGAATCGAGCGGCAAACATTTTTCCCAAGACCCCTCCTCTCTCCCTGGCCACCTTCTCCCGAGGTTCTTCAAGCGTTTACCTTCCCTCCCCCCCCTGACCAGAAACTCGCAAGTGTACATGTATATACATTTTGCGGTTAAATTATACATCGAAGCATCGCATCTCTCCTACGGCAGCCGGGCCCTTTTTCGAGAGGAGCTATACTCAATCAACGGGCCGTAAAGTCATTTTGCTTTGCGTGGGCATAATTTGAGCCGAGAGTCCTTGCACCCAGATACCCTCGGTGCTATTTAGGTCCTCCGCGTATCCGTAATTTAACGTACCTATTGACCGAGTAGCAAACGGAACGGACTTTTCTTCTTGATTGATATACGATGACGACGATGGCAACAACAGCGAGCCTCGGTGTATTATAATGATTGTACGCGTGGCGATGCGAAACGTATTCCACGATAATCGCTCCCATCGAGTATAGGTATATGTATACGATTGAAAAACCTGTACGCTGTACAATGAGATACATGCCCACTTTCTATGCCGAGTCCTGTACATCGAGACACTTGTAGCCGTGGGTATAAGCGCAGCCTCCGGAAGTGGGACGCGGTGTGGAGTCGACGACGAGTTTTTAAATGGCGCGGTGGAGGACGCGACTTTGGAAAAGTAGGAGAACCGCGTGCACAAGACTCTCGCAGGAGAGGAGAAAAGAGAGTTTTCACTGCGGAGCCGAGCTGGCCTCGATGGCTTTTACTCCACCTCGATTTGGCTCGATATGGGTGTAAATACACCTTCGGGTCGATCTTGTCTCCAAATGGGGGGAAGATGAGCCTTAAATTTTAACGCCCAACCGGCTAATTAGCCTCGACTCGTTGTTCCTGCTCCAATTTCCGAGTCATCCAAAGGGGAGCTCTCTCTTTGCTCTACGGTGTCTTCCTGCGTAACGAGGTTCCATTTTCCCTCCCTTGTCTGCCAAAGTTTCGATAAACACGTCAGGACGATAATTAGGTGCCTCGAGTAAACGTAATAAACTCCGGACTGCTGGAACGTGGATCAATTTGTGTTACATATAATTAAAGCGCGTGTGGCATGGAAAAAAAAAAAAATGGAGTTTTTACGAGGAAAAAGGAAAAATACCAGACGGCGACGGCCCAGCCGTTCTGACCGAGAGATATTCATCTGTATCCCTGGTACGGGAAAAATACGCAGACGATGTGAAAACGTGCTCTCGGGGAGCAGAGACAGGAGGCCGGGTCGAGAGATCGGGGAAGGGGGGAAAGGCGCAGCTACGGCGGCGCTTCCTCCTTTCTCTCGCTGTATGCTCGGACGCTGACCTTCTCTCCCCCTTCCTCCGCCTCTTTCTTCTGTGTGCATTTATTATACCAGTGCTTCGAGTGTGTGTACGTATATATACGACCGTGCAAGCTCTCGGTTTAATTGACTCTCAAGAATTCGATTGGTCGAAGTATAAATATGATGTAATATACGTCGATGTTGGCCATTCCGCTGTATATACGTGGTACGACGAGGTATCCAAACTTTTTTCATCATTGCGTGCGTCAACGTTGTTATATTTTATTGATTAGCTGGCTGTGACATTGTTTGGTCCTTTGATGAAAAAAAAAATCTGATGGGCTGCAGCCGAGGGGAATGCGTGCGCGTACAATCATACTTTTTTTTTGCAATTCATAATGAAAACCATAGCAGTAGGGGTACGGGGGATTGTAATTTTTTCATTTCCATCTTTGTCCCATCGCTGGTATTGAAATATCGCGGGTATTTTTAATTTCCAACGCACAGCGAGAGAATCTAAAGGACATTACTGTTCCGTAACGCGGGACATTTGATGAAAAAAACTTTTTGTCCCGTCCTCTCGTGCAAGTTCCAAAATGAGCTTCGCAACGCGACTCGTTGGAAAAAAAAAAAAAAAAGACAGTTTTAATCACGCAAGGGCGCCCGCTTCATTTCCAAAACGTGCGTAAAATCCCTCCGTGAAGAGCAGTAAATGAGCTCTGCGCGCAGAGAAGGATAATTTTTTTCCCCACCTCCGCCTCCGACAATAGTCGCAGCTTGGATTTCACTAAAAACCCACAAAGCTTCAATGACGACAACCGCGTATCCGAGAGACACACAAAAAAAAAGAAAAGAAAACAGTCAAGCGCCAAACTGACCCCGATTTCTCGGCCGACCGAGAGAGAAGCCCGCGACCGCGTAATAAAATATCATTACTGCCGCTCTTTTCTCGCAATCCAACCCGTATTATACACCTGCCCGAGGCAGCTCGGAAAAAAAATCTTCAACAGAGAGAGAGAGAGAGAGAGAAAGCCAGTATCGCGGCCAACGCGCCTCCGATCGAACCACCGGTCCGATGTACACGTTATGATGGCATAATATATTATACTCACACGCGCGCGCTCAAGAATTTGCACGAGTATTTTTTCCCAACGCGAAAGGATGCACCGTTAAGTGGGGCCCGCAGCCGAGGGAATCCGCCAAAAAGTCGATCGGCGCGCAACCGGTTTCCGGCACACCCTCGTGTGTATATACTGTGAGAACGCACCCGAGCATCGCGGAACGATTCATCGGTGTGTTACCGATCGATCGGTCTACACCGGGCCGTTCTCTCTGCAATATTTCTGGTATATTATACTTAAAAGTAAAAAAGCTGACACTTGGCAGGGATGTCGTAACGCGTCGACGCAACGATCTCTTGTTACATACGTGTAAACATAAATGTCACGTATTACGCTCACGTGCGTGATCGGTCAATGTGCCCGTAATCCGATCGACCGCGCTCGTATGAGCGCGCCTTATCTGTTTGCCCGTGGTAACGGCTTTTTGAATATTCATTGGAGTGCAAATTAAGTCGCCGCATTGAAAAAAGAGGAAAAACATTACCTACCAGCTGCAGCTACCATGACACATTGGCACGCACGCGATCGCCGTAATCTTTTGAAAAAAAAAAAATCCAAATCAAAGTACCTACGCCTGCACTTCGGGCGCATGTACGTATACGTGTAACTTATACTTCTTTCGTTCCTTTTTTCGATGCACTGCTGTAATAACGGTACATATAAATTATACAGAGCCACGTTGTTGGCTGTTCTCCGTATGGTAAGGTCGTCGTTCCCTCCTCTTGTATACACGTACAATGCACGTGCGTGCCGGTAGCGCAGGCACGTGTGCGATTATTACTCCACTGTGGGTTGGAATAGGTATAAGGTACACCACTTGGATTGCGTTGCGTGCGCGGTAAGTAGGTAAGCCTATATACTTTTACCCTCTTGGAAGTTTAGTCGCACAACGTATAAACCGTATGCACCGCTATACCGTCGAAAAGTCCGTATATAACTTTTGCGGTGTTCATTTTTATTTAATTTTTTGTTTCATTTTGTAAGGATTTTTTTTTTTTTGATAGGACAGACACGCGAGATTAATGTAATTAGATATCGTGTAGCGGAATTCCGATGGTGGTAGCTGTTGGAAAAGTAAATTCGGGTACTTTTGACGGGATTAGATTAAAAAGTAGGATATAATAGCCAATCTTCAGGGAAACTTTAGATAATGTGATTTTATACCCCACAGCGAATACGTATAGTATAATTATTATTAAAACTACAAAATTTAACAGCAAAATGACGAGAAAAATTGATCTTTTACGATAATAAACTACGTTTATTGTCCAGGAAACTGATTTGAATTGAACTGATTGAACTGAATGATAATTCACAGCTTTTCGGTTGTGCTTGAATATAGATTTGCTCTCCTCGTAGGTACAGACCCAAACGCATTGAGCCATCACAGTTGATAATGTCTGAAAAATCCTAAAGAGAAAAAACGGCTTTGAACCATCCATTTGGCAAATCCAACGAGAAAAACGCAGCCTCGTCAGTCCCAGGTTCATAATACAAGTGAATAAGTACACAAACGAAGCAATCTTCTCTTTCGAAAGCGTGACATTAGCGACTCTAATCGGCCGCGTGTAAACGCTCTGTACACGTATAGGTACGATATACATGATAAAGGCGTAAAAACGCTCTCGACACCACCTCCTCTCTCTCTCTCTCCCGACCACAATGAAAATTAATACCTACACGTATATATATATATGGAGGTGCAGGCTCTCATTATAAACTTACTTTCATCCTCATTCTTGCGCCGCGGCCCACTTATATTATACACACGGACCCCCTTTCTTGTTCGCCCACGTAACGTTTCGCACGCGCGCATCTTTTTATTTCACGTGCTGCGGGACACTGTTGCATATATTTGTACCGACTACCGCTCCGCTATGCACAGGTATATACATTAACGATGGATCAATGACAACACAATGGGATGTGTACGAGTATGTGGTAGTCCGACGCGTGGGCGAGTGACACGCGGAGAAAGAGATGGATCATTTTTCTGGAGCCTTGGCGGGTGTTTATTGTTACACCTACGTGCCGGGACACACGCGTGCACGCGACGTGTCATGCAAATTTTCAGGGCTCCCATATTCCCTCCTTTTTTTTTTGAGGGTTTGTTTGTCTATTCCATTTGCACCGGCGTACGGCGTTCGTTAGTCTGACGTGGACGTGAAACGTGTACATATATATGTACATTGATTTTTTTTACTTCTCTGTATATCATCGCACGTATGTATGTATGGCACAAGGAGTCGAGTTCGCGTCAGCGTGCACGTACGCGCGAATTTAAAGCCCAATAGTTGCAGATGTACGCTAATCCAACAAAGTTTGATGATCTTTGCGAGCTGACGCTCGAAATTAGCTTGCGAGCGCTGTTGGCTTGTAAAAGCGGGCTCGCCTTCAAATTCAATTTCGCTCTTTCATCAGGTGCACACACAACGAGGCTTTGCAACAAACAACGTCAACTGAGAAGTAAGTACCTTAGATATGGCAGAGGAAAAAAAAAAAAAAGAAAAACTCCTTTGACACGATTATGCAAAAGAACAATAATGAATATTCAATCATGGCTGGTCCGTGGTAAAGTGGAAAGATTCTTCAAGATCAAATCCCATGGCGACTGAACTTTGTTTCTTGATTCAGGTGACACAGTAAGGCCCAGTCAAGTGGTGAGTGAGTGTCGACACGAGCATATCGCCCCATGAGCTTGGCTCACTTATCCAATACTCACAAGCATTCGAACGAGACGAAAAAAAGTGTTTTCCACGCATGGAAAATAAATTACGTCGACTAGTGTGTGTGCATCTGTCTGAAGAGAGTCTTCGTGTCTCTTGGGTAACAACTTTTCCTCCTGAGCCTTCGTTATCTCGCCCTTTTCCAGCCCCAGCGTTGCCCCTTAGTTATGCGAACTTTGCGAGAGCGCATTTGGCAAAACTTGTGATCGCGAGGCCAATTTCGCAGAGACTCCATCTACCAACGAGGGAGGGGGCTGAATGTCCCGTCTCATCAACGTCAAAAACGGCCGTCCAATCGTTCCGTACGAACGTTCAAAGCGTCTAGTTGCAAATGCATTGCGGTTGTGTTGGTACAAGGATTTTAAGGACAATTTACCAAACTAAACACATTTGAATGGGAAAAACCACTGTTGGAACACCGTTGTTCCGTGATAGAAATATTTCACTTCCTGCAGCCTTCTAGTGTCAATCGTTGAAGAAAAAAAAAAAAAAAAAAACGTTTACTTGAACAAAACAGGCGAAATAAATTATCATGGATTTGGTCGTAGTTGAAACGTTTGTCAACACTACTGTAACATGAGTCCCAACTGCACCCGCTGGGGTTAAAAAAATCGAGAGGTACGATGGCCCAGGGGCCACACGCGAGCTTAATGAGGATGGAAATTCATTAGCAAGTTTGCTCTCCTTCCTTCCTCCCTCCACCCCTTTTTCCACGCTTCCGACTTTCAATACGTACGTGACGGCTTTTGCTACTGCCATACCCTTCTCTTTTCTCGCCGATTGCGTCGCGTCGCGCTCGGGCGCTCAAAAGCTTCCCGTGTTTTCGCTCGCGCGTCAGGTGAGAGCACTTTTGCTGAATTCGAGACTTGGAGCTGTAGGAGTAGGAAATGGGCTCGTTGACGAGCAGCTGGTGGTGAAACATACGCTCGTGGGTCTCGGGAGGGAGGCTTGAATTATCGTTGCGCAGGTGAACCGATTAGTTTGGGGGTAGTAGGGAAGCGGAGGGGTGCTGAAGTTTCTTTTTTTTTTCCCTACCTCGGGTTTTAGTTTTTCGAAAGAAACACTCCACGGGTGGAAAAGTTTGCCCCTAAGTTGCACCCAAGACCACCTTGGAGACTCAATTAAAATGAACCGGGATAGCATTGCTATATGGCAACTTTGGCTGTTGTTGTTTGTTTCCTCGTTTTAATTGCTTGTTTGTTTGTTTGTTCATTTGGGTATAACCGTGGGGATTTTAATTTTCACTTGTACGGCTGTACTTTTGACGGCGTTTGACGTTTCAATTTGTGTTTTTCAACGCAGTTTTCCAACAGTGAAATACTGGTAACGGGGAGCAATTAACCTTTTTTCAGTCACGGTTGCAAAAATATTCGAGAACCTATGAATTTTTTAGTAAAACAAAAGAAAAAGGTTTCAGTTGGTACAGCGACTTTACAATCGAGCATAGATGCACGCGTTTGAGCGAAGCTAATTTTTTCCACACCCCTCATTCAGCCCTAGGTATATCCTGTAAATAGCTGCCCATTCCTCATCCAGCCCGAGTTGCCCCATGTTATTTCGTAACGGTGGAAGTCGAGTGTAAGCGTCGCGCCACGCGACCACTTGAAAGTTCCTGCTGGGGGTCACAAGGTCGTAGGACAAACGAAAAGTCGCGAGACAAAGAAACAGAGCTGCCACTGCTACTCACTTCCCATTTTGCCTCCCTTTTTTTTCACTCCACTCTGCGTTCGCACATACACACCCAAGAAGCTTTTTTTCGCCGAATAAGGGCCGTATGAGCGTAATTTGATTAAGTTCGTCGACTTGTGGGGTGAAAAAAGCGTGCTACACCCTTGGCTTCTCCATATTTCGATGTAATTAATACCTCACAGTTTCGAAAGGGGGAAAAAATTGTGGTTTTTTTCTCCCCCTCTCTTTGGCTGATTTTACGCAGTGAATGTGTTGCGAGGTAGATTATCACAAGTGTACGATAAACATCTTGGACGAGACAATTGTGTTTTCTTCTTTCATAAGCGGTTACGAGTATTCCCACAAAATTTATAGAGGAATTAAAAAAATTTCTTCTTTCCCTCACGCAACAGCCAATTAGCGTCGGCGCTCGTTTCTCGAATGAGCCGATTTTCAGTTAATTATGAAAATCCACCTGCCGCAGAATTAACTTTCTATACGTGCGAGTGGAAGGAAGAGAGAGGCGTGAATGGTTGTTATTCGAAAAATGTACGCGGGTTATGCGCGCGGAAGCGCATCCTGGCGATATTAAATCAGGAATTCCGATACGTCAGCGCTAGTTTGTATGAATGAAAAAAAAAAAAAAAAAAAGATCAGCTTCATAATGGGCACTTGATATCGCGCCTATGCATAACCACGCATGGGCTTATCCACGTGGGTGGGGGGTGGGTGCGCGCACGTCGGATCGATTATTTTTAATCGCAATTACCGAGTTTCCGCTTACGAAGAGAGTATTATCTTTGATTGAAACCCCGCAGGGTTGTAGTTAATCGCCGACGTTGCGGTGGGATACCGTCCTTTTTGTTAATTACAATTGATGGATTGGCGTATACGAGACGAGCGTTGCGTATAAATTATCACAGGGATATGACAGATGGTCAAAAACGAGAAATAAGAGGAAGTAAACGCACGAAAAAGTGTGGGAACCTAACGCGAGGCCAATACCGATCAAAACTTACTCCTGACCTTAAATAGGACACACGAAACCTGTTGTATAGAAAGGACCATAAAATTTACGTATTTTCCAAGGTTTGTACGAGTAATCTTAATCATCAGATTCCATTCCTTCAAAGTATACATACACAGGGAGTTAAGTAGGTACATGTCGATATCGTTTCACAGTCTATTTTCCACATTACATATGGGACCACAACGCGTGAGATTAAAATCGCCGATCTCCGTTGAATTTACGATCCAACTCGAGCCAATGGCCAATAACTCGTTCTACACCTCTAAAATACCTGTGCAAGAAACAAGCAGCCAACAGATCCATCGATAAAAAGAAAAAAAAAAAAAAAAAAAAAAAAAAAAAAAAAAAAAAAAAAGAAAATCCAGCTTTATAGCATGCAAGAGTGGAGAAAATTCCCTTCCTCGCCCAATCTGCCGACCGATCGGACGATCGATTATTACCGGTCGCATCGAAAAGAAAGCAGCACCGAGACGAGCCATTCATCCTATATCCATGCACATCTCGTTTGCGCTCACGGATACCAACTGTGGACCCGCGCACGCATATATACACACACAACTGCGTGTACCGTTACTCGACATTCATCCACGCGTATAATCATATATATATATACATACCTACCGCGTACATATGCAGCTTCCGCGCGAACCCACGGACGCCGTGATACGTACCACGTACGAAATGCAGAGGAAGGAGAGGAAGGAGAGCCGTGGCCAGTCCGCAGCCTCCTTCCCCGCGTCCGCTACTTTGTCCTTCTCCTTTTTCGTCCACTTCCCCCGATATCGCTCCGATCGTTATTATTCCTCCTCTGCGGCTTCTGATAACGGCACCTTTTTCAGCCGGCGCGTTCTCGGCTTTCCTTTTCTTCCCCGGCAAGGCTCGAGGATGGAAATTGTACAAAAAATTGAAACCTTACAGAAAAAAAAAGGAGCACGGCCAACTGGTTTCCAACGGGACGCTCCGGAATGAGCCGGGAGAATATGAGGGATCGACTGGTCGCTGATGCCTATCGGCTGTTTTTTCGTATTATACGCCTGGAGGGGGACAATTTGCGAGCAGAAACACAAAAACAACGTGTGTCGGCGATGATGAACGAATGTACACCATACTCCAATGGATTTGACACACGGGACGTATTTTTGAAATAACGATTTCTTTCGGTACGTAATCTAGATTTATTGCCGATTTATCGCCAAAACGGGAGTTTGAAACTCGACGGATGGGGTATCAAATTTTGGATAACTTCCCGTTGTTGTTGTTTTACCCAAATGACTTATTCGATGGACAATCGGTGATAATTTATACACTTTTTTCTCATCCGTGTCACGACCTGACAGTTTTCAAGATAAACGACGACAGGATGCAGCTCGCAGGCAATTAAAAACTCAGCACACAACAAAGGAGGCGGGGGGGGAGTGAGTTATTAAAAAAGAATCAATTTTTCATCAACAACGCATCAGAGGCTTGAAAACCCAAAGATCGTGCATCGGCAGGACTGACTATGATTACACGGTAACGCACTCGCTTGGATCATCGTTGAAGCCTCGCAACGCAAACCGGTTAACCCCCCGACTCGAATTTCCAAGTTTTGCTGTTGTTTCACGGGTGTAATCATACGTTACGTGTCCATGAGATGCGCAGGTAAGCGTTTCGCAAGTCCAACCGCTCTGCGAGCGGCCCACATTGCCGTTCAACGATCGAACTCAGAAGCCAAATGGTCCCTTTTTCCCCAAACGAAGACCAAAAGTGCTATTACATGTTCACAACCATATCACCCGACAAGTGTATATTCATCCTTGCAAAACAAAGTCCGAGAAACTTGCATAATATACAAAGAAGTGAGACAGGGGGGGGGGGCACCCACTCGGCCACAAATAGAAACCGCAGCAGTATGGCGATTGCGCAATGGAATAGCGTATACAGCAGCTATACACATAATATGTAATATCTCGCGAGTCGATGCAACGGTATGCGGGGCCTCGCCTATTATACCTATACGTACAAATCCTTATACACACGGCTGTATAATATGTACTCGCCACCACACCACAATCGGGTAAATTGGCCATTATGGCGTGCGCGGAGGTGGGTTAATGCGCCCTTAACGCGCGAGTTTTACGAGAGCCCCGGGGCCCCTTCTTATACTTTGCAGGGGCGTGAGTGTATAGGCGATGATTGGAGATGGAGAGAAAAAGAAAGGAGAAGCCGAGTGTGACCCTCTAGAGGGTCGTGGGTGGATCAAATGCTACACAACCTCGAGACCATTGGCATTCGTCGTGTAGCCCCAATTTTATGAAAGAGGCCATGGGGTATGAGACTTTCATTTGCACGTGAGGCTTATTTTTACAAGCGTTACCCCGGACGCATATTTTATACACTCGCCGCGGCCACGGAATGTAAGAAATGCCCTGCGAAGAAAAGCAAGAGATAAGAGGGCAGTGTGGTTTTTAAAGCCACAGCTGAGAAATTGCGAGCGTCGAGTTATTTTTTTTTTCTCACGCTTCCGGGTACAATTATTGGAACCTCCACTTTTACTGAAATTATGAAGAAAAGCGAGGGTTCGTTTGACTTGGAGGCTCATCTCTTCCGAGGCGAGAGAACGAGATGAGTTTCTTAGAGCTGGGGTACCTATATGTCAACTCTGGGAGCCATCCGATTTTCGTGACGCGCAGGGTAGACGATGGGCCGAGTGACGATCAAAGCGACCACGCAAAGTCTCCATGGCAGATCTCTCGCGGACAAGCGCGTAAACGAAAGCCCAGTCGACGCGGGGTATGGGTGCATCCAAAGTAAATTCGAGATAATTCCTGGTATAGACGGTGTGTCGGGCGGTAACCGCGGGTGTACACAGCCAGGCCTGCGAAACTTCGTGCAGCGTCAGTTGCACGAGTCGAGCTCGATGCGCAGAGGGAGAAGCCACATCGAGTCGGGGTGTACAGGTGATAAACAGACAGAGAATGGGGTGGGATGGACACTGCCAGATTAGTGTAAATAGTTTTGTGTGTTATTGTTCCTGCGAGTTGTTGTTGTTGTTGTTGTTGTTGTTGTTGTTGTTTTGATTGAGCTTGGACTACTCGCTTCCCCCGGTCTCGATTAATTTGCCTCGGCGCGCTATCTCGGGGCCGTGTCAATCCACGTGGACGGGGCAGTCGACGGGAGCTTGGTGAGCTGGAAGAAAAAGGACGGGGACTACGGAATGAATTTGCCTTCACCGTCCAGAGCACAATAAAAAAACTTTCTTTTTTCTTATTAGTTTTCGCGTCTTTTTAGGGGAAAAAAAAAAAAAAAAAAAAAAACACTCGACGTACCCGAGCACAAACGATAACCGTAATCACAACCCAAAACGATGGGATCATCAGAAGTTACGCGCTCGAGGTAACGCTGTATAAGAACGTGGAAAGGAACACGGAGGAGGAGCGAAGAGGTTGTAATGTTTGATAATACCCCCCCTCAGTGCTCCACAGTACGCGAGCAGCCTCGCGCGTAAACCGGCCCTCAGGCGTCGGCGCAGCCCTCGCTCGCTCATAGTTTAACTTTAACTTCCTAATTAAAATAATCCCCTAATAGCGTAATATCTTGGCGCCGCCGTGAAAACGACGTCGACGGGGCTAAGGAAGAGGGAAGGAAACTCGAGCTACTCCTCCAGTGTTGGTGGTGGTTCGCTTTCAGATGGTAATAACGCAGAAAAGAGAGAGAGAGAGAGAGAGGAGGTGTCCCCCGTGTCTTCGCCGATGCTATTGGGTTTCGAGCTCTGAGTCACCGAGGATATTGAACGCGGCCCTCCTCGGGAGGTCAATTTGGGGGAGCTCTTTGTTGGGAGGGAGGCATATCTTTATTGGAATACCAACGTACGCCAGTCGAATGCACAAGTCCGATCTTTAGTCCGAGGACCGTTGTGTCTGCGAGCGATTGTTCGACGGACGGGTGGCTCGCGATCGAGCTGTTTGGCAATTTAGATTGACGTGGAAAACGAAGGCTATCCATCTCTCTTGTGATTACGCCAAGTTGTTGTTGTTGGGATGACGATGCACGAGTGATGGCTGAATGGGGCCTTGATTCAATAATTACGGGGCTCAAAAGCCGTACGTATTACATTTCGTGCGCAACACGGGCTGCAATTGCATACGTGGAATGCGAACTATTCATTACCCAACGCATTTAGAAAGGCACGATGGACATTTCTCATCTCGAAAGAGAGACGGTACGTTTTATCGAACGTAATGGAGGAGTCACGTCTTCAAATGTTATTAACTGCCACACAAGAGTCCATACATGAGTAAATTGACTTGGAAGTAGGGTATCGAGTTGTAAAGATTAGTATTCTTTTTTTTTTTTTTATTTATCAGTGAAACGCAGCAAAGGATCTCTATATGCTTGTTTGGATGTCCCTTATGACGTCCATGTGTACCACCTTAGTTTCAGCCTTAGCACGTAATTTCTCGAAAATATTCCACCCAAAAGGGGATCAAAGTCGGAGGGAGAAAGAGGAAACGAGAGAAAAAGCCCTCTGCAGACAAAAGAAAAGAAAGAGAAAAAGGAATACCCAACCGAGGGCAGAGTTCACGTGTCCGTCGATCCGTCCAAGGCGTGAGGAGCGGCATCGTGCCTAAGACGAGGAGGACGAGGTGTCAAAGACACACAGCAGTCGTCACAAAGCTTGAATACCAGCTCGACTCAGCCCCCCAAGTTTAGCGCCACGGCCCTTACTTTCTCGCTCTCATCCGATCCCACTGCGGTCGTGCCACAGACGAGACACCTCACTGCTCCCGTACACCACCACCTCAGGGCTGGATTATCCAAAAGAGCCAGCTGCGTATCGCGTACTCTTTGAAAGTGCGTTGGTGCTTTTACAATTTTGTCCAACAAGAGACACACATCTCGGCTCAAAGGTATCCAGCCACGCTTCATACAATTACACGTATATGTCTACTGCATCCTCACTGCGCACAGACTTTGGCCATTTTTCAAGGCACCCCTTAGGTGTATTGTACGATAATCCCCGAACCCACCATCCAAACACCTTTTCATTGTCGAAGGTAAGCATCTACGATGCACCACGTATGCGATTGAGAATCCCAATTAGCCGGCCGGTCTGCGTGTTGGTCGTGGGGCAATCGAAATCCTCGGGGAATGGACACATTGTGCGGCGCAGCTGTGTATAGATTCTTCGGCGTGAAAACAGTATTGTCGTGGCGGTCTCCGGTGTATCGGAACGTAGTACAGGGCCCAGCTCTAAACGTGATCGATGCACGCGTGGGAGCAAAGGGGGTGGGGGTGGCCGCCCTGATCTGATTAACCAGAGCCGCGTGACGAACTCAATAGTGCGTTATAGGTGGTGGTGGTTTGGTCGAGGCTTGCGGGCGCAGCGTCCCTCTGGGTGGCCATTAATTATAGCGCTGCTCATGACACCGTTTGCGCGTACACCCTGCACTGATTTATATATATACATGTATATGTATATGCACGTGGTTGGAATGTATCGGGGATCATTGGGGCCGTTTGTTACTCTTATGTGCCGTGATTTGGCACACTTGTTTTTCCCGATCAGATGATTTTGCGACGCTTCGTTTGCCGGCCATTGTAAGCTCCTCGATGAACACGATTTTAAAAGCCATCCTCGACCTTTGACGTAAATATACATATGCTAAAGGGTTAATTTAATCGAACGTGAGACTTGACGCGTCCAATAGGAGTTGATTACTCAACTGGGCTGATGTATATACTTAGTATCTTAATCGGCGTGTTGACACGAGCGCTAATCCGAATGTTTCTTTTTTCTTTCTCGTTTCAGAACATATTGGACAAGTTCAATCCAGGAGCGAGGCAACTGATCAACGCGGGAAAGGCCTACTTGAAAGCGTTACATGGTAAGTACATATAGTTTTTTTTTTGTGCTCATATTTACCTGGTTGACCAATTGGGCTGATACTTGTATTTATCGTTACGCGGACGTTTAATTAAAAAAGAAATTTCCTGCAACGTGGATACAACACTGGACATTTTTAAATCATTCACGTTATATATCTCCCTACAGTGCAATTAAAACGTTCATGGTCCAATAAACTTTCTGTGAGTCGCGGTATACGTGCACTGTATACAAGTTCGCTCTTGCAGTGACCAACTCGGCGAAAATCTACAAAGCAAAGCCATGGTTTTCTGACTCTGGCGTAACACTTGGTGCACTCTTTTGAGGGCTGCTTGGGGTTTTTCTCCAGTTGGGATTTACTCGCGGAATCATTTATACAATACAATTATGTTTATTTTTTCTTGCAAGAACGAAAAATCAACGCTAAAACCACGTAAAAGTCCTTCTCTCTTTGTTCGATGGGTGATTCGCTTATGCATGAATACAGTGCTTACAAACGTATCATGGAGAGCCACCCCCGTTGGCTATGCCCATCCGTTATCGGACGAGACAGCGTCGTTGCGTCACGCATCGACTGCTACGTGCATACGGGCTGCCCCTCTTTGGTCAAACGATCCGACGGGCTTGGGGCTCCGTGACCTGGTAGCCGATTGTACGAAGACGCCAAGAAGAAGAAAGACACTAATTTCGTCACGAAAAGTTAATTTGAAAATCAATTGAAAAACAAACTGTAGAGATAGTGCCCGAAGAAAACGTATTTTCAGCAACGCACGGTATTTAGACCTGGCGAATAATGCACAATCACGCGCTCCCATTGTCGATCGAGCCAAAGAAAACCCGGGCAATTCCGTGTCCCCATAAATAAATCCCAATCCACTTTAAAACGCGCTGTTTCGTCGGGGCGATCACGCGCGTGCACATGGAAATCGACGCGAATCGTCGGCCCCGACGAAACGAGAAATGAAAGAAAAAAAAAGGATAGAAGAATGAGAAGACGACACGAGAGACAACAACACGTGTGTGTACGTTTAGCAGGGAGTATCCACGCGAGCGTGTCGCCGGTGGATTTACGACATCCCATAACCCGGCCAATCTTCCACTCTCCCCCATACATGCCAGGCGGGGGTTAGACACGAATGAAAAGGGTACACACAGCGATGTTAGACACCGACACCAATACTAGTGTTTGCGATCGTCACCCCCCTCCCCCGCCATTGGGCGAGTTTTTATTTGACCTTTGATCCTTGAATCCAAGGCGAGAGTACACAAATGTTTTTCATCTTCGGCAGATCAGGTGGATTTCAATAGAGGGAAAATTTAACCCCACCAGAGAAGAGCGTTTCCAAATGCGTCTATATACTCGAAGGGTGCGAATATATAACAGCAGCGCAAGGACGATAATGACATTTAAATTGTACATGTACACCCTCCCCCTGTCACCCAACGACAATTAACTCTCGTGAGCATATATACACGTATTATGTACGTACAAACTCAGGGCGTACATATAACAACCCGGAGCAGCATTTACTCGGATAAAATTAACATGGCCCTCGCACGCCAAAAGTCAGCCGTTCTCTCTCTCTTTGACGCCGAGCTGCGCGAGAGAGATTCCACACCCTCTCTGTATCTCCTCTCGCCCCGACATCCGTTTCCCGGCATCCGGAAATGCTGGCTCTCTCTCGCGTGTTCGAGTCAACCATATCCCAAGTGTTTCCCCAACACTGGGCTGTATGAACCCAGCTCGCCCCGACCCTCTTTATTTATGCCTCTATCCTAATTTATCCGTAGGCAGCCGTATTAGGCAAACGACACTCGCACGCGCAATTTTAACGCACGACCGGCTGTACGTATATTCTCCGGGGAATTAATTCTCATCCCTTCTGAGCTCTCTTTTTTTTCTCTCTCGATTTTTTTGCCACCCTCCCACACCCCGTTTTCCAGTGTTTTCAGGGCTCTCGATGTGTCCCACGTGCGTACTTGAAACTCGCGCAATTGCTTCCCCTGCGCCAACTGGATATATATGGACGTTTTCTAGGGTCAAATGGCCGAATAATATTAATTCCAAGGTAACAGTGCTCCCACGTGATGTGTCTTTGCAAAGAAAAAAAAAAACAAAAGTTGTATAACTAGTCTTTCTTTGGGTTTGCCCTTCAATATAAGTACCGCTTCGTCGCAATACTGCAGTGCCTTACATGTATGCGTCGTTATAGTTGTAATTTTTCTTTCACCAAAGGAGCACATGGGTACAACGCTCGTGAGCAGGATTGGCGTTTGGTTATTACCTCCGCAAACTCAATGGGCGCATTGTCAGCGGATAAGTATATCATTGGACTTGATACTTTCTTTCAGACGTAATTACGTCGGGCTTGATAGCTTTTGTCGCGCAGTTGACGCGCTCTCGGTGGAGCTTACTCGACGACGGAACTGTTCTTTATTTTTCTTTGTTTATTTATTTTCTTTTGTTTTACTTCATTAAATGGAAAGAAAGTGCGCAGAGTTTCTCGCCGTGACTGCAAATCTGATTAAAAATGTATCGCAGCGGAGTTGGGGAAAAAAAAGGAGTTATAATCGCTCGTCACAGAAGTGGAAAGGGGGAGGGAAAAAAAGAAACAACCGGGGCAGAGCTGGCCGAGGAAATAGATTTGATAGTGGATATGTGGGGGGGGGGGAGTCGAGGAAAAGTCTCTCGCCTGCACCGACGAGACGGAAAATTTATCACGAGGACCCCCCGCGGATCGAATCGGTGTCAAACAGCCAGATAAATCGTCCCTGGATGTATACACCTATACACGTACGTATTTGATGTATCGAATTACAGAGAGGGAGAAAAAAAAAAACATAGGAGAGTAACAGATGCCGGTGTAATACAGCACTAACTTTTGAGCTATACACGCGAGCTTGAGTTCCTGTGGGCGCGTATGTGCTGATTTCGCTGAAGGTCGGTGTTTGAATTGGTTTTCGGATTTTTTAAAACCAGGGATAACCAGCGTGCAATCTCATTTCGTAACGTGGAGTCGAGAGAGTTTGGGCCAATCGGGTTGGCGGAAGTTGCCCGTGTTTGAAACGAGAAAATGTCTGAACCGGAGATGGTTTGTACACTCGCGAGCCAAACTTTTCGAGCCTGTAAAACCGAGGTACCCCGACTCCGTCGTATTGCCTTCATTTCCGGCCTCCTCTCCCGCTGACACCTAGACGTCGCGTCTCCATCGCGGAAGGGAAGCAACGCAGTAGACATCACGGAGAGAGGGTACATTACAGGGGAAGAGGCAATTTTATCGAGAGCCCCTGCCGGCCGAATTCATTTGTCAAGCTCCCCTCTTTAATTTCGGCGATGAAAGGGGGGAGGAAGAAAAAGGCGCCGAGAGTGATTTATGCGCGAGGGCATCTCCTTGGGGCGTTTGTGGGCGAAAAATTTTGTCATTCGTGAGCCCCGACCGCAATAATGCAGCCACTGCTCGCGATCCAAGGGCCCGCGCTTATCTCCGCGTAAATGGCCTCTAAATTATTTTCACCTTCTCTCCGTTAGTCGCTATTATTTCGCGGGGTATCGAAAAGTTTATCTTTACGAGGTAGTCAAAGAGGATACGGCTATGATCCTCATTAGTTTGGAATAGCGAAAATTTTTGGGCTATACAGAGCTGTAGTACACCTATTCGTGTCAGATGCACGAGTTAGGCTGGACAAATGTCTGGCCTCTCCGTTACTCTTTTTTCGGAGCATAGACAAGGGAAAAAAACCAAATGGTCAAAATGACGCTTCGTTAGGTCGAGAGCAAGAGCTAGGAGGGAGGAGGTGTTGTGCCTAGACTCACGCCTGCACGCAGGGAGACGAAAAACACACAGAGGCGTGCTCCCCAGCTGCGACCCGTAGAGTATAGTAAAGAGCGGGGGATGAGAAAAAAAAGAAAAAAAAATTTCAATTAAACAATTGCCTGAGAAATTTGCCACCTCCTCGTTAACGGGGCTCCTGGAAAAAGGGGGTTGATTGTGTTTGTCGGAGTTTTAATTCGATTTTCTTTCTCGTTCGTGTACATATATATAGATCAGCCGCGTGCGCAAACAGGTGATGCGCTTCAATAATTCAACGAAAATGGGCCCTATACCGCCCCATCCACAGCCGCGCGCGGACTTGCAATCATTAAAGTCAGACAACGTATGGGGTGACTGCTGATTTTAAGCGAGGCCCCATGTGCGCCCCAGTCGTCGATTAAGGGAGGCAGAGAGTATCCCTCCCCCCCCCCCAACCGTAGGGTGGCACTCGAAATTTCGCGAATAATGACCTGCGCCGATGACCCTCCTTTGGCAAATATTTGTTGACCAATGGTTTGGTGTCTGTGTGTGCTGTGCGATTTTTTGATTCATTTTTATTAAAAGGTCTCGAGCTATATTTTGCTTTTCTTTGTGTATTCATGGGTGAGGGGGTTGGGTGGGTGCTTCAACGTGATTTAAAGTAAAAAAGATACATCTGCTTGATTTACAAATAGTTGTAAACAACAATATGTAATTAAATAACTTGTGGCTCGTAGATGTAAAATAACATTGACTTTTTTTTTTTTTTTTTTTTTTCATTTAAAGGGAAAACCTCTCAAATTGAAATGTATTTCGAGTTAACTGGCCATGATAATATCGACGAATGTTTGATCAAATATGTTTGCATCACTGTTTGTTTTGAAATTCAAATATTTTCTTTGAAAATCTGCCAAGTGTCGGAAAAGTTAATTAACTTTTTAATTAAATTTGAAAAATTCTCGTTGCACCTACTGAAAAAAAAAAAAAAAAAAAAAAATGCCCAGGTTCGCTTAACTTTGTAAAACACGGGTAAAAATTACATTCGCGACGCAAAGCTATCCATCACCCTTACACGTGCCTCCAGCAGTATTCCACCGTCACAGCCCAAGTCTTCCTCTATCAAAAGAAGATTATCATCGTTCTGCAAAAATAAAAGACCCGCGACAGCTGAGAGAAGCCCCAGCTGGCGCGTAAGACCATCAAGAGGAATGACACTTTGAACTAAATCAAATCAAAAACATGCCTTCCCTTGCACTACTCGAGTATAAAATTCAAATTTGATTATGCAAATACAATGATAAAATTAAATAAATCCGCTTCCACGTCCATACGGCTATCGCTACGAGCAACGATCCCAACGTCTCACCGGAAACCTCGCCCCGGAATGCCGGGTTCTTCCTTCGGATCACCGACATGCTATAATGGCAACTCGGTGCAATTGTGCTCCTTATTTACACGTCACGAAGAAAAAAAAAAGAAAAAAAAAACAATCAACACATCCGTACCAGATACCAGCTGCGCGCAAACTTCCCCACATGGGCTCACAGGGCGATAAATCGCTCCGACGTCTCTTGCCCCTGTACCAGAGTCTCGACCGACAACGGCGCAAAGGCAGCAATGTGGTTAATTAGCAGTAGCTGCTCACTCGCGCCCGTGCGCGTTCTTGATTGCCCGGAAGTGATCGATACATATACTTACATGTATACCCACCTAATATCCTACTCCTAAGGAATCTCATCTTGTACGGATGACGGATAAATTGTATGCGGGAAAAAAGAAGACGCAATCACATCATCCGTTGTTTCCACGAGTATAAGTACAGCGTATTCATCATTTTTGCCGTCTCTCTCGCAACCACTCGGCCGGTGTTATTGTTATTACTATAGTGTTGCCTTTGGCCGCCCTCGTTTTTCAATGGAGACAGAACCGCGAAATTTAATATCGCGAGTCGAGAGTTTTTGACCTCACTGCGTTACTGTGACGTAGAGGTTTGAAGTGGCTTTTACACGTACCTGGGGTGTCTGGCTGCGTGTGGGTTGGAATTTCTGCTGGATAGTCCTGCAAAGGTACATACTCGTGTATAGCCAAGTCGCTGAAAATTCAAGTTGAAAACAATTCGCGAGTGCGTATGGAAATCATACGGTTGAGCTGTTTTGCAAATACGAGAGTAATAGTCCACTTGGCCGCTTGATTGATTGTCGAGTTTTTCGCGAGTCACGAGAATATCGTTTGATCGATCGACGACTCGTCAATTAAATATCGACCTCCTTACCGCGGGTGGGTACTCCTATACGCTCCCCTGCGATCAACGACGATGAGATGCAAACGTCACGGCGCTTCATCTTCCGGGAGTAGGCAATCGTTTCTCTACCCCCGTGTTACCACCGCCGCCACCTCGAGACGCGTCTCTTGAATTACAATCCTAATCTGTCAGGCGTCGGCATCGCGAGTACACGGTATACATCATCCGGCACAGCGTGTGTATGTACACGTGTACACCAGTGGGGCTGGGGAGGAAGAGGCGCGCCTTTAAGTGGATTCCACTGCGCGGCCTAATCCAATTTCAAGAGATGAGCGTCCCGGTTCTCGCGTATTAATGGATCGGAATGCGTTTGACGTGGAATAATCCTTAAACATTACCCTCTCTCTTTCTGACTTTCTTGCAGCTACGGGAATAAGCTTTTTTGCACAGCGCCAACCTGATGGTGCTTGTTGTGTACAAAGAGAGGGAATAAGGGGAGTTTGAAAAGCATTTTTCCAGAGCACTTGTCCAGTTATACACGAAAGTGGAAGGCCCTCGTGCGTTTTCTACTCGGTCTTGGCAGCAAAGTTTGGCTACAATTGCCGTCGCTCCGTTCCTTCAACGAGTTTTCCCTCACTCGTGGACTTTTCGTCTGTTTTTTTTTTTCTTTCTTTTTTTCCTTCACTGCCAAGCGTACCACCTACTCGTATGTATTTTTACCGAAATTCAATATAAAATATTTCCTCCCTCGAATGGAACCATTGCGTCATCGTGGACAAATAAACTCGACGAGAAAGTTAAAGGCTGCATTGCTGTTTTCGCTGAGAGGAGATCAGATCTAACGACACCCGTTCCGAGTGTTGATTCGGAGAGTCCCTCCTCTCACTTTGGCCAATTGATTGGCTCCGATTGTTCGTTCTCTGGTCTCACACTTTGATTCGTAGAAGGGGCATATTGCCTGGAAATTGAATACATTCTCGGTTGGTCAGGTTTCCAGAGGGTGTAAGGTAAAAAATTCCTTGCGGGGGATGACTGGCGAAAGGAGATACGAAAGTAAGGAGTGGGCGTCATAATTGAGTAATTAAAATCCTTATTGATGCCGTCATTAAACGAGTCGGCGCCTCCTTTGATTTACTCTCCCCTCTTCCTTCGGGGGCGTCGGAGCGGCGATAAATTTCAGCGACGTTAATCTCCCGGACGGATTCCTTGGCGCGAAAAATTAAAGGAGCGCCGCTCGAGAAAATAGTTTTTCGACGTTTGATTGGCTCGAGCGTGCCGAGGATGTGTATACGTATACACGCTGCTCCCATTGAAAGTTATTTGAATCGAGAGTCCGGCTGGAATCCGTCTCCAAGTGGAATAAGTTTCCATGAGTTTTGACTCATTCTACTTAAACCTTTCGAGTGCTGAAATTTAGTTTGGAAATATTTTATTTCCCGTGATTTCATACAAAGGTCATTCCAGTAATTTAGCAATCATAGCTCACAATAATATTTTTATTACACGAAACGCCTGACGATTGATTATAGTTGAAAAAAAGCTCAGCTTGCTATAAATACAATGTTATTGAAAAAGTACTTATCTCACCCTCGAAGCTTATAGTTTTACTTCCTCTTTAAAAAAAACGCTCGGTAGATTACAATGCTATTTGTACGTAATCCGTCACTTGCCGGACAAGTAACATCATCCGTATAATCAAGCCGGGGCCAGTGTTCCTCCATCCCCTCTCCTCCAGGGCTCCTTTTTTACAATTAGCGCAAATCAAACACGCAGAGAGAGGGTGTACCCCCGACCCTCTGCAACGTTACACGCGTAAAAGCAGCTCGAGCCCGATGCTCGTCCCTTTCACGTGGTGTATACGTGTGCGCACAAAGAAACACGGAAACAGAGAAAGGATGAAAAGGGAAAGCCTGAGCTTCCACTGGGCAAGTCCGTGACGGACGGCTGAATTTTTCTTCCCTCTTTCTCCCTCGTCCTCTCATCCACTGTTGTGGACTCTGTGCTGCCGTATCAGCTCGCCTGCGCTCGCAAAAAGACTTTTCTTTTTTTTTTTTTTTTTGTTCAAGTCAACGGTGTATAATGTCCATGCTCTCTGATTAATGAATGGATGAGCGAACGAATGCACGTGTATGCACACGTTTGTTTGGTGTACAGCACCAGGGATCCCTCGTAATTGCGTGAAAATGAGAAATGTGGAAACAATAATGAGGAAACCTCTTGAATCTGTTATTATTTTTTTTTGTTTTTGCCTTCTTTTTTCGCGCACCGTATAGATAATGACGAAGGAAGGAAAAAAAAAAAGAAAAAAACAGCCCCGGGAAAAACGAGCGCGATCTTCTTCTTCCCCTACCCTTAGCCTTCTTACGCCATCAGCAGCCAACTCGTCATCTAACCCTCGACAGGCGCGAACTTTCCTCATTTTCGGGTCGCGCGCGACAAACCGCGCTCCCTTCATCCACCGGCGCCTCCTCGAATAATTAAGACCAATTAATATTCCCAACCCGTTTCTCTGTGCACTTTTATACTCTCAGCCACCCCTTCCCCCCCCAGACTCAGGCTCATCGACTCATCTTTCAAGCTCTCCGTGTGTATACACGTACAGCGTGAGAAATCAAGTACACAGTCTCCTCTTACACTTTTGCGTCAGCTGCAATTGCGATTTCCCCCCCCAACTTGAATGAAACATTGGCCAAGGGAACGTACGCCACATTGAAATCGGTCGAACCATATAGAGTATCCTGGCAGCAGGAACATTTATCATAATAAAAAAAAGAGCATAATCAATCTATATGCTAATCTCGAGAGTCTTACATTACAAGGCCATTCCAACCCCTTTGACGGAAAGGTCGTCCCTTGCGTTGTAATAAAACTTCCAGGTTCCCTTGCACCCGCGCAGATAAACGAGCGGCGTCCGACTACAAGTATAATCGTCAGTCGGAAGGTATACAACGGGGTGGTCACGAGCCCATCGGGGGGTTGCTGTTTCACGAGGAAGGGGGAAAAAAGTGAGAAAAACCTGTTCGTCTCCCGTTGAGGCCTTGGCGTCGTGTTTTCCCCGCAGCGGGGTGGGGGCGGACCTTGGTAGCCGGGGGTTAATGGCGCCGTGGCAATTTCCCCGGGGCGCCTAGGAATGCGATTAAGCGTTGATGGTTTCCTAAATGCAAACGAGCCCGAGGACGTGACGCGATCCCGGAGAGGGGCAATCGAGACCAAGAGGGGGCGGGGAATGGCGTTCATGCGCCTCGCTGGACGGAAGAGTCGGTGGTGGTGTCGTGTTGTGCTGTTGGTGAGCCGCGGCGTGGCTACGCGCCCTCTTGAATTGTTTGGGCCAAGGGTGTTTGCGATTTAATTGCGAGGGAATCGGTATTACAAATGGTACTTGTTCTCATGGGGTAGGTGTGAATTTTTGTGAATCCATAAAAGCACAGATCGAGCTTTCAATGAGAAGAAAAATAATAGTATACCTTACAAAATTGTGGCTGTATGTAGTAATGAACAAGTATAGCGTTGTGGACTTTCAATTTGACGTTCAATAACTCGTCAATTTTCCAAATAACTCTCAATAGGTGGACTAGTTGAATTTCAATATCATCGCAGCTCTCGTTGATTCGATATTCCGAGGAATAAAAAATTCCAATTTCCGCGTATGCGTGTGTCGTCACTAACGAAACGAATTAAAAAGTATCAATTTTATGAATTTTCACGTCCCTCCTTTTCACGAATATTTCCAATAAAACGCAATTCGATAGCACACAAGTACTTGAATAATCAAAAAATTGTTATACTTCCAACTTCCGTGGTACGAAATTTCTCTTTATTTAAATTTTTTGGTCCACATACGAGGGAATGCCGGACAAAAAACAATCATACGCAAACGCTTCGGTTCGCAGTAAAAGCACACGTGGCTTTAATTAATTAGAATTCGTTCGATGTACGCAAGAGTAAGTGAAGGGGAAACGTGCTCTGTAAAAAAAAAAAAAAAAAAAAATTGTACGCGTTGTCTGCGTCACCTGCGAGTTTGCTCGGGGAAAAGGGGAAATCTCGTGTCGTCCCCTACCTCCATTCGTTTTCGTAGCGCTCGTTTGAGCGTTTATATCTGCGGAACTGCGAGGATACTCTTTCATGAAAATACTTTTTATTAATATGGAAGATAAAATTTAATGGAAACTCAGCAAATGCGACATATTTTATACATAATTGTAACAAGTGAAATTTTCGTTGTAATTTTTAAAAGTATTAAAAAAAAGACAATTTTCTTTACATTTTAATTGTAATCGTAATGTCAATTTCATTTGCTTAATATGAATAAAATGGAATGGAAAAATCAGCCTGACGACAGTGTCAATACGTAAATTACATCCTCGTAAAGATAAATTCTGTCGAACAATATGCATTTACATGTAACAGAATATAATAATTAAAGTGCACGAGCCACCGGAGAAAAGTCGAGAAAAATATTTTCTAATCAACCGAACACGCCAATCAGCTCTCAAGATCTCGTGACAGCCGTACGATTTCAACTCGACTTGTCTGAAGTGCGAGCAGCAGGTACACTAGCAGTACACCAAGGGGGGGTGGGACCCGCTTTGCTTCCTGTTACCCTCTTTTTTCGCTGCGAGTTATTATTACCTTTTTTCACTTCCTCCTCTCTCTCTCTCTCTTCCCGTTTGCTCTCTCACACGTTACACGACAATGCCTACTCGTTTTCGAGGCAATCACTGTACGTACCTTGAGCGATTTCATCACTACACCACAACGTTTTCATTTTCAACCACCTAACTTGAGTTAAAAAAAAAGTTGTGAAGTTCAGAACGGAGAATGACAAACCATGGCGCAACACATGTCACCCCGTAGTAAAACAAAAAAGCTGCGGACCTTGGAAGCGAGCACGATTTTTGCTCTCCTCGAGCTAAAGTCCTCCGTTTTCTTTCGTTTCTTTCCTCTCGTACCTCTTCTCTCGTTGTCTCATTTTCCCCAATTATATAGATGCACCTGCATAATGTCATCCACAATAGCTACCCCAAAAATAATCCTTGCCGTATAATTTACACGGTTACCTCTGCCTTTTTTTTCCAAACTCTGTTTTTTCTTCATTCCTAGCTGAGGCAGCCCGTGTGTTTGGCTTCCATTTCCCCGACACTTTTCGCTCTTTTCCACTGGTAAGAACTGTACGCTTTAAAATTCATGATAAAGCCCTACTCGGCCAACCAAACGAAAACATTGCCACGATGTTTTCACGTCACGTAGTTGGACGGATGTCTCTACTGATGTACGCGTTCCCGGTAATAAGTGATCAAGTGACAATAACACGACAAGCGTCGCTCTACGTTCAACGAATTCAGCGTTCCCTTTACGCTAAAAGAGACAGAGAAGGAGAGAAAAAAAAAAGTTGACTCTACGGTCGATACGCGTGTTTTTTTCCCAGGGAGAGAGAGAAGGCGCTAGATGCATTTGCCGCGGCAGTTGTGTCATACAAAAGAGTCGCGTCGTTGTCGCATTGAAAGTGTCTCTCTCTCTCTCATCTTCTTTTTGGTCTCTGTGTACACACTTACGCGCGAGGAGTCGTCTAGCCGGTGCTTCCGAGTGCCGTGGCACGCAACGCCGAGGCGCTCGATAACGAGCGAGCGATAATAATCATAATAATAAAGCGAATCGCTATCGTGAGCCCCTCGTAACGGCTGTATGCGTAAGTGTACGACACCGGGCTTGCAACATGTTTTTCATCCCTCTTTGGCTACGGTGGGCTCTGAGGTGTCTTTGTTTTACTTTTGTTTCGTGTCACATCGGACGCGAGCTTGTAACATCCATAACTATCGATAAACAATAATGCAAACTTACACGTGAAAGCTTTCACTATTAAATTATTATGTCACGTTGATTAAAAAAAATAAATAAAAGAAAGAAAACCGTTGTGGTCTTACCTGTGTTGATTGCGCAATCGTGCATCGTGCAGTGAGAGCCCGTGCAGGTTGTACGCGCAACAAGTGACGCCTGAAACAAAACAACGGCTCAACGTGAGCGTTCGAGCGGTCCGCTAGAAAGTTGGTGTGGCTTGGTGCGCGCGTCAGGATACAAGTAACCCTCGTAAGGTGTGCTAGGACGCCAAATCAAATGTATGGGAGGTTTACAGGTATTTTTTTCAATTTTTTGCAAGGTATACATCTCGCATCCGAGTTACAGGACAACTGAAATATAGCTAGACAGAGAGTCATCGAACTGCGAGATACCGACGAGAAAAATTCCAAACCATGAAGATCCAGAGGACAAGTTAGCTTCACCCCCCACCCTCAGTCTCCCATAAATTGTAGGGAAGGAAAGCGCCAAGGACGAGCTTTTAAAACCGAACGAGATCTTCTTTTTCAGCTTTCCTCGGGACGAAGAGAGAGAGAGAGAGAGGAGGGGGGGGGGAAACTAATCGGAAATACGCCGAGGTCAGCGTATTTTCGCGCATCCACGTGTGGAATTTCTTTTCCCCTCATTACCGCGAGCTTGATTTGTGCTCCTCCCCCCTACGTCTGTTTTTATCATCGCGGGGGTAGGACCGTATATTTATCCGCGTGTTTTGGTCCTTTGGAAAAATTTCGGTGATTAATCGGCGATTCCTGACGGTTTCTGTTCCTATGCACCCCCCCGAAATGTAGGTTGAGCAAAAGCTGCGGGCCAAGAGATTTTACTTTGAGATTTATGATGTTTTGGTAATGGGTAATTTCTCCTCGGTTCGACGTGATTACGCCCGATTGGGGTATAGATCAGTCCGGTAATTACGAAGATATGTAATGACTAACGCAGTGGACGAGACGGATCGTTAGCCCGATATGGGATCGTTTTAATGTTAAAATCTGCACTTTTGATACCACAATGGCCTCACGCAAAAAAGTTAGATTGCGACTAATCGTGATGCAATGCGCTCGTATCACAGAGTAAATAGCCGTGGACATAAATCACACGTAATATACCTCAGTTTAATTAAAATAAATATCCGCTCGAGCGTTGGATGGATACATCAGGGCTGTCGGGCAGAGCAGTGGCACAGCTTGCGAGACGGGAGATGGGCAATTGATGACACGCTGCAGGCCGGGAGGGTAAAACGAGGATCCTTTCCTTTGGAATCGGGCAAAGGGAAACGAAAGGGGGGGAGGGGAGAAATTTTTCGAGAGTTTCGTTCATTTGGCTGGCAGGTTTCCGGGTCTCCTCCTGAGGAATGGCGCTCGTTACGGGCTCCCTTGAATACTATCTCCCTCTCGATTTTCTTATCCGTCTCGGTCGGAGGAGGGCATTTTCTTCTGCCGATTTCTTTCTTTCTTTTTTTTTGGCAAATAAAAAGCAGAGCAGCAGAGGAGGGATGGGAACAAGAGCGTCGCCGGGACTCGTTTAATTGCGAGTTCGATAAAGGACTCGGCTATTGCTGGCTATTAAACACTCCACCGAGAACGAGAGGATACCGAGGCCCTTTTTTTTATTCCTCCTTACTCTGTGCAAAGCTTTTCGAACTGTTGGGGGTTATTTCCATCAGAGGCAGGAAAGCATCCACCGAGTCTTTGTAGCGTGATGTGACATCCGGGGAGGATTCGCGAACTCGTTGAAAGGGTGTTTCGGGTATCCAGTGAAAAAATAGTCGATGAAAAATCAAAGGTTCATTTATTTTTTTTACCTACAAGCTTTTTGTGGCCGGACTCTAACTCACTCGGATTACTTTTACCGAAACTTGGACCTATTAGGTTTTTCCCCCTTTGCCGAGTCGTTGCTTCTCCTTAGGAAAGATTATGAAAATGCGCAAGGGTAACTTTTACGATCTGCTCGCCATACATTTAAATTAAGGAAACTCTTACCCACGTATAAAATCCATCTTTCTTTGTGAGTTCATAGTTGAGTAGCTTGTTGAAAGACATTTAACTTCACTACACAACCAATATGTCACTGTTCAAGGAATATCAAGTCGCCTCGTGGAATCAAGTCATTCAACGCGTCTGTTGATGAAAAAAAAAAAAAAAAAAAGAAATAAAAGTCACAAAAGGTCAAAAAGTGCTCGAAGCAACGAAAAAAAAAAAGACACTGGTCATACAAAAGGAACGGCAGCGTCAGGCACTTACAGCACACGAGGGTGTTGTAAGGGTACTTTTCCACCCTTGGGGTATACGCCTCCTTGCGTCGTGCACATATCGCTTTGCGATTTAAATTGCCGGGGAGTGATGTTGCCATGTCCTTTTCTAGAAAACACTTTGTGTTAATTGGTCACAAGTGGTGTGTGTGTGTGTACCAAAAATACAATTTATCTTTGTAACAAAAACAGCAAAATAAGTCCTCGAATGTATGCAACATCGCGAGTTATAAAACGGCGCGCTCCTTCGAATGAAAAATCACTCGCTATATCACGTGGAGCTTGCACCAGAACACCTTTAGGCACACAATTTTTCAAATCCAATAGGCATGAAGGTATAGAGGGAAAGGAACAAAAGTCGCTTCGACGCATATGCGCGTTCATTACTTTTCGGGGCAGAAAGGAAGCTCCGAGGGGCAAAGGAGAGACTCCTGAGTCCATGCAGGGGTGGCAAGGGGGACTCTCTGTGAAAAAACACGTCTATTCACGCCGAGAGTGAAATACGAGCGCAGTATCGGGTAACTCGCCCGGGAGCGAAAGTGAATCTTCATCCCTGGTACCTTCCTCTATTTTTTTTCCCTTTTTTTCGTTCCTTCGAAGGAGGATCACGGGAGACACTTGTATCGCGCAAAAAGAGGGGAAGATGACGCGCACGGAGGAGTTTGCCAAGTCAAAGCGTCTCCGCTCCGATTGAAATTTACCGGGGCTGCTCCTACGTCGGGTGCTTATCGCGAGGTGGATACGGAGAGCATGTACAAGTATCGGGAATGTCATCGACTCGTTTGAGCGAACTTTCAAGATTTCGAGTAATGGCCGCAACGGGAGGGCGTTTATTCGGTTCGGTGCCTCCGAGCGGCATAATTCATGCGCCAAACTTTTCCATCCAACTTACGCAGGGACGGCGAGGGGAAGGAAAGAAAAATACAAACCGGGAAACAGCAAAGGGCGGGCAGTGGAATTGAAAATTCGCGCGCAAAGAAAGTTATCAAGACAAGTAGAGGACGCGCCTCGGAGAGCCCGGGCGTTCTCACGCCACGGCGCGTTGTATGATAATTAATCTCCGGGACGTATAGGGAAGAACAACGCGCCCGGTCCCACTCATCTAATATTCAATTTGGCCTCTGCGCGCTGTTGGGTGGAAAAAGAGATACCTGTACGGGGGGAGAGCAGCTGCGATTCAATTATGCAGAGGATCGAAGTAGCAGAGCTCGCACGGGAAATCTGGTGCAGCCGTGTCTTGTCGCTGTGGTTGATCGCCCCAGTGTATCTGCTCCGACGTCGTGTACTCGGGAATTCGCACTCGGATGGGGACGAACATGCCACCCGGAAAACCTAACTACCGCCGTCTTCGGCTATTTACTTCTCGTGTATAATGCACGCCACCTGTCCCTATGTCTCTCGTGGTGGGTATATGTGGCCCCATACCCTGTTCGTTTGTTGCTGATTTTCCGATTGTCTTCCCTGTGCAGGTTCTCCTTCGTTTGGAAGAGTGGGCTCGAGGTGCCTTCGACTTAATTGGTCGTGTTTTCTCTGGTTGACAGCAATAGTTCTAAAACCTCTCAAGTTTATTAGGACAAGGATCTTTCATTGGCCATTATAGCATACACACCTTTAAAGATAATTTGATGCTTGGTGAACGGGATGAATAATAGTTTGTCTACTACAATAGAGAAAATGAACAATCATCAAATACATTCCATCACGCAATGTACCGTCCAACACTTTATACGTAGTATAAAAGGTATTGACAGAACCACTGGAATCAGCAACTAACGAATAATCAAATGCATTGCTTGTTATAGAAAAAAAAAAAAAAAAAAAAATGCCATAACAAGGACCGGAGATAAGATTCTAATCGACACGGATGGTGCACGTTACCGTAGCATTAACGGAAATAACGATAAACGCCAAGTAGCTCCAAGTGCCGCGTCAAGTAAGAAACGGCAGCCCTGAAACACTCCCCCCCCCGAGGATCGGATAATAACGCGCCACAATGGCGTCAAGTAGAGGAGAAGGAGGAGAGGTAGTGGTGGCTAGCACAGTGGCTGTGTATGGTGGCGAAAAGCAGCAGAGCCAAGGAACTCGAGCGAGAAAAGGGCCACTGCTGCCGCGAGCTATACACAAGAGGGAGAGAGAAAGAGCACGAGCCAAGGAAATGGGGAATTTGCGCTCACCTCCCGCAGAGCCGACTACTTTTGACTTCCGCCTGTACTGTAATACCCCCTTTAACCCCCAACTCCCCATTTTTTTTTCTTCTACTCCTCTTTTCCTCGCACTCGTGCGCTGTTTTCCATCCCTCCCTCTCACGGTACACTGCGGGGAATTTAATACCAGACTGTGGATGCTCTCTCTTTTTTTTTGTTTCAAGTCCCATGTTAATTCGTACATACGTATAATAGTCTTGTTTGGAAAAAAAAAGAAAAACACGAAAATAAAAAAAGGGCTAGCTCTAGGGTCCTCTTGCCGCAGGGGTGTGTGTGTTAGTCCGCGCAACGGGGGAGGAACAAATTTATGGAAATTTTATGACGCCGCAACTATCAGGCTCGTTGCCGCGGGAAAGGTGCCGCTTCAACGATAATGCTTTTAAGGTTATTAAGCTGCCCGGACTCCAGCTTGGCATTAAAAATAATCTCACGGTGGATCTGCGCGTGTTCGCAAGGGGTGGCTGCTTTCACGCCAACTCGCCCAAAATAATTGGATCACGAACATGTATATGTACACATCGCGTAAATAAAGACTCGTACGTATACGCAATATAGTATGTAGAGTCGAGTTGGTTTTTTGCTTGTCAAATGGTTGAAATTTATTCAGCTCCTCCGAGCTTATCGGAGATTCCTGCCTCACCTTCCTTCGATATTAATATTCTGGCTTGCATTTTCGCGAGGGCGCTCGTATTTCGCTGCGTAACATTCGCAAGAACGAATGAACGAGCGAGCGAAAACAGACAAAGGTAAATACGGCTCGTGATCGAGCGCTCGAGGGAAGGCAGGTTGGAGACAAGGGAGCGAAAAGGGTTATTCGAGCATAGGCGCAAGCGCACCTGTCTTGGCTGCGAGGCACCGAGCCGGGAAACGAGGAGAGTGTAAATAATGGTGCTCTTGAATGCTGCGTGTACACGTATACACGCCACCAACTCCGGTTTGTTTATTGCTCGGTCGCGCTCTGCTGTTGCCGGGTATAGAGTGTTGTATCTCTTGGTCCCCCTCTCTCTCTCTCTTTTTCGACTCCGGTATACTTTATTACAGCGATTTTCTTTCACCTCCTCGTCTTTCATTTGGCCCCACGGGCTCGGGAGGTCTCTTCTTTTCAAATTTTATTTCATGCAGTACTTGAGGATTTTTAATTTGCAGTGGCTTTGCATTGAATGCACGAGCGTCAAGGTGGTCGACCGGCGCGGCTTATCCGCGAGGGCTCTGTTTTTGTATCCTCCTTTTCTTCGAAAAGACGTCCTTTTAATTTAATTAATGTCACAGCTTTCGTGGACGGGTCCATGGACTGCGAACTCCCCCCTTCCCAGTCGTCGAGTGGAATTCAGTAGAACAGCTGTATATTAGGTCAGACACATTTTTTTTCTCTTTTGCATTGTGTTTTTTTTCACGCGTGTTGTATGGTACAGTGTCTTACTTTCGAGTTTAAATTGTTTAAGACGTTCGTATTCTAGAACACATTTCAAGTTTTTAGGTTGTTATTATTTAACTGAATGAGCCATTTCAAAGCAAATTCCACTCTTTCCCAGTCATCGAAGGGAATTCAGTAGAAGAGCCGTATATTAGGTCAGACACATTTTGTTCTCTTTTGCAATGTATTTTTTTTCACGCATGTTGAATGATACAGTGTCTTACTTTTGAGTTTAAATTATTTAAGACGTTCGTATTCTAGAACACATTTCAAGTTTTTAGGTTGTTGTTATTTAACTGAATGAGCCACTTTGACGAATGAATACATACTATCAAAAAAAAGGATATGTTATGGAAGGATTAGCATGAAATATTTGTTGTTAAATAATTTACTCGGACAAACAATGTAACTACAACTTATGTTTAACTTTTACAATTACATATAAATTTCCCCTCGCGATTGAAGCAATCGAATCTATTTGGTCTGCAGGCTTTTTTGCACCAAGTACTTTCAGCCTCGTTGCATTGAATTTTTTGCAGTCGCATTGCTGGAATTTTTAAAATCAATTAGTCTAACATACATATAGATATGAATAAGGGAAATAGTTTTTTTTTTTTTAACAACTTTTTTGCCAAGTGTAGCGTTAAAAGTATTTTTCGAACCAGTGGTGCATGTCACCAAGTGTGAACTCTACTTTTTTCTACTGAAGGAGCAGTGAGTTTATTAAACAAAATATTACTTTTACGCACGACTGCTGTACATTATGTATCGTATCATCTTAATGTATTATTTAAAAAATACAGATACTTTTTTAGAAAGATACTTATTTATTTGACATAAAATTTGATTTAATCGTTAAATGCAGTTGTATTCAAAACAAAATAATGACCACATGTAAGATGGTAATTAAAAGTATTTGAAATTGTTTTAACAAATACCCATAGGTAGTGTTTTTTATACAGATATTTCAAATATAAGAAATAAATTTTTCAAAATCTGAATATGTTATTTCAAATACTCTGTTTTATTTTAATGCAAAAACTTTAAATCCAATAATATTCGGTCAATGTATTTCAAATAATGTATTTAAAATACTAATGTTTGAAATGAAAGTTTTGTCAAGTCTTATAAAATGAAAAATATAATTAATAAACTTCAAATGAAAATCGTATTTCTCATTTTTGATTAAAATACTTGATTCGTGTTTGATCAAAGTATTAGATACAGTTTAGCGAAATACAAATGCGTTTCAGAAAAATATTAAAAATATTTTGATGATAAACAATTGTGTTTGAAAAAAGTTATTTTAATTACAAAAAAGTATTTAACATAAGGTATTTGAAATTAAATACAAACGCGTTTAAAATAAATAATCTTTTTTTATTAGAAACAAATTTAATAAATAGTATATTTCAAACAAAGTAATAAATATTGTTTTATACAATTTTTAATACTTGAAATGTTTTAATTAAAATCTATTATTTATTATACTGTTTCATTTTGACTATTATTTCAGATAAACTAACAAAAGTAGTAATTTATAACGATGTTCTATTGAAATAAACTAAATTATTTATTTAAATCAATTAATTAATTGTCATTATCCTAGAGTACAAAAAAAGGAAATTTCAAATAAAAGTTATCATTTAAAATAAAAAAAACATTTTTGTATAATAGCTAAGCTCTACGAGAAAAACTCGAAAACTAAGTATTTAACTAAAAACTTAAAGATAAAAAAATTTTAAGAAAAAAAACGCAGTTTTGTCGTACAAAATATTATATGCGATTGAAATTAGTTTCTCTATTTGTTTATAAATGTATCCATCTTGCATCGATACATTTATAAATGCCAATAAAATTACAAAAATATATGAATCAAAGACTTTTTACTTACGACTACTATATTGAGCCATGCACACGGCTAACGCAATGGAAACCATGAGAAAGGCAAAAAGAAATTTCATCGTTAACGTGTAGGCGTACTTAACGAAACGACAACTTGATGTTTCGCTGAAGTATTATTTTATAATTTATAAAAATTTTATCGTCTTTATATACTTATTAGAGCATCACCTTTTAGAATTATCATAGATAAGGTTTGCCCGAAAGTAATTTAAATTAAATTTAAGCGAACAAGTGTTTTTCATAAAAGAATAGCAATCTATTGAATTTCTAGTAAATCAAAATGACAAAAAAAAAAAAAAAAAAAAACCTGGCAATATGTGTACATATTGTATAAGTACGTAAGACCATCGGAGATAGGAAAATGCTTGTATGGCTCAATAATAAAGAAGCAATGGCCGTAAAACTTATTCGACTGGCAAAACAATAAATTGGGCCAAAAATCTCTCACAGTGCAGCTTAACATCCAAATGAAACCGGAGCATCTGATCAACCGAGTCCTTTGGTCCTCTTCAACTTTCCGCGATCTAAAATCGCGTGAAATCGGGGGGGGGGGGACTCCGTGCAGGTTCGAGTAATTTTCCCCGTGTAATATATTCAGGGCGCGCAGCGTTAAGATCCCATTAAGTCATCCGCGGGCAAAAACTCGAGTTAATTCCCCCTCAAACAGCTGTCCGTCCGAGTCAGCGCTTTCCTAATTACCCCGAGACACCTGCGTTCCAGCTTTAATTAATCTCGCGCCAGCTTTCGTCGAGCAAAACTCTCGGGGTATATGATTGTTGCGAGAGACGCGCCGCTGTTCCTGCCGGTGGTGGTGATCGAAGCTCGTGCATAATTTGGCCGAAAGTTGGGCTCTCGTCTCTTGCTGGATAGTAGTTTCAAGCGAGGAAAAGGGGACTGTATTTTGGTGCAGGTCAGGCTGAGGGTTTTGGAGATGGAATTTATGCAAATATTTTTATCGGTGGCTTTGCCTAACTGGAGAACGAGGTGGAGCAGGAACTTTGCGAACACTCCGTCGGAATTTACACCTGTACGTTGTTTCGGCTTATCATGCGTCATTTGCATGAGATTATTGCTCTCTTCGTTTCGTACAACGATGTACGGATTTTTTGAGGAAATAAAGTTGGCAAACACAAAACAAGCAATCAATCACCTCTACGCGGCACCAAAGCGATGTTTGCCGGGGAGTTGATTAAATTAGCGAAACGCGATATCAAATGCTAATTATTTTCTCCACTCGTGCGTCGCTCTCCGCACGTGCTAGCACGGAAAAAAGTGTCGAAATGGAATTTTGTCAATTTAATTCTTCGTTATGAAATTGAATCCCCCGCTTTCAACTATGGCACGTGGTGTGCGCCTTTCACGTCAGAGGAGGCGTGGACCCCTGAACACCGGGTTTAATTTTCAATTATTGAGGAATCCACACTCGCGTATAGCCCACTCGATGGAAACTCTCTGCTCCAGACTCCCTCTCTCTATTCCACTAATCTTTCGTGAATTATAGCCGTATTTTCTCTTTCTTTCGCGAAACGTTCATTTGCTCCTCCAATAAACTATCCCCAGAGATTTGTCCTTACAGTTTTCCAGAAACCGTACAATTGAAATCACTAATAATTGCATCGTATAATTTTCCATCGATTATCATATTGCATACTGAATCTAAATTGGAATCATTTGCAGAGAGAAAACAAAAGGGATGTATATCGCGCTGGTGCAACGATAAAGGGGCAAGTCATACGTATAAATGACAAAGAGGGAGCGAGAGCCTGTAGACATCGGGTATTCCTCAATCGAGAACCGACGCATTTCAATGTGTGTATCCTTACCCTCTGCTTATACATAACGTATATATATGTAAGCGCTGCTGCTGCTGGGGTACAGTTTCCGAGACTCGCTTTTCGTGTACTTGGTCTGGTTAGGACGGAGAGAAGAGCAAAACTCAGCTCCTCCTCCTCCTCTTTTGCGGTAACATCTGCCGTTTTCTCGCCGCAGCTGCGAATCATATTCCTCCCACCCCTTGTGCCCCGTCCCATTCTCCACTCGTCGACGACGCCTGAGATTCGGGAAATTCGATTGCTCTCTTGCGCGAGAGCTTTTCGGGCTGCTGGAGGTGTGTTACTTGACGCGTGGCTGCAGCTACGTACAACTCCTTGACGTCTGTTTTATGCTCCTTGATGATGCTGTAATTGTCCCTGGAAACCAGCCGAATCCCTAATATTCGTTTTGGGTGAGATAAAGTTGGAAAGCCGAGTACAAAAAATAAACAAAGTTGAACAGTTTGAAAAATAAGACGCAAAGCACCAGTGCTCTGCAGAAAAAGCAATTGTCACCGGCAGTGACGGGGATAAGGACATTGACGGATTTCGACGTTACAAGCGGGGTATCTTCGTTATACAGCCTTTCGGCCTTTGTGCGCGGAATTTTTCCACTGCAATCGGCGTCTCGCTCCATTGAAAAAGTTTTAATTGAATCTACTTACGGCCAGATAATGCTACGGTGGAGAAAAAGTACACCTCGAGGTATCCTTATGTACACTCACATTATTCCGTTTCTCACATACGTACACTCTTCGTTTAGTTTCACGGTCATTAGAAGTTATGATCGCCACCCGCAAAGAAACTAGGCACTCGACCGGTTGTAATAGCCGCACGTACCCCTCCTTTCCACGAAAGCCGTAAAAATTTGCATTCGTACAAGTGGTACTTGGTCGCAAGTAATGAGGTTGAAGCGTTTCTTGGTGCACGCAAAGTCGCGGCAAAACAAACACGTTCGTTCTACGCGTGACAAACGACCGGCCCTGATTTCTCGACAGACCCAGATTTCTTACACCATCATACTCATTTCCTTCCAAAGGCTCATTGTGGCTTTAAGAAAGCATTCGACACAGCCAGGGACGAAACACGGGGCCCAACCCTCGATCGATAATTACCGAGCACCTCTTTCGCGCGGGCGTAATTTATTTAGCCACCACGTCCCGGAAATTTCGGCTGTCGCGGAAAATTATACCAGAGGCAAAAAGAAGGGCAGAGCTGGCACGGAAAACGTAATTATTCGGGAGAAGGAGGGGTGGGGGGTGCAATGAGCGAGAATGACAATTAACTCGGCCGCTGGAAAGAAGGGCGCTTTGTCACGACTCGTTGGGGGGGAGGACGCATCGTAAACAGGTTGAATCCGTCGGGAAGCGCGGACATGATGTTTCCAGCTTGGGGGGTGACGTTGAGTAAGAGTTACGGAAATTTTCACGCACCCGGCTCGATTAGTCTAGACTTAGCTGTCGATTGGATTAGAGCCCGACGAGGCCGCCAGTGGAATTTCAACGAGCCTGTGTGCTCGGGAAAACCTTGAGGATTGCGTATGGGACAACTTTGGTGGGAAAAAAAAAGTTTCCTCGAATTTTGCACTGTTGCGTACAACGCTGTCAATTAAATGTGGGGCGCAGTCATCCGAGTACTTCCGGGGTCGCTGGAGAGATGTACGTACTTGTCGCGCTTGCGACGCAATCGGCATGCAGAGCACGTCGATGCCAAGTGAGTCACTAAGAAGGATTTGGCTGGAGGGGGGAGGGGGTGAAAATATTGGGATAACGAGATAAGTTTGTCTTGGAGGGAAAAAGCGAGAGCGGGAGAAGTAGGAAGAAACATGCTAGAGCACGACTACAGTCGGTGAAGGAGAGAGAGAGGCGAGGCTTAGTCCGGGTGTCGCTCCCCGGCTACTTAGCATTGATATTCCGTGGGAGCGTTCGCTTAATGCTCACCTTTTGTCTTTGGGAGCTGGGATGATTTCGCGAGCTATTGCCGTAGACGCCGAGTAAATGGGCCGAGGGTGCCATTACCTACCGCTCCGATGCTGCGCTTTTTTTTTTTTTTTTTTTTTCTTGCGAGGGTGTTAAGGAGACGATGTGCCTCGTTTATTTGCTGATGGATGGGGGTAAGACGTATACACGGAATGTGCTTTGTTTTCCCGCTGAGTTCACAATGTGCTGCAGTTGATTTTGCCATCGGGGACCCGTGAGACGATGTTGACGTTCATAAATACACTCTGTTCACTTTCTCATGTTAACGATGGTTCAGGATGTACAAGCATTTTTTTTCTTTCTTTGCTCTACGCTATTTAAAATCTTCAACTATTTGCTCATTCATCTCACATATATATGTAAGATAAGGTGCGATAAGAATAATTTGCGATCGCGATGCTATGTTGTACACGAGCCGTAAATATTAGCATACGCACATATGGTATATAATAGCTCGAAAAGATTATCAAGTGATGCGTATATTTTTACGGATATTACTTGTTTTTTTTTTTCTCATCAACTTTTTTTTTTTTTTCCACTGAAAGAAACGCTGCATCACCATTTCAGTTGTCCCTATGAAAACCTCAGTTTTTTTTTAGTTATCATTGCAACAATATCCAATCACTTGCCTGGTCAACGTATAATTAAGGCATTTGCAAGAAAATGGAAACACACATAGGACTGTTCTATACCTTGCTCTAGATCTCTCTCGTTAATTTTTTTTTTTTCCTTTTGTGTTGCAGGCGCCGCCGCGGCCTCCAAAGTCTACGTGGACGCGCTGTCGAGACTCGCCAGGCAGGCACAACTTGGAACGTGGGGTGGCTCTCAAGATGTCGGTGAGTACAGCTGTCGATCTAAGCATGACTGACGCCACGTCAAACCTATATACACGTCGTTCAATTCAATTAAACCCAATGAGAAAACAAGTAGGCCGACTCGTGATCAGCGATTTCCACGCGGAGCTTTACTTTATGTATGTCTGCGTGTTGGTTATCAAATATACGTATGGGAATAGTGTACGAGAGAAAAAATTGTAATCTCCGGCAACGTGACGCGTATACACACGGGGGTATAGATACGTGCCGGCCGATCAAATGAACAGCTGCATCTGAGCTTGGGATGCCCGTAACGACAGCGCCAGCCGGCACACGCGTTCGCCTTACAGACGTCGTAAAATCCTCTTTCGTATATATACTCGGAGAACGTGCTGGTTTGGAAAATGAATTTGCGCCGACGCGTGTCAAGCGCGTGCACACACGGAGGAAAGAAGGGCGCGGGGGGATTTGGGGTAGAGAAAAGAGGCAATGAGGCCGGGAAAAGAGAGAAGAAGGGCTTCCCGAAGCCAATGTAGAGACGACGCCCTCCGCGTATGTGTTTTTTGCTAGCTCAGGCGACAGGCCAAGATGCATTAACGAGAGCTCGGATAAGAGAGATTGTGTTGGGTGAGCGTGGAGTATCGGGTTCGGGTCGGTAACCCGTATGTAGGGAAAGCTCGTCACCGTGACGGGCCGTCCCCCTTTGTTACGGTCACTGGATTTTCGCTCCGCGTCTTTCGGACTTGGGAAGCCTCGCAGGGACTTTGCCTTGGAATTTTTCTTCTCCTCGCACCGACCGCGTTCTCTTTTTCCAGGTATACACACGAAAGAGTCGAGGGTCCCTTTTGTCCATCGCCGCGCGTCACTCTTTAGCCCCACAAGTTTCGAGCCTTTCGTGTGGTTTTAGGAGGAAAAGACCAAGAGCTTTCCATGGCTCTTTGGCTGATTAAATTTAATATTTCGAGGGTTTTCGATGACGCTTACTTTCATTTTCGAGTTTGCGGCTCGTGGGTTTTTATATTGATGAAATACTTGGTCCACCTTGTTCTGCAATGAGAGCTCGCAAATTTTCGAATAAAATGAAACATGTACATCCCCGCGTGACGGGCGCCCCGAAAATTAATTAGAATTGATTACAAGGAAAAACCAAGCGTAAAGAGCCAGAAGGAGGATAAAACTTGGTGGCTAGGATCACTCCCAAGCCACGGCGACTCTCGAGACTTTTCCATCGCAACGCTGCTACACTGATGAGACAGTGGTTCGGGGGGTGGGGGTGCTTTCGGATGAATCGCTTTGAGTTTAGTCCGCGAGCTTGCGATGATGACACCAACTTTGTTCCCCCTCCTTTTTTTTTATATCCACTCGCCAACGGGAGCAGCGTGGGGTCCCTTTTTTCTTCACCCCCTGTGCTATATATGTACACCGACAACGGCTGCTCGACGAAAGTTTCTACGCGTATACTCTAGCTCTGAAAATGGGATAGAAGTTGGAAAGAGAGAGCGGCTGCCACCGTGAAATTTCAACTTAATTACGCCATAAGATTCCAACGGCAGTTTCGTCGCAGCAGCCGTCATTGCGCGCTCACGCGGATTTTTGCGCGACGATTCGCTTCAGCTCCTTTTGCACCTTCGTGCGCTGGTGCTGAACGTCAATCCGATTCATTTTATCATCTAGGTGGGGGGTAGAGAACGTAGAGGCACAATTTAATGTTCAAAATGACCATTTCCTCACCAAATTGTAATTACATTCGATCAAACAAACTGGTAATATATTAACCACCAAGTCGATTAAAAACTGCTGGTGGTACACGTTCGATCGGTCACGTAATCGGCTTTCAACGTAATCGCCTTCAAAAGCATTATCGAGGCCGAAACCGCCAGAATCCAATCGCTGCTCATAATTCATGGGTATATGTATGCGCAGAGTCAAAAATGATTGCATCCACTGGCGCGCCAGAAAATAATTGTTTTTGGCTCATGTCCATCAACAACTTCCTAATCGCTACAAATACAATTAAAAAAAAAAAAAAAGCATCATACCAATCATCCTTCAACGTATAGCCCTTAATTGGGTGCACACGAGTCGGCAAAACGCAGTAGATGCACTCGAGCTGCAGACAGACGGAGCTAGTCATTTGGCGAGCCTCCCGTATATACACGCGCATATCATGGTCTCTGCGAATGACGTTCCGCT
The DNA here is from genome assembly GCF_036245765.1 of Copidosoma floridanum. Taxonomy (NCBI): domain Eukaryota; kingdom Metazoa; phylum Arthropoda; class Insecta; order Hymenoptera; family Encyrtidae; genus Copidosoma; species Copidosoma floridanum. Next base: position 7,028,600 of record NW_028321906.1, on the reverse strand, counting down.
CGGCAAAGCCCTCCAACCGACAAACGCACATAACTCTCCTCTCCTTCCCTCCTTCCGTGTATATGCGTCCATCCGCGATTTAACGAGACTGTAATTACTCCCGTTTCGGCCTGTCCGAGTATCTTTTAATTCGTTGTACACCAGTGAGCCTCTCTCATCCTCACCCCAGTCTATCCCCGATGTGCTCGGCTTTTCAGATTCGATTACTGGCTGCCACTTCGAGAATCACCGGATTCGTACGACAATCGCAAAGCCACGCGTCTGTGTGTTTGTTTTACCTCGCCCAGCTGTATGAATTGTAATTAATCTCGTTTAAACAACTCGCTACAGCGTGAGATATATAAAAATGGCTTTCCACGTGATTGTTAACGTTCAGTTGCTATGGGCGGTCATTTATACCGTGCAAATGGTACACATTACTCTACTTGTAATAAAAGTTGGACTATAATTCCAGCGTGGCAATTTTATTATTTTATTCTTTTCTCGGTGTGCAGTGACGAGTTTTCCCTTGATTACGAGAAAAACCGTTTAATTTTCGACACTTACCACGTTGTTTTTTTTTTTTCCACCCCAAACCTATACTTCGAGGCTCGGCTCGTGTAATTTCGTCGACTCATCTATTAGTAAAGGAAAGCGGTCCCCTCGTCCGTAAACGGGAGCGCCTCGACAATGTAATCTTCATATTCCCAAGACGCCCCTCGCTACCGAGCACCTTAAACACAATTTATCGCGTCCAGCGGAGACAAGTGCGTCGCATTTTCCATCCGCGCAATTGAATAGCGCTCCCTTATCTCTCCAGCCCCGGGGCGGCTCGTTTGTTCCCTTTTCTTCGGCCCGGAGGGCGAGCGAAATTAGCGCCACAGGATAAAAGTAGCACAGCCTCAATTGAAGATCGTCGTCGTAGTCAGCGACGCACCCCCATGTGCGCGAAACTTCTTTTGAGCAACTCCTCTCCGCGAGTCCGTATAATTGTGTCTGGCTCTCGCGAAAGAGGCACCCCCCGGGGGTGTGGCGAAAAAAAAAAAAAAAAGGCTGAGAAAGCAGCTACGGAAAGACGCGCGGCACAGAGGAGACACGTGCTGCTGGGGGCTCTTTCACCCCTCTCGGGTTCTTTTTCACGGTGACCCACGCGAAAATCTTGTTATTTTTACGGAACGGGGAAACTTTAGGGGAGCCCAAGGTGCCTATACGTACATTTCACGCTCCCCTGAAAAACAGGAAGATGTTCGCCAAAATTATACGCGATACAACAACATCCTATGTAGACGATGGGGTCATCGATCAGCACGCACTTCGCGTTCTCAGCATTGAAAATGTCAAAGACGCTGAGGTGACGGCGCTCGATCGGATCGTTCCACGGGGTAACAAAAGCGACCCACGTACACACGGTACACCGTAAAAGTTCGCTCACGTGCCGAACGTCGTCTCGCGACGGACGGGAAGTACGTGCGACAGCTTGGGTACGTGTGTACGTACATGCAGATGTAGGTGGAAAGAAGGTGGGGGGGAGGGGATCTGCGGGGATTATCCCACGCGATTTTACAGGAGACGTATGGCTCGAGGGGAAGCTTTTGTGTGCCCGCGCGGAAGGAGCAAAAAGGAGGAGGAAAGAAAAAGAAGCCTCGACGGTGTTCTTGAGCGCGCTATTTAATACTCACCCCTGGCGCGGCTTTGCTTGGCTCGCGCGGTTTTTTAAAGAATATCCCCGCTTGGATTTGGCGGCTGAGCCGCGGACCTCTGTAAGGTGTGCTCTTTGTTGTTACGTATACTCTCGGGAGCAGCGACGGGATGGAGTTGTTTTTCGGGGTGTACGTATACATGTAGGACTTACAGAGAGGGATGATCATTTTCTCGACGGATTCGACGCTTGTCTCGTTTCGTTAGGGCGGAATGAATGTATTTTCCGACGAAAAAGTACACACGTGGTGGATAGAGAGAGGAAAATTTATTTTTGTGATAACTGCGATCTCCGCGTCGTTACTCACTTGAAAAGCACAGTCGGAACGCATGGAGCAGGGCATAAAGCACGTCTTCTCCTTGGCCGTTTGGAAAGAGCTTTTTGGCTTCAGTGAAAACCGAGAATGTCAAGAAAAAACTTAAAAAGAACATAACGACAAAAGGTGGTAGTGTACGTAGGAAAAAGTAGTTAAAACAATGGCTATTCCTAAAATTGAATTAAGCCTTTTAAATCCTCTCGAGGCTCAGCTCGGCCATATAGTACATACGCCCGTCCGAAAGATTTCAGTTTTTCCAGCTCAATGTACAAAAAGAGGAACAGACACACGCAGAGAGGAGGGAGGGGAAAAAAGGAGCGGCTAGATAAATGCCAAGATTAGCCCGGGAATAAAGAGAAGCAAAGCCAACGTAGCGTTAAAAAAGCAGAGGAAGCCCAAACATCGGAGTTGTACCGGGTGAATGTTTGCCCGCGTATTTTTTGGAATATTTCCCCTGTATTTTATGATACAATGTGGAGTACCTGTTATTTCCAGGAATGCAAGCTCTATTTGCGTTCGCAAAACCGCACCACCGTAAATTAAATGTACTTACATGGCTAAAGAGGGGCACTACCGTCATTACTCTGGAAACATAAAGGTACACGTCCCACGAGCGACCCTAGAGCCGGGCAACAGATGCGAAAGCACAAGGACAACGAGATGAGGAGTATACGTTTGTCATCGAAGCGTGTGGCTTTACCCACGCAAGTTTATCCACGTGCGCTTGACGAAACGAAACAAAAGGTTGGCTAGAGAAACTCGTGCGCGAAACCAGTGAGTCGACGCGTATAGGGTGTACACAACATGTGACCGTATATTGCGGTTCGCTGGCGAGCTCCCATGAACGCAACCAAAAGCGTCGTGTGCTGTGCTCGCACGTCCATCCCTTCCGATTGGATTTAAAGGGAGAGGGTTGGTTCAACCCTTTTTGGTTCGGAAAGGAAGTGGAACAATGCCTGCGTTACTGATACACTTGCCTGAGCCCCCCCCCTCTCTTGGCCATTAGTTTTGATTGTACCTATGATGAGTACTGGTGCAACCGGATCTCTTGTACGTTTTGAACTATTTCGTCCTTCCCTTTCTCGACGTACCTTCTGATCTTACAATTTGCCCCTTACTTGGTATTTTAAATCCTTCATTCCCTTTTTTGTTACGTAGACTCATTATCACTTGACCCCATTTTTTTGGAACACAACGATAAATTTAACATCAGCTGATGAAAGGACGTAATGTCCTTATCTGATTCAATCTTAATAATAATACATGCATTTGTGGGTCCATGTGAACATTAATCCACTCGAAATTTTCGTTTGATAAATTTCACGGGAGCCGAACGTCGGAGCAAAGATAAATTTCACATCAAAGTATCAAAGTGACAAACGGAACCCTCCCCCTCAAAGAGCTAGAAGCTCGAGTGAAGGATTGCTTACGATGGGAGGAGAAATAAAAAAAAAATGTATATATATATATAAGTATTCTAGCAAGGAATCGCGTCTCCCGAGCTTTGCCGCATTGTCAACTACAGAACCCATCTTCTTTTCCTCGAATTTGCGCGCGACGCACAGTGGATTTTTCTGATCCGCAAGAGGATGATCGTGTCGTTTTTCACGAGCCGGAATAAGATTCGAATATCAGCTTTGATGTACTCGTTACATTTTACTCCGGAGACTTTTGTAAAATACGACAAGCAACTACTCGATGAATATCTTTTTTTCTTCCGTACCAACGCAAAAAATCGTAACTCAGTATAGTTCCGATAAAAGCATCTGTAACATATTGGATGGAAAAAAAAAGACAACTCCAAATCCCCTACCCTTCGGCAACGGCCTATACCCACTTTTCCACTTGGCGCGATCGGTTTTTTTCCTTCCTTTTGATATCCCTCGCGTAAAAATCACAGTCTGCTTTTTTCCCCACACCCTCCCACCCCTTCAACGACCAAATACACCCACCCACTGACGCTAACAAAAGCACTCGTTAAGGTGATTAACGGGCGAGACGAGCCGAGGGGGGAGGGAGGCGAGAGACTAGGCGCGATATCGCCGGCACCAGCCGCTATTACGAGCTTTATTAATTGCCATCGTCGAGTAATTTGCTCTGCAACCTCTGCGTGTACACACGTATACACTCGCTCGCGCGTTTTAACCCCGTACCCCGTACGTAGATTTGCCACCCCTCAAATACCGAGGGAAGGTAAGGGTGCGCGAAAGAGTTTCCGACATCAAACGCCCGTGCTAGCTGCGGTTCGCGTCTTTGAAAAAAAAAAAGCTCCGCGAATTAATTAGCCCTGCGAGCATCATTCGTCAGAGGACGTCGCCAATTTGCATTTCGTTGCTGCAAAACGATTGTGGTGGCAAAATGCTACGTGGAAGATTCATACAAAAGATGTAATGGAATAAAAATTTCAACAACTAATGGGTGTGTTGATGTGTACTTTTTTTTTTTTTTTTTTTTTTTTTTTTCATTCGAACATGCGATTGAAAGCTTGGGGGGACTAAAATCTCTTCGCAGTCGATAGCCAGCGTATGGGTGAAAGAAAAATCGAGGGTGAAGTCTTTGAAACGCAGGGCTGGACTACGTGCGAGCAGGACGCCTATGGGTAACATGAGAGCGGCGGAGCAAGCACACCCAAGCCTCCCCTTTTCGATGAATCAGAATGGCCAAAAGCGTTCATCCATGTATGTATTTCAAAGCTCCTTTTTTTCCCCCTCTCTCGCTTTTTTTATTATTATTGCCTTCTCTCACGTTGCGTGCTTGTCTGCGTAAATAATTCGTAAATAACTTTTTCTTTTGTTTGTCGACAAAAGATGGAGAGGGTTGTTGTTAAGTAGCCCAATGGAAATTGGATGCGAATGAAAGACTTTTTTTTTGTTTTTTCGATAAATGTTTCACCATAATTTACTCTGTAATCAAAACTAAGTAGTTCCGAAAGCGATGCAGTCCATGGATGATCTCCAAACGCATAATCGACAGCACATCCGTTGAAAGCGGTGCGCGCAAAAGCTCATCTTTCACATGTAAAATCACCGAGTGATCGCCACGAGCCCGTACAACATAAAACGAGCGTGAAACATCAAAGCAGAGTGCGCATACCTACCGCGCGCGTTCGTACAAACGTGATTGAATTCGGACGTGTGAGCCGGGGCATTACGGGCCAAAGTATCGCGCTAATGAAAACTGACACTCGCGCACGCGGGCTTTGAAAACAGATGGAAAGTTGTCGGGGGAAAGCTCGGCGCGTAATTGTTTTCGCGAGAAAACAGCGACAAGAGAGGAAAAAGCGTTTCACAAAACTCTGTACCCGGGAGGAAGAAAAAAAAAAAAAAGGGGGAGGCGAAAGGGAGAGCGCGAAGTTGCCTTGGAATTTAATCTAGAGTGGAATCGTGCCTCTGGCTTCTTTCTTCTCGCCGTGTATCAAGTGCTACTGGCTGCACGTAACAACGCGTGGCTACACGTGCGTTCCGTTGGAATTTCATGCGCTTGCGGCGGTTAAACTTCAACAACTGCCGTTCGCCGAGTTTGTTTAATTGTTTGCAATCTTTGTGCCGGAGATCAACGGAACCAACGAAATGTTTGCGAGTCCCGTCTCGTGGTACTAGCGTTAAAATATTCAGTACTAAATCTTGGAAAAAAGTAAAAGCACCGAATTTGGACGCAACGACTGTATCCCGAAATTTGTAAAACTTGGGTGCAAATATGTGTTTACCGAGTCTCCTAGCCAAGCGAGAGAGCGAGCGAATTTCCGAACTCCTTGCATATTCGAGCCGAAGGTATATACGTACACCTGCGAAAGATAGGGGAAGGGTGGGCTCTCGAGTATCATTTTATTTCGACTCGCTTTCCACGCTCAGCGTTTCTGGTATGACGCGGCCCTCATCCCACGATTTTTCGGTCCGATAGGGCATATCTTCGGCATGCGCGTGCCTTTTGCACTCGTTGCACGCTGCATCTGCTGATCTTGGAATCCTCCGACCCTACTTTTTTTCGCTGGAAAATTTTTCCGGAATAAGTACAGGCTCTCCTGTCTGTTTGACTCTCCAAAGTGAATTCTTTTTTTTGTTCGTTGTATCATGATCATTTGAGTACGGTACATATGAGGTAGCAGGATAAGACTCGAGCTGCTTTAAGCAAGCTCTGATGCTGGTCCGAAAAAATAATAAGGCTGCAACCCTTTCAGGTGAACATCGAAATGTTTGCTCAAAACTTTACATTGTACTGGATCAAGTCCTAATCCAATAACCCACGAATTTACGCCAACTTGTTCTCGTCTTACTATTTTGTCGTGTTTAATCCCATAAGATTTAAATTCACGATGTGGTAATTTTTTAAACTTGCAAAAGTGGAGATAAACAAAAGAGAGATTACAGGTTTTATTTACAAAGTTTTTTTTTAAAGGTACCTTGTTCCTCGATACAACCGAGGATAACGCTGTTTAAAAAAATAAGCTGGACATGAAAAATCTCAGCAGCCGTAGGGAGTAAACCAAAAATCCCCAGAGCCGAGGAAAAATCCAGTAAAAATTACACGTCCCGGCCCCTCGAAAGTCCAGGACATGCAAAAACTCCTCCCCCCCCCCGGGCCCCCGTGGAAGCGGGCAAGAGGGAAAAGTAAAAAATAGCCGGCAAGCGTCGCGACCGATATTACGGACACCCAAAGAGGACGAGCTCTCCCCCGCGTTTTCCCGGAAAACGGGCACGCGCAAGATTCATCCCTCTTCCTCTCGCCCGACAGCTCTATCTCGCGCACTTTTATTCGGGACTCTTGCTCCGCGCTACCCCCCACCCCTTTATTATTCATCCTCGCGCCCCTTGCGCTTCCAATTTCTTTTTCACGTTTTCGCGACACCAACGCGCGTGTACGAGTCTCTCTTTTTGCCAGCGGTGTTATTTCATTGCCCCGTAGTCTACTGGTACCTCCAGCCTCTTTTTCGCTGACTCGTAGGTGCTCGGCTACACCCACCCGGGAAATGCAGGGATTCGCGGGGACACCCGTGAATTTTGGATCCACGCGTCGTTTTACAGCCGGGAGCACTTTGAAGTAAGCTCGTCGGGATTTATAGGCGGGAAAAAAAAGAAAAAAAAAATAAGTAGAATCAATAACCCAATGTCCATACATGACTCCATACATACACATGGAAACGGTGCGATCGATCCACCGTAACGAGCTCAAAAGGGGCAAGAGCGCACCCCCGGCTGCCCGTATGCAGTTTTATACCCCGTTCGGACGAGTAAGAATCGATAATCAGCGCTCCTTTTGTTTTGGCGAGAGAGAAAAAAGCAGCCCAACCCCCGCATGGGCGCCCCGAAGCCTCGCGAGTCCAGGAAACAAGGGGTCGGACTGGAAAAAGCCTGCACGGTGCTAGTGGATGAAAAGCAGGAGCGAATGAAACGCGGCATCAAAGGGGAGGAGTGCTCGAAAAAAAGCAGCGGCCGCGAGGAGCCGAGTAAGGGGGGAGAGAGTAGAGGGCAAACAGAGCAGCCGGGAGGGGGGGAGGGAGTATATAGGCACTTCAAGAGTCTGAGTGGAATGTATTTGCTCGGCGGTGATCCGAGCTGCGGCGACGCCGAGCCTTTCGATTCCGCCGGGGAGCCTCTCCAAAGGTAATTGAAGTGTCTTAACTGTGCGTGCACCAACTCTCCCTCTCTCTCCCTGTGTTAGTGTTTCTGCACGACGATGCTCCCCCGGTTATACATCCCACAGACGCCGATTCAAATCTCCGGTTCGGCCTCTCTCTCTCTCTGTGGCTCGGAGATTGCGCACCCGCCCGGCCGGAAAATTGCCTTCCGCGGAAAAATTTTCCCAGACCGATTCATTAGCCTGGTGCGTCACTTTTTTTTCGCTCTAGCATCTTCAAGACTTGCGGAAGCTCGTGGCACACCCAGAGGGGGGGGGGGATCAGAAAATGTTGACAATGTTACAAACACACGGTCACTCGAGGACGATAAATCCCCGAGGGATCCCAAAGGTCCTTATCATTCATCGAGCGGAATAAGTTGGGAAATCAAACGTCCAGGCCGCGCGCTGCTAACAGCCACGTAAAAACTTTCAAACGCTAGCGTATATCTTCCAGTATCACCCCCCGTGGATCTTGTTGACTCGATGCCAGAGACGATTGGGTAGTTTCGACCTACACACACATACACCGTGCGTGTGCTTCCTTCCGCCGAACCGGGGGTCTTTTTTCTTTGGCGCGTAAAAGCTCTAAAATCGCGCATCGGACGGAGATGGGAGAAGCTGATGGGAATCGACGTTACGCTCATCTGTCGGCGATTCCGTTACGCTGCAATGAACTCCCTTCCTCGAATCTGTCGATGAAACGAATTTGCTTGTCTAGTTTATCATCGCGTATCGCTTGGCAACGAAGGGCATCCCCTTAAAAACAGCTTACGAAGCAATCAAAAGCAACGAAGATACACAACAAAGTCGTTACGATCCCCGGTGTACGACTTGCCTGCTGTTGGCGTCCTCCGTAAAAGATGAAGAGGAAGTAGAAAAAAAAAATGTCCCAACAAAAGGGGGGTAAACAAGCGAGCCGCGAACGCTGGCGACGTGCCTATACGTACCGAGCACATGCTCCCACGATACCCAAGACTCCTATAAAAATCCCCTCGTTAAAGATTCCATTGTGAAATGGGTCGGGGGGGGGGTGACTTTCACCCTCGCGCATCGGGGCGTCACGCACGTGGGGTTTCGATAACGTAGGCGGCGCTCGGAGCAGGTGTACGCCGCGTGGAATCTTAAGTCGCATTTACATTTCAAATGCCGAAGCGGTGGAGGAAAGGGGATTCCTTCCACCTCCGGAGCTCTCGTTTCTTATGGGGGCTTTTTGGAATGTGTAGGCGATGCACCAAGAGACGCAATTTCACGTAATGAAATGTTTACGTAGCGAGGGATCGTGAGATTTTTTCCGACTGATTTTCATCCCATTGATGTCTTTTCAAACGCATCCGTTTCATTACAAGCTTCACTCGTAGTATCCAATTGACTGCTTATGAGTAGAGACAGAACGGCATTGTTTTCATGATTTGTCGATTACTATGGATAAACAACGTTAAACTACGTCCTAATGAACAAAAAAGCGCAAAGGAGCTCTCGACGAGCATAAAGTACCTTTTTAAATGATTATCTCGCAGCGGAGCTGCTTTTTGCCAGATCCAAATAAACTTTTTCCTACCCACTCAACTGAACTGTAAAAAAAGGGGGCTCCCTGCGGCAATGTAAAACGTAAGCGGGAGAAAAAAAACAGGCACACACAATCCGCAAGTTCACTTGGTCAGTCGGAGCTTCCATTAGGTCCTTGTGGAAGGGGGCAAAGGGAGAAAAAAAACGGAAGGGAAAAGAAACGGAGAGAAGGAAACGCGTGCACACAGACAGGAGGGCGAGGCGCATCGGAGCGAACAAAAGGCAAGGGGGCAGCTCCTTTCATCAGAAAACTATTAAATTTTCGCTGATGGGGGGGGGGGCAAGTTGGGTCAGTTCGTAGCTTCCACCAGCAGTTGGACGAGCAGCACCAGATACTGGCCAACTGTTTGTCCCCTCCCCCCTTACTCCCAAGCTCGGGGTGTATACACACTCCTCTCTCCGATGCTCGCGTTAATTAGTTCGCTTTGCTTCTCGGAGCTGTTTGTCTTAGCCGCGCTCTCGACGTTTTGCTGAGCTCAGGTGGAAGTGGAATCGAGCCGAGTACGCGCGACTGTTGTTTCAGCCCTCGACTAACTGCACCCCCAGAAATCCAGAGTTTATACACGCTCATCCCCTTCAATCCCCCCTTCTTTCCTGTCCTCTCTTACGTACTTTTCTTTTTTTCCACTCCGCTTCAATTTTAGGGCCCCATACAAGAGGAAACGTTATCAAACATAGGATCTGGCAGCTTGTGCTCGTATTCAAGGGGATCAGTTTGAGATTTGGAAAACACGAGTGAATTAATGTTGTTGGTGGTGTAAAAACATTCAGAACTTACAACAAAAGCTCGGACCGAAGAACATGTTCGCGAGGCAAAAGAGTACACCACCGAATGATCAAGTTCACCCAACAGCCAATCGTCGAGCCAACGGCACAACCAATGCAAACAAACGCCGCCAAACAATAGCTGGTACAGAGAGTCTTTGTCACGGCAGCGTGTACAGCTTCAAAGCGGGGAAAACAAGAGCGCGCACGCGAGTCTCACGCCCGAAGAGTAGGGGTGGCAAATAACGAGCGCCTTACCGTGCACTTCCTCAAGCTTAGCGAGCCACGACCTAAAAGCAACAGCCCCGTTTCGTGCGATCTTCGAATGAACAGGTGCCTCCTCGCGCGGAAACCTCCCTTCATTTCCACCAACTTGTTTCGCACACCATTTTCTAAAAATCATCCCTTTTTTTTTCTTGCAAGGGCGTGTCTGATTACTGACACAGCTGCAAGGCGTCCGATGAATATTTAGCGCAAAACTCGTCCGAACGGAAAATAATAAACGTCTTGGGGGGGCAATTTATTCATTAAAACTTGGCTCTGTTTTTAAAAGAAGAGCCACGGTTGCTTCCATGCGCCCGATTTCCCACGAGGAAGAGCAGCTCCATCACCGCCTCCCGTATCCTTATTTGCGCGCCAAATTTGACGCCGGACTTGAGGTTGGTTCTATTTTTTTCTGAAAATTTTATTTATTTCGTCTGCGGCTCGGGAGATCCTACGCTCGAGAGCTCCAATATTAATTAGGTCCGGGGAGACGCTCGGCCCTCAAGGGGAGAAAATGTTTTCGTTTTGCGCTCCCAGGTCTTCAGACTTCATCAACTTATAACGCCGTAATTTATCTCACTCACGCCCCCGATGTGCACCACTGCCGATTCAAAAGGGAGCGAGAGCATTTTCCCCTTTCCACCCATTAACGAGCTCGTTCGCTGGTCTTACCCTGCTCCTGTTGCTCCGTGCGTTTTGAATTTTTAATGATCAAAGACGAAAAGACATCGTGTTGCGCTCGTATTTTTTGAACCAAGCAATTTATTGCATCAGTTTTTTCAAAACTGTTGACGAGCCAATCGGTGGAAAGTCTCAACGCTCGAAAATTTAATTGAAAAAGGGGCAATACCTTCGCGATGGAAAAAAATCACGTCACTGCAAGCGCGTCCACTTAAAAAAGTATCAACGTAACTCGCAGCGTTAGAGAAGCTCAAAGGCAAAAAGGGGTGCAGTTTGTGTCACTATGTCCGAAAAAAACCTCCCGGAGGTTAATATTTACACGCTCAAAAGTATAAGTGCCTCTTCAGCTGTGAAACACATCCGCCGAGCAAACGTGAAATGTCGCTTCTCTGAATTAAAAAAAAAAAGAGAGATGTACCGAAATGAAAAAATCTCGTCAAACAGACCAAAAATCGGCGACTCTCCGTTAAAACCCCATGGATCGTCAGTCAGTTGCGCAATCGAGCTCATCGGCGGAGAGAAAAAGCAAGGGATGAAAACAGACGCGCGAGGATCAAACGGAATCCGCGATCCGAAGTAAGTTTTTTTTTTTTTTTTTTTTTTTTTTTTCTCTACAAACGCACGCAGCAGCAGAGCAGTCAATACCAAACGATCGGACCTCGTACCGATAAACTATTTTCATAGCCACTCTCTCGTCCCACCCCCCATCGACAAACACTACTGCGGCGTTATCGCACGAACGCAAAATAGACCCGTGTAACGAGCGCTCGCAAGAAAAGAGCCGGAAAAGCCAGCTAGATAACCGAAAAAGCGATAATAGCAATTTCGAAAGTTACGATCGCGCGGCAGATCCCATTACGCGATTAACCCGTACCCACCTTACCGGGGACTGTCTAGCCCTATGAATTTAAAATGTAGGGAAAAATCGCGAGCGCTCGTCCCGGCATAAACAAAATTAAGGCCATCGGAAATTCAGCCAAGCTCGGATTCATTAGCCCAGCACGATAACGCGACCTGCAAGCTCATCTTTAGGGGGGGGTGGGGTGATCAATTTGCACGTGCGCCCAAACACACGCGGCCCCGCCCGCAAAACACGTACGCAGGAGGGGAGCAAATCCGAGCGGAAAAACACGGGCGGCCGCGCTCACAGGAGCTTCCGGTAAACAAAAGAGAGTCCCGGCTGTTATCGCGGAGCAGCCTCCGGCCGTACTAGGTGGCTGGCAGGTGTGTACGTAGGACCGGTGAAGTGTGCATGTTACAGACCCCCGGCTCTGGAGAAAGGAGATCTCGGGGCTCCCGTGCACTTCCAAAGCCGAGAGCTCCGTGGGTTGCGAGCCTGTACTGATGGGCTATTGGCCCTTTTGGTTGCGACCGGATTGAGTGGCGATGGATGAAAAATTGGTCCGGGCTGACCAAAACGGATTTTTACTACTTAAAAAAAAATAAAACCAAGTAATCGAGCAATGTCACTCGTTTGGCGTGCTTTTTTTCGACGCGAGGGTGTATAATTTGATGGAAAAAGAGCTACCACTGCAGCCGAGCTCACCCGTAAAGTCAGCCAGTCTACGGGTTCCACTCGAAGGAGAGGAACAAGAAACTTTGGCTGGGCGAGAAAACCGGGCAGCTTAAAAAAAGACAGGAGACACTCGCTCGCTTTCGCTGCAGTATTTTACACGTGCAAAAGGACTGGAGAAAAGGGGATCAGCGGCCAGTGCAGTCTTGGCCCGCTTGGCTGATGTGGCGGACTTTTTTTCGGAGGCGGCCAAAGGGAGAACGAATGGAGGAGTTTGCGAGATCTCGGGGACGCTTGCCGATAGCGCGCACTTGTTTTTATTCGACGTCGCTGGGAGACATGTGAACCCACTGTGACAATGGCAGGCATTTTTTGCAAAGCACGTTCTCTGTTCTTGATTCAGGTAATAGATTACGGCGAGATAAATTGCTCGAGTCTTACCGATTCGCTTGTCTCCCTCTACATTGAATTTTGTGGTTTTGTTCGTACTACTAGTTACAGAAGCATCGCATATTACATGTAATCTATAATTTTTTTTTCAATGAACTTAGATGGGTATTATGCCATAGGGTGATTATTTGTAATGTTCAAGGTATACACATTTTTAGCCTGATCAAACTTTTATGGACAGTAGTAAGGAAAGCACGATAGTCTTAAAATAACATTTTCTCTACAATATTTACAAACTAAAAGCACATCATCCTATTTGGATTTTTCTTTTGTAAAGAATACAGTACTTGAAATACAGTTAGGTAAATTTAATCTTACTCCTTAAACTTCGTCCCACACGTAGAGACAGTCCCACGATAAGATCAATAAACGATCTTTGACTCGGTTAAATATGTTCCCAAACAAACGGCTTAATTTTTCCGCCTCGGAAACCCTACAAGGAGGGGCGAGAAGAAATAGACATCTTCCAACTTGGACGCGAAATTTTCCCAGCAAAAAGAAGGGGTGCCGACGATGAATAATCCAAGAGCCCCCCGGGGGGGGGGGGGGGAGAAAAATCAGCAGAGCCGTTCGAAAAGATTCGATAAATCAAGCTCATTCGATCGCGCCTTCCCTTTTGCATTGTCGGGCTGTGCGTTGTATTGCCCTTGAGATATAAGGAAAGGCGAAGAGACGGAGGGTGGACAAATCGCGGGCGTGTGTGTATATATAAAGAGTAAGGAGGTCTATGCGGGTGGCTTTAAGCCGAGGAGCTATACTCGGATTACGGCATTGCCGACGCTCGCGCTCCTAGACGCTGAATTATTCAGGGCCGGTGAAACTTTGCTTGCTTCTTCTTCGCCGTCGTCAGTGTCTGTGTCGTCACCTCCGGCGCACCGTATGTAAATTCTCCCACGGGATATTTAGCTCGCATGCCCCTTTTTTTTCTAAACAATTTTTTTTTCCCCTGCTCTTATGTACCGTTAGTTTAGCCAGTAGCGGTGCCTTCGGCGCGAGCTTTAGGGTTTTTTCTTCCCTCCTGGTCGTAGCGAGGATGTGTATAAATAATGCGGGAAGAGAGCGAGGCTTGTGGTCCATAGGTTCCAGTTTAATGTTGTTTTTTGCGCTTTTTTTGTTGCAGGATCCGCCCTGATGAGAATCGTCGAGGTTTACAAGGAGATACAGGAGCAGGAGATAAACATAGTAAGTAGACACACTGCGGGCGGGCTTATCCTTGGGTGTTTACGGCGGCGACTCGAGTTGGAAAGAGATAAAGAGACGGGAAAAGTGGACGGAGGTGTAGAGACACCCTTCGTTTAAACTTCTTTAACCTGTGGGTATTACCCGAGGCAAAAAGTTTACTTGTGTTCTTTTCAACTTTGATCACAATAATTGTCGCATGAAGCTCAGAAAACTTGTTTACACTTCACATTCTCATGTTTGTTATCATGTTTTTATTAGTTCATTCATTTCGGGCCTTTTTTTATTTGATAATTTGTTAATGTATCAACTTAGTAAGAATATGATCATTACTCGGAGTGTAGGCACTAAAAAGCAGTTTTAAAGCGATAAGATGTTCCTTAGCATGTATCTCAATATTAAATGTAACTCGAATCGTCAGTAAATTTGGTTTGTTTTTTTTTTTTTTTTCAATCCATACATTTAAATTTAAAAAAACAAATGTTTATCATGCAACGGCTTATGAAATTATACAAGTAGAACCGATAAAGTTTGTTTACTTATGAATCATACGCATAAGCGATCAAAGCTTTTTAGCTCGATCAGTTCATGGATTTGTTACCCCCAAACGGTTAATATTATAAATGGGTAAACTCGCATTCACTATGGATAAGCTAGATTATCTGAGTAAGGGATATTCATCTATTAATAATTTACTATTGACCAACATATTATTAATGGACACCAGAACGTATTCGCAGTGGACCGCATATTTATTATTGACGCAAAGCCAACGGGCGAGATTTCTCGCGCTTGGAGGTACAAACAAAAACAGCGCAAAAACCCTTGAAAACGAAGCACTACTGGACACACTCCACGCACACGTATATACTCTTAGCTTGTACGAAAATAGACGCGGGCATATAATTAAGACTCGAGTGTATACTTCGCACGTTGGTTTTTGGTCCGCGTGTGCGATGCTAAAGAGGCCGGGTCCTCGTGATAAAGCATATTCCTACCAGAGCTACAGGTTAGCCTGCGTATTATTCCCGCGAGGCGAAACGGGGGGTCGTTTTAATTGGAAAGACGACGCGTCCCTGGTCCTCCGTCGTTTAGATATAAAAGTTGACCTTTGATCTTGCGCGGACGAGAGGACCGCAGCTCTGCAGGGAAAAAAATGTGACTGTGTGAGACGTAATGCCGACGCTGGAGCTATCATTTTTTTTTTGGGCTTTCAAAGTACCACGAGGTTTTTCCTTTGAAATTCATGAATTTTTATGACATTTGAAAGCTTCATGTACGCGTGAGAATTGCCGCTGTACATATACCTTAACAGGACAAATCGACGAGCGCTGAGATTATTCGAATTAATTCAATACCTATACATTTTATAATAATACAGACAAAACAAAATGTATCGAGTAGAAAAACGAAATCTCAGGGACACAAGACGCTTGTGGGAATAATGTCTCAATGTCTCTCAATTACATGGGATTACATCTGAATCGAAGCTCTACACTCGAGTTAAAGAGTACGAGGGAGCGGTTACCGTGTAGACTCTTGATATAAACTGCGGGCAACGAGGTAGGTTGAGCAAACGGTGTGCGTGGCTGACAAAAAAAGAGCTCTATTGCCCCCAAACGCCACCTCACCCGGCGCACCCTCGAGGGTAGCCGTCTCTAAGACCTCATCGTGAAATCGATTGCCACAGCCTTAAAACAGGGGCGCCCCCCTTTCTTCTCCCACTCCTTCCGAACTTCCCTTTTATTCATTGCCTGCATGGGTTGTCCGTAGAGTGTTTCGAAGGCTATGCGAGTGCCACCGGGCAATGGATTTCCCGTAAAGACCGGTGGCTTTTACCGCGTGCTTGGGACGCGAAATGGGATCATCGATTCATCCACCGGGAGGAAAACGCTTTATCGACTCCTCTTTCGTCCTGTTGGTTATTTTAGTGGAAAAATTGAGTGCCACTCGGGGCATGAAAATCGCTGCCTGCTGGGGGCCCTCCTCCACTTCCGAAATACGCCCCGTCTCTTCAGCGAGTCTTTGGAATGCAGTCTTTTGACGCAGGGGAAGTATGCACAACAAACGAATTCTTGCATGAACAACGCGCTTCGCCGGAGTCGGGAAATCTTTGGAGAATCTTGAAATTTCGAAACGAGGAAATTTTCCGGCAGGATCGACTTTGTTTCGTGGGGCGTTTTTGGAATTGGCCAACGTCAAAGGCGACTGGCATCTGGGTATTACAGATTTACTGTAGCCGTTGCTCGTCCGATACAAAGGTGTTGCCGAATCGCGAGATAAAGAGATTAACTGTTGTGAAAAATGGCTGAGTCAGGGGTTGGAAAACTTTCGGAGCGAGGGCTCGTGCACGATATGGCTCGTAAATTAATGAGCCGAACGGGTCCGATGCTGTATTTGGAAAAGAATTATTCGGCTTCGTTGCAACACGGGAATTGCGGTTCTGCCTCATGCTCTTGTGAAAAAGGAGCACGGAATTTTTTTTTCCCCCCAATGGTTGGAAGAAAGCCAGTTCTCTATCTGTTCGGACTCACTTTGCGTTCTCGGGCATTTTTTACATCCCTGGATCTCGACGGATAGCAAAATAATCCAATTAACGGCGTTGATGGAATCTTTGGTTTTATGTGAATCGCGTGCACGCGCTGATGCCTTTTTGGGGTACTTGGGCAGTATGAATGAATTCGCGAATGGCTGGCGAATTAGTTCAAATTTTATGAGTCTACGAGTGGAGGAGGCGGAAGTAGCTCGAGAGCTCGGGATATTTTGCGGGAATTATTTCACAAAAGTTCGATGAATACCTTTTTTCTTACCTCCCGGATGTGGATGAAAAAGTTGTTCGTTAAATTCACTTTAGGCGGCTGGAGGAGAATACGACGATGATTTATAATTAACCTGTTAAAGCTGTGAGTTTTTTTCACATTTTTGCTGGTTTTCAGAATTTTATATGTGTACTTTTGGTTTTTTATAAAAAAAAAAGTTGATCCTTAAATAAATACAGGGAATATATTTAATAGGCAAAGTCACCGGTGAGAAGAGTATAAATGCAGGATAACGAAAAAAGAAAATCAAGATCAGAAAAAATCGCATCTCCGTGTTTAACTCAAGGTCCGGTGATATCAAACGAAAATTTGCCGGGGCTATGAAAAAAAAAAAAAAAAAAAAAAAAAGAAAAAAAAAAAAAAAAGAAAGAAAATGTGGAAAGAAAAGAACGTACCATCTCCCGAGAGTCGCTGTTTCTGCAAGGGAGACAAAAGAAAAAAATGTCTTGTGCAAAGGTCTGCGCGAAAAAATACCACGGAAGCTAGCTAAGCACTTGTGCAAATTCGCATAAAAGAGTCGGGAATACCTATAGCGCGTCGAGCTGATAAAAAGACTCGTACTTTTTACTAGCACGTGTGTTCATATTTGCTTCCGTGCCTATAGCTGGCTGGTCCACGATACTGCCCGTGTTTCTTTAAATTTTTTATCCACGAAAACTTAATTTATACTCGTTTAAGCTGCACAGATTTTTACAAAGTAAAATTAAGAGCTTCCACTCACGCTGGAATATTTAGAAATATTATATCAAGTTTCGACCTGCGTATGCTCCGAAAGTTTGCGTTTTATTCATTGTTCCAAAGGTAAAATATTCGCAGAGCTTAATAATGCCGGAACGGCGTCACCCCCGTGGATGCCGTGAAAAATTCCCGAGCTTCTCGAAACACACGCCGTTTCGTCGCGCGAAAAAAAAAAAAGAAGAAAATTCCTGTAGGCGTACATTATTAAAAATCGATCAGCGGCAACGGCGCGGCGCCGAGTTGAAAATTAGATTTGGCTCTGCGATTTCACGGTGCACGTGAAAAAAAAAAAAAAAAAAAGAAGTAACCCGGCCTGCGATATTTCAAACTGCACTTACGCAGCGGCAGCGGCAAAAAGCTCCTCATAACTTTTTCAGATTTAAACTTCGATTCCACTCGACTGTGTCCGCGCGGTGTGCGTGCCGAGGGAGGAAAAAAAAAAAAAAAATTACCTTCCGTGCCGCGAAATAGAATTTGGCCCATGGAAATCCTCGGCGGAGGGTGCGTTCTTTTTCTTCGCTCGAGCGAAACGAGGCGAGACGGCCGTACAACCCTCGCTTCTCTACAGATTCCCTCGAAGCTGTCTTAGCCGGCTCGGGAAGGATGAGACGTACGCGTGTGCACCGTATTTCCAGAGGGGAAGCCCAAAATGCAGACCTCGTTTGCATGAGATATTCCGTTAATTTATTGTAATAAGCGGTCTGAGAGACTTGCTCTTGTAAATCATCTTTTTTTTCCCTCCTAAAAAATGTTTATGTAATATTTACTGTTCCACGTATAAGAGCACGAAAAAAAAAGTATACGTAGAAAAAAAAAACCACGGGTGCGCCACCGAGAGCGACTTTAATCAATGTTTATTAATCAAAAAGCCGAAATTCCCGTGAAAAAAATCGGGCATCCGTAAAAAGGGGGAGAGCAACGTTTTTGTCAGCTCGGCCTGCCCCTCGTTTCGCGCTGTTGCGCCCCAACAGTCGATTCGCCCTGATCTAAACTTTCGCTAGCCAGACAATGGCCACGCGAGTCGGATAAAAAAAAGAGACTGCAGGGTGTATTGGTTTTACCTGGCGTTACCGGGTTTTACGTTAGCGCGCGCGGACACGTGAAACGCGTGCTCACGTGAGATTATTCACATGGGGTATCTCGCTTTTTTTTGTTATTGCTCGGTGGAAAAATATACCTGTCCGTCGGTTCGCCTGCCGATCGTAAAGTGGCTACCAGAGGGTGAAGCACTAAATCATTCAACTTTACTCACCGCTTCTTATTACATGTTGTAAGCCGATTGCTTTTTTCATTTGCTCATTGAATATTTTTACTTACAATCGCTGATTATTAAGAAACATACTGCTTATTGTCATCAGCTTTTGTACTTTATTTCATTTGTTTTCAATTATCACCGGTTTTCATGAAAATGCAGAGTCCTTCAGCTCGATCCTTAAATACAACGTAAAGTTTGTCATTTTTTTTTATTTTAACCAAGCCAATAAAAGTTTGGTAAAATAATGTCCTTGTTCCAAACGACAGTCACGGCGAATAATTAAAAAAAAATTAAAGTGATGCATTTCCAAGAAAACTATCTTCAAAGCAAGGCGGTCGTTGCTCACGTGAAAAATATGTTAATTTGATAGAAAAGGAGGACGCGTTGGATTGCTTAATTGAAAAAATTCGTATTACATGTGTTTTGACGCGACAGAGTGCAAGTCACACGATACATCACGCCATTAGGTCTTTCACGTAATTAAAGTGCATGTAGGTCAGAGCACTTGACGTCTTTCCACCTGCGCCTACTATTGTCTCTTCTCTGTCGCACGAGTGTCATGTACGCGAGTACACTGAGCTCTCTTTGTCTCTTTCCTCGCGAGCTCTACCTTTTTCCCTCTCGAGGAATTCGCTAACTTGTCACCCAAAGTTTTTTAATACCAAATAACAATAATGACGTATTCTTTGTCCAGCTCAAAGCGTTTTACGTAGACCTGCTGGTGCCACTGGAAACAAATCTCGAGAAGGACACAAAAGTCGTGCAGGTAAACTACTCTAAGACTCGTTGTGTATGCTTGAAAAAGAAAGAAAAGAAAAGAAAAAGAAAAGAAAAAAATAGGAAAGATACTTTTCGAGAGGAGCCTCGCAAAACTAATTTCCCGACGCTGCTGTTTGCCCACAGAGCGAGCAGAAAAAGTTCCTGCAGCAGCACAAGACGCGCAGTGAGACTTACAGCAAGGCCGCGGCGACGATGAAGAAGCAGAGGAAGAAGTCGCGCGGCGCCAGCAAGAGCGGCCTCGCCATGGACAAAGAGCTCAAGAACATGCAGATCCTCGAGGAGGAGAAGTCCAAGCTTGACGCCTTCTGTGAGCAGAGCCTCAAAAATGTATGCACGCGCACAAAGTGCTCTACCATTTCAAACTTTCGTTGCACCTTCCTTCCCTTTGATTCTTTTTTGTTTGTTCCCGGGACGAGGATCGCGTTGACGAGGGCCTCTCCCCGAGACGTTGGCTCTCTTGCTGAAGTTCTTTGCGTTTTTTCTTTCATAACTTCACAAAGGTGTCAAGAGACAACGAAAGAAAAGTAGCCAGACGCAGACCTGCATCTTTCCAACTCTACCTCCTTAACAATTTTCACACATCAATCACAATTATTTGTATTTTGATATTATACAACCATGTTTTTTTTAACATTGCTGTTGTTACTTGGGTTTGTATCACCAAATTTTTAGAAAGGGAAACTACAGTTTTGTTAGAATAGCAGCATGAAAAAAATTATTGAATTGTAAATGGTACAATTTATAAAATTTACGGTTAATAGATATTCTGTATTTTGTGTTTTTAATTTAAATAACGTTGATGTGACTAAAGAAAGAAAGTCTCGTGTATAAAAGAGAAACAAAAGTCTCGTATGGATCCGTAGATTGAAACTATACTTCGGTTCACCCACTCGATAGAAAAAATCGACGTGACTGAATGTTCACAGGCCATGACACAGGAGAGGCGAAGATACGGCTTCGTGCTCGAGCGGCAGTGTTCCCTGGCCAAGCACTACGCGAGCTTCCACGAGGTAGCCCTGGCGGCACTTCATCCCTCGGTGGACGAGTGGCGTGAAATCGCGGCCACGCGCGAGTACCTACCTCAGTCCGTCGAGGACATGTTCGCCTCGAGGCTCAGGGTGAGTTATGTCGAGTGTACAGTACGTATATAATGCGCACGTGGCTGTGCTCCTCCTTTTGGATCGTTAAACGCAGGAGGTGGTTTCAAAAGTGAAGGAAAAAAACAAAAAAACTTATTTGTTAGTAAAATCTGCTGAAAAAAAAAAACAGAAAATGAAATACCAATAACATAATACTTTGAGTATTTCACTTTTCAACGTGCCTTGATACTATATTTTCGTAAAATTATACCTCGTCAAACGATCGTGCGAGCATGAGCGTGAAATAAATTGTTCGAGGGATCCATCAAAATTCATATGGCGTCGAAATTTCGCGGATACTTTTCTATTCTCTTTAAAATTCTTGGGATGATATCTTAAAGCCTAATAAAGTGCAAGCGACATAAATCTTCTTGAGGGGCGCTGGAGTGGCTCCGATTCGCCAGGCCAGAAGCCATTATTCATCATTTTCCGGGGAAATTTATACTGCTTAGGAGCTAAATGAAAACGCATAGAACAAAATAAGAATTTGTTTACTCTTACCGCAAGTGTGTATTTGTCTCAATTTTCAATGATGTAAAGGCAGTAAAAATATAATAAGCGTGTTTTTCAACAAATATTCTATTGAATCGCGAAAAAATTAAATTACCAGCAGTAAATAATAATAAAAATGATATATTACACGACAGCAAGTGTCATTTTGGCCGGAGGACGACGAGAACGGCGGCTCGGAATTGACGATGAGCTCGCAGCTGCGCAAGACCCGCAGCATGGACAGCTCGTGCCTTGAGCTGAGGCTGGGCCCACCGCAAAGCCAGTCGGTGCACGCGGGATTGCATCACGGCCAGGGCTCGTCGCACCTGCCAGCCGCGCTGTCACGCGCCAGGTCCGAGGCTAACCTGCACGCCTCCACCTTGTCACTTGGAGCCGGTAAGACGCGTCGGAAAATTCCAATGAAAAATGTCATTAATTTGCCCACTGATTAATTTTACTTGGGTTCCTAGGGAAATACGTACACGTACGTACGATTTTTTAAAATCAATTTTCCATCGCGATTCGCTCAGCCGCTAAACGATATTGCATCCGCTCACACAGAGTATATCGCAACGCGAGTACGTTCTCGTGCCTGGAACGATTCGGCATTTCGCACACGCTGGCGAGAAATCTTCGTAAAAAACAAAATCACCCAGACTTTCATTTTTCAGTTCGTTCGCCCGCGGAAATCTATTTTCCCGGTGAGCGCGCTTTCGACGCGCGCCTGCCGATGAGTGGATTATTTTTTCAAGTGTATGCACCTCTGTGCGTGAAAATGGATTGCACACGATTTAATATATTAAATTTCTGCACCGCTTGCGAGCGTATACTTACTTTAATTTTTTGTATTTCAACGGTAATCACTTTAATGATATAGTGAGCCGTCGACGAGACGTGGAATGATTATTCTTATTGATTTTTTATATTAACAAAAAGAGCCACAGAGTTTGCATTGATCGTCAAACAAAAACTTTCCACGTTGATTCAGAGCGCCAACGACTCACTGCGGGGACGCGTATACCAACCGTGTCACCAGTACAAACAGAACGTGACTGAAACTTAATTGAGAGTCTTGTAAGATGACGCCTAACCGCTCGTCACTTGAACCCCGCGAAATTTCGAAACTGAAGACCACCATCCTCCCAATGCATCCGCGTACAGTTACGCACAGTGTCATAGTGAATAGGCCCGTAATTCTCAAGAGCCTTAATACGACTTCGTTACCTCGCGAAGACGTGCGCCTTCCCCTTTTCGTGACTATGCGTATACATACACAGGGGGGTGACCTTGAGAGGTGTGTGTGCACGGAATTTACATCCCAGGTCTCTTGCTGATGTATTATTCAGGACTAATGAGTTCTCTTAACGGATGCAAATTTAACCAATGGTATCTATTGTACGCTAAAACTTAATTATCTTAAGGCTCTATCTTATATTGATTCGTCGAGCAATACGAGAGAGAAAATCCAAGAGATGGTGAAAAATTGAAATAATGAATTTTCGTGGCTACCACCTCAATAATGTAATGTCTTTGTCATCGGACACGTAGAAGTGCCGGACACACCACCGAGGCCGCGGTCCATGGCGCCGGTGAGCCGCAACAGCGGCGTAAGTGGTGGCTTGATATCCAGCTTCTGGGGCGAGACTCCACTTGCTCGTGCTCTCTTTGCCTACCTCAGCTCCGGCGAGAATCAGCTCAGCTTCCACGAGGGTGACCTCATTGCGCTCATGGGTAAGTGACACTTGGGCGTGTAGTAGTTCACAAGTGAAGTGGAGGACTGTGGTTTGGGCGAATGGAAAAGTCGAGCTTGACAGAATATTGATCTCTTCCACTTGTTTTTATTTTTTTTTTATTTTTTTTTTTTAACATTGATCATGTGAAAAAGTCAGTATTTAACAAATAAGCGAAACTTAGCTTAGGTTAAGGGGTATTTATATTAGAGCCGTGTCTGACGAAATCTTGATCTCTTTCACTTGTTTTTTATATTAATTTTAATTTGACGAATAATTTGTGACTTCGTTCGGCATTTAGCAAAATATCAGTACTCAGTCACGTACGAGCCGTGTCTGACCAAATCCTGATTTGTTTCACTTGTTTTTTGTATTAATTTTAATATGATTTGTTACTTTGTTCGGCATTTATTAGTACTCAGTCACGTAAGACCCATGTCTGACGGAATATTGATTTATTTCACTTGTTTTTCGTACTCACTTTACTTTGATGCTTTCGAAAAAAATTCATGTCACCATGTGATTGGTGGTTTTGCTCTTCAATATCAAACAAGTGAAAAAATCAATATTTAGTCAGACGGAACTACAATTATACAATATTCGATAAATTTATGCATCTTTGTGCACTAACAAGGCGACCGACAGAAGGGCTGGCAATTCGGCGAGAACCTACGCACTCAGAGCTCCGGCTGGTTTCCCCTGGCATACACAGAGATTATGGTCGACGAAGCAGTAGGGTAAGCATAACAGGGAGCCCCCATCCGTCTAATCTTCATAATTAATGTGCTCTACTCAGTCCCGATCCGCTGGCGCAATACACTCCTTCCTCTCCCCTTCGAAATCCGACAAAGCCAAAACGATCGACAAAAAAAAACCTTGTTGCTTTGTACCCCCTCCAAACACCGGTGCTGAACCAATATCGCTGACGCGTGAAAAACGCAGCGACCGCGCGTACACCCTCGAGCCGAGTATCTGCTGTCGAAAACAACAAATATCGAATAGCGTCGAAATCCGATCCGCCACACCTCGTGCGCCCGCCTGCCTGATCCCCGGAGCGACAAACTAATGCGCTTATACTACCCCCTGTGTCTCCCTCCCGTCCGAACAATGGGTAACGTCTCGTGTCGCGCAGGTCGCCGAATCACAGCACGAGCAACGGAGGCCGTCCGAGCAACGGTGCGGTGGACGCCAAAGCCATGCCTCCGAATAAGCCTCCGCCGTCCCGGCCACCTATGCCCAACAACAACAACAGCAACGGCAACGACGAGTCCATGAACGGCGGCAGTAGCAGCAACGGCATCCACGAAGTCAACAACGGGACCCTCACCTCCAACAACTCAAGCGCGGGCAACGCGTCCGCCAACAGCGCGCCAAAGGGCAATAACAGCTCACACGGCATTGTACCGGCCTCCGCCAGGCAGGCCAAATCGGTAAGAGCTGTTGTTGCTTGTTGTTTCATCGCGTCGTTGAAGCCAACGCTGAGTCTGAGGGCACTCGACTTCGGACTGCACGCGGGGCTCTTGAGATTTTACAGCTTCTCGAGCTTGTCCATTTGGTCTTCTCTTTTGTTTCTTGTGTAAATGTTGGTTGCGTTGCTCCGTTTTAATTGAGGCACAACAGGTATATGGATGCTGTGGTCGTTGTGCAAAAAATAAATTCCAGCATATTTCACGTAGGAAAAATACCTGTCACGCGAATTTCCTATTCGTGAGCTGGTGGAAAAAAAAACAACGAAAAAAACAGAAACGGGGGACAACGCGCAAATCAGCATGCGTTGGGCGTTTTGCACAATGGCGCATAATCAGGGGGACGGTGTACCTCGGTCACGTGAAAAAATAGAGGGATAAAAGGGGGAGGGGGTGGGTAAAAAAAAGGAAAAACAAACGAGAGAGGGAGAAAAAAAAACAATTGTCTCTGCGCAGATTCGTCCAACTGGAACGCTGCCGACGATGTTGGGAGGTGGGGGGCGCAGGGTGCAGCCGCCGGTACCCCCGGTGCCGCCACCCCAGGCCGTCACGTCGCTGCACAGCAGCAACGACAGCGGCTTCTCCAACGAGCCGCCCGTGCAGCCGGACATCGATTATAGCGACGACGAGGCCATGAGGTGAGAGACAAAGAGAATAAGAGCTCAAACGAGGAGGGAGAGACGAGTTTCTCCGGGGAGAATGAGTATGTGTACGATGTAGAGATGGAGACAGGTTTGGGGAGATTTGGCGAGAGAAACGTGCTGGCTCAATTTTTTTTTTTTTTTTTTTTGCAAGATGTATTTTTAGGTCCATGCAGTAGCCTCTTGTTAGAATTTTTCGTTCAGTGTGCTCCATTTAGGAGTTAATACAAAGTACGAGGAATGTGCCGTGACAATAGTTTTCTTGCCAAGTCTCCCCAAACCTTCTGCTGTTATCTCTGCGAATGGGAGGCCTTTTATTTTTCTGAGATTTATTATTTTTGAATTTCATTTGCTATTGCCCTCTGTAGCTGCTTCTCTGATATTATAGTCTAACGATCGGATAATCCAAGCTTTGTACAAAATTTTGCACTTTTGATGAATAAAAAGCTGGGTTTTGCTGTCGAGTTTGACCGGCTGATTGTATCTTTAAGCAATGATTCATGATGTCATGGCATACTATTAAACTAGTGACTGTACATACTCTGAAAATTTTAGATGCTATACAATAAAATTGACTGTGCATGCTTTTTGAGTATTTTTTTAGTAGGAAAAAAAAAAAAAAAATCGTAATCTTGAAATTTCAAACGAGATTATTGCACGTAATTCTGTATGCAAAGCTTTTTATCGTACGATTGCGGCAAAGCAGCTGTAAGTTAAAAATATTTTGACTTGAAAGCAACTCTAATCCTCGCTTAAAAGCCAATTTGTATTTAGTAAATAGAATAAGCCCTCCTCCGTCAGTACAATACATTTGAATGAACAAAAGTAATTTTCCAACTGTTTCACCTTGTTATTTCGGGCCGAGCTTTTACTCTTTGGATTACGTTTCGTTTTGTTTTTTTTCTTTCGTTCTTTGTAGATTCCGCATGCGTTACTGCGATCGATGGAATTAAATACGACGGTGGTGGACTTTTACCGAGCCCCCCTCCCTTTCTACGCCTCTCCACGACCCCACTTTCATCTTGTCCTTATTTCACATCCCGTGGCTCTTGAGGACTATGCAAATACTTTAGTCCGCTGTTTATCTCCCACAAGACTTGAGGTCAAAGCTTTTCCCGTCCCAACTTGGCACGCAGCATATTTTCGCATTGTCTCTGGTTCTTGGCCTTTTAGTACTTATCAAAGCCTGTACCAACTTTATCTTACTTTTTCATTTGAGTTTATAATTTTTTCGAGTGATTAGTCAATTTTATTATAATAATTTGATGTAGTAGTTGTAATGTTAATGGTAGTAAATATCTTTGAAATAATTTATACAGTTACTTGTAACAAGACAGTATTAGCATGTATTTTAGTGTACAAATTTTTTTTTTTTTTTTTTTGTTTCCAAGTAGTTTACAAAGTAGACACTAAGTCGTATGAAACAAGACCAAAAACGTTCACTCCAAAAAATTTACATCCTCTCTTCCTTGACTTTCGTTTTTCATCGCCCATCATCTGTGACAGCCGCTTATTTTTTTCGTCTTTTCTTTTTTTTTGTTTTCTTTTCTTTCGTTCACACGACCCGATCCCTATAAAACAGACTACGACGACGAAAGGCAGCCGACCGACCCAACAAGCAGAAGCACAAGCACCACCAACAACAGCAACAGCAACAACAGCAATCAAATAATAACAACAACAACAACAACAACAACAACAACAACAGCATCATCAACAACAACCACCACAACAACAACAACAATAACAATAACAACAACAAAGATGATAGCAAGATCATAGGCTCCAACGACAGCAAGGACTGGGAAAACGATTCGTGGAAGACCATACCGCGGGATGACAAGTCTTGGCATCATTACCGAAGCTCAATGACAGAGTACTGGTCCGACGCGAGCGTTACCGGAAAAAACGAGCAGACTAACGGAAAATCCGGACGACACGATACCGAAGAGCGTCGAAACCTGAGGAACTCGGAGAGCGAGCCAGCTGGCCCAACCAAGAAGGACAGGAAGCAGCAGCACGACGCCAACAATCAAAAGAACGAGTACGAGAACACGCGAGCCCCAGCGAGGAACTCCGACCGTGGCAAGTTCTCGGCCAACGAGGATCGCAATAGCGGTAGAAGCTACAGCCGCAGAAACGACAGAGACGAAGACCGGTCCAGGTACGAGAGACGCGACGTCGAAACCGAAGACGACGAGATAGAAGTGGAAGTGGACGTCGAAGAGGAAGAGGACGAAAGCTACAACGTCAGTATGGAGTACCGATCGGAGAAGTACGAGAACAAAAAGTACTACGAGAACCACAACGGGAACGACCGTCGTTCCGACTACCGAGGCGATAACGACTCCAAGTACGACAACGAGAAGACCAGCGACTCGTCCTCGTCCCGTTCGTCGGACTCGGAAGAAGAGAGCACGATGCCTGAGACCGGTCGCAAGGTCGAGCAGATAGCCCAGAAGCTCGAGCAGACCGCTCAGAAGTACGCACGCGAGCACAGTCCACCCAAGTTCATGGAACGCCGCAACATGGACTACAGTAAGAGCACCCTCGAGAGACCCCACGACGACACCAAATCCACGAACGCGTCCTACGATAAGTACGAGCGCGAGATACGAAATGGGAGACCGTCCCAGCGTCCACCGAGTAGCAGCGATCGGTACACCGACAAGTCGCTCGCGTCGTCGCGACAGTCGACTCTGACTTACGACCGCGAGAGGTCTTACGACAAGAACCAAGAGCGGAAACGCGTTTCGAGCCGTGGGCCCTTCGAGAGACCCAGACCGCCCTCCCAGGAGGCCCCCGAAAGACCAACGGACCAGCAGCTACAGCAGAGAGATCAGCAACGCTACCGGGAGCGCAGATACTCCGAGAAGGAGGATATCTACGGGGAAACGACGATAACACCACCGATCGCCTTCTCCAACGACCCGATGCTCGTTGACAAGGATCGCGGCTACGAGTCCAACTTTGAAACCAAACTGGAGAGAACCAAGGTTCTGGAACGCCACGGCTTTTCACGGACGGCCAGACCGGCCGAGAGCCACAACGACTCGAACAACAACAATGTGAAGGTGGACAGCAGAAAGCCACTGGTGCCGAGACAAAGCACTGCCTTGGGCCACTTGATACAGACCGGCCGTGGTGGTTTCGATCTTGAGAACAAGAGTCCGAAACTGGTCAAGCGGACAAAGAGCTTCTGGAGATTCCGTCGGGACTCGGAAGTGCTGGAGGGCATGGCCCTGTGGCAGCACCGGTCGCTCGTCGACATCCCGAAGATGCTCAAGAAGGACGCCAAACTGGACAAATCCCGGGAGTTGAACGAGTCGAGAAAGTCTGGCAGTTCCGGGAGCAGTCCTGGACCGTCGCACCGTAGCCTCGAGCGCAAGAACAGCGACTCGACCATAACGAACGAGCGCATCAACGGGGTCGAGCCACCGATGCCGGATGAGCCCAAGCCCGCGGAAAGGGTCCACCTGCCGGACAAATCCATGTCGTCGTTGGACTACTTTGACGACCCCTCGCCGACACCGGCCGAGAGACCGAAGAACCCCGGCAGGGGCGAGTACCGCAATTCGAGGCACTACGAGGACCAGAGGTCCTACTTTGTTGGCAACGTGTCGAGAAAGGCCATCATAGAGAACGAGCGGAAGCGCAGTATGGAAGCCAAGAGGAACATGATAGTGGCAGAGCTGAAGGAGAACAATCAGGCCAAAAGGAACGAGCGGAGGAAGAAGGCCTACGGCGAGGACGATGACGACGACGATGATGGGATCATAGTACAGCGTTTCACGGAGACGGAAGCTTCGGACGAAGAGTCGACGTACAGTTGTATCATTGTCAAGGACCAAGCGGTGTCCGAGAAGACCCTCTTGCCGAGGACGAAGCTTAGAAGGGACAGCGAGCGGGGGGACAGGAACAAGAAGACGTGCGGTCCGTGGTACGATCTGTGGGGCGTCGATCAGTCGGTGATCAAGAAGAAAAAGAAGAAGCAGCAGTGATAGCTTCCCTTTCATCATTATTTTTTAATTATTTCTTATTTCTCTTTGTATCTTTTATTTTTGTAATCAAGTTTTTCCATACCATTTTTTGTTTTTACCATTCATATATTATATTATACCGTTCTCACGTTGTTTTTAACTCCACTGCATATAAATTATATATACATATACATACAAATATTTTTGTAGCTCAAATTGTGCGTATCTGCTTGACGCTAAATTTATTATATGTTTGTCGTTCACTGTCATCCCAATTGCTTCGTTCAACTGAATAAAATGATACAATAATCGTCAAGCCTTGTAAGCCGACAAATTCCAAGCGAAGCAAACGGGCGGACGTTGAAAATAGATTACCTTGCATTTACCCGCGACGTATGTATTTTAATTTTCCCCGCATATCCCTTCACGCGCTTGTCTCGATGTCACTTTCGTAGTGACCATCATTTTACACGCGCGAAAGGATTACACGTGCAAGCATCAACGTATATGACTGTTACACACACATTTCGCTACGCATACCATGTATACCGTTGAATTATTTATGTATCGAGAATTCGCCAAGGCTAGCAGAATCTCTCGCGTTCACGCGCACGCGCACACACGGGCGAATTATGGCGAGCAAATAGGGTCGAAATTGCCAAACTTTTGCCCCGATAACTTTGCCCGGTGCTCGCGAGTTCGCTTAACCAACGCGCCCGTGTTTCCGAGAGCTCGATAATTGTTCGAGTGGCCAAAGAGCCTTTCCATCGGACTTATATACCCTTTCGGCACTGCCCGCGAGCTACAATGGGACCATCAGCAGAGACCGCGCCACTTCGACTCAAGTTTGTTTATGAATTATACAAAAAGTAACGTAAAGTCATCGTACGGTCGTTACTTTACACGGGGATTGGATGAATTCTTTTTTTACTATTTCGTCGTCTTTTTTTTTCACTCGATGTTACGCTTATAAGTAGAGGAAGGGATTTTATTTTGTTTTCTTTTTTCGTAACTCTCAACGCGACACCATTTGAAAACACTTTAGAGCTCCGTGAGATGGTTGCAGCACTATTGTTTTATCCGTACATTTGTTGAATGGCCGGATAGCGCTGAGAGTGTGTAGGATGTGTAGCGCAGCAGTAGAAAAGTGCACGTTTTCTTTTACGATTGTAGCTCGCCAACAAGTGCGACACGGCAAAACGACTTTGAGACGACTTTCTTTCAGGAGCAATATTTTCGCGACGGTGAAGCTGCGCAAAACAAAGACCAACGATCGCTCGGCACCGGCGATCTCGTAAGGCTAGCGAAAAGAGCGAGCCGAGCAAGTTCCTTTCCCTTGACACCTCGCTGGTTGGCGCCACGTCGATTGTAGAGCCGACCCTTAGAGGAACCGAATAATTAAATTTCACGAGGACGACGGTGCAGGTGATACACGTCTATTCATGTGCGATATCCATTGGTGCCTCGGCGCGTCGAACGAGATCTGGCGCTTTGTAAGGTTGAATGTCATCCGATGCGCTCGTCCACTTAGCGATACGACTTTGCGAGTATGAAGTTCTAATCCATCCATGGACTAACGAAGCGACTAGTTTTACCAAACGCAAGTATACTCGTGTCAATGTAGTTGGGCCATTCAGTTTTATCAAGATTTTAATGCGAGACCAGTATATGTACTCATGACTCGGTGAACGCGAATTTTTTCGATCCGAGAAATCAGACCATTTATCAAAGGACTTTTTGTTTCCCCCTTTTTTCTCTGATCAAACATTTGTTTCGAGATAGTTTTATATTTTCACTCACGGTTAAAATTGTATTTCAACAACAGCGTATCGTTTTCCACAGTGAATGTTGTAAAGAACAAAAAAAATTGTACAATATGTGGTATAAAATGATGAAAAAATTATACTTGCACATAATATGATGTTGTATGAAAAGTCCGTTTATTATAACGTGGAGTTCAATTATTATGCTCGTCGGGCGATGTAAATACAGTGCGTAGTAGTATTTTTTTACTTCGAAGAATTTTTCGGAACTGTGCGAATCAATGTTTGGCACTCGTCAATTCGTCGATTCCAAAGGAGCGATTGTCAATTGTTGAAGTCCAAAATCAATTTTGCCTACGTACGGGCAACGAGATTTAAAAAACTTTTTGAAAAAATCCATTATTGCGGTTTGGTCCACTATCACGTTAAGGTAACTGAAATACAATAAAAGACTAAAATAACACACTATTGAACTGTTTGCACGATAGTTGTGAAACAATCAGTGAAATTGTTGTCCCTCGAATCAACGCAAAGCAACAATTGAGTCCGTCGCGAATTTTAATAATAATAATAAAAAAAAAAAAAAAAAAATCACCAACAAATCAGCTCGAAAGTAAAACACTCCACGCGATTTAGAAGAAAATCACTCCAAAACGCAGTAAAGGACTGGTCACGTAAACGCTATTTTTCTTCCTCCCAGCGCATCATCCTCGAACGGCGCCTCGTATGCAAAACTCGCGCGTGTCCAAACCCTCGCATTTCATAAACCGAAAGAGTCAGTCCAAGAGAGCAAGAGAAAGAGCTCAGCGGAATATTCTCTTTCCTCGAAAAGTCCAATCCTTGAGCACAGGATATCTAAGGGAGATGGCAATTGTCGGACGGTGTATCTGAAAACAGATCGAGCGTGCGTGTATGCGAGTGGTGTATTTGGAGAAACGACTTATTTGCGGGAAACCTATCGGCAACTTTTCCATGTGAAATGAGATGAAAGTTTTATTTCTGCTCACTGGAGGAAAAAGAGGGAGCTTGGTGGATATTGTTTTGAGAGGGAAAAAATAAAAATACAGCAGGCTTGTGGTGAGAATAAAACGCGTCAGCCAAGCTTGTATTTCGCTGGAAAATGATATTGCTCGTATACCAAAGCAGTGAATTTTCATAAATTTAAATAAATAAAATCGTATTGCTGCGGAATCAGTAAGTAGCCAATCCAATAAATGAGTCAGAGTTAATCAAAGTAAACTGAACAATCAGTGAGAACCATAAAAATTCCTGTTGATTTATTATGTATTGTCCACGTAAAAATTATTACAAACTCTATTAAAACTCTCCTTGCGATCAAAAATATATATTCAACGGAGAAATTTTCTAAAACCAATGTTTTACTTTGACTACCTCAACCAAGCCAAACTAAAGCTGAAAGGCTTTCGCTTTCCAAGCCTCTCGGACCAGAGAGGAAGCTACTGCAGAGAGCAAAGCCAATTCGTAAAATACGAAAAAAAAAACTACACACGGATACACGCGAATTCGAGAATTCAGAGCAAGGGGACATAGAATAAAGAGCGAAGCGAGAGAGCGGCGCGTGATTTGGCCCCACGAGCCATAAATTCTATACGCGGGCTAAAAGACTCTAGCAAAGCGTTGGCCATTGTCATCGTCGAACAGGCTGTGTGTGAAAGGACTAGACAGAGAGGGAGAGAGAAGAGGGATATGCAAGCACGCACGCTCAGTCTGTCGGAAGCGCGTCATACGAGGGGGAAACACGTGGATTCGAAGAGCGAATATTTCATCCGGGGCCAGGAAAACCGGGGAGAACTGCCATATTCGCGTATTGTAAGCCACGCGAGCGCGTCGATAATGCCTTGCCACTCTTTCTTTCTCTTTTTTTTTTTTTTTTTGTCATTTACACGAAAATGCATGTGGTTAACAAAACCCCAGCACGTCAAAGGTAAACTTCGATCCCCCGCTTCCTCCCGTTTTTTGCGTTTGAGCCGAACGAGAGGATGTTTACACGAGTTTTACTGTTGGGGGTGCGAGCTTTGTTGCGTGGTTGCAGTATTTGTGAGAGTCGTAATTAACCGGAATCAAATGTGATTATTATCACTGCCTATAGTACATCATATCGATTGCATTAAAAAAAAAAATGATTTACATTTTCAACATAATTATCATGACTGAGATTTATTGTGAATATAAAATTTGCGGTGCCTAAAAAAAAGAAGATAAGAAATAAAACGCTTATATACTTGAGATGCGAATCCGAGCCCAAGCAGAGGCACTTTTGCGTTGCCACGGTCAGACATTCCGTCTATCGATTCCGTCTTTTTGAGAAAAAATAAAAAGAGATCTTCAGCCTGCTTACATTTTATGCGACGAGAAAGGAGACCGTAATAAAAAACGTCCAGTGTGTGTAACGTGAAAAAGGAGGCGGCTGTTGCGTGTACAGTGATTGTGAGCCCTCGGTTGCGTTGTGTTGCGAGAGCAAGGGATTTTGAGAAAAATAGACAAACGAGAAAACAAACAAACAAAATACTCATGTAACGAAGAGGTTTTAGGGTGGCGTTGATTTTTTTTTTCATTTTTTTTTTAAATACGAAGAATTTAGAATAAGCACCTTATACATACGATTATTACTTGTCCGAAAATTTCATAGAGAGATGTTAATATATAAATAAATAAATAAATAAATAAATAAATAAAGAAGATAATATACATATTACGTTGTATCATTTTGCGCTGACGAAGGAATATCGTTGATTGAAGGAAATGAGAAAATAATAGCGAGAGTAAAATATGATGAGCGATTTCATCAAAAGCTGGTGCTCGATCTTGAGAGTAGGCTAGGAAAGATATCAAATTTGGAAATTGTTGTAAGAACCATGTATACAGGCATATATGTTATATATTACTGTTATTATACTTATGAATAATGTGTTTTTATTTTACCCACCTCTGCAATCCTCGAAACTTCTATCCACATTTAAGACATTTATCAGTTTTTTGTGACAAATTTTATATTAAAAAAGTAAAATCATTTTACAAAACATACTTCAATTTTTAAAACAAAATCAAAAAAATAAAATAAAAACTTCAATAGTCTGACTATACCCAAAATATACTACTTAAAATTAATGTTTCGAACCGGAAATACTCCAATGTTCTATTGAATACCTGTCTCTATAACCCTTACCACTACTATTTACGTTTAATAATATGTGTTTGTTTTTAAAAAAAATTTTTTACACAATCTAATGGTTAATAAGATAAAATGTTACACCAATTATCTTTACTTCAAACTAATGGAAAAAACTGGGATCTCGAATTATGCATGTAAAAAATTTCTATTGTCTGACCAAAATTGAGTTATACTACTGAAAATTTGTTTTTTTTGGAGATTATGTGTTATCTAACAACAAAAATGTACTAATTAATATATTAGTAAATAAAGAAAATTTGAATTTAAATTGTCTGACTAAACTTGACTTGTACTACTTAAAATTAATAATTCAAGTTAACAAAAAATTAAAAAAATTCTATAAACTAATTTTATAAAATATGCTGGTTGAAAAAATTTGACTCAAAAAACATGAAATATTAATCCATACAATATAAAAAACAATCCTTTTGACTTTTAAAATATATATAATAAGTTGTTTTTAGATAATTTGATATAATATGTTCGCAAAAGAAAAAAATAGAAGAAACTCCAATACAAATTTATTTAAGAAAGGGAATCCTTAATACTGAAAGAGAAAAAATAAGAATTTAATTGCTGGACTAAAAAGTACTACTACTGAAAATTTGTATGTTAAATAAACAAAAATTCAAAATAGAAGTTTTTTTTAGAGATTATGGGTGATTGAATGATAAAAATGCACTAATTAATATCTTTACTTCAAATCTATTTAAAAAAATACTCAAGTACTAATAGTAAATAAAGAAAATTTGAATTTAGATTGTCTGACTAAACTTGACTTGTACTACTTAAAGTTTATAATTCAAATTAACAAATGTTTTAAAAAAAGAAGTCTATGAACTAGTTTTATAGAATAAAAAAATGTTGAATAAAAAAATCTCATCCTGAAACTATTAAATGTTAGTCTCTGCAATATTCAAATCTAATTGACTTTTAAAATATAAATAATAAGTTTTTTTTTAATAATTTGATATAATTTGTTATTAGGAGCTAAAAAATGGAAGAAACTCCACTACAAATTTATTAAGAAAGACGGAATCTCTAACACTGAAAACGAATAAATAAAAGTTTAATTGCCTGACTAAATTTGAGTTGTACTACTGAAAATTAGTACTTTAAACGAATAAAAATCCAAAGTGTACGCTTATAAACGAAGCGACAAAAGCTCATACTGAAAATCCAAAATAAGCCTGGAACAAAAGCTTGTAAGCAAACAGAGCAGAAAAGGCGAACAAAAAAAGGTACACACACACAGTCAGCTCGCGAAAACATAACGTAAGTATATACACAGCGTGAAAGCTTTGCATCGAGCTAACATTGCCGGCATCGCAACAGCAGCGAGCAAAAAATATGGAAAAATCGAGCGGCAAACAGCAGAAAATCAAGCGAAGTGGAGCTCTCAGGGACACACTGTATTACCCGCCACGAAAGCCTGTTCTGCTATCTGCATCGCTGCTTGTGTGTATGTGTATGTAGGCTAACGTATACGCGTGTACACGTTTTATTTGCGCACGTGTGCAAAGAGTCACTGCGGTGGAATAACGAGTGGCATGATTAGACAGGGACAAAAGGCAGGATACGAGGCTGCTATACGAGAGTAGGGGAAAATGACGGAGCCACTTTGGGCGAAAATAGTCGAGCGAGATGCGGAAATTGGAAAATCAATGGATGCAAATAGTGTGTACGCGGAAGAGGAAGCAGAATCAAAAGGCGTTTTATGAGAGAGAAAAAGAGAGGGATATTCTTTGAAAATCCAAAAGCAGCTGTGCTTTTCAATTTCCATTTCGTTTGTGTAGGCACTGGGACAATTGTAGCAGTTTTAACGAGCAACCTGAGATCTTATCTGATGGACCATATTTACGTATTCGTAAGTGTAAAAATTGCTTTGAAAAAAAAACCTTCTCATGTGGAATGAAAAATTAAAAGGATGGAGCGATTTCAGTGTCCAGAAAATGTTAAGTGATAATTAAAATTATTCTGACTTTAATTCGAAACGAAAACTCCATGACCCAAAAGTGAATTCCCCTCATAAACTCTCTAACAAGGGGTCTTACTTACATGAAGAGAAAATTTATTTTTTCAGGCATCTTATACAATCATTGACTTAATTAGCAGTCATAACTCATAGGTGTACATGTGAAAGGAAGAAAAAAAAAGAAGAAAACATCCAGGGAGTAAAAAGTTTGGAAAACTAACGTTGATTCAACTTTAACAAGCTTTTTCCACTTTAACGGCAACACAGCGAGTGAAAAGTTCTCGCCAGTAGCTGATTTTCTACGTGCTCTTGTGGGCTTTTTGATGGATCGCGAGATCACGAGGTACCGCCTGTCACCCACGCCTCTTTCTTTATTTTCTTTAAACTCGAATTTACCGTGACGCCAAGAGAAAAGAAAAAGACGCAACAAGATGAGAAAGCGATCAAACTCGAGCAAAGATACGCGATATGCGAGAAAGCAATCCCCGTGTGAGTTTTCTCGCGAGCAGTTATCTCGCTCGAACTGAGCTAACTTCGGTACCCCGAGAGAAGTATCGGAAAGTGGAAAGTCGCGTGTGGCTTGTTTGGTCTTCGGAGAGTTAAACGAGACTTTAGAAAGCGATTCCACTAGTAGTTTTTAGCTATTAAATATCTGTTTGGATACATAGTTGGGATCGATTGAAAATGTTGATCCTCTGGAATTGCGAATATGTTTGGCTTATTTCTTGTGATCGAAACGCTATTTAAGAACACGTGAACGTGTATTCTTAAGAAATAATTAACTCGATTTTAAAAGCCCATGATATAGGGTAGGCTTTATGCTTTTAGATTGTTTATAAATAAATAAATTTCAAACAATTTAACAAATTTTCAAATTCCTATCAAATCGAATTTCTGGTCTCACAGCAGCTTTATAACCATTAAATTGAATCATAGTCGAGTAATTCGGAGCAGTGATGAATAGCTTTTCGATACACTACGTAATAATCACAGTCAATAATGAATCATACATTGGAACATCATATTAAATTCTATGGCTTTATACATTAAAAAAAATAATATTAGAATCTCAGAGTGGAGCAACATACAATCGTACCTCTTTGCTTTGCATAATAAATACAATACCTGATTTTTTTCTTATTAAGTTTGCAAGTTAAGGTATAGGTATATTATCAATAATTATAATAAACAATCATCTAATTTCCAACTTAACACTGTGGTTCCGTTCATAAAAAACGACTAAAAGCGAACTTCAGTAAAAAAAAAGTATTATTGCTTACGTGGCGTTATAAATATTGAAGAGTTCAATTAAATTTATATCAATTGAGATGTGTTCACTTGAAACTTGTCAAATTAAATCATCAGGTTCAACCCGTAGTTACTCCATATCTTAAAAATGAATAAAATGTATTATGAATGGTATTGGAAATACATATGACAAAGAAATAATTTTGTTCGCACCATTAAAAGCAAATAAATAACAAGCCACTGATCCCCTTGAAGAATTAAAAATTTCAACACGTTCAAGCAGCTCACAAAAATCCTGTAGAAATTGTGTAAAAGCGAAACAAAACAAAATAAAAGCGAGTACAAAACAAAAGCCTCGCAACCAAAAATGTAGTTGCAAGCGTCCACTGCCATTTGAAATTTCTATACATGACATGCACACAGGTATCAGAAGCAAGCTCGTCTAATAAGAGGGAATATAAAAAACGGGAGCGTATACGCACGCCCTCGCCGTCATCCACTAAAGCTCTGGAGTTTGTACGTAGCCAGGCACAAAAGGAAGGGGTCGAATGTTTGGGAGTGGGAGGCAGAGAGAGGGAGAATGACCGGATAAAGTGGATTGCAATACTATACGCAACTGTGAGGGCCCTGGCTTGACGCGTATTTGCTTTATAGGACGTGTGTGTGCGAGGGAGAGGGAGGGATGATGTTTGTACGCATTCCGTGGCCAGTCGGCTTTTTGGCTTAGTATACGTGCATACATGTATGATAGTAGAATGCATAGCGAAGCTCCCACGGATCGAGTATTTGCCAGTGGTTAATTATCGTGCAGGCACCTCCACTATGCCACTACCCCCTGCATTCCGTGACTGCTATTACTTGATTCCTGTCTCCCTCTCTCTTGTTACGTGTCGGCTCGTCACGTTTTTTGGCTGATACGCCCCATGATTTTTTTGTTCGAGGTATGGGTGTGGTGGGAGCGAAAAAAAAAATCTAATTTCGAGGAGACTCCTGATAACTGCGGCCTGCTGAGTGGTGTCACTTGCACGTGTAGTCTGATGATGCGAGGCGATATTTTTTAGAGACTACCGGTCTCACTCTCGTTAGCTTTACCAAACATTGAACTATCAACCAGTTTGGGTGGTGGCGATGTAAAGTGTCTAATGATGGACGCCAAATATATTTCGATGGTGAAGCTTACGAGAACAAAAACCAACGGGACTCGTTAAAAACTCAAAAAATCTCATCAGCGGGAAAAAAGCACAGCAGGCCGGGGCAATGAAAAACGCATCGCCGTTATCGTTAAAGCCGGGTCTTATTTCGCGGCCGGAATTTAATCAAGAGCCGGCTCGCTCGCCGCGCCCAGGCGACGAAAGAAGGGGGATAAACGGCCCGCGCAATATGAAGTAGCGGTAGCCCCGAGGAGGAGAGGGGCGCGGGGGGGAAAAAAGCGTGTACAGCTCCCACGCGTAAAAGCTCTTCCGCGCCTTGATCCGCTCGGTGTATAGCATATCGGAAGGGGATAAAGGATGCGCCAGCAGTGGCGGGCACATTTGATATTTCATGGCATTACGGCGGATGTCTGGATTACTCTCGGAAGGGTTGCGGTAGAGGTGTCGCAGCACCGCTAGAGGAGGGGGTGGTAGAGTACCCAAGTCCCATCTCACTCTACGGGGTATACCGACCGCCAATATAGTTGAATTACTGCCGTTGATAATCCAAATGTTTGGAGGCTTGATATTCTCCATTCGGTCCGGATCAGTTCTCCACGAGCTTAAATAAGTTTGTTGATCCTCGCTAGTGAAAAGAGGTACTTACTTTACGAACGCGCTTTTTAGGGACTGGCTCATACAGGTTTGGGAGTATTTCATCAACTGAGAGGTGAAGGGTCATAACTCAGCTAAGAAATAGCTAAGGTTGATTAATAAAAAACATACGAATTAATGTAAGGATAACTTTTATTGTAAGCACTTATCCAGGTCTTTTTACATTCATTAGCGTTTAGTCAATTTATGACATTTTTCAGGGTCCACTCCGACGATATTTTTTATAGCACTTAGCGGAGTTGTACACTTTTATTAGGTGCTATGCAAGTGGTCGCCTTCGTTGGTTCTCAGCCTAATTGTCAATCTTATTCTTTTAGCTCTTAGCTGAGTTATCATCCCTTTTTATCGCTCGGCCCGGTTATGGCCTTTCCCCTCCCAGCCAGAGTTTACTGATCGTTAAGGATATTGAATCACAAAGTAATTCAACATGAATTCACCTTACCGACAAAACAAATTTTTAATAAACAATTAATAATAGCACTACCCTCTACTTGAAATTTAAATATTGCTGGTAACTAATTTATAGTATATTTCTTACTTTCTCCGAAAAAACAACATCAAAACAAATAAAACTTGGTTGGGCCTCAACTTGTGGCTACCACTTTATTAACTTAATTGATTCATCTCTTGGCCCAACTATATATATACCAAGCTAGCCACTATCACTCGTAGCGACCCACGATTCCCACTTGGCCGATACGTCTTTTCCATTAGGAATATTGAATCAGCGATGCGCGATCATATTACTGGGGACGTAGACAGCAAACTCCCTCCACTCGAATGCTGGGTTTACCAATCTTGGCAACAAAACAACCGCAAAGGCTTTCCGAGATACTCTTTTTCTTCAACGACAGACTTGTGTCGGTAAATGTATAGTAGGGTATTAATTATAATTAATGACAGTCGTATTGGAAATGTGTGTGTTTTACTATGAATACAGAGTTACTTTTTGCTTCAATATTCATCATCTGCCGATGGCACCGATAAAACCAGTCGACGTACAAGCTTTTCCATCGTCGCTTCACAACTTTCACGTTTTCACGATACCCGAACGGGCACGTAACTCTCCCCAGGAATGCGTGTACACCCGCACCGCAGGGTGATCCAGCGGTGCAGACGATTACGTATCTAGCTCGCGCATAATGCCCGAGATGCCTTTATGACCACGACGAGACACTCATAAACGTAAAAGCCATGGCTGGAGTCTAGCTTTTCACCACCACCGTCGCTCTTCTCCCGTACATAAATAATAACGTCTCCCCGTGAAAGTTGATGGTCGCATTTTTCATACATTTTTTTTGTCGACGACCACTTTTCCACGCAGTGAAAACCACAGTGGGACTTCTTTTGTCTCTGCTGTGTCCAAACGATGTGGTTACCGCATGAGATAGGGGGTGATTCCCCATCATTTTTTTGTTCAGTAATCCTCTGAGTGCTATGCAAAACCTCCGTTCCAATGGAAATAGTTCCACCCCCGGTATAAAGAAGGAAAAAAACAATGCCGAAACATCGAAACGAAAGCTCGGACATCGATTATGCAAAAGCTGCTGTGACGAGAGACCTTGCGGGGACGTCGATTTTGCCAAAGTGAGAAAATAAAAGGTAGCCTCCAAACAGCTTCACCCCTTCTCCGCGCACGTGTGTACACGCTCCCCCCAACCGTATATCTCTCGGCACGAGTAATTTAGCGTATTTTGTATCGCGCGCGCGCTCTCGGCTCTATACGGCTCGGCGAAAATTAATAGTTCGGCGAGACATATACAGAAAGAGGGGGACAGAAGCAGCCGTGCCAGCGTCGACGTCGCTATCCGATTAACTTTCTCTCGCCGGAGGCGACACAGCGACGATGCCGAAATTGCCGGAAGGGGCGAGAACTGCTGGTGCAGCGCGAGGCTGTGGAGCGTGCGTTTGACAGGAGCCCGCGGTTTTGGGTGCTCCTCGACCTCTCTTGCACCAGGGCACGCTGGTACATGCGTGCGTGATGTGAGAGAGGGAGGGAAGGCTCAACCAGGCTCTGGCTCGGTTATGAAGCGACTCGATCGTTTATTTTACGGATTTGTTGGAAAAAAAAAAAAAAAAATTGTATTTTTTTTCTCCCACCTGCCGTTTGATTCTTTTTTTCAACGCGTCACTGACATGAAAAATATAGAGGTGGCTCTTAGACACGGCTTTAAAAAAGCTGCTTGATAAATCAATCACCGCCAAAGTTGCGACACGTGTGCCTTGACGTAAGCTAAAAGCTTTGATTTATAGGTGCTTTTAAGTTACGTTATACCTCCGGGGGAGGGAATAAATCGAGCTGGAGGGAGGTTGGATTTGTTAGCTCATTTGGCAGAAAAAAATGACCACGGTAGCGTGGATCTATTGACTTAGGATTTAAGAAACTATTTCGGCTCTTTTCTAATGCGTTTTTCACAAAAACTTTATTTTCGACCGATGCAAAGGACTCCACAAGGATGCTTTGTGAGGAATAAAAAAACAAAAAGAAAATAAAAATTTCGACGACAATAGGTGCTCAGACTATTTTCACGCTCGCAGTAGGGCATTACAATGCAGCCTATGTTAGAAATGAAGCATCTCGAGGAATAAAGGAGATAGGATGCAAAGAGGCGGCTTCTTGAATGTTGAGCGTGTCTTACTGCACTTGCGTGCAATACGAGAGGCTGAAACTGAAAAAAAAAAAAAAAAAAAAAAAAAAAATACACACACCGAATCCACTGGGGAATAACAGGTGCGTGCTGGCATACGAATAAGTTCTGATGTGTATGTATTAAAGATAGGATAGCTTTATGATCTAGCAGCTTATCTCAATTGTAAATTGTGTCACGCACGTTGGTACATTGACTTAAAATTCTTTAGAAATTTAAAGGTATCACAGGAATGGCTATACTCTTTCCTAGTTATTGTTGGTAGAAATTGTGGAATAAAAGTATATTTTTCCAACAACATAGAATTTTGAGAAAAATTACATTACATATACTTTTACTCAATGCATTTCTAAATAGTATTTGGATACTTTTCAAATGCAAGAAATTGTTAAAATAACTATCACGACTTTTTTAGCATATTCAAATGTGTTATTTTTTTGCATTTTTATAAAATAATATCAAATATGTTTTAAAATAATGTTTAAAATGGTTTATAACAAATATAAAGGCAGCTATTCAGAGCAATGCTTAGAGTGACGATAGGTTTTGTGTTTGTGCCAATATACTTGAAATAATTCAAATTTTACGTAGCTTGCAATTTCGTTACAAAAAATTTTGAACTAAATTTTAATAAAATGCAGAAGCAAGAAAAGTTTTTTTTTACAACAGCTTACAGCATTCATCTTATTAGGTTATTTGCATTACAAAGAACAGATTGAATGAGAGGCGAACAGTTGTAGTCTTTATACTAGTTTTATATGATTTTAAACGTTAAGGGCTGATGTATTTTTTGAAAGTTCAACTAGCTGCAAATAGCAACCTGTAGGTTAATAAATAGAGTAAAAAAAACCAATCAAAAATTTTTTGTAATGTAATATCCATAAATTAATGTGTTGAGCCCA
Source organism: Copidosoma floridanum (assembly GCF_036245765.1). Classification (NCBI taxonomy): domain Eukaryota; kingdom Metazoa; phylum Arthropoda; class Insecta; order Hymenoptera; family Encyrtidae; genus Copidosoma; species Copidosoma floridanum. Next base: position 6,985,998 of record NW_028321906.1, on the reverse strand, counting down.
ATTCACTTACAGAAGTGTAAAAAATACTAAATTTGCGAAGAAATTACTAAAGATTTCTTACTTTTATAAAAAGCTTGCATTGGTATACTTACGTAAAATATACCGACAAAAAAACATCAATTTTGTCTAATTATATCAGATGTATATAAAATTAATGATATCAAAATAAAGTTACAAGCTACAGTAAAAATTTTTGTTTAAACTTTTTTTTGTAAGTGAATTTGCATATAATTCACAACTATTTTGCATAAAATAAGAAAACATCTAATAAAGAAAAAATCAAGGGCCATCTGGTACCATTTCTTTATATTCTACAACTTTGGCAAGCAAATCGATAATCGGCAACGGCGATGCCAATGATGTCTATGCTTGGTAAGTTACCATTTTCTGCTAAGCTTAGAGAAGTGACTTCTTTTACCAACGAATGAAAACACAAATGAATCTATCGTAGGTATAACAAAAAAGTAAGAACTAATAACTATACAAGATTGAAACAAAATATGAAAAAATCTGTTGCATCTCTTAGAAAATAATTAATTAATCTTCAGCGATATTTATATTTAAACATAAGTTAAAAAAAGAGACTTTTGTTGAAATTAGTTCTCCTAACAATCGAGTTTATAAAAAATAATAATTTACAAAGGCATGATTCTTGAATTTAGATACTCGTGTATACATTTCAAAATCCATACATATATACATACGTGCATATATAATAACAATTCTTTTAATTACTGTTTAGAAAAGTTTTTTCTTAGTTCTTTTCTTTGCTGCATGTTAAGTTGTCTACGTATAGTCTTTATTTTTAATATTTATATATAACTACGTATAACTTTTAATATTTTAATATTATTTCAGAAGTGTTGCACATACAATTTCCTGACCCTTACACTATATTTTGACAGCTGACACAACTTACTGTGGTCCTGTAAGTATCTTCGTTTCACAGTTATACATAAAATCCTGTGTATGTTTTTATTTACAAATATTAGATGAAATTTGCCACTGTTTCAACTTTAGCATATTCACATGATGCACCTAACTTAAAATTGGATAATTTATAACTCTTAGTCACTAGAATATCATTATTGTTATCAATTTACGATTCAGATGAGTTTAATTAATTGTAAAATTTAAGTTTCTTACACGTAGAAAATAACTATAATTTAAAAAATTAAATTAGGCTTCTGTTATCACTTGTATTATAAACAAACATACGTTTAAGACGTTCTAAACATTTTTTTGTATCATCAACACAACAGTAATAATAAATAAGTGAAAAATAAAATTTTCATCCCTCAAACATGTGAAATACATATTTTTTTTATCCACGAATACTTTATAAAAACTTAGTAATAAATGTCATTCTAACGCATAACTAACAGGGATGAAATCTGTGGTGTAAAGCAGATTCGGAAATTTATAGGCACTATTATATTAGACGTTCAAGATTAGTCTAATAAAAATCAATATTCGACAGTACACGCAGCGTCCTCGTATCTCGGCAGCGTTTACACGATTCAGTTCTGAAATTTACTTGTTACGTACTTACAACATGTGGAAATACTGTAGTAGGTACAGGCCTAGATGTGTTTGTGGCCAAGTGTCGGCTGGTGAATTATGCAAGGGAGCTTCCAGTGCCTCAGGGTGCAAGATTCCGTGGCTCAACCCTGTGTATCCCTGGCCTACAATGAGTGGGCACGCTTGGGTGGTAACGCGTACCCAGTTGAACTTTGGGTCGAATATTGGTGGTAATTTTCATGCCCAAAGGGGATATTAATGTAGTCGTAACTCCCAAAATGACGATTATCCCAAGCAAGTACCTATCTGGCTCATGAAAAAATGTCATTGGCTTAATGCTAAATGAACGGCTTAATCAAGCGAGAATAAAAAAATTGTGCAGACGTTCCGACTCGGCGCCTAACTCGAGAATATTACATCATTAAACCATTTGAATGCGCAGTTAGCCGAAAACTTGGAGGGCAGGCGTGTGCCGGTTCCTCCTCGCGTTACACGGTTTAAGTCTCCGCGTGCAGGTGCATCGCTATGAATGTATGATGCGGAGGGAAGAAGCCCCTCGGGAATGTTTCTGCACGCAGCCGAGGAGGAAGAACTCGGCTCGCATATCGTTTCGGTTCCACAACAGCCAGACCTCGCCGTCTTGGAGATACCGTAATCCCTTTGAATTTCAGCAGTTTCCCGAAAGTGCATTAAGCGCCAACTATTCTGGGGGAAATTCGGATCTATCGCGGTTCCCCCCGCGCCCCCCCCCCTCCGGCAATTAGAGCCGATGGGCTTTTAGTGGTGCGCTGTTTGATATGCACGCGTCTCAACTTCATGGGGATTTCGCTGTCACACCTGTGTGCTTTTGCGACAGCCGAGAATTTCGCCAAGTTAATTGGACGTTTGATACTCGGGCTAGTGTTGCGAAACTGATTGCCTATGTGCATGTTGGTTTATGTGGGATCGTTGTTCTTGGTTATCATCTTCGTTAACTGTATTTTGATCAGATGTATACGCTACAAAGTTATAGCTGGATCATGAAGGGTGGAAAAGTGTATTGGAAGAAGTGTGGTCTATAAATTCCAATAGGTAAAAAACTGTTGATTGGTAATAAGTATTTTTTTCACTCGGTATTTACAGTGTTGATTGAGTTATTGGAAAAATATGAATTTAAAAAATTCCTTCGTATAAATTACTGCAAATATAGCTTTCTGAATAATTTTTGCAGAACGTGGGTACCAAGTTGTTACTATTTCATGAAAACCACATAGAACAAGAATTACATATTCTAAATAAAGTATTATTTTTTAATATTTTTCTTTTTACATCTCGAAATAACTAAAATTGAGTACACGAAATCTTGCGAAATTGGTCTCGTAATTTGTATGCTCCATTACATTGGTCTCACACCTAGAAAAAGCAAACTCATCGAGCATATGACGATTAAAAAAAAAAAACTTTTTTAGCGAGTTTTGGTTGCCTCATACACGTACGAAATTGAAGTGGTTAATGGATACAAACGTTGGTCAGACAAAATGTAAGTGTTTAAAGTATCATCAAACGAGAATCAATTATTTGTTAAGCCAGTAAAACGAAGCTTCACATTTTAGTTTGAGAAAAAAGAAAGAATAACTATAAGTACGGTAATTTCTATGAATCCTACAGAAAACGTCATTATTCTCGAAGCTCGAGATAAAATTCTAGACAACTGTTTATCTACGAAAAAAAAGAAGCAGGTAGTATATAACTTTGTTTCTTGCGCATGATTTTGCCTCAGAATTTGCAGATAGAGGCCACCTCGTCCATCATCCGCGCCAGCAATGCGCCTTCCATACGAAAGTAGCCGGACGCGCATCGGCCATGTTATGTATTTGTCGGTTTTATCGTTCCACTTAGGAAAAAATAGAGGGCAAATTCATGGAGGCTGAAAATTTGATGTACATCGCAAGAGCACGCGTACACATACGTGTGCGCCTCTGTGCATCCACACCGGCGTGTGGGTGTTTTGGTGTATGGTTACGTTGCCCTTTTGTGAGCTACGTGCACATTTTCTCTCGGGAGAATAGAGTTGTGCGTTACTGATAACGCAAGGAGAACAGAGAGCTTTCGCGATTTATGATGATGGTGTTTTCGGTGAGAAAGATTGCTGTTTGGAGAATTACCGACGTGGAAATAAATTGCGGCCTGTTGGGCGAAGAAAAATTTCGTGTTGAGTCAATTGACTGGTACGTTATATATGGCTGGCGGTTTTTCGTGTCAATCTGGTGAATCGTATATTTACCCAAGCTTTGAGGTACCTTTTTTTGTACAAGGCTCCTTTCAAGCTGATAATTTAAAATAAATGCGTAAAAATAATGTTTTTTTCTATTTGTAGTTTTGAAGCACCACACTACGGTACTTATTTTACAGAACTTTCATCGCAACTTGTACATAAAGCTAGTTGCTTTTCATCGTAATAAGCTCATTAATTTTTATTTTAAAAAATTGCCAAAAATCAAAGATGAAAAACTTTGACTCATTCATTGCTTTAAAAGAATTTTAGTACAAGTTCACCACTTCTCAATCCAATCGTTAATTTTGAAGATACAAAGCACCAAAAAGCTTTTACATTTTGTTTGTTTGTTGTTTTCAGAGTCTTAAACCTAATTGCCGAAAATCAAAACAGGATCAATATTCAGTTGCAAACGTCAAACGCTGACTAAAAAGCTCGAAAACAACGGTTTCAGCAAATTGTCTGCCCCCACCTTGCAGAGGAATATAGTTGGCATCGTTGGATGTGAATTGTCGTTCCCCTGCTTCGTTATGGCCACTCCGGTACTTACATTAGTGCATCTCTTGTGCTAAACTTTCGACCCCCTCTCTTCCGACCCTTGCTCTTCCTCCGAGACAGCATGTCGTTACGAGTAAACGCGCGGTGACTTCCTCCGGGTCCTTCCGCTCGACTTTCCTGGCCCCCGTACCTACGCTCCATTGTTTCTTCATGCGAGCAATTAGCATCGCAGTTAACGCGACCCATTGCTGCTCTCGCTCGTCGCCACGTTTGCGTTGCCACGTGCACGTGAATCGCCGTGTTGGCTCATTTTTTTTCTTTTAACAGGCGTATTTTTTTCTCCACTTCGCAATGGGGCTGTTAATTACTTCACGAATCTCAGAAGGACCATCGACTGGTTCAACGAGTAACATTTATTGTACCACAGGTGAAAACATCAAACATCATAAAATAGGTACGTTCATATTTATTACTCGTTTACCAGCCTATTGATTAAACCATCTAATATTCTAGGTGTTTAGGATACAGGATTTTTTTTTTTTTTCACAGGAGTGATTATCAAATCGTTCGAAAAGCCACAAGTAAATGGTGATGTATGAATAAAATCACTCAAGGCCGTTTGCATGGCCATGCAAAAAAAAAGTGATGAACGTAAATAATTAAAAACTAATGGGGCGAAGAAAAGAAGAGAGAGATAAAAATGTGGAAGGCGCGAGATGAACTTGGTAAAAAAAAAGGAGGGTAAAAGCGCGGAATTCTCGAGAGCTCTATGGCACGCCTCATGAAGCTCGTAATGAGCGTACGAACGGGCCGAGCGACCACAGCCGGAGCTTCTTCCACACGTTCTTATCCTTCATCTTCCGTGGGCTTTAATTTTCTTCCGGCCAGCGGAACTTGCAGTCCTCTATGTACACCCGTACACGGCTGTGGGAGGAACGTTTTTACGAGAAACACGTCCGACGCGGCAGTTCTATGGACACCTCTGCGGAGTTTACCACTGGCCGCTCAAATTGATTTCGGCAAATTGAAATTACATTTTCCGCGCGGTGGGCCCGGAGAAGAGGTGGGATTTTGCGTGACTTTTGCGAAAGTCTCACGGACGGGGGAAGGGCGAAGCTTTCAACGTGTCGATGGCAATTATCGGTGTGTTTTTAGTTTTCGCGGTGGACTGCCGTTTCGTGGAGAAAGCGAGTATTGAAAAAGTTTATGGAAAAACTTTTTGCGACGGGGTGGGAATACCGAACGCCTTTTGAAATCATCGGTCTGCGTCCATTTTCCCAAGTGTACTCCAAACTCGCCCGAGTTTTCTTTTAAATACGACTAAAGGTGATTGTTCGCAATAGGTGTTCGCGAGATGTGATCGTCTTCGGTGAACTTTTCAGCTCAACAAACAATCCAAATTCGATTCGAGAGTACAATTTTTACCTCTCTGGTGCGTCGGATATTATAAAGAAAAAAAAAGCTCCAACTTCTCCAAAACTTTCCTACTTAGCGGACTTTTTCGCTTTCGGGGTTGCAAGCCCGAAACTCCCGTTGAAACAAGCGCTAGTGTTTTGCATCGTAAACAAAAAGCCAAGTCAAGAAGGAGGATAACTTCTAACTTGGTTCGGGGAATTAATTGAAAATCCTCGAAAAGTTGAAGAGCCTCATCTACTCCCGAAGGAAAACGGAAAAATACGCGGAGTCGGCTTCTCCCGCTCGAGAAAAGAGACCACTCGGTATTGAATCCCTACTGGCTTTTCCTGCACTTTTGTTTGACCTCGTACAACAGTTTCTCGCGAAATTTGCGAAAATCAATCGAAAATTATTTTAAGAGCTTTTTTGCTTGAAACAGTGCCAATCATAATAATGTACCAGCTTCTACGTCAATGCTACGTGTACTGCATCGACAGAAAAAAAAAGTAAGCCATTTGTACACAAATAGCTCGGAGACGAAACTTCAGTGTTTTCAAAGCTTATTCTCATCGAAGGAAAAAAAGTTATTGCTGCTCAGTTACGGAACTTGACTTTATCGCAAGTAAATCTAGAGAAGCAATGAACCATCAATCATTCATAAACGTATTAATAGATTACAAACTTATTTTAAAAAACTCAAAGATTGTCCTGGACAAAAAAGTCTATTACGAAAAAACCTTGGGTGATGTTGTCCTGTTAAAAAAACCATATTCTCGTGAGAATAACAGTAGAAATCACTAGGTTTATATACACTGTATACCCATAGTCCAGCAGCTTCCCAAATAATCACAATGCCGGAACTCGAATCAATTCGTCGTGCTCCAAGGCCGATAAATTTAAGGACTCGGCCGGCACGCTGCTGCTGTTGCTCGTGGACCAACTTCCGGATTGAGCTTCGACCCATCGCCCGTCCCTCATCGTTCGATCTTCGATTTTCCAAAGAACACAATTACGAAGACACGGCAAATTTCGTCCACAGTGGAGCGGCATAACTCGTGAACCGATAGTCTCCGAGTACACTATACACTACAGCGTCGCCGTTGCTACTTTTGCTCGTCAAAGTTTCATCGAGTTTCGAGGAGGAGAAGACAGAGCAGGAGGCAAAGGAGCTTGCATAAGGCACGGACTTGAAACGTGATTCAGGCGAGGCCCTCTGCTACCCAAGAGCGAGAGATGGGATCTTCTGCGGTCTTCTCTCCCTCCCGATGAAACTCCATCGTGTCTTTCTGATATGGGGCTACGAACGCGGTTTTTGGAACTACAGGACAGTCTCCATACAAACTGGGTGGCAGAGTTGCTTTTGAAACGAGGTGAAATATGAAAAGAGACATTAATTGCGCGTGTTTGTCTGTGCTCGCTCTGGTGAGCTTTAGTTTGGAAGTAAACGTGGCATTTCGATTCAGGGAAGAATCAAGGGTAGAGCACAACCCTGTCGGGGCTTCTCTAATTTCAGAAATACTGGGCATAGTTTACGAAGGAATTGGACTGTGTAATGAAATTTCTGGGTATCCGTATTGTTTATCGTGTGCTGCCCTACAACGGCCGGGGGAAATTTCTAGCTCTGCAAAAAACTCCATGTGAATTAATTTGGAAATTTCGTTAGAGCATACCTTGGAAAACGCGAAAAGCTTTGAGTACCAAAGAGATCTATTATACTGAAGGTAGTTTCTTCACACAAAGAGTCTCTCGTGAGTGATAAGAAAAAAAGTTGAGGACGAGAAATACCAATAATGGAATTAGATTCTATCGTCATAGAGTTGCTAGCATGGACTGAAGCTACGGCAAAGCAACAAACGAGCTTTGACGAAAGTGATGTTTGACTGTTGCATCGAAAAAGCTGCCCGAGTGCAGTGCCAAAGACTTTTTGAGTAAAACAAACGCAATCAAGTGCAAACAAACCTACGAAAGAAAGAAAAGCACGAGGGTATAAAAGTGGGAGGGTCAAATCGTGAGAAAACAGAGAGATAGGGGAGGAAGGGCTAGAGAGGGAGAGAAAGGGTGGCATTATGAGCGGAGGATCGGCTCGGTTGTTTGCGGGGCGAAAACGTGCCGAGGAGCTCACGAAAAAGCTTAGCCCAAGAGAAGTCAAGCTTCTCTTTTCTTCGGAATATAATAACGAAACGGAAGCTCAGCTGCTTGTCATCCGATCCACGTCTGGCCAAGCAGCTTAAACGCCACTGCGATAAGGGCAGCTGTTCGTTTTTCTTGTGCCACCTGATATGAACTTTCTCTTTTAACTTTTTCTTTTTTTTCTTCTCATCTCTGCCACGAAACAGCATGACGAGCTACTTTTATGAAGTATCCAGTTACTTTGAGCTCAGTCTTGGGTAAAGTTCTCGTTATATCGTGCAGCGAATAAATGTCATGGTGTAATTCTTTGTAATCAATAAAGCGGCGAGCATCACTACTTTGGCAGGTAGGAAAAAAAAAAAAAAATTCACCACAAAAAGCCTAGTGGAGACACTATCATTATTCAGGGCACACGAGTCTAGGTCGCTTTCACACGTATGGAGCATACCTCTGTTTTCTGGTTAAAGCGAGGTACTTACGTATGTAGAAAACGTCAAAACCAGCCTCGAAAGGAAGGAACAAAAAGGGGGGAGGAAAAAAACAAGGCACGCGCTAGCTAGTCCAAAGGAGCTGCAGTACATATGAACGAGGTAAAAGCCAGAGGAAAGGGTACGGCGGTGGTGGCAGTAGCGGCATATTGAAACACTGGAACTGCCAAAGAAAAATATACGTCTTTGGCCAGGGGCTACCCGTAGAAGAAGTTTCCGGCTAAAGCAGCCAGTTGAACCTTGCACGAGGTCCTTGCACGCTCGTACACACCAACGCGGATTCGCAAGTTTTCGGACCTGGGCAAGAGTAAAAAGCCAAATAGTAACAGCTGCTCGAATTTCCACCGAGTTCGCAGGTAATAACTCAGTACCACCACCGAAAGTCGAACGTCGGTGCGGGAAATTGGGTGAACGGACCGAAGTAGAAGAGGAGAGTAGAAAGGAATAAAGAAAAAACTACACTCGAACGGGGCCTGGTAAAAATTGCTGTTTCTTTCGATCGTCCAGCTTTTTGCTCGTTTCGCAGAATTTAGGAGTCCAATCGTTCACGAAATCCAGAGATTAATGCACCAAAAACTTTTTTTCCCTTCTTTTTCGCAGTTTTCAATGGCTCACCTATACATCAAACGGAGACGATCACTTGGACCAGACTACCCACCGACACGGACAACTGTTCGCTCCATCTCGTATTTTTTTCGAACTTTCTCTATCTACCAGCACGGCAATTTCACGCGTCGAGTCCTCCAAGTGACACACCATGAGTGCAAGATCATCCACCTATAATTTCATTGAGACTCGCACGTGCCCGCTCAGCTCAAACTTCCGTTTTCGCGTTTGCCACGCTGGAATAATCAAACTCGTAAATTTGTCGAAGCGTGAAACCACTTCGAGCTACGTTCGGACGCCGAGAGCGCCATTCACACTCTCGTGCTATAGGCGCAAGCACGTAAGTTCGTTACGAGGGGTGAGAAAAAAATCAAAAGTATCTTAGATTTTACGAATCAGAAGAGCGGATGGGGTAAGTCGGGGACAAATAAAACTGTATTTGCCGAGGTGTAGTTTATTTCTCGAGTCACTCGCTGGAGAAAAATGGAGGGTAAACTTTATTTCCGGTTCACTCAACGGCTAGTTCTCTGCGTGACCTGCAGAGTCCACGCGAAGCTTGACATAGTGAACGGGAATTCGTACCACCGAGGATAAGAATCGCCATCTCTTTCGCTTTTTCTTGCGTTTTTTTCACGCCGAAAGGGTTGAAGACATAGGGTGGAGAGGGTTCTTTCTATTCCACGTTCGCCGAGGTGCCCCAGTCCTCATGAAAGTTTCCTTCTGCGTAAAGTAAACTCGCGTGCTAGCTCGCATAAAGACGTAATTTAGCGATTCAACAAGTTACGCACGTAAAAGCTCGGGGAGAGAAATATGTCTGCGAGGCACTGCGTGTCTCTGCAGAGTCGAGAGAAAGAAGAGACGGATGGGGGAAGATGCTCTTTGAGCGACCATAGTGAATTATTTGTCAAGCTATAAACAGCTGCAGGGACCCGGATGGAGTAGTCTCAAAGGGAGGGAGCACAAGGTAGACGTGTAAATGCCGCTTTTACCCAGATCGAGGTATATGTGTGTGCGTTTTCGGAAAAAGCACTCCGTTAACGATGAAAAAAATAAAAATAAAATAGCCTCCCCTTCGTTACCTTTGCTCCAGTAAAAAGAGTACAGAGTGTACGGCTGGAAACGGTGTGTTCACCCGAGCGGGCGGAAAAATCGATCAATTAAGAGGAATCGGATGAAACGTGTATTACGGAGGAGGAACGAGCGCAAAGTCTCGTGTGAGGATTCATGCTGAATCTCGGGGATTCGTCGAAAGCGGGCTGAGTGGAGTGCGCTCAGCCAGCACTTCATCCCGGGTTTTTTTTTTTCCTTTCCTCCCTTTTTTCCCCTGGCTCTTGAAAACTAAAACTAGCGAAAACCAGCCGAGAGAGAAAGAGAGTTTATCGGTCGGGACGTCGTTAAGATTAGAGGCGCTCTTTTTAGGGAAAGACTGAAATATATAGGGGGGGGCGGGGGTGTTTGTAAGACTCGCTGGGTCAGAGAAAGCCAAAGAGTATAATATAGGTGAGGAAAGGGGAGCACGAGAGAGATTGCGCCAGCCGGCTTGAGAGCTTTTTATTGATGGCGATAAACATTTTTATGGACCCTGTGCGAATCACTAGTTTTTACAACCAAGTTCCTCCCTCTCTTTCTCTTACACTTCTTTCTTGGCTTGGTGTTCTGACCTCACTCTAGGACTTTTTCCTTTTTTTTTCTCCCTAGGATTTTTCGAGCTTTTTTTTTTCATTTTTCGCGAAGCTCCGCGCTGGTCGATTTTTTTTTAAGTCGATTGGTTTTTTTCCTATTTTCGTTCAGACGATTAAAGACACCTTTCCATATGAATATAGACTCATTCGATTTTATTGTAACCACATTGCCATCCTTGTTCCTGATAAACATGTGACCAATAGCTTTATTTAGTTATCGAGGAATTCTTCAGTCATCGTTTAAATGTTCCTCATTCTAGAAGTGCTGGTTAATGACTTTATTTATTCATGTTCTTTATTTATATAATAGATAAATATAAAGCATGACCTGCTGATTAAAAAATATTGTTTTTTTTTTTTAATTTTCTCACAAACAGTGAATCTCCTATTTTGTTTGTAAGATTACTATAAAGAATAATTACTGCCTTGAAAAAACTACAATTGAAATAAAAGCTTTTGCTTTCCTAATATAAATTTAAAAGATATACACACAGCCTCTGATAAGTAGAAGAGCAATAGCTATGTTTGGTAACGAAGCAAACGTGAAAAATAATTAAAATAGCATATTAGTTATTCGTGCTAGAAGAGATGAGATAATTCTTTGATTACTGTTTATTTATTCCTGGTTTTAAAAGTGGTGATAAATAACTTTAGTAACTAAAATTTTAGATTATAGAATAAAGTAGCGAGCAAATCAATTGCTTAAAATAAAAAAAATGGTTAATTTTAAAGTCGATTGTGCGCCTCAATAAATTTTTAAATAATTTTCATGCAATCAAGTAACGTATAAAAATCATTCTAAATGGAGTTCATAAAAAAAATAGAACTTTTGAATCCAAACGTTTAAAAAATTTTCTTAATTTATGGCTCTGTCCATAGAGAACTTGAGTTTAGTTTTACTGCTTGAATTATAAATCATAATTTTGTGTAACATTATTTCTCAAAACAATGTTTTATCTCTACAAAACTTTTTCTACATATAAGTAAATTAAACAACGCAATTGAATGAGCTTAGTATGAATTAAAAACTGTAATTCCTCTCATATTTCTTGCTCCCAGTAAATTATTCATAAATAAGAACTTGCTCTTATCACCTAGTGTTGTAGTTAATCACATCTTTCTTAATTAAAGATGTTAGTATAAAGTGTAGGTAATACCGCGTTATTAATTGACAATTATTACTAAAAATTAAAATGAATTCCATTTTCATTTCTCTCATACTTGCAGTAAGCCCCCTTTGTTTCCCATGTATTGAAGGTAAATTATAATTTTAAAACTTTAAGAATTGTATTTTAATCTTCCTTTTTGTACGATTAAAAATAGGAAAAATTGTATGCATCAATAAAATTACTTGGCATCATCAAAATTAAAAATCATTTCATACTAAAAAATGCTTTTGTTACAATGTATTCATTTTTGTATGGCATTCAGAAAAATATTCTATTTAGAACTCATAAGCTGGCTTATCAAGAATCTTTTGCCTAGCCACTAAAAACAAAATTTTTCATTTTAAGTATTGAACAAAATTTATTGTTCCAAGCTAGCCATACTCTTTACTTCGATACTGCTAATTTGAAAGAAAACCTAATAACTGATCGATACATTTTTAATTTTTTTTCACAAAAATTTTTATTCCAGCAAATTATTTAAGCCAATCACACAAGCGTACCAGAGAGGTAGAGTACTGTCCACCTAGCCTTTCAGAAGTGCAATGTGGAGATTATGCTTGGAGCTTGTTACGTAAATCTAAATCTTGCAAGACTTATTCGATAAATGGTAATGAAATCGAGTGGGAGTCGTAAGTATTAACTTTAGTATACGATAATCTAAGAGTTTTTCATGAACTAATCTTTAAATCGTAAATATACGTGTGATTTCAGTTGCCCAACTCTAATATGCTCATCAGACAAAGAGCTACGCAGTGATAGTAGCAAACTGTACCCCTACTGCTGTCCGAGATGTTATGATATTTCATAAAAACGCAGAGTATACTCAAATTAGGAGGGTGACACATTGGGTCGACTCTATTTTATTTACCAAATGGTTATCCATTTTAGTAAAAAAAATTGATTAAAACTTTATAACAATAACAAGCGAGTAGTGTCTTATTAAAACTATCTAACTTGAACTATACAACAGTGTATTTACCAAGGAAAAAATTATAATTTTTAAAAATATCTTCCTCAGATCATTTTTGTTTCACCTTCGGCAAAAATACTCGGAGTAAAAAATGAATAGAACTGAAAGGGGAAGAAATAGATATACGAAATTCATACATGTACATGTGAAGAAATAGATCTGCGGGGGATTTCACGACAATCTGATTCAATCACGGAAATTCAGTTTATTATCTTTCCTGCCATTTTAAGTTGAACGCAGTCTTGCGTATACTTTGACTTGCCTCAACATGGGCATACGTACATTTACATAACCACACAGACACAGACACAAATTGCTCTCGTCAAGTATGTACTGCGCAACTAAGTAGTTCTCGGTAAAGGTAAGACAGGCAACGGAAAGGTAAGCGCAGGTCCACGATTAAACGACGTTAAGCTGAGTTTTCCCGTCGTCTATGAACTGTCTCTTTAATATTAAAGCAAAACTTGGCTCGTGACTCAAAACTGCTAAGCTAACTTTATCCTTCCTCGTCTCAGCTCTGCTGATGAGCCGACGAAATTATTACATTCCTTCCGACTTGTACAACTTTGTCCTGTCACACGTCTTTCTTTGCCTCTATTTCTTCTTCGATAACTCACAATCTCAGAAATTATTTTGCATTTTCCCTAAATTTTTGTCTCACTTTCACCGTAAATTACCTCGGCTTCTGTTAACGTATGCTATAATGGGCTTAGAATCTCATTGTAGCTTATTAATAATTTCATAAGATTGATGCAATAAATTATCTGTATTCACCACCCGTTAAATTCTTATTGATAATATAAAACCACTACCATAAAATTTAATCACGTCATCCCTCGTGAGATACACGTTTAGACTAGTATATTAACAATGAGAGTTGTAACATACGTGGCAGTGAACTCGTCGTATAGAAGATGCGATATTTTTAAATATATCAATTTGTTTTGGAGTACATCAATTTGTACAGTGCCAGAATTGCTAAAAAATTATACATGTCAACAGAGTAATATTGTTTGTTTCTTGTTTAAAACTCAATCCACTTTGTACTGTAATTTTACAGGTAAAAATGTATTACAAACATTTACGGACAAAAAGGGGCAGTTAGTATAGGGAAAAGTGTTTTTTTAAGTTGTGAAGCCCACGACCTGAATAGTATAATAATTCTTGTAAAATAAAAGATCATAATAGCATACAGAATAATAATAACAATTAGAATGTGCGTTTGACAAAGCAAGTAGAAAAAAACCAACAAAAATACTAAACAAACACTCGTAAAAGTCAAAAAGTAAATGGAAGGTTTTACAACTTCCCGAAGCGAGAAAAACATCAGGGGAAAGACTCGTAGAGGGGCATCAGGTGAGTGAACGAGCAAAGTAGATATGAAGTCTAATCAAATTTTGAGCTTCTATCCGGATGACATCGCTGCTGCAGCACCTCAGGGCTCGAGGTGACCTTTTTCCCGTCGTCACTACAGGAGAATCCACCCATTTCCACATACACCAGAATTAGGTGGAGCTACGAGGAAAACCGTCTGTTTGACGAGGGCAAGATAAATAATAGACACATATGGGGGAGAGGATACAAGTATTTCCCGACCAAATGAGAAAATCCTGGCCTCTCGTCATAAAAGTACTGACCCCCTTATCCACGTCACTTCTTGATCCATCAGTATGATTCCTATCTTTGTTATGCTTATCCAACCATCCACAAAGCAGGAAAAGCTGCAAGAAACCTCATAGAGGAGATTCATTTCTTTCCTAAAATATTTTCGTCAATCTACATGCATCTGCAACCTATACAAAAGTACTGGCAATAACATTTTTATCGCGAGACCAAATTAACTACTTCACAGTTCCCCTTATTGCCCCATTCCCTTTACACGGTACAGATAAAAACATTCGCTTCTTACATGTACCAGTGATAAAATAACGAATAAAAAATAAAGTACACCATACCCAGCAGATCACTGCTGATGTTTACATTATACTTTAGCCCGGCTGCGTACTTTGGAAATGAAATCGGAATCCCGTGCGCAAATGGAAAACTCGATACCGCTGGCATTGTGTGCACGAAAATATCAGCAAACATCATATCGCGCGCTCGCAAGCTATTCCTCGCTCAAAACTTTATTCGCGTGTATACGGGATGGTAAAATATTTTCCCTGAATCCTTCCAGTTACATTATTCAGTGGCAAAATAAGATATTTGTCATTCAAACTTTCGAGATCAAATGCTCACCTCTCCGACTACCCCGCGAATCACGTATGATTCACCAGCTGCATGTAAACGAATGACCAACTCATCATCCGCACCATTTGATTGCTCGATTATTCGACTTTCGAATTGGCTTCCCGCAGAGCTGGGAACAACGCAATATATACGCGCGAGCCAAACCTATGGTAATGCGCTATTGCTCGCCGACTAATCCGTGGCGTGGCCTCGTAATAACTCAGCCGGGAGGCCTAGCATTCTTGCCCGCATTCTCGCGGCAATGACGCCCGCCGCAATGATTTTACCCTTACTCCCACCCTACGTGTACCTTCCTAATAATACGGATGCATTCTGAGTGTATGCGCCCGGCATGCTCGCGAGGATCGAATACGCGGGAGTGTTTTGATTCTGATGGTCTGACGTAAGATGAGCCCCCCCCCCTCCCCTTGCGTGTTTAACTGAAATACAGCCAAGAGCGCACGAAAAGCAGATTCATACACGTGTGATTATAATATTTGGTCAGTCTAGCTTTTTTTCGGTTATAATATAAATGTTTAATAATAATGTACGTCAATTCATACGTGTATACAATCAAATAAAGGTGAATAAGTGCATCACTGCTGGAAATGGCAAACTAATCGAGCACTATCGTGTCCAATAATCCAAAGTTAATAGCAATAGCTGGAGGTAGTGGCATCATCAGGTCTCGTTAACTTTGATGAAGATTATCCCGAAACACCCCTATTTCTCGCCAACGAGCTTTGTTTGTCCATCTATCAATGAGCCGTAGTCACCGATATGCGATGATATACATACATACACATGTATTAATGGTGCATACGGTAATCATTGCATCTCTGGTATTCACTCCGAGCTACACACGTGTACGTAGTGTGAAGCGAATAAACGTGTTTATACAATCGGGGAAAGAGCTTTTTCCTCGATTAAATTTATTTTACACGTGCAATATATACCATTGATAGAGATAAAATTTGCAACCACAAACTTTTTTAAAACAATTGTATGAAATTTAAGCGAAAGGCCTGTGTGGCACGGCTACAAAAAAAGTAACAGAAACAAAAAAAGCATGTCCATCTGCTGCAACGCATCGCGCTGCAACAGCCAAATAATTAAAAGGCAGGCACCGTGTGCTGCTACGTTTCGCGTACTGTGTGTTACCTCGTGCGTCTCGTGCCGCGTGGAATGTTGCTTTTTTGTAGTTGTGAAACTTGTACGTTTCTGGCCCACGCGTAGCACGAAAGACGCGTGGAGGAAAAAAAAAAAAAAAAAAAAAAAGAGGAAACAAGAGCAATGTGGAATTATGACGTGCTTTTTGCCATTGACGTTTTTTTTGCTCCCTATCGCGAGTTGCAAACTCGACTCCGGTGCGCGTGTTTCGCATTTCTCTGGCCCACGGATCTCTCGGAGCGAGAAATTAATTTATTAACTGGATGGGGAGATGACTGATTATGCGGCGTTATTTAATACGGATTAGTGGAAAAGGAAACAAAAACCCTGGAAATTACGACTGAAACAGCGCAGGGAGCGCGAGATAATTAAAGCGTGAGAAATGGCTTTTGGAAACCATGTAGAGTTTAGACGGAAATCGCTCAGATACTCGGCTGAAAATGTTTTAGAAAATCGTGTCACGTCAGATCTAGTACTTACTAGTGAAACAGAAATTTTATCATTCGACTTACTCAAAAACGAGCAAAAAAAGCGCAAAAGCTGCAGTGTGAAGCTCTTGGCTATTCCATATTGATAAACACCTTTTTCCCGAGGAGTGTCCTTCGGTATACGTCAACTCAACGTGCACACGCATGGGCGTATTAGGAAAGTCGGGAGAAAACACGGCCGTGATTGATGGAACCAAAACAAGCAGTTGAGTAGTGCTTTCTCTCGCACGTACACTCTTTTCATCGGCTCCATCCTACTTCCCTTCCTTCTCCAGCCTTAGCATTTTCGGAAGCCTCGCGTATATGGGCTGCTACTTCACCTCCTTTCCAGCCGCCCTTACACTGTTCTTTTTGCTCCCACCGTACAGGCTTCGCTCTAGGCGGTACAGACCCTCGCCTCGCTCGGATGATTTATTTTGCCCCCGTTTTTTCCACCCCTCGATATCAGTGATTCTCTTGGAAGAGAACTTTTTTTTTTTTTTACTCACTGATGGACAAATATATACCACCTCTTGCTCAGCCTGGCTATTGGAATTGCATATTATTTATCATGCAACGATGGGCTCGTCTTACCTGTACCGCGTTAATGGACAAATCGTATTTCCCCGATGGAAGCCTTCGCAAGAGAAAACACGAGCAGTTCTCTTGATCCGGTTGTTATAAATACGCCGCTCGCCCAACGATAATAAACAGGATACTTGTGCGCAACCCTTATCGGTAAAAATAATATTTTCAATAAATCAAGACGTCACTAGGCTTTCCCTGGAGCTTCCGACAAAGCTTCCAAAGAGGGGCTGGTTCGTATCCTTTTCCTCTAAAAATCCACGTACACGGGAGGCACGTGTGTATTACGTACACCCAGGAAAGCCCCGCCTCGAGCGTTTCATGCCACTTTGGAACTCGACCGCGGACGTCCGGAAAACCTTCACCCTCTTTTCTTCTTGGTCAGGTTTACGACTTACGTCATCCTCGTCTTTGTGGTCTTGGCTAATATTCGACGAGCCACTGCACCAGTACGAGCTTATTTAATTACGACACCTAAAGTTTCGTACGACAAAATCTTGGTGAGATTCCATTTGACTCTGTGTCTATTTTGTCACAACTTGTGTAATCATCTGTTTGTCTGGGAGACACATTAAATTGTTTGTTGTCCAATCCACATGTATGAAGTTTCAATCCTCCGGTTCACTAATTTTTATCATCTTTGGGCGAAAAAGAAAATGAAATAGCAGGTGACGTTGAAAGTTTATTTTTTTTTTGTTTTGTTTTTTTTTCCAGAATAGCAATTTCCACGGAGTTTTTCGATGCTCTCGGCGTCGATGTAAAGTGCAAGTGAGTTGCAAAAGTGTCTGCACTCGAGTGCTCGAGGGGCTCGAGCAGACAGACAAAGTTTTATAAATTTTATTGGTTTGGAATTGGAAGCAATCGAAAGGCGCAAAATCGCGCGAAGGATAATTAAACTTTGCCGAGAGTCAGAGGGGGATGCGATCGCGTGTCTTTGAGAGCGCGATAAAAATTTAAAAAATTCACAGCCAATCAGTTCGGGCGACACCCACTGTACTACCTCTTGATAGTTAACGAATAAAATAAAATGCAGCAGAACTTTTACACTCTTGCATCATCGGTCACGGCATATTGCACACTCATCGATATCAGCAGGAAGAGAGCAATCACGCGCCGGATTGTTAATTAGGTCAGCTGAGCAGTAAAATCGTTGGACAATTATGTGGCACGGGAGGTGCAATTTAATGCTCAACCACTCAGTGGATCCAAGCGTTGTGAGCAGTGGGTGACCACGCAACACACCGGAAAAGACGGAGGAGGTAAAAAAAAGGCGTCGTTTTGTGCGATGGCATTTAACTTGGCCACTCGCTTGCTTTGCGTTTCCTTGTTTTTTCCCCTTTTTCCTCTAACAAGCACTTCAGAGCCTGGAGCTTAAACGCCCGAGTGTTAATTAACGGCGGGGCTGGGGGAGAATGAGAAACAAAGAAAGACAAACGGAGTTTCAAAGGGAAACAGGGACGGGAGTGGAACGCGTGAAAAAGAAAGTGCCAGGACTTAAAAGGAATGAGGAAAAAAAATAGAGATTTCAGGAAAAATATTTAAGTGTGTGATACAAGGATAAGAGTTAGATGATAGTGGTCAGTTTTCATTTTGTTTACAACTTTTTTTTTTTATCTTAGTTAGCTGAAAGTATTAATTAACTGAAATTTAAGAACAGAAAACTAAAAAAGATATTTGTTTATAAATACATTAAAATTTTTTTAACTAATTTTATAAATTCTTGAATGGATCGCATACAAGTATGTTCAAAAGTTATTGCTTAGGTATGAATAATTTCACTAATTTAGTAGTTTGTTCACTTTTACTTTTAAACTCTTCAAGTTCCTTTATTTTGATGGACTTGCTACATTTGGGAGTACTATTTAACTACTTTTATAATATTAGAATTAATATGAAACAGAGAAGTTCCTTCTACATAAGTTTATTTTATTTATTCTTATATTCATTTTCATGCCAGTTTTTCAGTTTATAGGTAAAATTCATTGCAACAGTTGAGCTTAAACAACCGATATCACATTTTTAGTTATCTATAGCCTGTATAGGTAAAATAGTACACAAAATTAATTAAAATTACATTCGAAAAATCTATCTACAACAAATATTGCCTGTCGAATTTTGAAATCAGTACATTATAGAGATATATTATATAAAATACGTAAAAAAAGTTTTTCCACGTATAAATTTTTTTACAATGTTATTACTATTGTCATTATTTACAATTTTGTTTGAAAACAATTATTATTTATGACGAAAATTTGATGAAAGTTAAATCAAAATACGTAATTTAATGTATGAATTTATGAAAGAATCACATTTTCAAATACTTGAAAAATGACTGGGCCATGAATCAATTGTTAAGAACGAAAAGTAAAAAAACAGTTTTTTTTGTACAAAGATCAGCTGATATAAAATAACCTTGTATCCTCATGTTACAGACAAACAGCTTCAATAAGATTGAAGATTCCTATCCAACATAGATAAGATAAAATGTCGACTAAAAGTCAATGACGGGTAGTTTAAAACATCAATGTAAAGATCAATGATACATGCAAATTAAGATACGTGTCGACATACTGGTAAAATAATGTGGGTTTTTCCATTTGAGAAAAATAATATTGACGCAACTAACACAAGTGTGAACTATTTCAAACAAATTCAATATTTGCACTCTCTGCTTTCTTCAGTCAGAGTAATTTTTAATTTCCGTTCAGTTTAAATAGTATTCATGGTAGCACTTATAACATATCCTTGGCATGCTAATTATATTTGCAATAATAAATTAAAATGGAACCAATTGCTACGTACATTTGTCGAACTTACGTCAGTAGAACATCTGTACTCGTGGATTATACGGCTAACTTTTTTTACAGCAGTTATTTGGTAGAAGAATCCAACAGAAAGTAACCAAAATAATGTACAACCATCTACGTACCGTTCTGACAACTTTTCTAGTAATACTAATTGGAAATGGTATGTTTGTATGACAAGTATTTTTAGGTTTATCAAAATAATTGGAACGTAAATTAGAAGTAATTTAAATTTTCACATTTACGGTATGACTAATACATATTTACTAAAATAAAATAGAAGTAGTTATACTTATGAAAGACGTAACTTTTTTTACAAATCTTTTACGGTTTGCCTAAATTGTTACTCAATTTTTTGCATGATTTTTTTTTTTTTCAGTTTTTTTACTTTAAGAGCATAATATAACACCACAATGTTTGAACTCATAAAAATATGATTATTGTTTGTATTTTTTATTTTCTACTGTTTGGTATAGTAACAAGCGATTGAGCCTAGTACTTTTGACATTTACAGTTAGGAACGGATGTTTCAATACTGAACATATTAAATTTATAAGATTCATTTGATTCATCATAATAATGTTCAAATAGCAGTTTTTTATCAGTCGTCTAGAAAGTTAATTATTATTTTGACGAGATGGATTTTGAGCTTAGTTGTGAGTCATTCATTATTATCACATACTGCGACTAATTTTATGACAGAGAATTAGTAGAATTTTGTAAAATATGGTTATGTTGATGAACAATTAATAAATTTTTTGCATATTTTTCAGTGGCTGGTTTAGAATCAGAAAATATAATTCGCGGTCGTGTAGCGCACATACCTGGAAAACAATATGTCATTTCCTTACATAATGTCAAGATCCATCTGTGTGGTGGTACACTTATTCGTCCTGACGTAGTTTTGACTGCGGCTCATTGTTTTTACGAGGGTGAAAGTATCAAGTTCATAAATCAACCGTACTATGTTGACGCAGGAATAACAAATTTTAAAACCGTATCAGATAAAGCTTCCACAATACGCGTGGCCCAAGTTTACATTCACAAAAACTATAAACGGATTTTGCCTGAAGTAATACTTTTGAATGACATTGCAGTTTTAAAAGTAAAAATAAAAAAAAATGAAACTAAAATTCATACAACTTAAGCATATCTCTTTATAAAAGAAATGATAATTTACTTTTTTTAGCTTGAAAAAAAATTTAACGTGGAAAACTCTACAGTAATTGGTACGGCAGTCTTGTCAAAACAAGTTGACTTTCAAAATGAATTTGCACTTGTACTTGGTTACGGTGCTGATGAAATTCATGTAATTAATGGGAAAATACATCGAAAAAGTTCTGGAACGTTGAGACAAGAAATGGCAAAAATCGTTGACTTGAAAAAGTGTGGCGCAGAGAGATATACGGGTATATTGTGTGCAAAAATGAAACAGTCCTCTCCAAGGAGATCAGAATACCGTGGTGTTTGTCACGTATGTAATTTAACTAATTATTTTAATTAATGATTTAAGAGCAAATTAAGAGTTGGCTGACTCAAAAATTCAATCAAATAAATAATTGAGATCATAAAATCTACGTAATTCGAATATTGCCGAAATTTACAGTACGTGAGTGAATTTATACACTAAGCCATCCAATTCTTTGAAGCAAAAAAAATTTACATACCCTCATTCCGTTAAATATTTTCTTTTAATTAAAAAAATATAAGCTTATTAAAAATAATATTTTATTAAATAAGAACTTTTTTTTTAAATACGAATTTCTTATTTAATTGTATAAAATGTTTTTTTGGATCTACTACATTTTTTTTAATTAAAAGAAAATATTTAATGGAATAAAGGTAAAGAAATTTTCTTTGGTTCAAAGAACTGGGTTGTTCAGTGTAGTACGTGAGTAAAGACTAATATTAAGATAATTATATCAGTCTGGCAATGCCATCGAAGTATTAAAGCATATTTTTACAATACTTTATAGTTTTCTGATTAACAAATACTCATGGAATACTTATTTTTAGGGTGATAGTGGTGGTCCTCTGATGCTTGGAGGTAAGATTATTGGAATTGCGAGTACTGCGCCAAATGAAATGTGCGATGAAACAACAAATCCAGCAACGTACACCAAAGTCTCACATTATTTGAAATTTATTCAAGATGCTATAAACGAAAAGATTACTAAAGATATTTTGTTTATAGACCTTCTTTGAGTAAAGGATTAGGAAAATTATTTGTATTCAAATTTAAATTATATTAGGATGAAAATTTAATTGTGCGTAAAAAATTATAGGTGCAATGTATACATAAAAATTGCGTGAAGGGTTTTTATACAATAATTTATATTCTTTAATATAAAATTACCTTTCAGTTATAGTTAGTCTGGATATTATTGACATTGGAAATGCTTTAATAAGATGAGTTCAAACTGTTAACGTAGGAAAAGTCTAATTAAATTTATATTGGTGTAATAATCAGTCACAGTGAAGGCAGATTTTGTTCACCCGCCCAAAACACAGCTTTGACGTTACTAGAAGTATAACTGAAATCGTAAAATCTTTAATACAAAACTTATGTTTTTACGATAGAAAAAAAGTCAACTGCAGTACTTAATTGATGGATCTACATCAATTTGTTTTAGAAAATTTTTTTCTCTCTACGTATTTTTTTACTGTTAAAAGAAAGGCGGCGTTTAGTTGCAAACACGTCAACTTAACGAGTTCCTCATTTCGGCAATTAAAAAATATCTTGATTGACATAAAAAATTAAAATAAAGACGTATGGCTTATCCGTACAAGCTCTTTGAAACTCTGACAGAGTAAACACGAACCTCGTCACACACGAAGTTTTAACAGATTAAAATGTGTCTAGTAGTATGGCGAAAAGATAATTAATAAAATGCAAGCGCAAAAGGTTATCTAAGCGTTCCATAGAGATGAGCTAACGAAGAAGGGAAAGAGACAAACGCTAAAGTTATATTCGCTACTAAAAAGATATGATGAATGTGGTATGGCAATTAAAAGGAGAGAAGGGAGTGAAGGTACAAAGTAAGTTCAATTCTCGTATACATTGGATGGCGAATTGAGCAGAGCGATGTAGAAATGCGGGATCTTGAGCTTTGCTACTGCTACTATTATTGCCCTGCAACTAACGTTGATGTAATTTAATTCAGTAGTTCAAGAACAGCAGGGTTGTAAGAAAAGTACAAAAAAATTAAAAACTTCGAAGAAAATGTTGAATTTGTTGAGTCTGACGTGATACTGACTCATACTACTGATTTTCAAAATCATTACTGGCTTCGGATGATTAATTATTTACGAATGCATTCAATGGAACAATATGTGTATGTATTCGTATATTATCTTGATAGGAATTAATGAACTAGAACAATCGATGAAGCTAACATGAATGTAATATTCAATTTTAAGCTAATCAGTAACGTATGATTCTATTGTATTTAAAGAAAAATCCATAAATGGATTAAATTAAATTAAATGGCTTATAATTTTCACCTCCTGTAATGTTAATATTATAATATTAATATACGATAAAGTAGCCCTCACACTTTTTATGTAATCAACGCTGATTGAGTAAAAATTATTTTTGCAAAGCAACTTTCTATAAAGACAAAAATGAAAATTCTCTCAGAGCTAAATTTTTAGACCAAAAACAATTTCCAACGAGTAAACGTACATCTAATCTTCTATAACCTCCTGTAGATATAGGGAAAAGAAGAAGATTTTTCGTAGTTTCAAAAACCATAATTTCAACGAAACAGCCCCGAAAATTCGGACACCTCACAGCAATCCACTACTGCTGCATCCTCCTTTTCGTTTTTCTCCCTTTGTAATAAACGCAAGCGCAGCGCGCAACTGCACACAGAACGTGTGGATGTACGTGTATACACACAGTCCAGGCGCGAGAGATGAAAGAGGAGAGGGCGAGCTGGGGAAACGAAGGGTGGCACAGCCGTCCTCGAAGCACTGGAATGAATGCAGGGTGGTGGGGGTCTTGTAGGGGGTAACGACTCCGTCGAGAAGAGGGAGGAGGGGTGAGGAAGAGCAGGCCGGAGCACCACACGAAGAAGTTTAGTAAACCTCCGGCTTTCGAGCAACAACGATCGCCCGCTCGCTCGTTCGTACGTATGAACAGCTCTCGATAAACGACTGAGCACGTGACCGTAAACATTTTTTTTCTTCGATTGTTGTACAGGTTATGTTTATTTATTTATTTTTTTGTTAAATGACAAGACTGTGTGCATCTTTGGGGTACGATAATATAAGGAAATTGTGATTTAGTGTGTCTCTTTCGGAGCTGAGAAGCTTGTGATGTTGTTGGAGGAAACCAAAAACAAAATGACAGGATGAAACATTGGTAAGCTGTGCTTTAAGAGAAGCTTGGTTTGCTTGTGAAAGGCTGTACTGCTTGAGGCTTATAAAATTAACACTAAAAACATTACTTACAAAGAATTTCACTAAACAAACGAATAACATTTTCTCATCCTTTTGGACGTAAATTTTTCCAATATAATAATTTGGTCAATGAAATAATAGTTTGGACAAAATGAAATTTCAAACTTTTATGTAAAGGGTAATACGTAAAAATGAATTTTAATATCTCAACTCAATAATTCTGGGCATCAAAACATTGTAGCAATGCTTCAAAGTTCACAGTTGAAAGAATTTTTTAATACTGTACTTTCGACAAAAAAAAAGGGTCAATTTTAGCTGTCGGCTTTTACATTCGGTATTGCAAATAGTAATAAAAGCATCCTTGGTAGAGATTTTTTGTGACTGGAAAATTTCAATAGAAAAGCTTTTTAATTAAAAGCATATGTGAGATGGAATTTCAATAAAAGCTAAAGCGTGATTTTCCAGTGAAATCAAAAAGCAGAAAAATCGTGGCTAAAAATATTGATTTTTGTACGCGTGTACTACTTTAATTAATAAACTTATGGAGTTAAAGTTTAAATGTTTATTCAAAAATTTCTCCGAAAAAATGAAAATTAATAAAAGCTTGTAGCCGTGTATCAAGCAAAAAATAAATATATATTTCAATCAACGAAATAGCATATTTATCTACCTCATTGGAGCGTTTATTACATAACAAAATCATATTCATATATTCATCAAATATACATGCAAAAATATTAACCTGAAAACGTAGATCAACACCTCATCAAAAATATTTCAACCACAAAACTGAAAAGGCTATAAAATGTAATATTACAATGGATTTTCTTAAACAAAAATTCGTAACAGTTGGGCGTCGCAACAAAAACACTATTCGCATCTGTTGCATTGGACTAGCCAAATCTAATGTATTTCATTGCCAAGGTTCCCAAGACACCCACAAGTCGACTCTCTTGTTTGCTTCTTTTAACTCTCGTTGATACTCGCTTCTCGGTTTTCTGGTAATTAAAAGTTGAAATCGACCAACCACTTTTTATTCTCTTGGCTCGAACTTATTCGCTTGGCAGAAGTGATTGCATTCTTCGGATTGTCCGACTTTTAATCGTATTGTGTTCGCAAAAGTAACAAGCCACAAACTTTTTTTTTCTCATACCTGATTCTTTACAATAGTTTCTCTGATTGTATTGGAAAATGTACCTTCGCATCCATTTAAAAGCTTTGCACAGCAAACATTACCGGGAGTTCATTTCATCACAAACAATTTTCATTTTTGCATCACATTGGTAGTAATCCAAAGTCTGACCTATACATACATTAATTTATACGAAAAACTAACGAAATTATCTTCTGAACACTGAAATACAAATGAATTTGTCGCAACTCACTTAAAAAAAAAGTGCCTCGCATTATTATCACATCCAGTAAAATTTCATCTTGCATCTATGAATTCGTCAAAAAGCTTTTTAATCCAGAAGAAGAAAAAGAAAAAAAAAAAGAACGCGCCAGCGCGTCAGAGACAGCATTAATATCGCGAGGAAATTATTTCCCGAGTCCGTCAAAGTCGTCACGTGATACGCGATTCGTAATTTCAGCGCAGTCTCTTGTTACTACAACTCGCGAAAGTGGCATTTTTACTCGTGTGCTGCATACGATAAGGGAACGAGAGGCCGGTGCTTGCAGGGCACGCTGGAGAACAAGGAAATGCCCGAAAGGGAGAATGCAGAGCGTAAAAGCGCAGCAGAAATAAAAAGCGCTGGAAAAAAGAAAAAAAATATACGGTGGAGGTGAGCGAAATACCTGCATGAAAAAGGTCAGTGTTCAATGGATGGGAAAAGGGGGTGGTGTTTGCGGAGAGTTTACCGGTCGAAAAGCGAATGCGTCTGCGTGTAAACAATACGGAGCGCGTAGAACGATGTATGTATGGGCACAGGAAGGAGAAGGGACAAAAAAGGGTTTGCATATAACTCTTTTTCCCTCTCGCTCTCTAACTCTGGTAGAGTAAGACCGTAGCAACGGCCACGGCTGTGTGCGGACGATTAATGGATTTTTAGTTGAATGTTCGCGTATGTACGCGTGTATGTACGTCCGTAGAGGAGAAAAAAGTGCACGGCACTCGAGGGAATTAATTCCGATTGCCACTATCGTTTGCGCGAGCACCTGGATAAAGGAGAAATCTCAAGGCGGGATTTGCAGGGAAAATTGCGAGGTGACTTTTTTTTTGCCTCACCCTCGTGCTTCTATTTTTTGCCTCCTCGCGGCTCTTCTCGTTTCTGCCCTTTGCTATTTTTTTATAGTTTGTTTGGCTTGTTTGCGAGTACACTCGACGACGAGATTCCTCGGGGATGCTGTGGATGATTTTTTTCCCTTTCGCCTCTAACCTGTCTTGACAGCCACTGCTCTGTTGCTGCTGATGCTCGTTGAAAATAATAATTCAAATCTGATTATTCGACGTCAACTTTTTATTTTTTTTTTATTCAAGCTTTAATCAGGGTATAATGCACGGAGGTGCTAAATATTTTAAATTATTATTCATGCACCAAAACATACAATCGTTTTAATTGAGTGTCCGAATTATTGCCAAATATTATCAATTAAATGTTTAACTCATCCTACGGATTTCCAGATCAAATGATATTGAATGATCGTTTGATACTTTTATGCTTTGTTAAACGATATTTAATCTAACTACAATACTCTTCCACGTTTATTACAAGACGTTTTATTTCCTTGTTAAAATATATAATGCTGTACTACTGCAAGTTAATATTCTTGAAATATTGTTGAAATCATTTAACATTTAAAAATATTTTACATTTTGATTAAAAACACAATTTAACTAATATTTCCAGAAAACCTGCCATGAAAGAAAAACCTAAAATTCTAAACGACTATTTAGTAATACAAAAAAATTTCCACCAAAACCTTCCACATGGAATAAAAAAGGTAGTTGAAAAAAAAAACAAAAAAAAAATATGACAAGCCACACCATGAGTTCGAAAAAACGCCAACGAACTTTGAGCGAAACTTTGATGGCTCATCCTGTCTTTTGCCAACTACCTCCATTGAACGCTTGCAAAAAAGAGTTGTCCAAAACAAAAACGGGGCTTGTCACTTAAAAAAAAAAAAAAAGGTTACTAAAACGGAATCCAGCCAGCCGTCCGCGAAACCGACGAGAGAGACAAAGGCCACTGGACGTCACGTCCGAAGTTTTGCGAGATCGCATCCACCCAGTTTTCAAAAAGCTCGACTTGCAGCAGTAGTCTTTTTTTTTGACAGCCGTACACGCGGCTTCAACCCGTTGGCAGCTTTTTTGTTCAATTTTCGGCAAGTTGCGTGCTTTGACGCGTGGCAGGCAAAGAAAGTCCCGCAAAGAACATGAAGATGGCCGGAAATATATTTACATCCTTTTTTTTTCTTTCTCCTTTGGTCAAACAAGTTAGTGTCGCTACTGCCAAACCACATTTGCGTGGCTCGATTTTGAATTCTCGGGAACGTGGGGGTGATTTACGAGCTCGTTTTATTTTCCCGAGTTCATAACCTTGTGCGATGGAATTTATGAAAGAAAAGTGTCAGACACGGATTCCGACTTGTTTTTCGGTTTTAAAGCTGGAAGCGTGGCAAGAGCCGAGAGGTAAAAAGAGGTCGTCGCGACTCGAGGAACGATAAATCGATAAATCAAGCAAGCAGCAGTTGGACCGGATCCCTCGGAAGGGAGTTCCGTGGGTATGTCGCGAATGCACATTTTTACGAGATTTTTACGGGCCACTTCTGTCTCTTTTTATTTCCTTCGCTCACACGCTTCGGCTGGCACTCATATGTTTTGTGGAACCCGAAACATATTCGCCCACACGGCAATCATTTACTACATTCGTTTTTCTATCCGCGACTACCAATGCATCTTGTTCGCAACGCGTTCGTCCGTAGGTGATTTTTTTTTTTTCTCCTACCGTTACTTAATTTTTTTTTGTTTGATAGAAGCGATAAACGAACAGCTGTGTATCGCAGTCAAGGGAGAACCATAAAATTTTTGACCTCATGTTTTATGGGTTTTCGTTAAGGAAAGACTGGTGCACTGCATAAATATAAAACGGCTCGTGAAAGTTGAGCTTTACACCGACAACACATGTACCCACTTTTTATTATTGACACAGTGAAATACGTATGTCGACTGATCATTCCAATGCACTTGAGTTGTAGTAGAATGTACTGCACTACAAAAAATGTCTCATATAACTAAAAACTATAAAAAATTCTAAAAATAAAAGCTTAACTAATAACAAAAGTTTCATTAATCATGCATGAAAAAAAACAAAAACAAATGTTGTTACAAAATCCCCTTATCTTGGCACAACAAACAAAAACACAAATTCTCATGAAAACTTCTCTCACGTACACAACAATCGTGCGTAGATATGTACACACAAGGCCCGACACTTATAATCCAAAGGTAAGCAGCAGCAGTCCACGCGATAAGCCAGAGGGCTAGGACATAGCGAGTTATCGAGTCTGGCGGCGTCGCAGCGCACGCGAGAGGCAAGCGCAACGCATGAATACGTACACACACCCCCTAAGAGAGCCCTCTCGTATGCGTACGTGCTGCCAGCATGATACTCTGTCCTATGTGTGTGTATGGGAAAAGATCATGGCCCGAATTCTCCAGGAAATTACCGGTCATTGCAGGGTACGGACGACGGGGATGCCGCTGGCCACTGTGTCCAACTACTCAACGCCCGAGGACTCATCTTTCAAGTGTCGCCGTTGTTGTAGCTGGACGTGATGGGACTTCTCACCCATGACTTTACCGTGGGACTCTCATCAGAGCTCCTGCCACCGCCATCACTTCCTTCTTTTTTTTTCACCAACCTTTCCTTCCATTCTCGCACCCTACCTGTTTTCCTGTGTTCGTTAAAAATGTCGACGAAGAGAAGCATAACAATGACGACGACGACGACGACGACGTGCTCTAAACTCCGAGTGGAACAATACCGGTGAACGCGGTGTCCCCGAGAAAATCACCCTCGAAGATAAAATTTGGTACTCATCTTGAACGGTATGTGCTGCTCGGGCGATGGATCCGGCGGCAGCCGCTCGGCACGGTGCGCCCTGCTCTGTGGCCTTGCTGCTCTGGCTGCCATCGGGGTCACGATATTCAGCACCGCCTGGATACAGACCGAGGAGAGGATAACCTCCCTGCCACGCAATGTAAGCAGCCTGGTCAGCATCAAATTCAAAATTGGATTCTGGCACGCCTGCTCGAGCATCAACAAGCCTGTTGCCCTTCAGTACAGTGAGTATGCGTTTTTTTCTTCGTTGTTATTTTTATTGTTATTGTCAATCATTATTGCAATTGAATTTTCACATTTTTTTTTATTTTTGTTGAACAGTATTAATTTTTAATGATATTTTATACTTACAAAAAGAGAGTTGTGAGGTTTAAGTAGTAATGACCGATTATAGTCAGACATCGCATTTCACGTAATATAGTATGATAAATTGTGTACTCAGTGGAATTTTCGTATTACGCTTTCCTTAAATTTGACATAAATTAAGTTTAATTATTAAACAACCATAAATTATTTTAGGTTACGTTCTGGAAAATTAAAATTAATACAGACGATTTAAAAAAAAAAAAAACGTTAAGGTTTGTGCTACATTTTTCAATAGTATTATGAACGATGTTTACATAAAAATTCAGACAAACATTATTGAATAATATGATTTTTACATTAAATCGATTTTATGTATAAATCCGAGAGTAGTGACGTGTAAGTAGTAATACTCGATTTTAGTTAGACATGACATTTTACGCTATGTTACAGTATTATAAATGTTATATCGTCATTAAAAGTTCTAAATAGAAATTGAATGATAAAACAGTTAGGAGATATATTATAAAATTAAATGATAAAACGGTTTAGAGATGTCTTATGTTCAATTTCCAAAAATTGAAAAAACTACATTGGAAACAAAATGTAAAGGTTTTTATTTGGACTTTTTACTACTGTTATTGCCTTTGACTTCAACGGTCATCCACTTTTATTAGATTGAATTTCAAGGTATAATTTTTGCTTTCATGTATGGATACGAGAATCGTACGGTTTAAGTAGTAATGTCCGATTATAGTCAGACACAGTATTTTATGCCATACAAAATTATAAATGTTGCATCGTTATTGCAATTCTTGAAAAATACTTGCATGTACTCTAATATTGATTGAATTGAATAAGTAACGAATTTTCAGGTGTATTATAAATGTAAAAAAAACTTACCTATACTTTTTTAAGAAAACGTTTATATTTTTGCTCTGATAGCTTGGAGTAGTAATATTTACTATTACTATAAGTATTTTTAAATTGATTTTATTGCATTTTTAAATTATATTTAAATACACAGCTGCAAAAGTAGTAACGTACAAGTAGTAACAATCGATTATAATCAGGCATAGAATTTCATGCTGCGTATAGTATGACAAAAGTTGTGTCGTTATTGAAATTTTCATGATAAAGTTTCACACAATAATACAGACTGAACTGAACGATAATACTACGTTAAGTTGTCTTTTGCTATCTTACAAAAAGTGGACATAATTTTTTTTTTCAACTAAAACCTCAGATTTTTTTGCACTCGTTGATATTATTACTCGTCATACCTGTGATTTTTTTTTAGATATTTGTTTGACTTTTATATAATGATACTTATATTAAATTCCATTGTATACACAAATGCGGAATTGATGAGGTATAAGTAATAGCGAATCAATATAGTCTGACATACCATTAAGCGCATTATAAGCAGCGCATTGAGTCGTGTCTGACATTCGTGTAATATGCATACATAAAATTTCATAAAGATTGAATTAAATAGTAATGAAAGTGACAATAAATTTTTAACTCAGGTTGGTTCTAAAAAATGTTGGTAATAAACTTTTTTATCATCACCACGTGGAAAGGTCTATTTCAACAAATCTCACACCATATTCTTTTTATTTAATAATACGATAACATTGTCGTTGTACCTTCAGCAGTTATAAATATTTATTCGTTATAATTAAAAATGTCTTATTCTTAGAACTGTATAAATTTTTGGTTTCAATCACTGATTATACCATGCAATGATTGAATGAATAGACGCACATAGGTCAATGCCAGTCATAGTACTGGCAACAAGATGGTAAAAGAAACAAGTACAATATGGAAATTTAATTCAAAAACAAAGAATCAACGTAAACACAAAAAACAGCAACAACAAGAAGAGGCTGAAAAAAATAGGCAAGGGAAGAGGACAGCACGAGAAGTAAAAGAAACACAGTTATCATCCCCTCGTTTCCCTCGCGTTTTCTTTACCCTCTACTGCATAACAGCGATAGTAGTATAGTAGAAGCAGTACCCAACAGCCCGGCGATGACAATTCCTTTTTATGTCTCGTTGTCGACGTCGGCGTCACCATCAACGATGTTCCTCTTACGCTCATCTCTTGTACTTGAAAAAGAAAGGATAGCCACCCCTTCGTTCTTTATCTCTCTCTTTTTTCTCCTTTCATTTTCGCTTTTATTTTGCGCTTACAACTGCATCACGTAATCTCTCGTTTCGCCAACTTAAACGATCTCTCTATGTTTTTCTATCGTTGACTGCATAAGAAAATTTCAGCTTCGGGCAGGCTGTAACAGGCTGTCCTTTTTTACCTCCCTTTCCATGCCTTCCTTTCTCAAAAACACTGCTCTGTGTTTTTTGGGTCAGAGCTTCTTGCTGACCTCGTTGCTACTTCAATCTGTTTCAATACACATTGTTTTTTGATTCTGTGAGCTTTAAAAGCTTGAAAATACCACAAAGGACATTGTTTATTGTTTCTGGTTGATAAAAGAGTTTCATTTTGGTATCATAAGAATAGAGTCATTGTTTTCTCAAGGGTTGAATGTTCATCAATTTTTGTAATGCAAACAAAACTACAAGAGTTTTTTTTCGATCAGATCAAAAATTCCTTTTTAAAATAAAAATTAAATGAAAAGTTTCAAACACTTAATAAAAACTTTAATATTCGACGTCTTGAAGATTTTAAAAATTCATTCCACGAGTTGAAATCAACGTCCGCAAAAGATTGTGTGATTGAAGGGAAAAAAAATTCTAGGAAAGGGTTTCTCGAAAGCTTTTCAAAGAGCTTTCCTTAGTTGGAGAAAAAAGCGGCGTCCGCTTCTGTGTCGAGGTCTTTCAACTCAAAATTAAAAATTTCCCTGCTAATGTATTTCTTAACTATCCCGAATCCATGGAAACTTTGAAACAAAGTTTTTGAAATTGTTATCAAGTCGATTTGCAGTATTAAAAATTTATTAAAATCATTAGGTCAACGCCCTTTCTCAAGAATTTCATCAAGCCATCTCTTTAGAATTTTATTATGGGATAACTTTTTACTGCAAACGATAAAATAAAATAATCACACGTATTGGCAAAGGAAAAATGAAAAAAAAGATGGATGCCCGCATGAAGGACATCCACTGGTGTCCAAGAAATAGTGAAACTACGGAGACACTAGGCTAGGGCAGGCCGCAAAGTTATACGCGTCTTACACTCTTCTCGGATTTCTCGAGGGTATATATTCCTCCCTCTCTTTTTCATAAAAGGAGAAGAAGAAATTCCTACTCGAGAAAAGTAAAAACAGAGGAGGAGAACAAGAAGAGGGTATCTAGTATTCCTATGGTCGCGCACGCTATGCGTCTCTTTTGTTTTCTCCTCTTTCCCTTCTTTACTACGAGAACGAAAATCTCTCGGTACTTTTTTCTTGGAGGTCTCCTTCTAGCTTTTTTCTTGCAAAGGTGAGTAGAGACCAAGGGGTAGCAGCTGTGTCCTCCGGAATCTCGAGAATATTGAGACCTGGAATCCGGTAAATGTTTTGGACAAGAAAAAATACGAGACAAAGTAAAGGTTGGAAAAGACAAACTCGAGGCTAGCTTTTGAATTTGATTGCGGTTCAGGATGCAAAATTTCATTCCCTCGACCACCACTGTTTTATATATACATTCTATAGAAAAATAAAACATGGATAACATAGTAAAAATACGTGTGCAATTGTTACCAGGACACATCAAGCTTTTAATGCCAATCAATTTGACGACGAGAGAGACAAACTAACCAACTAACAAGCCAACAGAAGAGAGGGAGAGAGAGAGTACAAGATGGCCAAAGCAAGATAACGAGGCTTTTATTATCGGTGCCATTAGAGCGTCAGGGACCGCTACATGGAGCTCAATTGAGAAATCTACTGGATGTAGTTGGGAAGGTAAAATCGATGACAGTGCCTCGGGGAGCCGAGGGAAAGAGAGACTCTGGCTGAGAGAGTTGAGAAGGAACGAAATTCCCTTAGCTCCTGTGCTGGTGACTCGTCTCCTATACTTGTACGGCAGGAACCAGAGACAGAATACAGGGAAGGAAGAGAGAGAGGAAAGATGTCTAAAGGGGGAGATGGAAAAGCTATGATGGTGACTAATGACTGTGGCATCAAATAGAGCGATGCGACCAGGCTGCTCTCCTTCATCGTTTTATTTATATTGCCGAATACGCGCGCACGTGCGTCTCTCTGGCTTCGTTGAGGTTGTGATAAATCAAAAAGGAGCTATATGGACAATCGATGGGACAACACTGTAAAACAATTGACTGATAGCACGGACAGAGGGGTAGAGCTTTCATTGCTGGGTGTATTTTTTTTCTTGGCTTTCAATGTTACGTGTGTTTGTTTTTTGTTTTCTATAAAACTGGATACAATGCCGTAATTGAAGCGTGTCCACAGGACAAATTTGTCTATTTAAACAAAGGGGCGATATATTTTTGATTTCATAAGTTACGAGAACCTCACGAAGACAAGGTGAATATACTTCATTGAGTAATGTAATCTTTTTCCCCCCCAGAGTATTGGAAAGGAATATTCCCAACTGATTCTTTGATTAATACTGTCGAGTTGGATTTTTCCTCTTTTTTGTTAGGTACCAATCAATTTACAGGTCTGAAAGGTTAAAACTTTCCAATCATCGGAAATCCTTCCACGGAGGAGAAAAAAAAGCGCTGAATAGGTTCGTTAGAACATTCCTCCTTTCATCTCCCTTCCTTCCACTGTCTCGTGATCTCATCTTTTTTTCGTCCAGCATACAATTTCATCCTTACCACCACAAGGAAGAACCGCGTCTCGTTGAAAATTCCTTTCTTTGCTTGCTCCCTGCTAAAGAGCCTTGTACACCGTCGAGCCAAAGTTCGCTTACGTCCGAGCTCGCCCTTTTTGCGCCGCCTATCTCTCACAGCGCGATAAGTCGCGTCACCAATGAAGACAAATCGCCCGCCGTCCTGGCGCGGTTTTACGAAAGGGGAAATTAATTGCCATGTGTCTCGGCTTCTGGGCTTATACATATATGTATGCGCGAGCTGTGCCCAAAAGGCTCCCTCCCTCTCTCCATCTCCAACCAGCGACGACAGCCTGTTAGCGCGCCACTGCGCTATTTGTTACGCGTTGACCCCGGGAATATACATAAGTATTCGTTGAATTTGAACGTCGAGCTGGTGCGATTTGTAAGCGTCGTGTGGTTTGACTCTCGATTTTTCAGTCCGCCGTTATGAATGGCAGCGGTGATTTTCTTTTCGACCCTTTTGGGAATCCTCGGATTCACGTGGTCGCTTTGTTCGGGATCGTGGATTCGGCAGAATGTATTCAAATGGGGATCACTGAAACAGTACCGAGTTGGCCTGAATCGCACTGCAGTTGGCCAGATTAAGGATACTGCCACCATTTACATTGACAGGTGACTTTTTAAGCAGGAAGAGTCTTTGGAGCACCATCAATACTAAGTAAACCTTTAAAGATGTTCTCGCAGCACTTGGTACATAAAATAAATGCACGAATGCAATTATCGTTTTTTCGTTTGATCCTAGAAAGTGCACAGTTACTGCACTCCAAGTGCCCATCTCAAAGGATCATCATCCTGAGAGCCTCGTCATCCAAATTCTTCAAATGCCCGCCTTTTGAACCTTAATTTCAACGTTTTGGCTGAAATTAGTCCAATTCCCCCGTACGGGAGTTTATGTTACACAAGAAATTACCGAGGCTGCTGGCGTGTTTCTCCTTCAGCGCTCTCACTTGGCACTGGCTGATCCACAAGTCGTCGGAGGGATTTGCAATTTAAGCCTCGACTTGGGACGGAGTTTCTCCGACTGCAGCGACGATGGGGCACAACGTGAGACTTCTATCTTTCTAGCTGGCAACGTTGAGCGACGAATTAATGAGCAGCTAGTCAACACTGTCGAAAATTCGAGGATGCGTCGTAAATGATCTCTTTGAACTCACCTGCGATTATGAGCACCAAAGCTCTGAAGCGTACGGCAATAATCCGTGAGTCAAATCATTCCAGCTAGTGGGCAAAATCTCAGCTAAATGTAGCTAGTGAGAGTAAATTCAAAAAGAATAAAACTTGAAGTACTGGAAGGTGAGCCACTATATTTGTTGAACTGATCCGTAACGAGGAGCGATAAGCGAAGGTAACTTATGGTAAGCTTGTCATTTAGCGTCAGACACCGTAGCTTCAGGCCAGAACGGACAACAAAAAATCGTCGTAGTAGGTGATACTCTGAACTTTAACAATCGAAAGCCAGAGGAAGAGACCGTAAAGGCAGCTCTAACGGTTGTTGTGCCATTCCAACTGGCATATTTACAGTAGGGCGTCACCCCTGACTAATGCTTCAGAGTTGCCTGGATGAGGGGGGGGGGAGATATCAACATAACATTAACCGTTTGCATTAATCCGGGATACATAAAGTGCCAGCTAGAGCAGAGTGTGGGTATTGAAGTTGAAAGTGTGCAAGTGTTTGAAAGGGGGGGGGGGCAGAAAAGAGAGGAAGAAAGAAACGATTACGTAGGGGGAAAAAACGAAGGGGAGGGGACGAGAATGTCATAAAAATGTTGAAGTATTGCGGAGCTTTTTTCCGACATCTGGATTTTACCGACCACCGAGAGTTGGAGGCAAAAAGGTATGCGCGTGAAAGTCCGTGGAATACGATGTTTTTGCGCGCATACGCTAATACGTGGATTCAACTGCAAGTGAGCGTTTTCACGTGAGATGAGGGTTTAGCATTTGCATGAAAATTTTTCTGACGACTCTATTCACTGATGTAACGAGCGATAAAAGTACCCCGAGTACTCGGTGCAATTCACCATATATACACGAACTACTATCGGATGGATCCCACGGTACAATGACGACGTTACGTGAAAAGGAAGACCAGCTCGATGTTTTTTCTTTCCCCAGCCTTCAGCGATTCTCCGCAGCAGCGCCAGTAAACTTGTCGGGGGTCCCAATAACGAGGTTACTTGTAATTCCACTGGGACGGTATCGGATCTTCCTAATTTCCGGGCGTTGCTTCTCTCTTCTTTTCCGGCTTGGCATTACAGCCACGCCACACCGCAGTGCCGCGAATACCTTTTGTACGGAAGAAAAATCGTACCGGGAGGTAGGTATAACTTTTTCGAGAACTCACCCGAAATACCTTGGCGAGGGAGTACATATAAATTTCGACGGAGTTCCCAGGATGGCAAATCCCGAGACTGGAATCTCAAATGAGATTACCGCGGTGAGGGGAGACTGTACTGTGGCTAACCAAGAGTCCAAGCGAGCCGGCCTTGGTCTCGTTAATGACGATTACAGACTTGGTGGACAGAAACGCCGATCGTTACGACTTTCTTAATTAAGCGGCGTGTCATAGGTAGGACGGATTCTTTTGACTTAAGGATTTATTTCGTGAAAGGGAGTCGATTGCGGGGCATAATTAAAATGCTATTCTTCGAAACGAGGGGCTTTTGCAGTACATTTCATATTAGTCTTTGGTTCGAGTATGCAAATGGTGATTTCAATCAGTTTCAATAAAACGAATCCCTTTCCAACGCCAAAGCATCAAGATGTTGTCATCGATCTTTGCACAATTTAATCATACAAACAAATGTAATATACTTTTGATATGTAAGGGATTATGAAATTAAAAAACGTCGAATGATCGTTTGAAAGACAAGCAAACGAGGCTCCTTGCTGCTACCTCAAAAGCTCATGTAGCAATACCGGGAGTCAAAACTCGGCCAGTTTATCGAGAGGTAATTTATTCGTCGAACCCAACCAACCAATCGGGCGTCAAAACTCACGTACAGTTGGTAGCACAAGAGAGTAGTTGCCAAACTCTGTCACGTAAACACTCGCGGACAAATAAAAATTTGAATAATCCCCAGCCACTCTGCTAAAAGCTTCGATGAAATTCGATGTTTGAGGGGCCCGCTAATGCGCTAAAAGGAGAACGTGTACGCGTTTGATTTGCAAACCATCTAGTGGCGTTTCGTAACTGCGCGAAAAGAACACTGCATCTCCTCGCTCATCTTTTTGTTCCACATGCCATTCTCGTTTTTTTTTTAGATTCACTATTCATTTCCGTTACTCTTCGTAACATCAAACTAACAGCTTTAATGGACGACAGAGCGAATCACGAATTGTAAAATAACACCCCGCAATAGGGAACAGTCGCTGAAAATTTCATCGCGAGCGCTTAATGTCCATTTACGTTAAATTACAAGCGAAAGCTTTCAGAGAAAAGCTTAGTACGCAATAGCGCCTCCGCTCGTCCGTAAAATTTTCACTCACCAGGAAAGCGCTTGTTTGATAGAAAAAAATTGCCAGCGCATGAGAAAGCGCTTCGTAAAATCAGTGGCAAATCAGAGGGCAGAAGTGAGTAGTCCACACTTAAAGTTACACTTGGATTTTATTATCAAGCTCATCTCCAGTACAGGAGGGACAGATGTATGATCGAGCTTTTTGAACTTTGGGCCCAAAATCAATCGAAATTTTTTCGAGTCTTGCACAGTAAAACTGCACTGCACACCCGCGTAAAAGAGAAACTGTTGTGAGCAGAGCTCTAATGGCTCTCTGGCAACAATAAATTACCGAGCTTTCCCGTAAAAAAAAGGAGCACACCTTTGATCAGCGAACTAGGCATTAAGGAAGCTCCGTCCATTAGACCCCTAGTGTTTTACAGAGTAGGTCGTCGAACGAGCATCGTCAAAGGGACTTTGAGAAATCAAGAGATAAAACGCGGTGTAACAGGGTTAGACAGCCTCTCGCATGTAACCTAGACTCTTCCTCGCGGGACGCGTTCATTATGCACTTTATCTCTCATCTACACAATGCACAGACGCAGGCCCTGTGTACACGCACATGCACAAACGTGTGTATACGTGTACCCATAGATATATTCTCCCAGGCTTTCTGGGACGGCTGTTTGTTCTGCACAGCTATGTCTCTCCCCGGCCCTTCTTTCTCTCTCCTCTCCCGCGTGACCTAAATTCGATCTCTTCCGCCTACAGTCGTGCTCGCCCTCTCTACCTTTCCCTGGACCGACGCTGCTGCGATCCCATTCGCGCGTGCCTTTATTAACCACCTCTCGCACCTATCTGATTAATTAGAGCGTTCATTAGCGGGTCGAGCGGAAGTGGAAGCCCACTCGTTCCGTCTGCTCACGTTTGATTATTTATTTGGAGCGTAGCCGCGAGCTGTTGCACCATACCGTGGTAACCGTGCTCTTTAAAGCTTCGCGGGGAAAATTTCTCTCGGCGTGGTTGTTCGTGTTTAAGCGACGAGTGGAGCTCCTTTAACGATTTTATTATTATCTGCGGGGTCTATTCGAGGTGCAATGTACTATTTTAGACAAGAATTTTAGTCTCTTGTCTTGCATCTCATATGCTGTGGTATACTCGTTTAGGTTTTTTTTTTTTTTTTTTTTAAGCAATGTCACTGATGAATCATTCATTACTGGAATTTGCGAGCACAAGATCTTAAATGAATATTCACAATCGACAAAAAGTCAAGTTTTAAAGAGATCACTCGATGGGATCCAAAACTCGTTCGTAATAATCAAGGAAAAAGATGAATTCCAAGAAAAAATAGCTATTTTATTGAGAGATAACCTTTGGGTTCAAAGCACCAGGTAACGTAGTAAAAGTTATGTATAATACAACATGAAAAAAAAAAGTAGAGAAGACAGCAATGACCGACCACTGAGAATACGAGATCAAAGACTGCCATGTCGTCCTCGAGTATCCAAAGGAACAAATAGGACTAGCAAAAAAAGAAGGGAGGAGAAGGATGTGTTTCACCAGTCGCGGGAACGTGCATTTGGTTTTGAGGACTACGTAAAATTTAAAAAGTCGTGTTTACTCTAGTTCTCAGGGACACTCGATCCTCTGACCTGTGTGTGAGTTTGGTCGTATGTATACATTGGGCCGGAGGTTGTTTGGCATGGACTTTTTTTCACGATGGAAACCACTTGATGATTTCCCGTGGTCT
This sequence comes from Copidosoma floridanum, assembly GCF_036245765.1. Taxonomy (NCBI): domain Eukaryota; kingdom Metazoa; phylum Arthropoda; class Insecta; order Hymenoptera; family Encyrtidae; genus Copidosoma; species Copidosoma floridanum. The sequence goes on along the minus strand of NW_028321906.1, from coordinate 6,946,274 downwards.
TTTTATTTGACCATCCGAAGCTGGAGAGCTCACGACTTTTTCAAGGTACGCAATTGATCCTCAAAGAAAATATCTCGGTGCTGTTTGAATGTCCTGGGCAATCATGTTTTTGAAAAGATTCGATGGTCATACCATTTTAGAGCTATGTTTTCTAGGATGCATGAAAAATTCAGTTATTTAAAGACATCACAGGTAAAAACTTTAATTTCATTATTCCAACTTTAACTGCAAAAGCAGTAAATTAAACAAAATTGTTCTCCCTTGCGAGTGTACAGATTTTTGCTCGATATACGAGAAAATTCGATCACAGCAATTTATAGAGCAAAAGAGATTAATTAAAGCCGTTCTCGAGTAAGGCACTCGTCAAGCGAATAATAAACTACAAGTACAGTACTTTGACGGGCAAAAAAATTACAATTAAAAAATCCACGAATTCTCATAAAAATTCAAATACTGGAGATGACGAGAGAAAAAAGAAAGCCGCGGAGATGAAGAGCCACTCGAGCTTCGTGCAGAAACTAGAAGCGACAGCTATAATGAGAAAGAGGGACGGAAAAAAAAATGCAGCTACTCTTCGCGTCTCTATAAGAAAAAGTTACATCTCGGGAGTGTTTGCGCCACAGCCTTTGAAGTTGACACGCTAACCGAGTAATATAATTAAGAGTATGTACCATGAGGTGCGCAGAAAATGTAATATCAATAAAAAGCAAAGCACGACGGGATGAATAAGGGAGATGTAAAAATAGCTCAAACACACCATCGCCTTTACTTCCTCGTTTCATTATCATTCACCCGATTCTTTCTGTTTTGCGTCAATGGACTCCCATACCGAGTCTATTCTCATGTTTCCTTTGATCCTCCATGTCCGGCATCTTCATTAAAAATCATCCCTTTGAAATATTCCGAGGTTGAGCTTTTCTCTTCAATCCAAGTTTTTGCTCGTCATTATTTTTCTGAATGAAAAGACCTTGTAATAGCACTGCTGCGCGAAATAGGCCCAATCAAGTCCATTCGGTGCAGATGGTCGAGAATACTTGCGTTTGCCTGATAAACTCGATTCATTACACGGGAAATTCCGTTCAACAGAACTCGAGGGAAAGGCAACATGCTGGGCTTGTCAGTCGGTGGCTGTCGCCATTTCGAATTTTCGACGATCATGGGTACAGCTGGGGTGGGGTGATTGGTCGTGCTTGTGCGTCACTTCCGCTTAGTTAAACGGCTGCGTCACACGGCAATTTTCTCTTTACGTTTTCGTTGCGCGTGTGACGAGGGAAGGAAAAAGGGGGTCGGCACGACGATGATCGTCAATTTTCGATGAATTGGCCGAGATCTCGGATGGGTTAGGGGCTGTATCGACCAAATCCTCAAGTTTGCCACAGCTACAATGCGGTCTTTTGAATGCTGTTTTGTACCCTCGCAGTGAACTATGTTCGGTACATCGTTTTTTCTCTAGTGCTTCTGGCTCGATCTTTGTTCATATTTATATAATTACAAATAAAGTATTTGTTGAATTTATGCAATAGATTATGCATTCGAGGTACGATAATGTGGTGAATACGTTGTTCAAAAGAGGAGCAGTAATTTTATATTATTTGACGTATATTCCGTGAATGTTTGATTCAGTTGAAACTTCAGCAAGATAATTGAAATGAATGAATTTGAGGTAAATTTCTATAGCTTATCGTTAACGTATAATTTGTAACTGTATAACCTACTTCACTAATATTTGGTAGTTTTCGTACTTGGATTTAGAAACATTACGCCAGTAAAAATTTTAAGCAACTTTACAGACACATTAAACACATTTTTTTTTTTTTGTTAAAAAGATTAATGACTCAAGTTTAAAAAAATAGTCGTCAAACTGCCACAATCCGGACTATGAAACTTTAGGTCACAGCTGATCCCATACCTATAGCCACTTTCCTATACTCTTCAGTATTTTCCTACCACTCGAGCAAACTCCGTCGTCTAAAATTTCAAAAGGAGACTGGCTGTAGTACGGAGAATAACAGCGGTAGCAACAGGCTCGCATGAAAATTATCAGGCCGTGGACTGTCTGGGGGATTAAAGAGAAAACTCGCCACTGGAGTAGCTTTTGACGTGTACAACTTCTCAACTCGATCTTCTCCCGCATGTATGCACACGTACGCTTGTCATGTCGTTTATCAAAGCAAAACTCGTGGGATACTCCAGAGCTCGACGCTTACCACCTACTCTGGGAGCTTACAACTAGTTTCCTCCCTTCTATACATGGATCGCGGATCCACCTCGTGTTGAGGTTTGTGGCTTATTATCCGGGGAGATGGGGAGACGTTTCGTCCATTTGCAAAAATAACGAATGAATGAACATGTCTACTTGAGTAGAGTCGATTTTTGGGTGGCTGTATAGGTTGGAAAAATATACACATAAAAACCAATAACTTCCCACAAACGTAGTTTCCTACAGTCAGCATTTTCTGTTTTTATTGACAAACCCATAATTCTACAATATACGGAAGCAAATCATATTTCGTATTGATTTCTACTTTCTCCATTATTAAAAAAAAAAAAAAAAACTTTATCGTATATGTTACTTCATCTAACTCGCACGATTCCAGCTTACAAAAAAGTGACTTAAACCTCAAGTTCTAATCTGCAAAGTGCCCGTGGAATGTTTCGTCTTCAGTAACTTCTGTTAACGAGGTAAGATCAAAGAGAAGGGAGATGTACACAGGGAGACGCTGTGAATGCACCAAAGATAAGGGGACAAATAGGGCGAGATGGAACGCACTCCGGGACAGCCATTGCGGATGGTTATACTATAGCAACCGATTACTCGCTTCGGCTATTTAATGAGAAAGCTCATTAAACTGAGTGCTGTATTTTTAATCCAAGTTTCGACATCCCTGTGTCACGCAGCTCATAACGTGGTAAGAAACTGTATGCGTAAATAAAAGAAGTGGGAAGATTTTACACCTCGACATCAGGATAAATTACTATAGAACACTTGACCATAACTTTGTAGGATTTCAATTCTCAAATAATCTTCAAATAATCATTATATGCTGTATGAACACCGTCGTATGTCTGTGGTGGCCCGTCGTAACGGCAAACAGGTGGTAATAGTCAAATGTATTTACTTTGGTCGGGTATACCACTATAGCGACACCTTTACGTGTTTATAAACGAATATGTCGTCATGACGTACAAGTAGGGACGAAATAGTGAAAAAACTGTTTTTCTTTTTTAAATAAACATTTCAACAACGCAGAAAACATCCCATTTTCTCGCACTTTTCCACGCTTAGAGCGCATGACAGCAGCAACGAATAAAAAAAAGGCTCCCGAATATTCCCATCTCGTCACGCAGCTCCTTACCATTTTTTTTTTCCGTTATCTCCAGTGCACAGGCGCGACAAATTGAAGTTTACAGCACGCACCGAACGCGAAACTTGTTTTGTCCTCGGAGAAAAATGAAAATCTTGGCGCGTCGTTCGCGAAAACTTTTCGACTCCAAGTTCCCTCCGGCCTCGAGGAGCTTATAAAACTGCGCGTGGCAGCCGTTGCCGCGGCTTTCGACACGGTCATTTGTTTACAGGGGGAGGGAAAAAAGGCGCATTGTTCGGCTCGAGCGGCTCAAGCGGAGTCGTTCTTCACCTCTGCTCCTCGAAGGGAAAGTTTTAATGAAGCCATCCCAACCAGGGTCTTACAAGTGGATTCTTATTCTTCGGACGAATCGCTTCTTTTTCTTCCCTCCCCCCGTTTAACGGTGGAAAATTTCAATGAGTTTGAATTTGTTAATTGATCGGTAGCCACGTTGCAATGGAAATAAGCTCTATCGATCCCTTTTGTCCTTTTTGAGATGCAACAGTTTTTGTACCTCGAACTCAGTGCTTTTTCAACTAAAAATTGTAATTTCTCACGTTACACGTCATAATGCACTGAAAATTCAATTACATTAAAAATAAACTAGCTGAAACATATCATTTTGTAGAATGTACATCAATAGTGGTAATAAGGGCAACAACAAAAATTGTGAGATGAATCACTATATCTATACTACACGAAAAAGTTTAAACGAAAAAGGTACGGCAGAAAATCTGTGACCACCTGTAGCCGTATTACATTAATTTTTCTGTACCAAACAGTATAAGTTGATAAAAGCTCATCACGTTTATTAGATAGTTATCAACGTTTCTACTAAGTATTTTGTCAACGTGTGGCAATTGGAATAATACGCATTAATTGAACATCACGCGTATCTCTATTGTCGGAATAAAACCATTACCACCACGAGGATTATATTTGAAAAGATAACCATCACCAGACTTAAAGGGCTTGTTCAGCGAAATTCTAAAAGCTCCGCCGGTTGTTTAAAGATATTCCCCCGAAACAATGGATAACCAGGGATGACAAGGGCTTACGCGCAAAGCCAAGTATATAGCCAAATGCAGGCAAAATGCATTGTGAATCTTGAAGGCTGCTCGAAAAAGGGGACGACGCAAGGGAGCTCGGTAACGCGAAAAATTGAACAACGGGAGAGAAAAAAGCAGCTTTCGATAGCAAATGGGAGCCCTGCGGAACGTGAAAATCCTAGGGTAACGAGACTTTGGCTTTGCTCGTTTCTCGAGCGCACCAACCGTTTGATGCACGAATGCGAAAAAATGTTGTTTTTTTTTCGAGAGAGAGAGAGAACAATTAGTACTATTAAACTGCGCTTGTTCGTTTCTTTTTTTTAACAGTCATTCGTAGCCACAAGCGCTTACGTACCAGGAAATGAACATACCCGTGCACAAGTGAGCGGATTACCGCAAAATCGCAGTCGAAAAACAAACACGTGTAGCTCAGTTGTTTGCAAGGGGATAAAAACGTAGGTATACGCGTAAACATAAACGCAACAAGCGGGCACAAGCCAGTTCTTTCGGCCGTTCGCTACTGTAACAACAGACAATCACGAGCGAGAGATTTCGCGGGTAAACCGTGTGCGGGTGTGTATACAGTGGGCTCGCGGGTTTTTTTCCGGCGTTGGTGATATTGGGTTGGCCCGAGAGGAAGAGGAAGAAAGGGACAGAGGGCGGGCGCGTATACATTAGAAAAAACTGGAATAGTTCGGCGACTCCACCCTTATCCCATTTCCGGTCCCTCGTGCGGATCTTTTTCGCACACCTACACGGCGAACCGCGCATTTTCGTACCACCACCCGTTGAGCGTTTTCTCCACTCTTTGCTTGAAGTTGTGTTCGTTGTTTTTTTTTTTTTTTTTTTTTTGCGCAGCAGCCGCTTGATTTCAGAGGCTCACTTTTTCCTAGCCCCGAGAGAGAAGGAGAGAAATAAAGAAGGTACGTGTTTCTCTAGGTGTGAATAGCTCTCGGGGTGTATAGGGGAAGAAGAAGAGAAGACCGAACAGGAAGAGCGAGGTGGAGGGAGATTTAGATTACCCTTGTGGAATAAGTGCGAACAGAGGGTGGAGCTGTGGTCAGAATGGCTCTTTTTCCTTTTTTTTTATTATTTTTTACTTTTACTGTGTGTGCTTGTGCGATGGTTTTTAATACATATATACGATTTGTGGAAGACAAATTGCGGTCACGAGTGTGATTTATCTGCGCTATAAGTTGAGAGGGGTAAAGGAAAAAAGCGGACTGGAGCAAGTGTGTGAAAAGCATGAAAGAAAAGTACAGCATGAAGACAGCATCGCGAGAGTGAACTTATTTTTCACCTACATTGTTGTTATTTTGCACTATAGAACAATAATTTTTTTGTCATTCAACTAGTATGGGGACGGTTCAAGCGTGTGACGAGAGTATACCGTGTCCGATATCCTAATTATCACCAGTCAGCTCATTTTGTATTTCTGGGCATTTTTAAACCCCTAGATTTTTCATTTGCATATGAAATGATTTTTCAAGGAACAAAGGGAATTTAATTGAATTGTATTTAAAAAAATTTTCGTTTCATATTTCGTGGAATTGCAATTTTTGTACTTCACCATTCTTACATTACAAAAAAAACTCATTGAAATTAAATTGTAACTCTAGAGCATGAAATAAATACCTGGGTTGCATTCGAATACCCCAAAAATGAGCATACGATTTCACGAAATTCAAACTATTGCACGTTATTTCAGCGATGTGATTGAAACGCTTTCGAATAATATTTTAATTAAAATATAAAACATCTCATTTCTCGAAAAAAAGTGTAATTTTTAAAGAGTTATAGCCACTACGTCGAACACACGTACCAATCTCTCACTTGGCAGTGTATATAACGAAACTCCGGGAATTCTCGGTAAAATTTAATATCCCGCGTGATTCTCTTTCTCTCACGCGCGGCCCAAGTGCACGCCCACCCCAAAGGCCAAAGATAAAGCTATTATACCCATTTCCATGAAGAAGAAGAAGTATAAAGGTGTGCGTACAGGAGAGGACGGGGGGGTTAGGAGCTTTAGGCGCGACTTCCTGATTTCGAGTTACGAACGCATATTGCCAAAGTTTGCTCGGTGCCTTTCTTCATTCCTCCTCCTCCCCTCCTTCTCCTTCGCTGCCACGTATTTTCGTCCTCCCGCCGCTGCACACGGTCGTATCTTTGAGTCGCCTATGAAAGGGTGAGAAAGAGCAGCAGCAGCGACGGTAGTGGTGGCAGTGGTGGTTATGTATATACATATAAAAAAGGAGAAAGTACCACTGCAGAGCGTGGTAAGATCGACTTTCAGCTAAGAGCGAAACTTCTTGGCATAGAGCTTCTCACTCTCTCTCTTTATATCGTCCTGTGAGTAAGGCGATCTGCCTCGGAAGCAGGAAGAGGCGGTAAAGGAGAAACACGGGAAGGAATGAAACGAAGAACCCAGCCATCACACGAGATTGGAAAAACCAAAGAAACAAGTTTCTCCCCAAAAACGTGCGGACGCTATGGATATGCAAAATTCTTTAACGTAACGACTTGCCACGTACACAGACATTTATGTACAAAGCTAAATTTACTCCAACGTGTATACATTTATATGTACATATCCATACAAATGTGTGCATAAATTTGACAATTCTATCACTCGGAGTACAAACTAAGAAGCTTATTGTCCCACGACTGGCTGCAAAGTAACAGGACAAGCCAACAGGAATGTACGTTTAAAACTATTGTAACGTTTATTGGCTTCTGATACCCTTAATGAACTTAAGCATATATATCTAAATAGTCAGACTCTAAAAGAGGAGTTAATCTGCAGCTTTGACGGTAGGTTCAAGCTGTAAAACTTTGAGCGGCCTAAGCGATGGAACCAAGTTCCAGTACAGATAGTAACTTTATGGATAGAATCATCTGACCTTCAGCAGTTTTACGAGTGTAACTGGAATGAGAAACCATTAACACCCTCGAGTGTAGATATATACTAGTTGTAAATCTCTATCTTTTTCCAATTTAATTCATCAAATTATACTTGTCACCAAAAAAAATATCAGTTCATCACTGCTAATGACAAATTTCATACCTACCTTCTTTGCTACAACGTCTGTTTGGGGGATACTTTACGTGCGAGTGAAGATAAATTATGAACATTCCAATTTTCGATGAAAACACGAAAATACAGGATCCCACTAAAGACTTACCAAAACGAAGCGATGCGCGAAACGTTAAAAAAAGTTCCACAACCGTACCATTTGCACCCCTCACGAAAAAAAAGATAACCCTCCCAAGCCCAAACCACCATTCCCCGAGACAGAAAGCCGCTTATGTGTAAACCGATTTCCCAACGACTGAACAGCAGCTACATCACGCACTTTATCGCCTAAAGTTATCATCCCCAAAAGTTGAGAGAGGCGCATACACCAGCGTACACGGCTGCTACTGGGTGCTGTTGAGGCTGCGGAAGCAGCTGCTCGGCGGTAGCATCGGAACAACTCTCCTCCAGCATCCCTCTAGCTGCTTTGAGCCGAGAACTTTGACGCGTATTATGCTCGTTAAGGTGGCGCTCGACCGCAACCACGATAAAACGGCTTGAAACTCTCTCCTCTCTCTCTCTCTCTCTCTCGCGTGCACATCCGAGTAGGACGATTAATCCTCCCACCTTCTCTACCTGCTTTTACTACCTTGCCGCGATTAAGGGGCTGACGTATGGGGGCGGTCGACAGGCAAAGGGGAAAGAGGGTGGATTGGAGACGCGTTAGAAGCTTTGCCGCTGCGGGCCAAACTCGGGGTGGTGATAGGAGGCCGATTGTCATTAGGTCCTCTTTAAAGCCACGTGGCTCCGTATAAACTGGAAGGCTCCTCTCTAATATGCTCCCGGTGATTATAAGACCCCGAGAGTTTCAATTAAGCCGCAACCCCAAAGGGTCTATATCTAACCTTTGTCTTTTTTCACGTAGTACGTATACATACTTTTATTTAGCTATTAATTATTCAGTAAAGAAGAGATTTAAAGAAAAAAAAACTGATTAATGGTTCAAAGTTACGTTAGGTGATCGATATCTCTGTCAAAGAGTTATGGTTGGAGATGTTATGATATGAACGATCTTTGACATAACTCGATAATTTGGATCGATCACAGCAGTCACGACATAATCGCAGGATATATAGCCACAGAAACGTGGATCTATTCACGATGAAGCCCTCGAGTTTTATCAGATACATCTCGCATGTAAACTTCGTCGTTGAAACTACAACACTCGAGCTAGCACCCGCATGCTATTATTATTCAACCCTCGATACCAGCATACGATGGAAGAGCAAACTTCAGTGCCGCCGGAAAATATCTTCGCACTAATGATCTGAACGCCGACCCCATCCCTCGGCGTATACGCGCAGCAAACCCCTATGCCCTTTTATCCAGCCACCCTATACATCGATATCTTATTCAGCCTTGAAAGATAAAATATGATGCAAAGCGCACATGCGATAGCACGGAGGCGCTTTGAATTTATCAGTACACCAGAGCCAAGGGTACCCATGTATGTGTATACATACATATAATATATGGGTGTGTGTGTGTACGTATACAAACGTGCACTGGTGTACCTTCGCATAATGCTCGATAAATACCTCATATACCCAGCTATCCCTCGCACCCCGTGTCTGCTCTTCTATTCTCGCGTTACGCGACTACGCTCCAGCCCTCGCTAATGGCCACGCGATCGTGGAACCACACTCGGCCAGCCCACTTTCAATGTATTAGGGTCCGAGAGCTTGTATGTTTTATGAAATACGATATCGGAAGCGAAACCTGCCGGCTGGCCCGTCCCGTTTCTTCCTCTCTGCACTCGATATTCACCCTGTGGCGTAAGCTGTTGGTGCTCCAGTTGTATTTATTGGATCGAAACTGCATGCGCTGTTGTTCATGGCTATTTGTGAGTGCGCGTATTGTAGTTTTTTTATCAATGTCCGTTGCAGTAGATTCGTTGTTCTCGACGATGGTTATCTAGGTCGGGGTTGTTGAAGGTATTGTGCGTGCATGTTTACAATGATCCTTCATTAACATTTGGTAGAATTAGATTTGGCAATAGTTCATTTCTCGTTGGGAATCAATAGAGTTTTAAGGACGTTTACAATTAATTTACAATTTAGCTATAAAATAAATGAAATGTATATAATTCAAGGGGTTTTCCACGTCCAACCGATCTTATTACTAGTTGAATTTTGGATTTATGGACCAAGTGTAAAAGATATGTTCGATTCCTTTCGCACGTGGTTGAAAAAATTTTGTGTCTCCTCACTGGAGGACAAGCTTCCCCTTTTTCTTCCACTTTTCTTAGCCTAGTCCCTTCGACTAATGGATACACATGCACGGCTCAAGAGAAAACCTTTGAACAAGTCAAAAGAAACCTTTGAAGCTCCACATACGTGTCCCCTCTACCACTGGATATGCAAATTGAATCCGAGGACGGGCCAAAGCAAGTAGCACCGGTACGATTCGGTGCTAAGAGAAAGTGCGCCGGCCAGTTTTTTTAACTTCCGCAGCGTTGCGCAAGAAGTTTCGTCCGTCGTGCAGTACCTCTGAAGACTTTGTGTTTTAATTTTCAGAAACCCGAAACTTTTATCTGTTTCTTAATCGAGTCAATTTCACTTCTTGAACGGAAAATGAAATACAGGAAAGATGTTCATGTTTTGGGTATACAGTTTGTAATTATTGTATGCCAATGCGGGCGATGACAATGAAAAGAAGAGAAGGAAGGCGGAAGATTGGAAAATCAAATCCAAGTGACGTCTTGTTCGCAGCCTAATTGGACTTCGGGACTTTGGAAATCAATTTTGTTCCTGCCTCCATCGTCCCTTCACGCTTCGCTTGCGTCGTAAGGAAAACTTTTAAATGGATAATTAATTACCTGTCAGATGGCTTAAGCCGGGGAGCCTTGGAGCTGGGTGAGCGGGATTTGTATTCCGCACTCGACCCTCTTTTTTAGACAGAGAGTGGGGGACAGAAAAAAAGAGGGAAAGGAGTACACAATAAAACGACATCGCACGGAACAGGAGAAAGAGTTCGGGCCGCATAAAGGCTTTGAAAATGTCTGACTAGATTTTCAAAACTTCGCTGCTTGAAGAAAACTTCGCCTCGCAAGGCTTGCTCCACGAAATCTCCTTACACTACTTCTCAAACGATTTCCGGGGAAGAGCGACTGCAAAATTTCTCGGTCATTTGTTCGTGCTTACGATCATTTTATTGTGGTGGTGGTAGTAATAGCACAAGTCGCTATCCTGCCAATAGTTGTTACCAAGGGACATCGACATCCATTGAGCACTCACGACTTGCCGCTTATTGCTGAAGTATGTGCTGCACATTGCAAAACTCGGGCGGCGTCTTCGCTTACTTGCTTGAATTCTTACGGTCTGTGGGGTAGGGGATGGCTCGGTGTTTCGAGACTCGTGCCAAGATCGACAATTGAGGCCCATCCATTGTACTTGGCAAGGAGTGGTAGCAATATGTTTTGATACAAGCCCAATGTATTTTAAAACGTCTGAAAATTCGAAAGAAATGGTGGATGATGCAAAGAAACAACAAACAAAATACCCACAGCGAGCGTTAGTAAGGAATTCGGTGAATATTTTTGGCTCATCAAAGTAAGTGGCACGTTGGTAAATTATGTGTGTTAATTGATAAGTAATCCAATTGACGTGAATGATAAGATTATCGAATGAAATATCATATGTTAAATGATTAAAGCAAACGGTGGTAAAGGCCATTTGATAAATTAATCTGGAAGCCAGATACGTGGCTTATTGGCGTGAATATTGTTGCCCGTACTGTCATAATTTCATTCGATGCTTAAGCCTCTCTGTGGTAACAGCCAAAATGGGAATAGTTGAGTTTACGGGGAAGCGGCTTATGCGGAACGTATTGCCACTGCCATCTACATAACATATAATTATAATTTTGTATATACTAATAGAATTGCACACACGTCTAGGAATCTTAGTAGAAAAATATGTTTTTAGTCAGACATTTGTTTGCTTACTGGTTCTCATGAGTCTCTGTAATTAGAAAGCTTAATTCATACAGTCAAGAACTTAATTCATTAGTAGACTGCAAAAATTGTACATATTTTACTTTATCTTAGGTAGTAAAATACATTTTCCATCAGACGAAGAGACAAACGCATTTATTATCATACCTAATGGATCTTTTTTATAAAACAAGTTTATAAGCGTAAATAATAACACTATAACTATTCTACTAATCGTATGGGCTACTGGAGATTCAAAAATGTAAAACAAGTTATCATTCAGTTAAAGCATTTTTCAAATCTCTATTGTGTTCATCGAGTTGAAAAAATAAGGTTGTATATATAAGCTATCTCTTTATCAGGGTACTTCTTGAACGGCATGAATGACTACAAATTTAAAGTAGTAAAACAAGTCTTTAGCCAGACCATCATGTTTTTTAAAATTAAATATTTTTTTTATAATTAAAGTACTGTTAAAGAGTATGCAATAAGTTTATCAGTAGATTACTGAAAATTCCAAGTAGTAAAACAAGTTTTTAGTCAGACACACATGTTTTATATAATTCACAATGTCTTTTTGATTTGAAAATTTAGTCTGTATGGATAGGCGACATTATATATTCTACTATGTAAAGTAAGTAGTAAAACAAGTATTTCGTCAGGCAATCGTTTTTTTTACTATCCCTAGAAAGTCACGGTAATTAAAAAGCTGAATGTAATACAATCAATTTTAAGTGTTCAAAAGTTTTTAATCAGACGAAAAGACAAATGTTTTTCTTAGTATGCCTTACGTGTATTTATTATTATATAGGTTAGTAAGAAAAAGGAATTACTTTATAAGTACACTACATTGGAAGTACATAGGTAACTGGAGAATTTAACGTGAAGGAAAATCATAATTTAGTCAAAGTATTTTGACAAGCTTTGCTGCGTCTCTTGAATTAAAAAAAGTTAGTTTGTGTGCACAAACCATCAATTAATTAGAGTACTTCTAGAGCGGCATCAATGACTACAAATTTTAAGTAGTGAAACAAGTTTTTAGTCAGACCACCGTGTTTTTTAACATTACAAATTTTTCTTTATAGTTAAAGTAGTGTTAAAATGTATTCAATAACTTTATCAAAAGATTACTGAAAATTCCAAGTAGTAAAGAAAGTCTTTAGTCAGACACACGTATTTTTTAAAATTCTCAAAGTGTCTTTTTAGTTTGAAAATTTAGTCTGTTCGGATAGGCAACATTATATATATTCTACCATATGAAGTAAGTAGTAAAACAAGTCTTTTATGAGACAAGTGTTTTTTTACTGCCCCTGATGACTCTGTAATTACAGAAGTTGAGCTTCTCAGTCAAAAGATTATTTTATTAGTAGATTACTAAAAAATTATACAATCCAATAAATTTCTAGTAGCTAAAAAGTTTTTAACCAAAAAAAAATACAAAGGTACTTCGTAGTATGTCTTGTGTGTATTTTTTATTACCAGGTTTATAAAAAAGGCAATTACTTTATAATTACACTACTTGAATTACAGAGTACTGGAACTTATTAGTTGTAAAACAAGTTATCATTCAGTCAAAGTATTTTTACAAGCTCTGCTGCGTTTCTTGAATAGAAAAAATGAGTTTACATGCCCAAGCCACTAATTAGACTACTTATAGAACGGCATAAACAACTAAAAATTTTAAGAAGTAAAACAAGTTTTTGGTCAGACCATTAAGTTTTTTCTATAAAAACTGTATCTGTATGATTTAAGTAATGTAAGAAATTATTTTTTTCGTAGGTTACTATAAATAGCAAGTAGTATAACGCATTTTTGGTCAGACACATGTATGTTATGCTAAATTAATTAAAAAATTTAATTTAAAAAGTCAGTAATAAAACAAGTCTTGAATCAGGCAAATGTTCCCCGTAGAAACCTAATTTTTCACAAAAACTTTTACAAATCTAGCTTCTTTTTTATATATTCTGCTCAGAAAAACAGTACTTTATTGCACACTCAAGTTTATTGAATTAAAACACAAAAGAGATTTCGTTTGATGCAATGATTAAAAAATTCTTCTGCTTATATACCATGGAGTTAAATGCAGGCTCGTAGGAGTTGCTAGTAATGACGATACTATTTTTTTCATAAAGTCTAATGAACTTTGCCCTGGAACTTTTCAATCAAAGCATAATAATTTCATAAGGGGAAATATTACGAGCAGTATAATAGCAGCAGAAGCCGAGTGTGTTGCATTCACATGCGTTTATTAAATGTGGTTTACATTTTCAATTTCACTCTTTTCTCAGGTAAAAGCTTTATTCTCTGCTTTTTAAAGACAATACTTTTAATTATATTACAGCGTTATTTTTAAGGTCTTTGCTACTCCTTTCAACAGTAGAGTTGCATCAAATTAAAAATCCAGCTTATCCATAATTCACAAAAACAGACGAATCATGTTGCTACCATGCAAAGTTGTTCGCAGTGACAACGTGTATAAGCTCCATACATTGTGTTCTCACGAGATAATTTTTAATTAACTCATATCCCCCGCGTTAATTATGCATGCAGCGTCGTCAAATGTATTCTCCAACACTGTATGCCATGCTAAAAGCGTACTAAAATAAAGGGCGGTCTTTCAGTATAAAAATATTCACGGAAGCTAAACTAAAATTTGCAACAACTTTGCTCTTTGTGCATTAATCACTAGATCTAAAAGTAGCATCGGCAAGCCCGGTAAGCTCAGAATATTTGACTGGCTCTTGAGTCCTTAATCGGCAGGCACGTATCGACATCCTTGACATCGATGCCACTAGCTTCCCTCTTTTCCCAACACAATATCGAGGGCTTCAACCTCTTTTCTTCGCTCACCCAGTGTTGTACATCCATACGTATACGTATGGATGATCGTAAAATCTATATGGATCAGGTTTCAGAAAAATATGTATGCACAAATCACGCATACGCGTGATCCCGGAAAAGCCAGCGAGTTATTTTTCCTGATATTAACTCGTCGAGCCCAGACGAGTATTAAATTACTCGACATTAGCGCTGACCTCAGCTACACCGTACATCTCGTGGATACCTAGCTTATTTCCACTGAAAACGATCTTTTCCCCTCTCGTTCAGCTATGCCAAAAGTTCGAGTCAAGCGTGAGAGCACATATATTTTTTGATTTAATTCAATTTAATTGGCTCGTGCCAATGAGAAAGACAGAAAAGGACAGGAGTATATATATACATTCATGTGCTTCATCTTCTTCAACCTTTGCCTGCGAGTCACGCAATCATCGCTGAAACCTCACATTATTTCTCCCCGAGCATGGCGCTTTCGCATTCATTATTACATCCTCGCTTCCCAATCACTTTGCATTTTTACTGCTTCGTTGGCGACGACGTTTCCACACTCTTCTCTTATACCTGTACTATTTCAGCCCATTTCACTGTAACCCCACTTAAAAAAAGAAAAGTAAGCGAATGAGCGTGAAAAAAGGGCGTAATATATGTGCCTCCCTCCTTCCTGTTTGACCTCTTTTTTCCTCTCTCTAACATTCCCAGAGAATCATTAGGCAATAAAAAAGTAAAAGATCGAAAAATCGAAGTCAGCCCAAGTACCGACAAAGGAAGAGAAAAAAAATTGGTCGAGCAGTTTTTTTCTTCTTTTGTTCGGTGGATCATGAGCGCTCACTTTCGCCAAAACAATAAGCCGAGTCCGCATCGTGTGTACATGGGAGCTCAAAGGGAGCTGCTTCTAGCTCTTTCCTCGTACACCACACGTGTATGCTCCCATGAGGGTTTGCGTCGATGTATCAGTCGGAAGGCTTCAATATCCGTGGGGTATACGTCGAAGGCTAATATAACGCCAGCTCTCTGTGGTGGCCAGCCCTGAAACCGCACGCTTGTGCTTACCTCAAGATCGCTAGGCTTGTAAAACGTAATACGGGCAGGTGTGGTGTGCGTATGCGTTTTAAGGATTCATCAAACTAAATAGCGATGCACTCACTTCTCAATACAATTTTTCATGAGCAGTACGAATGAGCCAAGCTAAAAAGCTCTGAAAAAAACTTTTCTCACTATAAAAAATTCCATTAAATCTGTACTAATCGAAATTTCATTATTATGGACGGCGATGACTTCTTAAAAAAATAAATGTATAAAACAAATGGAGCATCGATAGTTTGAAATTCGATCCTCTGGATTTGTTGATTCCAAGCAAAAGCAGCCTCTCTAAATAAACCCTTCTCCCAATGCAATAGGCACCGTAAATTCATTTATACCTTCGAGCAAACACACGTGCAATTTCAAATTGATACCTACGAGTCGCGTGCAATAAAAAGGCCCGGAAATATCTGCGAGCGAAACCTCTACGTTTTCATTAGTAATTCAATAATTATTGCAGAGGCCATGAGAACGGGAGATATTACGAGTCTGACGCTCCAGTAAAATGAAATGTGAAACTGATTCATTTGCAGGAGTGAACTCGTTCTTCAAGTTCCAAATGGGAAACCTATGTGGATTGAAGTTTTTTCGGCGTTCATACTTTATTGCCTCTAATTGAACTGAAATTGATATTGTATAATGCTGTGCCGGGAAAATTCCACGTCCCGCAAAATAACTCGTCGTCGCACGCACTACTTTACCGAGCAGCCAACAAAAAAAGCTCCTCGATTACCCCAAAAAACTCTCCTCGAGTGCGCCTTCGCGTAGATTCCCAATACGTACGTGCTCGCGGGCGAGGGAGCGTTTATCGAGGATCGAATGCCTCGTAAAACGAGAAGCTCCTCTTCTGCTCCTTCCCGCTTCGGTGGCGTAAAACTTTTTATCGGGCGCACTAAAATTTCGTACACGCCGAGCCGAGCATCTGTATATGGAGCAACGAGGGTCGACGGGGTGGAGGGGAAAAACCCGGCCTTTTGCCAAGAATAGGCGGCTAGTGAAGGAAAAAAAGGAAAACGCCGAGTGAAACAGCGGGAACGAAGGAACTGGAGCACGCCGAGAGTTGGTCGAGAGATAGAGCAGGCCCAGCTTGGAAGATATCTCGAGTCCGAGGAGCGTAAGGTCCATCCAGGCAGTGATTTTTCATCCCTTGCAAAATTTTTGCCGTCAGCGCCCTATCCGGCCTCGATGTTTGACCAGTTCGAGCGAGCCTCGCGATAACTCGGTAAGGCCGAGCTGTTAAACGCCACGCCCAGCGGTGCAGGTCCTGCGGCCGAGCTTATCGCCCCCAAAGTGGTAGGTAGCTGGTACACCTCTGTCCCTCACCCTTTGGTCCTTATCGAGCGTTCCGGTTCGGCGAACGACGCGCGCCGGCTGCAGCGACACTGGGGGAGTTGGAAGTAATACGCCAAGCGTGTGCCTCTCTTGGGAACCTGTGCTCTCTGGCATTCCTTCGCTCATCTCTCGAGGGTTACGTGCACGCTCGAGGATCCCAATCGTCTAGGCATAAGAGCATTACACGCGACCAGTTGTATCGGACAGGAGGAGGGGGGGAACCCATGGTGTTAACCAGCCGCGTTCCGTTCGCACGCTGTTGCGTACTATTCGCTACTGGGGTGCCTCGAAGAATTTAAGGGCACTCGTATTCACTTCCGGTTACGAGGGTAACGTGCGATTTCGACTCACTTGTAATTAATTGCGATGAGATACGAGATGTTGGAGCCAACGATAGAAGAGAGACACCCTACAATTGATTTTGAGGATCTGAAACAAAGTAAAAAATAGCCAAATCTTTAGAGTGGCTATGTGTACAAAATGCATTTGGTTTAAATAATTGAAAATAAGAGAGAGATCAGGTACACTTGGCGAGATCCGGGGAAAAAAATGAGTCAATTGGGATGTGCAGTTCTGGGGGATTAGCGTCAAAACAACATGACGAAGCACAGCTTTAAACCCCCGTAGTCAGTGGGTGTGCGTGCATGGCATCATCCCTAGGTTCATTCGGCGTCGACAAGTGAACTGCATTAGGCGTTAAATCGTAAAAAGTTACGGCAAAGTAGGAAGAAAGAAAGCAGGGGCTAAACAGAGGCTCTCTTGAAGGGGATGAAAGTGTTTCCGTAAATCAACTTTCGGTCAGTGTTTGAGCACAAGTACGAAAAAGAGTCGGCGAAAACTCGGAGGCGGCACTTGGTGGCGGCAGTGCTCTTAGCATTTATTCATCGGCGTTCTCCTCAACGAGTGGCTTCTCCTCCGTGGAGGGGGACTGTTGGAGGGGAAGAGAGAGGGATGATTTTTTTTTTCAGAAGCCCAAGCGCTTCGGGGTCGATGCGTTATGGGAAATTTATCGACTGGCGCAGCGGGGATTCATTTTGCTATTTCGATACTTTGTGTTTCAGCTGAATGAAGATCTAATGGCCCGAGACGGAAGAAAAAAAGGTTTTTTCGCCGATAACGGTGGGAGTGATTAAATTTGTTGTGCGTTAATTGTGTTGGGCGTTAATTTATAATTAAATTGTGGAACTTCCGCGCTGATTCTGGGAATGAAATTTAATTAACTTGGCTGCAACAATTGTACGCGCGCTTATTACAATACTCAGCATTTTGCTCGTGCACACGTACAGCAAGAGCTTGATTACATGGTAACTCTACCATTTCTCTTTCTCTCTAATACCAAAATATTCATAATTATATACAATGTTTGGTAAAAATAAATAAATGTAATATTTAATTGTAATTTTCGGTGTTTTCGAGGACAACCTTCGTCTCTACACATACAAGAGTTTTTTTTAATAAATCCCACGCATCGGCAAGCATCGGCAGCTGTTTCGCAAGTCCCTAAAGCCCGAGGAACTGGAAAGAGAAAAAGTGGGTTAAGCTCTGAGAAAAACAAGGGCAGGGGAGATGACCCGAAGACCAGACAAGACTTCAAATGAGGATGATGATCGTGTCAAGATGGAGGAAAAAAATATTTAGAACGAAAAAAGCGAAAAAGGGGAGCTTTTCATACGTAAAATAATAATTGAGTTAAACGCTAGAGGCTAGGTTTTTTCTGCTTCAGTTGTGGCCCGGTGAACTGTTTAAAACGACGTGATTCCGTGACTTGTTTGGTCAGGACTTGTTTTCGTTTGAGTAATGTGTGTTATTGTTTTATTTCTCCTACACCGTATTGCATTTTTTCAATAATCCCTTCGACTAAAAGTTCTGTAATGAGATGAGTGTTCCAATTTTTATCGATTAAAAAGTTAATCGATAATTTTCCAATATATATCATATAAGCACACAAAAGAATTTTTTTGCTTGTTTCAACTTATAGTTATACTTTTTTTTCACTTTACGAGAGAAAAAATGGTAATTTAGGTCGAGATAACAAAAAAATAGAGAGGAATAATTTCTTAGACCAAAGTAGTTCGTTAAATCTAAAAAAATTCTGAAGTTTATTATTTAGCAAGAACGTAGCCACTTACGTAATTATAAATAATGTATTCTTCAACTTTTTTTTATACTGATTAATTCAATAGAAATAAACGTATGTGAAAATTGCCACTCGTTGGAGCTATTTGAACTTTAGTCGTGTTTAGTGATCAAAAACTGATTGTACTATTAACGTCAAAACTCTATGAAAAAGAGTTTTATCGTTTAATTGTGTTATGCGTTCATTATAATACAAGAAAAAAATTATCGCTAGTGTAATTCTGGCTAGCTTTATATCACTCAACAACTCTTTGAGAAATAAAACTCGGCTGCGTACAAGCGGAGCTTCTTCCCTCCAACTCTGTACAGCGTTACTACCACCCTCGTCGATTTGATGTACGTGGAAAAAAAGCTGATGGCGCGTTTTTCTTTCTTCAGCATGTCGCTGACAAGAGGCTCTTGAGAAAAAAAAAGTGGGAGGAGTAAAATATGACACAGAGAGGGTCTAACTCCTTCGAGGAGAAACGCACGGGTGATAAACAAAAGGTAACATAGGATGATAGATAGATGTAGAAGAGGGAAGTTTTGAGCGCGTCATTAATGCGAGACGTGAAAACGATATCCCATTTTTTTTACCTGTCCCTCTGGTTATTTCTTCGTCGAGCGTAGGTTGTATGTTAAACTTTGAAAAAAAAAATTTTTTTTCCCCATGGATTGATCGAGCGTATCGCTAACGTAATTGTCAAGAAAATATTTGATAAAGATTCTGATGTAACGTGGAAAAAATAAGGCATGTGAGAGATGTCATGTTGTAATACATCAAAGCAGAAATAAATTCATTCCGAATTCAAAGTTACGATTTTAATTATACTTTTCCCAGATATTACATCCCATAATAAATTTAATTGCTGAGCTGATCGTTTTGGATAATTGTGAAAATAAATTCTGACGACATTGTGACATTTGATCAAATATTACTTCAGAGTATTTAAGACAATTAATTCCTATAACCTAGCTGTAAAGTATTAATACACTGGATGTCTGACCATGCGTATGTTTTACTACTTAAAACACTGTAACTCCCAAAAGTGGTAGTTTACTGCTTGGTATGAATTCTCCACATTGAACCAAACATTTTTAAATCAAACTGATGAAAAACATTGTCAACTCAGACATTATGAGCAAATAAATTAAAATGGATAGTAAACTTTACGTCTAAAAATTTATCGGCTTCATTTACTAGCAACATCGCATCAGTAGCCAAACGGAAAATTGATTCTTCGTTAGACACAATAATCGAACCAACCACCAACACGATTTCTCTCTCGCGCTATTCTCTAATTGTCCTGACTTGATGAACTCGAGAATCGGCATCACGTGCCATTACTCATCGTCAAAGCATCCCGTTGCTCCGTTGTCACTGAAACCAAAAGCGCTTCTCTACTCTCACCACCAACAACCTCATCGAATCTACAGCCAAGCCTCTCACAAGCCCCACATATACTTACATAATCAGCAAGTTCCCCTTGTAAGTGCACCTTTGTGTGTCACACTGATAGGGTGAAGGGTTACATCCAAGAGTACGTCCGTTCTTAGCTCGGAATCGAGCGAGAGCATTCATGTAGACGACGACTCTTACAATTAAATCGCGAGAGCCTAGCCTGTGGTTCTTGCATCTGGCGCAATTCCAGTGTTTTCCGGGTGGGAGGGGATGCGAATCCCTCGGCCATAAATCGTCGGAAACAGTGGGGCAAAAGCCTAAAGAAAGGGAGCCAAGTGAACCGAGAGAAAAGGAGGAAGGGGGCGGGAGAAAAGGTTACACGCGAGGATTTCTCCTTTAATTGAGTTACTCGTAAAGTGTACTAGTCGAGCAATAGTTTCCAGTGTATGTTCCACTGCATCCATGGGCCGGCGTCAGCCGCAGGTGTGTCGTGTCTGAGAAAAAAAAAGAAAAGGAGAGAGGCCAGCGTCTTCTATCTGTATCTGCACCACGACCGAAGGGGCCTCTGGGATAGATGCTGCTTCTCTTCTTATTTTCCGCAATGCATTGGACCGTGCCTATAAATTATCGGCCACCATTCAGCTGTGCTCGTGCTCACACACGCATACGTTCCTATTCTCTCTCTCTCTCTCTCTCTCTCTCTCTCTCTATTTTACTTGGCTTTTTCTCTTTCGCTCTCTCGAGGCCGTAGGGAGTTTACTTTTTTTTTTTTTTTCGTTTTACGTTCGAGAGGAAAGTGCCGTAAGAGTTATATCCGTAGCCTCGGAGATGGATGAAGCCGATCGAATGATTAGAAAAGGTGTTTGCAATGGACGATTAAAACGGTTAACCAAAGCTCGAGCGTTCACTATTCTGTAGATCAAGCAAATCTACAGCTTTTTTTTGTAATTTTGTGGAGAAATAATTTTATCTCTGATAAATTTGTACAATCGTTGATTAACTTTGTTGAAAGTCATCTGTGTAGTATTAAAAAGCACACATGTTCGAGGGTTAATATACATTATTTTTTTAAATTCAAATTTGTATCTTTTGTGTGTCAGTGTTTTTATAAATATCCTCAAAGAAAATTCTATTCAGCAAAAAATAAAATTGCTCAGAGGGATTATTCACATTAATAATGCTTGTACACCGAATACCGTACAGCCAGATGTATTAAATTTATTCACGTGAAACAAAGTACTTGAGATATTTTACGAAAATTTTATTTGGTATGCAATCCATGACGAATGAATTTTGTTCAAACAAATGTTGTCCATTATAAAATACTGAAAGATGAAATAAATCTCAGTCGCGCAAAAAAAAACAGAAAATTATAAAATTCCGTATTCAACGTCTCATTTTGATTCCATCGAAACGACTTTTATATTCGCAGCAATAAAAGATCGTCAAGTAGAATATTTCGGTTTATTTTCATATTTTTTCGCAGCATAATAGCAACGTCGAAAGAGTTCGTAAAGTAAGAAACTCGTTTCCATGATGTAATGCAAGTTTGAGCTCCGCCTTGCAGGCTCACCACCCCATATTATATTCGCTCACGAAATAAAATAATATTCTTCCGAAAGGGAAATAAAGAGCACGATGATGCTCCCTCGAGACATTCACCTTTGAATTTATTATGCGTTCCCCTTCTTATACCCTTAAAAAATGAGGTAAAAAAATTTTCATCTCCATAAAACTGAGCAACCTAAAGAAATGCAATTCAGCCCACCATCGGTAACCAAGCGGATCGATAATGCCGAAGCGAAACGATGACGGATAAGCCATAAAACCGTCACGCCCAGGCCGATACTAAATGAATCACCTCTAATCGCCCGATCAAACAATCCCAACCGCGAGTCAAACGTCAACGATCTCATTTCAAATTCAAGCGTGTACAGTCGTGGCCAACGATGTCCTTCTCTTCCCCCTATCCCCTCAAAGTCAATCGAATTACAAAGAGGCCTTGGGAAGAAAACGCGCGCGAGAGCGATAATCG
The DNA here is from genome assembly GCF_036245765.1 of Copidosoma floridanum. Classification (NCBI taxonomy): domain Eukaryota; kingdom Metazoa; phylum Arthropoda; class Insecta; order Hymenoptera; family Encyrtidae; genus Copidosoma; species Copidosoma floridanum. The sequence goes on along the minus strand of NW_028321906.1, from coordinate 6,924,072 downwards.
TTAAATCATTCGAGGCAGCTCCAACGCCCCGACAGGGTGGCTCTCCCAGGAATACAGAGGCCTGATTGGATGGTAGCTGGAGCCCTAACTATCCTCCGATGACCGGCCGGTGCTGCATCAGGGATTTATGGGCGAGGGCGTTTTGACGACCTCATCTTCCCGCTTTCATTATCAACGCCCCCCGGGCAGCTTCCCTGTTACACCTCCTGATCACTTTACTGGGCTCTATATATTCATGCAGGACCATTGGATGGATCGATAGCTTTTTAAATTGCATGGCAAGTTTTTTGTACTTCATACGTCGTTTGATAGGCACATAAAGAATATTTCAGTGATAAATTTTTTTTTTTTTTCAAATGCTTGTTTGAGTTGGGTAAATGATCTGCCGTGAACGCCATTTTTTTTTCATTCGAATCTTACCGTGCCTGTGGGTAGGATACTTCATATTCACAGGGTGCGGGAAATTTTTGCTTAGCCAACTTATAATATTTCCACCTGTAGATGGCGAAGACAAATACTCTTTGTATGGATTCTATTTTAACTTAACAGGTGTACAGGTAATGTACGTATTTTATAAAGCTTGAATTTTGTCAATGTATGCTCCTACTTTTTCCGTCGTTTAAAAATTATATGATCGAGTAGGCAAATTGGTGTCATCGGATTCATTAAAAGTTATAGTACCGAGTAGCTGCAATGGAATACCAAGTTCCGAGTGGATTTAAGAGTTGATGTGGCTTTATGTGTTATAAAACTCGGGTATTTTATTCGATGCAAATATACCCTTCCTTTTCCACTCGTTATAAAGTTTTTTTAACTCGAAAGTTTTGCCTTTACCTTTAGTCCATCTATGTGTGTCTCCAACTCCGTAGTTATAAAGATACACTAATTACGAACTACGTTTGTTATATTAATGTCTCATTGACCAACTTTGTCGACGAGAGTCTTCGACCACCACAATCGAATAGTTGACATTTGTTATGATTAACAACCACTAAAACCATTCACTAGCTTTCATGTAAGGTGTTTTTTAAAAATTAGTTTAAGTTTTATTTTATCAAAAACAAGCAGCTCATCAGAGACTCGAAGGTTCCTCCAAGAGTTTTCGAAATAAGTTATTAGTACAAACACTAGTTACGCGTCAAGTCACGTGTTTCTAGTATTCCAATCTATATTTTTCATTAACGAATGAAGAAGACTTAAGTACATCTCATCCATTTTATCGATGCATCCGCACTAACATTAATCTTTAACCAACCTCGATCAAAAAGTTCCGTATCTTCGGCGTCCTAGTATTCAGAGCTTTTGTTTTCTAACCATGGACAAAGAAATAGAGAAACACCTGGAAATCCTGCGTTGCCCTTTTTTTTTCGCGCACCTGAAAATGAGGGGGTCAACGTAGAGCAAGAAAGACTCGTGAAAACAGTCGCGCTGAAAACACTCCCGATTCCCCTAAAACGGTGGGTGAAAGCTCAAAGCTTTCTCAAGTATAGAGACCTCGTTTCCCCTTTTTTTTTTCCCTGCCGTTGCGTCTTGGCCGTTTTCTCGAAACTCCAGCCGTGCGAATGGCCTCGCGGGGTACTGGCGTTGCCTTTAAAAACAATCGGAGCTCGTAAACAACGTCATTCCCAGCTCTTTATTCGCTCGGATGTTTTGTCGGCAACGGGAGCCCCCCCCCCCGGGTGGGGGGTACGAGACTCTAGCAACGTTATATTGTTATTTTACACCAGGACCATTTATTACCGAGTGCCCTCCGGGCGATGAGGGGGTTGAGCTTATCGGCTGCTGCTGCTACTACTGTATGGTATGGAAAGAAAGCTTGACCTTCTAATCATTGACTTCTCCTTTTTTTTGCTCACTTACAAGCTTTGCCTCTTTGGATTTTGCGTCTGGCTTTAGTTTTGTCACAGCACTAACATCATAGACTTGTTTTTGCTTTTTCACCCCCCGTTCTCAATCAAGCACGATATTGCAAATCTAAATTTATAAACGATGTGCACTGATGGATACTGTTGAATTAATTTTATTTTCTTACTTATGAATAATATGAATCAATAGTAAGTAATATTGAAGAACTCTGATTACGACGAGCAGCGAAGAGCAAAGATACTCTCCCGTTGCGTTTCCGAGTAATGGAGAGTGAACCGTATACTAGGCACCATATCGATCTCAGAAATAAAGCATCACCGCTCCGTGGTAATAAAGACAGAGTGCAGCTCCCGGGGACGCACTCTCCGGCAATTTCGTGGGATATTCGCGGGGAACCTGATCGCACTGGAAATTTCGTGTTACCATCGACGAAAATGCAGTAGGGTTGCACGGGAAGGGGAAAATAGTCAGCGATCGTGCAGGCGTGTACATACGCAACAGCGGAAAATAAAAGGGCAGGTGAGGAGGGGGAAAAAGCCACGACAAGCTTTTCCCATCGCACTGGGTGAAAAAACAAGGATGCGTCCTGTGGGACTTGGGGCGTGTGCGGCAACTTTTACCATGTGTATAGTTGTCTGGTACTGCCATACGTGGTATTAGAGCTTTTTTTGTCTATATAGAGAAGAAAAAATTTACAGTTCATGATTTGATTTTACGATACATAAATGTGTGGCTTTGAAATTTTTTTTTTGAAAATTCGCAAATAGATTTTTAAATGGTTCATGATTCGCGTGAGTCCACTCATGAATGAGCGGAGCAATACAAGTATTATTATTATTATACCTCACGTTTTTTATAGTGCGTTCATGAAAAAACAAAAACAAAAAAAAAAGATAATTAAGAAAAAACTGAAAAAGCTAGGCAGGGCAAACACGATGGTGCTTAGAGTTTGATGGGCGCGATGAACCTCGACGCGTTAAAAGGGAGCCTCTTGCAATCAGGCGAAACGTAATTATTAAGCCCAGCCAGAGAGGGTTTTCTAGCGTAAATATACTTCGATCGCCGTGGCGCAAGCGCTTGGAGGCTGGGATCAGAGGACATTATTATGCTATCGCTTCCTCTATGTTTCGCTGAAAAAAACGTGAAATTTTTATCCGTTCTAAAGATTTCCTGATGCTTTTGATTCATTAAATTATTTTTATAGCAGCACATTTTGCATACGGATTCACAAATATTGACTATTGGTCGTAGAGCTTTCAATTTTTGGCTATATCATAGACTCTCACGCTGTTCCTTTCTCAATAAACTGCTTGCGATTACGTTAAAACATCCCGAAATACATGAATATTCAGGGTGCAGTCATATACGCAAGCTTGTCTACAAAAAAAAAATAGTACTGATTTTTTTCTTATAACGAAAGGGTTTAGATTGAAAATATTCGTGACATCAGGAGTTCCTGCAAGTCAAGACTAATTAATACAAAGTATCAAAATCTTGCTGTGAGTATTACTCTCGATTTCTTGTCAAAAAATCTTGATCGTACTCTCAAATCATAATTTCTTCGGAGGTATAATTTAAAACCTCCATAGGTGATATAATAATAGTAATACTACAATCAACATGTACGTACCTAGCAATTGTTTGCAGTGTAATTTTGAACATGAATACATTGCAACAAAAACAGTTGAAACAGTATTGGAAAAACGTGAAAGTGTTTCTCTACTGCGCGTATCATTGGTTCGTCCACTGTGCTGACTATGAACGAAAAAACAAAAAACAAAAAAGAATAGGAAAAAAGGAACGAAAAAATGGGAATGTTTATTCTCAAAAGCCGTAAGGGAGGCCCCCCACTGCTGCTGGAAGGAAATTAATGCAGACCGTGAGGTGATAATAAATCTCATCTCGTCGCTGCGTGGACATTCCAAGCCTCGAAGCGACGTCACGAGGCTCGCGAATAACCTGCTCCCTTCTCGCTCGATGAACAGCCTCCTCTGACCTCTTCCTCAGAACCGTCCCCCTCTCCCTCGCCTTTTCTTTGCTTGGTTTTTTGTTTCCCTACTTTTTTCATATTCTTCTCAACGGATGCTTTTTTACGGCCACGTTTTATTGAGGCCGCAGTGAGAAAACGGAAAGTAGGAGGATACGTTTCAATAAAAATTGCTTTTTATCGCTGCGGGGATTCCCCCGAGATGAATGTGAATCAGCGTCGCTCCTCTAATCCTCGCGACAAATCCTCGATTCGAGCTCCGAGCGGCCTATACTCGTGTGCAGGGTTCATTTGAATCCGGAACAATCGTATTTTCATCCAAACGATAAAAGCCTATAGTTCTCATAAATATTGCTCACACAAAAGAATATAAGCCCCATAGTCCCACCAGATACGCACGACCATTACTATTGTTCCACGCTGTAATCCACTTAAAGTTTCACCGCAGTATTTTACACGGAGAGCAACAAATGTTTTCAAAACCGAAAAATATAGGACCAAGTCGCGCCTTAACGTCCCCAATTACCGAGCCATAAATTTAACGGCGAGTGCCAAGTTTGGGGGGTCAAAGTTTCCTGCTCCCATCAACGCCTTCGGACAACGCTACTAGTGGAGCTTGCAGCTCGAAAGAGCTTCCAAAAATCCCCAAGCTCAACGTAGCGCTTGACAATTTAAAAACAACAGCAGCGGTACGTCTTCGAGAGAAACGCACCCCCCCGTCGCGCCGTAGATTCAGCACTTTTGCATCACCGGTGACGCTGCGTTTGCAAAAGCGTTTATCGAAAATCGCAGCAATAACAACAAGGACGAAACAACGGTGGCAACGGTATAAACGTAGGAGACGCCCACGTATGTGTAGGTGAGCGGCTCGCGCTACAATTCACATTGGCCAGCGTGTGCTCTCGCTCGGTAATAATGGCTAAAACAGCACTTGGACCTGGATTGAGATTAACGCGGTGGAATCGCGACCGGTTCCCTCCCACCCTTCGCTTCTGAATTAACGATATTGCACTGGTAATGCGATATGCTGGCCAGAATCGTCGTAATCTCCCTGTACGGGTGCGGGAGGTGGGGGGGGGGCGAGGATGTTCGGGCGATCGAGCCGGTGGGCGAACGTGAAATATGGCTCGCTTTCAAAGACGCATTGTTCGAAAAGAGAGAGAGGGAGAAAAGGGGGCGGGAGGAATGGGTCACGGTGACTGCCGATCGAACTGACCTTAATCCTCCTTGCGCTATACGGGCGACTGAGTATTTTTACCAACTGATTATGTGCACATCCTCATTTCCCGTCCACGTTATAGTTTCATTTAAATAACAGTGGTCGAGCTGACGTATATACCCAATGGACGACAAACGCATCGCGACATCACACATAGCACTTGTCAGCGGATAATGTGTACACCTCGTGCGAGCGAGGGAGGCCAACGCCCGGTAGTACATAGCAACGGCAGCGGCCCTAATGGCAGCACTCAAGACGCAATATCGCCGCATAAATATTGTAGACGCCTGCGCGTCGACCTCCGGCCGGGTGGTAGTCTTTTTTTTTTTTTTTTTTTTTTCAAGACGATGTCGACTTGCGCCCAGCCGAGGGTCTTTCTTTTTGCTTCGTCCCCCCCAGGGATTAGAGTGTACCGGGACGAGGGAGGGATTATCAAATATCTATCTTGTTTTTTGCTGCTCCGGCTCTGCAGTGTGCTTCGCGAAGTTTGCGGAAGGAGATGCCTATCGACTCCCCCTTTGGCCGCTGCTGCGTCTTCGTGGTAGGGCTGCTAGAGGTGGCGGCTGGGATAAACTTTATGATTAAGGTACTTTCCGAGTCGAGGCCGATAGACTTCTCGTTTCGCAAATTCAGCTCGGCCTTTGGATCGATTATTTCCGGTTGAGATGTACCGCATTTGTTGCTCACCACGCGCTGTTGATTGTATGTACCTGCACACGAGGTGTTTGAAGTTTTTTTTTTGTTTTTTTTCAAGGGTCGTGCGTGCAGCAGTATTGTTTCTTTTACGAGGGCGCGGGTGAGCGAAGGTAACGTTGTTTATGTGGAAATAAAAATGAGCGAGTATGGAGAGCAGCGCGAGCGTATCCCGCGAAAAACTGCAGGGGAGCTGAAAGGGAGGCCGTTTGGAGGTGCACTCTCAAAAATTGGCTGCCCGGGTCGGCTATTTTTATTTTACGCCTCGCGACACCCCTACCCGCAGCACGCAGGAACGCGAACGCATGATTTTTCGGGTTACGACTCGCTTTTTCCTCTATTTCTTTGATCATGTAGTCTCGCAACAGCGGCATGTTTGCTTTTGAAAGTTTTCCGCTGATGTTCTTTCTGTCTCTTGCCACAGGGACGTGTCAGCTCAAAGGGTGTACCGTGTAATTTTGTTTCCCGTGGAAACTTGTCATGGTAAACATTTCCATGGCTTGTCCGATCCAGATCCAAAGTTTGTGCGCATCGTGAAGCAAAGTTGTCATTAAACGACACAAACCAAGGAGTAAAAATAACTTTCCGAAATACACGGTCATTAGTATCGGAAGTGGATCTCGTTTCTCATCTTCTACATGGAGCCACCGTAAAGTGTATCTTCGCACGCGTAGCCGCAAAAACTCTCGAGGATGTTCACTTTTTGCGGGTGTGCACGCGAGCCGGGGAAGAGGAGGAACATGCTCAGCGAGCGACTCTTCGCGCCTCATTAAGCGTGGATCAGGAGCACCGGAAGGACGTGGAAAAAAAAAAAAAAAAAAAAAAAAAAATGCGTCTAGAAACCCTTGTACCGCGACACGAAATTGTAAAATCGATGGACTCCGCTAGTACATGCGTATGCACGGTTTTGTGTGTCTGACCAATTTACCATACTTGACAAATAAGGATTTTTAAAGGTATAGCCAAATAAATATTGACATGCTAATTATATTTTTATTAATAATCATTAAAATAAATAAATAACGATGCTTAACTGTTATGTGTGAAAAAATCAATGAGTAATGGGTGGGTATTTACTTAAAAGAGAAATTGTGTTGTCCGATTCAATCAGTTATTCGGTGGTCCATCCCACTCAATGAATCCGGCACTTTAAACGAAATCATCACACAGGGGGTGCGGGTAAACAGCAGTCATGGATGCACACACGTTCCACTTGAGAAACCAAAAGATAACAAGAAACAAGTCGAGAGCAACATAACGGTCCTTTGAATCCCATTAAACTGCACCACCGCGATTTTCATTAAGCCACAATATTTGCGTGAGAATCCGTCAAAACGAGGGGGGGGAGGGAGCGTTTGCGCTGTTTTCCTGAAATGAGATTCGTCCGCGTACAACAATCACAGCTCGCGTCCCTCGAAGAGCTGCTGTGAGCTAACGGCACTCGTCGTTGCGTTTATTTGGCGGATATACATGGTTACGCAGCAGCCTATCGATTTTGCGTGGTGCCACCCCTGTTTCCCTCTTTCGCTATACCTCTCTCACTCTTTCTCTTTGTCACTGTGCCTTTGCCAATTATTTTCAAGAGAGGACCGTGCTTCATAGTCTATATAGGCTAGGCCGCTTGTTGCCGCGTAATTTCGAGCTTGTGTCATGTGCACTCGCACCCCCAACCACCCATGGGTGAAGGGTATCTTTATTACGTTACATGCGATCTCTGAAATAAAATGTACCCTTGATAATGTCGTTATTGCACGTATGTAATGAAACGATTCGTTTTAACGATTTGATTTTTTTTTTTTTTTTTTTTTTTGTTCAACAGGAATCGATGTACCAACTGGTTGTATCAAGATTCCGTACAAAAATTTTAACGATATCAACGAAACAGATCTGGGATTTAAGCACAAAAGTTTGGACTTTGCACCACTTGTTATTATGCAAATGAGGTAAGAATACATTTATAAATATTATACTAATTTGCTTTGTTGGATGATGTTTTCAAAAATGAACATGATAGCAGTCAAAGTCAATGATAGTTGAAAAGAGAAATCTTGTTCACAATGATAAAACTGTATAGGTTAAAACGTCATGTATATAACCATGAATCATAAATAACCTTCATTATCGACTATATACGTGCTTGTTATCGTGAATAAGACATGAGACTTGGTGTTTCCTCTTTGCCTACAACGATGCATCATGCATTTATCTAGGTAATAATAACAAGCACACGCTTACTACTTTCGAAACTTTTTAAAGACTAATTCAAACATAATATAAATAAAATCATGATTAGAGATACATTTTTTTTTTCTTTTTTTTTCACTCAAGGCATCTTTGTAACTAGGGGAACTGTAGGTTTTGATAATAAATAAATCATACCATTCATAATTAATGTGCACTTTGTATTATTAATCGAATAATTTCACTGAAAGTTTCAGTACATCGGAAAGTGCCAACTGAATTTTCATGAAAAAGTTGGCAACAAAACTTTGGCAAGAATTACAACCCTTTCCCGTAGCTATGTACTTAAAAAATAATCTAATTAAAGTACAGCAGCGTCATACAACTACCAAGTTAACCAAGCTTATTAAAACACCAAAGTCTCTCCTTCCCCATAGTACAGCTCTATTATTTTCAAAAGAGGGACAAAAGGAAAAAATTCGTGTCGTCCTCTCAAATAACACGCTACACGATAAACTTGCGCACTTTATGAACTCATTAATTCGTAGCAAGTGCGAAGAGGAAGAAGGGAAAAAAAGGATAAGATAGGGACTAAAAACTACCCTGGAATAAAGCGCGAGTTATTGCGCGTAGTATGTATATATGGATGAAAGTAAAACAGAAAAAGTGAGGAGGAAAAAAAAGCGAGCGAGCGAGAATAGAAAATATGATGAGAAGGAGTACGGGGAAAGGGAAAAGGAAAGTTCCTTGAAAGCGAGAAGGGCCGCTTTTCCATTGGCGGTGGCAACGACGAGGGCCCAAGACCGAGGGGCGAGATTCCCGAAGCTGCGGCGACAAATCCCCGCGTTATTAAAAGTCGCTTTCCGTTGGCGCTTCGGCTTACCCTAGGAATTTTCACTGACTCGCGAATTCCCGGCCACTGCGTCCCTTCTGTTTCCCACAGGCCGTACACTTTAATCTCCAACTTTGCGCTTTCTAGCCACTTTCATTGGCCTTTCCTTAGTTTCACTTTGGTGAAATATTTATTAACTGCGTGTCCCACGAATTGATCGTCCTGAGGATCGCCTGACAGCTTTGCCGTTGTGCAAATGTGAAAAACCTTCAAAAATTACAACTTTATTCGTTTCAATAAAAATTCCATGAAATAACTAAAGTAACAGTTATTCCTCAAAAAAAAAAAAAGAAGATTATTTTTAACCTGATAGTTTCAATTAATACAAAATATAATTGATAACATTGAATCACGGGTCTTTAAAAATAAAAGACTTTGATTATTAATTTTTGCAATTTAAGTACTGTGCTAATAACCAAATTCCAAGTATTTGTACCTTTACGCTTGATTTAGAATGGTATCGACTGACAGAAATATTCGTTGTCAGGAGTTAAGCAACAAGCATTTACCGTTTAATTTGTACTGCTGCTTTTAATCAATTTTTAATTAACGTCATATTAATTAAAGCATATTCGAATAAAGGGACTTTATCCCCTCGGATAGTTTGAATATTTTACAACCAATTTTACAAATCACATAATTGAGTGAATAGAATCATTATTTATCATAGACGTAATTCTACTGAAATGTTTAGCCCAAAACATCCCAACGGTACAACAAAGGGACCATTCCCTTTACCTATTCATCTCTCGCATCAAAGCCTTTAAATTCTGGCATGCCTACAGAGTATTTGCAATCAATGGTTAGGTCATCAGGCCACACACGTTGCGCGATGTATACGCACTGCCGTGTTAGCCCTCCCCCAGACCTGAATGCTGATTCTAACCTCTGCTTATTCTCTTCAAACGCAGAACAGTTATGTGCAGCGTTACGCGTTGGCTGCACACATACACAAAATTTATCAATAGCATTAAATCTACGTATCTACCGAGTATAACGCACTCGCGCACACATACACGGTTGGGGAAAATTATCGATAGTCAAGACATTGGAGAAGCCAATATTCGAAAATGAAATTCTTGCCTGCGTGTAAAGAGCACACACGTATGCAAGGCCCACAAAGGGCACGTGTGATGTGGCAAACCCTTACATGCAGATACAATGAAACCTCTCTCGTGGTGACTCGATATAGGAACTTTCGAAACAGTACTGCCGTTTTCTGTGACAAACTATAAATTGATTTTGTCACAAGTTAGCGCGTGCGTGTCAACTGGCAGGTTGTTTAATTCTGATTATAAATCTCGATTTTCTCTATGCTATATTATGTGCCCAATGAATTTAATTTTGGTTCCTATGTCTTACTCGTTTTTTGTAAAATGTATGATCACTTAGCAAATTCTTTTTTTTCAAATTAAAATAGTTTGTATTTCCTTAAAGTGAGATTTTTAGTCTTGAAATATTTGTATGTCTCCAAAACTGAGACTTTGTACTCACTTGGATATTTGTCTTCATATATTTCAGCTTTGACTTGTGCTGACATAATCTTTCATATATTTCCTTATTTTTCTATTTCTCAATCCTACTTTCATGCATTTCTTTTTGTACCCAAGTCTCAATATCTCCAAGATTGTGTCAATATCTCTGCCTCCGATGTCAATACTAAAAATGTAAGGGAAAATGTACAACCTTATATGCGAGAATGTGCAGAGAGAATTTTGAGAGAAGTGAGAAAAATGTGGGGAAGACCGGATGGATAGGGGAACTGAGAGTTACCATATATTATTTGACGTGATCCCAAGATGACATAAAAAAAAAAAAAAAAGAAAAAAAAAAGAATTTTTCGTTATTTTGTGGAGGAGGAGGAGGAGGACTCTTAAAACAAGACGAGGGAAGAGTATTAAAAGGATCAAAACGTGTACAGAATACAAGATACACATGTACGCGTTGTCCTGTGTGAGCACTGCCAAAACAATCTATTACCTGATCGGGGAAAGCCAGCCGATTATTTTTTATGAGACAACTTTCGATCAGGGTGTACAAATCGATAGGGAATGCGATAATATACAATCGAAGAAACAAAAAAGAAAGAAAAAAAAAAAAGAATAGAAAACAATAAAGCACGACAACGCCACTGACAATTTGTCAAGGGATGTATAGACAGGCTTGAGATAAAAATGCCTTTTCGGTCGTTTTCACGAAACTCAGCGAACCGATACACATACACACAGATGTATCCGTAAGCGTTTGAGAAGGCAGCGTCAGCGTATATACACACGGAAAGTCAAGAAAGAAAACACGAAAGGAACTCGTGTAAGTTTCACGCGGGAGAGCCGAGCAGCAACAAATATCACTCGCACCCTTGCAGTAGTCAGAGTACAATTCTGTGGCAATAGCGAGTGAAAACAAAAATTTACGAGCACCCTTTTTTTTCACTCTATCTTCAAGCACCGGCTCAAGACCCAAGAAAGACAGAAGAAAGACTCTTTTTTTTTTTCTTTCTCATAAGATTGGATTCACCGATTTCGACCAAATCATTCTCCGTGTTTCTTTTTATATCGGGGTCAGGCTTCCGGTAGTCTTCTTCTCGATGCACTCTCGGTGACGACAAAGTCCGTACGGCTGGTATAATCGACAATCTCTCCATAGAGTGACAGAAACGTCTATTAAATTATACCAGCTGGAGATGAAATCTAACTCCAGTCTTGGCTCATGTCAAAACTGAGTTTATGCAAAATAGCATCCCGTGTATATGTTCATGGCTGCGATATCACTGATTACACCCACTTTGTGATATTACTTAAGTATTTATGTTGATGGATAATTTACAAGGAGCAGTATATAAATATTGATAAATTATTGCTTTGGACGTTTGTCAAATACTGCCATCGATTTCAAAAACCTCAAGTATAATGAGCTCGTACGAAAGTTCCAATTAATTGAAGTGACGCAATTCATAACTAAGCTATACAAACTTCATCCCAATAAATTCTTTCGGAACTTTTCACCCGCAAAATCTCGACCAATTACCTAACTTTCAAAAGAATTTCTGCTGCACCATAAAGGGAACGAGAAAGAGAGGGGGAGGAAAAAGAAAAACCATACAAAGGTAGCTCTAGTAAATGAAGAAGAAAGAACCGTAAGGGTGAAAAACGAGGAGGGAAAGAGAGGCAGAGTACTGTGATGCAAGCTAAGCTGGGGGGGGGGGGCAGTCTAAGAGCGAAGGGAAAGAGGAAAAAAAGGGGGTAATTGATACAACTTTGGTTATGGGATTAAATCGAGCGTAAGGAAAACCAGGAAAGTCACGGCTGCTAAGGTAAAAGGTTCTTCCAATTAATTTTCCATTCTTTCTGTGATGCACACTTACACTCAACCAAATTCATGCACGTACGCACTATAGATTCGTACACTTGATTTCTCTTTTCTTTCCAGCTCAAAGGATTAAACAAAAAAAAGAAAGAAAGGAAAATTTTAAAAAAGCACAGAGCCAACCAAGACAATCAATAAAGGGGCGAGGGGGGAAAAACGAGAAAGAAAAAAGGAATTCGTGCGAATCGAACTTTCAATCTCTGGTACATACTCTGTCTCTCTTTCCACGGTAGAAGCAATCGCTTCCATTAACTTAGCTCTCTCTCTCTCTCACTACATCCCCCTACCCCCCAACTTGCTAGCTCTCGTAGTACTTGGTTTGTTCAACACTCTTACAGTATTCTCGGGAATTCCCGGTGACTTCCTATTCTCTCGTCGAGGCTCCTGCCGCTGCATAGCCAGAGCTTGGAATATTAGCAATAGAATTGCTAATCCAACTATAAACACCCGCGATCCAAACGAGGGAAAGAGAACGAGAGGACGGAGAAGCCAGAGCCTCCCTTATCTGTTCTTCTGCTCTTCTTATTTATTCCACCCACTTGCTCTCTCTCTCACTTACCTTTTCAACTATCTCCAGGCAACTCCTTCCTCGCCTTATCTACCTTTTGCTAGCTCCGTGCGTTACCCTTTGGAATCCGCTTGTTTCTATTTAAGCGAAGCAGAGGAGTAGAGCAGAGAGCTCAGACCCAAAGGTCTGAATGTCAATGTAATTTATATTGAGCTTCCCTCGATTGAATTTAAATCGATCTATTTACGGGTCTGCGCTCTCGGCTCGAAAGAAAATTCAAATTAGTGCTAACCTCCTTTCCACCTGCCGTACTTCCGTACCTGGTGATAGTAGTCTCAAGGTATCCGGTTGTTTTCCTTTGTGAAATAGTTATGAGAAGGGGCCGAGAGAGAGTGAGAACTCAGGTACCTTACAGATAAATGGAGATACGCTGCTGGACTGACTGATGTACTGACTGACAACAAATAACGGACCATCAGGTGTCTGACAAAGGTAACACCGATGTTGGGGCTCTGATCGAGTGAACGAAGGGAAGAGTAAAATAAATAAAACTTTCGTGAAGACCATTCGAGGATCATTAGCACTTCACCAAGTTCGATAATGTGTTTGGCCTTCGGACTCCAGGACAATAGATCACTGAGCAGCAAAGACCAACTCCTGCGTGGTATATCACTTGAGGTCCCACCCATACAAGATTTATTATACCGTTCCAGGCTTTACCAATATTCATGCCTCCAAGTTCCGAGCTCACTTATGACGGCAAGAATGAGATACGTTTATCACCCTGATTTTTCTTGTCAACCGAACCTTATTAATTTTCGTTTGCCCTTATGCGTACGTTTGACACGCTCAATTAAATCTCACTGATGGCTTTAACATACAGTCGAATTATCGACTCACTCGTTCAACCGTACGCGGTAACTGGACGAATGAATGCGTTAAAATACGAGGGGCTGAAATCAGTGAACCATGTCAACGTATGGTCAGACAATTCAGCCTTAGCTACTTTACATATATTCTACAGTGGTAGTACATCTAAAAATCGGAAAAATATGTTGTATTACATGTAGTAAAATTTCAATAACATTGTAAAGTCAGGAAATTCTGCACCAAGCGTACAATTCCTCATTCAAGCCACGTATAAAGCCATTCACGGTAGACAAGCTTTTTTTAGCTGTAAATTGTATTCATTAACTATCACGCGTAGCCTCGAGCCCATAAATAAGACATGAAATGCTGCGGGTGCGCCTCCGGCGTTGGTGCACTATCGAACAATGGCTCGCCTCGTGTCCCAGTTACCCTTTTTTTTCAACCAGATCTCGTTCCAATACGCAGATACAACGAGAGTCCACTGTAATTTTCAGACCTACAAAAAACCCTTGGAAATTTAAATGCACCACCTACTGCTATTTTTTACCCCCAGTGAGGTGATTCGAGGTCCGAGCCATCAGCAGCCTCGAGTTTACGCAGAAGAAGAGAGGGAGGGAAGACAATGCCGCTATGCATTTCAATCGGCTACTTAAAAGCTCCGTTGGGCGGGGAGCAGGTGAACTGGTGCAGCGGTAGTTCATTGGTACAAGAAACATTATTTCCGGCAGCAGACTACGTGTAGCTTACGACCCTCGTGTTTTCCCGAATAGTTGACTATATATACTACAACTACTGAATTATATTCGTTATTTTAAAGGGATATTACGGCAGGGTAGGGCTGGTATAACGTAAGGTTATAGCTCTGAACTAAGATTAACGATTCCTTGACACTTAAATTTCCGTCTTTTGCTGGAAATACCTTCTGCTTTACGGTGTACCTTTAACCATTGTTATTCCGGGCGGGGGTTTGACTGCTTGGCTGCAATGAAACTTTAATTGCAAAGTCTGGAGTCTACTGGTATGCGAGTGATGCTGCAGCGATGATTCGACTGCCACAGATTATTGGGTGAATAATGAGTACATCAATTATTTTATTTAGATTCAAAAAAAAGACAATATTTCTGAAAGCAAAATAATGTGAATATTGTAAATAGTGGACTGATCATCCGTTATCACTTTTTTCAGTGTAATCATCACCTTCCGTCATCGTTGTATGTATAGTACAACAAAATGCATTTGAACTTATTACATGGGCTCAGAAATAGATTACATTTGCAATTGAAAGCGATGGGCTTGAGAATTTTTGCCTTCACAGAAAGTTCATCCCTCGGAATGAATTTAATTCCCACCTTTTTTCCATAACGAACGCTCTGTAAATTCAGCGCGCGTACTATTGCGTTTCTATGGAACATATATGTTACTTTTTTTTCGCTACCACCAATTCCACACTTTACACTCGTGTTTGAAAAAGCTCAAACGTACTGTATCATTTTTTTTTGTCTCAAATTTTCATATTTGACGGTTTCACTGAAATTTCCTTTCAACTAGAACTCGTACGCAAAAAAGTTCTCCCGAAAATTTAACTCATCCTGTAAAAGACTAATTCCAGTCCGTAGTTGCAGTTGATTTTTGCACACACCACCGCGTTTCACGAAATAAAAAGAAAAATACATTGTACTGCTCTAGTACTGAACAAAATTAATTCATCCCTCCCATGAATCATCTCACGCGTGTAACGAATTCTTGTGTACAAATTGTAAATAATTGTAACTATAAAGTAATCGTTCAAATGCCACGAGGCTTCTCGTCTCG
This sequence comes from Copidosoma floridanum, assembly GCF_036245765.1. NCBI lineage: Eukaryota > Metazoa > Arthropoda > Insecta > Hymenoptera > Encyrtidae > Copidosoma > Copidosoma floridanum. The sequence goes on along the minus strand of NW_028321906.1, from coordinate 6,908,678 downwards.
TCTCGTTTGGTCCTATCTCAATATTTATTCATCGAGACCGTCTCGTGTCTTCTAGAAGAAGGTATTGCACACAGGCATACTCTACAAGGACACCTCTTATATTCTCAATCCACAGAAAACCCAGACATTTCAGCTACCTTTCGAGTTTCGAGGCCAGTAGTATAATACACGCGGGTGCCAGAGCCATGGAGGAAGCGAATCCCCAGGGTGAAAAAAAGCCAGCCATTATTCCCAATAGCTATTCAGCCGAATGTTAAATGGGCACCGAGAATACACAACACGATTCGCATCGTCGTACGGGGAAGTCATCATTTGCCCCGTAACTTTTGCTCCTGTCTTCCTCGTTTTATCTTTTTTTTTTCCCCCACCCATCCTTTTCATGTGGACTATTTCACCCGTGTCTGCTTTTTTCCACTTCATCTTGCCACCTCGTTTCGCCACAACTACTCTTCCATTGTTGAAGACCTCACACGCTGCCTCCTTCTCCAGCTCCTCTTTCTCATCCAACTCTCCGACTGCTGTTAACGCACTACCCTTTTTTCTTTTCTCTCGACTCCCACCGCCGTTGCACCAGTACCCGTAAACACACGACATCACACGCTCGTTTGATTATATTTTTTCCACCACATAATATTCTAACCCCTTTTTTTTCACGACAGAAAAGCAAAATAGTTAAAAAAAAAAAAAAAAAACAACTATCGATGCGAGTCAAAACTTATTTATATTTTTCCTCCTCGGGGGCAAAAACAATTTCCATCAGCCCATTATTCGCATCTTGGATGTAATATGGCCCGAGTAATTGAATACGACCATCATAACTGAAATGTCCTACGAGAGGACGACGAGAGGGTGTATATACCTTGGAAGTGCTGAGCAGGCCATCGGCCTACATTGGTGCGTGCGCCTTCATCGATAAATGAATTATCGTCGGAATAAGGGGTAGGAGGAAAGGCAATAGCTGCACAGTCGATACACGAATGGGGTGTACAGCGATGGGGGGGGGTGTCCTCCCTCTCTCGCAGAGGAGCGCACAAATTCACGGCATGACGTCGTCGTCAGCCACATAGCGACAAGACCTGCATTACAAGTTAAAGGCAGAGCGCGGCGTACTGTCTCTCCTCCTCTGTTCTCGCCATTTGGCGGCTATATATCTGCACGCGTACAACGGAGCAGCGCGTAATTGACAGGTCAATTTTGTAAATGGGCGCGTCGACGGCGAAAAGCTTGAATAGAGGCACATATGTGTGCTCTCCTGCATAGACACAAGTGCATTTCTGTTGACTCCCGTGTGTATATATACGCGCGCGTACGCTGAAACAATGGTAACTATGTGTGGGTGTACGTGTGTCGTCATGTTGACTTTCACGTAATTCAATTCATTTTTTTAAAAAACCTTTAGTTCACCATAGTACATGGCAGTCGAGGTAATTTTTTATTACCTCATTAGTCGGCTAATTTTTCGGATAATCTAGGGCAATTATTTTTTGTGCTTGCACGTCAATCTACGTTGTCCAAGCTGTCACTTTGCGTCGCAGGTACTCGCGTTCGCACAGATGTGGCTTCTGTTTCGACGAGAAAAATTATGAAATTATTTCCGTTTGATGGTGAAATGGAGGTAATCATAAGGGTAAAAATAAACAAAAAAGAGGGAGCTGGATAAAGTAAACCTATTTGTATGAAGACACGCATCTAGTTTTTCCTACTCTTTCCAGCCGCTGGTCTGTTATAATTTTGAAGGTGGAAATAGAGGACTACGTTACACAGGCTACCATCTGTTTCTGGTCAAAGTATATTAGTCATTTGTCAAAAACAACAAAATAACACTTGCCCAGGCTACACTCTACTTCATCAACATATGTTCTTACGTTTTCATACCACGTACTCGTTTACGTCGGTACTCGGTGTGCATGTATACTTTTGCAATTTACGAAATCGCATAAAAATTGCACGCCTCTTTTTCGAGGTTTGCCATCGGTATAGCTGACACGTCCCGAATTATGTCGAATAAAAATGTCCAACGTGATCGCGTTTCCATATCACGGGCCCACCCTACGCTTCGGTCGTATCTCTCAGTGGGAGGTTAAAATTGCTATCGCGATGAGTCAATGGTCGGTTCTTCGTTTCTCAGATCACGTACACGAGCGAGGGCATTCGTTCCCGAGAGAAAAATATATTAAAATTCCAGCAATTTTCATCGCTTATTATTGCGGATGGGTGGTATTTGTATGTTTTAACTACTAGTTTTGTAGTAAAAATATAATCAGTTTGCTCATCGTCGTCAAAATTGAATTGGAAACAAATAGTTTGAACGCAGCTATTTATAATGAGCAAGTTTTCAGGAGATGTACACGTACAAAAAACGAGAAAAAAAAAAAAAAAAAAACGCAAAAAACGGATACGAAGAGGGTGAGGAAAGGCTAAGATGGGCTACGCATTTCACATCGGAATTGCAAATGCAATCACCGGGATAAAAATTGGCTGTCATTCGATGCGCAACGAAAGCGAGAAAGAGACGGATTGCGTTTGGTGCCTATGTGGTGGTGGCGGTAGCTACGAGTTACAGTGGAGAGGGAAAACAGGACGAAAAGCCCGGCGGCGGTGAAGAAAGGACTTTCCCTTCTTTGCAAACTCTCGGAAGGAAGATACGGGAAAACTGCTAAACGCATCCGAGGATCGATTTTGAAAAGCTCGACGAGTTTTTTACTCTTGACGGTTGTAAGGAGCGGTGTGAAAGTCAGGAAAGTCGTTACGATTTCAGTTACAAATGTCAGTAGAACGAATTTTGTTTTGGCCTCACTTGGTATCTCATTATTTTTAAATTAGTAAATAAAACGATCAACAGTAAAAAGACTCTCTCGCAAAACCGTGTGAAAAGTTGTCTCTTTGAATCGCTGTATCGCAGACTTTGAAAGTATGTAATTAATTTCTTTTTCGTCATAACACGATGAATTTACAATGAATTTCCTCGCGGAGGACGCGCTAAACTCTTAATTTCACGAAGCGCTAAAACGCTTCCGTTATTTTCTCGACTCCCGCAATTTTCCCTCAATTTATCACTTTGTCCTCCGTTAAAATTCACTTTGCCCCTCATCGGAAGATGAAGAATTCAAGCTTAACGGCAAAGAAAAGCATTATTAGGCTTCACTGTCCGTCGAACATGTACTATTCGCCGTTGAGCGAAGCATCAGGAAGTTTGCCTTCGAGGCGTACGTTTACCGTGTTAGTTAATTACAGAGTAGCAAAAGATCTTAGGTAACGACGATGCCGAGTCGAGAAGAAGCCTCTCTGTGGTGTCAATCGGAAGAGTAAGGGGAGCGACGGTGGCACACATCCTCAGTCAGCTCTGCAGTAAATAGAGACACAAGGCAGTGCATACAGTTAGCTCCGAGCCGAATGAATTTTAATAATGCACTCACGACTGTGCACGGCTACCGAAAGGAGGTCGCGCGTTATCGGCTGCGGTGCAACAGGTGCAGCAGAGTAGGAGTAGAGTTTGGGGGAAGGAGGGAGGGTGTGGCAAGCAGAGACTACAAAGTCGTCACGATTTCGTTGCCACGGATTACACGATGTCACGTGGTGTATTTGTGTGCTTGCCGACCGACTTTCGCGGCAGCTCTGCCGCCGTTGTTGCTCGTAAAGATGTAGGTCGAGTGCTTTAGTAGTTGTAGCTATAGTAGCACCAACAGCAGAGGATTAACTCGCTCCGTTGCGTGGCTATTTTTTTTTTTTTTTTTCTTTCCTCCCGAACGGCTTTTGTGGGCCGTTTAAGCGATATGATGATAATTGTTGTGACATTCGGTATGTTTTCCCGGTTTGCAAAAAAAAAACTTTCATCAAGGCATTCTTCGACAAGTCAACATTCGTAATTTCTAATGTAACAAAAATCTATCAGAGATACAAAGAACATTGGAGATCTCATTCAAGATACATCGTATGATTCACGCACCAAGTGAGCCCATAGACGTGATGCTACTTTATTCCTCGCGAACCCAAGCCCTAGGATTTTCAAGTCGAGTGAAAAATACACACGTGTGCGGGTAACCGGCTGTCGCTAATTCCACACGGATTATGGAAGATCCGTGTGACGCCTTAGTCAGCACGAAACTCCGACCGAGCCAAGTCGAAGCGATTTGGGAGGAAAGATTGCTGTTACATCATCATCCATACTTCCGGCGTGATGCAATAAATTTCCATACACAGAGCGCAAAGGCATATCGTATACTTTTAACCCCTTCGTAAAACCCTTGCTACGGTTCACCCCAGCCTATCTTCGGACGCCTCACGGAATCTTAAACTAACCCCTCGCCCTTTATGGGGGGCGTAAAAAATGTAATACATGAGCTACTGAAAAGAATAACGCGCCCTGGGAAGATGAAATATTGACGTTGGATGGTCCGAAAAGTATCAGAGCCGCCCCTTTATCCCTTGTTTACATCAAAAAGGATGATCCGCGTGAAATCGCCGTCGTAATAATTCTCGGCGGAGAAAATGAAAAAAAGGGTTAATGGACCAAACTTTGAAGACCATATTAAAGTTACGATCATACTCTTTGTTACTCTTGCAAAGCATTTGAATCTGCTTCACCTTCCCTTTAAAATACGTTGGAGTGAAGATTTGAGTGACCTAGAATATGTATTCACAATGTCATTTAAGAGTGTCCATATAAATCGAGCAAAATGTACGTGAAGCGCAAAAGTACCTCAGCATCCAAGTAATTTTGAAGAAATATCCATAAAATAAAGTAATATGCAAGCTGAGATTGATGCTGGAAAAACCGTGGCGTTCGCGTACAAATACCTATCGTTTCGTATTCGATCCACTATTCGAGAGGCAATTTTGTACCCAAATGCTTTCATTGCATTCCTCGCTCTTTCTTTCCGAGAGAAAAAAAAATAGACGATTGGGGCTCAACGGGGGGCGTTAAAACTTAAAAGCCATTTGCATGGGAGCTCGCCCGCCAGAGAATGGAAAATCAGCGAGAAAAAACACGGAACTTCAATAGAAATTTTTGCACCAAAAAGTAACACTTCCCCCGTTTGTTGAGATAGTCTTACAGTAAGCATCTAAAGCAAATCAACAAAACACGACGTCATTGCTTCGATTCACTCAGGTATCCATCGATGATGATTAAAAAAAAAAAAAATTGAAATTTGAATTAAACGTACTGTGACATCCAACAAAGTTGCACACGTCATTTTGCAATACCACACACCCGAAAGCTCACAGCTGAAAAAATCCAAACGCTTGCAATATCCAACTCGTGCGGGACAAACACTCATACGGCCACACACACGCACAAAAAGGGATAGGGGACATAAAGGGTGGGCGGTATTGAATAGTGGCCACACCCACGTGCACAGGCTTCTGGCTGGGATCCAAAGACGGTGACTGTATCCTCCGGCAAGGCCACCCGGGCATTAATAGAGTTTTATTGTTATTTACCGCCAAGGGAGCGGGAGAGGAAAACTGCCCTGTCCTTTCTTTCCCCTCGTGTCTTCGGGAGAATCTCTCGTATCACTTGCTCGTCGTGGACAAAGCCCCGTGTACAGCTCCTTTGTCCCGGTTAGGAAAGGGAAAAAGAGCAAAGACACAGGGTAAGGACGACGTCGGTGCAGCTTTCAAGCACCTCTCGCACAGGTGTGCAGTACAGGGAGGATCCCTGTCTGCTAAAGTGGGAGGGTGGGAATGGTGGTATCTCTCTCTCGAGCCACTGTTTACGACTCTCCGTCGTCTTAATTGTTTAATGGCGGAAAATGTCTCGAGGGCAGTAGCACTGGCTGCAAGATACATATAGCCAAGGAAGAAAGAGCTCGGGGATGTCGGTTGGAGGTGTTTGCTGTGCGTTTCTCCCACGAGAGTAGACGACGGGGAAAAAGGCTCGACGATAAATTTTTGCCATACTCATTGATAAAAATCTTCCGGCGTTTAATACGTATAGATGCCGTAATTCGTTTCGTCCGTTGCCATTAGACTGATGAACGGACCAAGTAATTCAAGAGACGTATAAACACGTACGAATAATAGATGCGAACGATTCGTTTTCGATTTACTTTCTTTCTCCCTAGCTCGCCTCGTTTCCTCGGTATAAACTGATGATTATCATTCGCCGGAGCTCTCGTTCCGCATAATGGTAAAATTTCATTTGGTAGCCAAAAACGATTTTCTCACGATACAATAACTCACCTGCCCTCGACGCTCGTGACGTAACCGTGTGCACATGTATAGATGCGTAAAAAAAATGCTGTGTGCAACGAGGCCACTGTATACCTATACGCCACGATCGCCGAGTCGTTTGGTTTCGCGGGTTATTTATTACACGCACGCATACATGATAATATCTACGGTCCCGTATGAGCTAGCAGTATTGCACGCTGTAACGCGTGTGCAATTTAATGGCCGATAAAAATTGTAATAGTAGGCTGCCGCTTGTCATACTTACGAGAAAAATAGAGCAGCTCTGCCATACGATGCAAAACTCGCCTATACGTAAGGCTTCCATCCTCCTCCCTCGTAGTGTCGAAGTATCCTTATGAAATCTCACGGCACTTCTTCCGAAGAACGATAACGGGAGGGTGGGATGAGGCGAGATTTCCCCGACATCAAACCAAACCAGAGGCTCGTTTTATTTCTCAAGGGCTCGACGTAGGGAATTCGGTCCATCTGATGTCCGACTGGACCGAAAGTGAGATTAAGCGTGTGCGCGCACTGAGGAGGGGTAAGTCCGAGACGGCTAGGTGCGACTGCTGTGCCATTCGGACGTACGTGTGCGTGTGCGAGTGAATGTGTCACGAGAGCTCGATTGATGCTGATAGTAATGAATGAATGAGAGGTAAGAGGGCTCCGAGGATATTCTTCTGAATACAATATACCTCGAAAGGTAAGTAGATCCTGTGCGATCAGACCAGTGTTCTTCGGCATTCCTGTGCAAGTTTGGTGTTTTTTTGACACGAACTACAAACACTTCGAAGAGTTCATTATTTTTCTTGAAGACTCAAAGGGTGCGGTATGGTTACTCGTTACGCTGCACGCATCGTAACAAACTGTTGGGTGTACTGTGTCGTACAAGAGAAGGTATTGTTTTTCAGGTGTTTTCGCGTTTACGTGCGTATTTTACGTGTAAAAGTACGTTGTGGAGAAAATAAAGTACACCGCAGGAAGGTTGTTATATTTTGTAATTAATGCAGGAAAAGTTATACGCGATGGCGATAACACACTTCGCAACGTCATTAAATTTCTGTAACGTGAAGGCTGTACATTTAATATTTAAAATTTAGTTGGACTGAAATTTTAATTTCTCATAAATTACGTGTTAAATTTTTATTTTTTTATTTTTTCCATTGTAATTATTTACATGTAGTTATTTAATTATCGTAGCAAAACTTAAAAACAACGATTTATAGGGCTTAATATTTTTAAATACACTGTGTAAAAAAATATTAATACAGTACAAAAACCAGAAATAACGTAGGACTTATTGTAAGAGTGTCTCCAACATGTTCGTGCTTCTGGCACCACGAAGCCCACGTCCGTATAAAGGGAAGCTCTGAGTGCTGAGCATATAATTTCCTGGGGGTTTGGTAACAAGAGGTTCCCACCTGGGAAAAGGCTCTACATCGTTGCCGTTGCATTTGCCGATCACAAACCGTGCGTACAAATTACACTTGACCGCGTACCATAAGTCAGGATTTTCGAGGGACTCCGCGTAATACATGTAGGCACGACCATGCGCGCAGCTTCCACTCATGTCCTCGCCGCAACCGGGTTGCCTTGCACCACCGTTTGGCCAGTAATCGACGTCCCCGATGTAGAAACCGAAGCCTAGGCCACCTGCGTTGGTGTGGATAATCTCGACATGGTCAGCATCGGTGTGATGAATTCGTCCTTCGACATTGTTCAGCTCGAAACCCGGCCTTGCTGGATCCAAGCCTATCGAATGTTGAGAATATTGTTTAAAGTGCAACAAAAAAAAAAAAAAAATCAGAAAACCTTAAATCCTACCGACTAAATGCGCAACTTTTGGTAATAACTCGTGAGCAGCCAGACCCATGATATGCGCACCCAAAGAATGTCCAACCAGTGACATTTGCTTAATGTCACTTCCCTTATTTACAAGAAACTTGATCATTTCCGATACGTATTGACCTGTGGCTTTTACTCGCGATGCAGCAATTGTGTACTCGGTTTTAGAATAGGTACTCCAGTCAACAACTATCACGTTGTAGTCACCATGACTTAAAAACCCTGAAATCGCAATAGTGGCCTTACTTATATCACGAAAATTTCAATATCCAAATTGTATGTGTACCTCGTCTAGGAAGAGCACAACTCTCCTGAAATCCATTTGCCGTCCATCCATGAGTGATGAGCTTTGTTGGCCTTGAAATGTTATACGAGCTTTGCTCCAACAATTTCGTATCACCAACCATCAGTTTTTGATAATTTTCACCATTTCCACGTGTGTACAAGAAGAAGAGAATATCTTTCGGGTAATTTATGCCAGTAAAATTAAAAGTAATGATTACATCAGCTACTGGCTGCAGTTGAGCAAATGTATTATCTACACATAAAAATTTTAATATGTTTTGTTAAAAAATATTAACATTTTTCATGGATACGTTTACTTACACATGAAATTCGATGAGAACCAAATGATTGTCAAGTGTAGAGATCGCATTTTGAATAAACGTTTGGAACGAGCGAGTTTTGTGAGTTATCTGGTGTATTGACTAGGCCATCTTACATCATTATATAAACAATTTGTTTCCCTGTTAAATAAACCTAGCTTGCATAAAGAGTGATTAGTCAAATACCTTGAGATAATGGTTATTCATCTCATAAATTCAACGTATGTCTACGTTGTAGCGAAAAAACTCAATTATGTTTAATGACCTAATTGTTGTGAGTGATGTGCTTACTTATTTTTAACAGACTATGGATAAAAATTATCATAATTGTAAAACAACTTGGTAGTAACATGTAGAATCACCTGTGTTGCTCAATTAGTGAACAAAAATTTTTAAATGATATAGTTACTGCAGATGAGATTAGATTATTTTAAACCTAATTAACTTCGACAAAATCCTTAACTGGTGTAATATGTGGTTTGAATAAATTAATATTTAGCCATTATACTTAGAAGTAAATTAATTCTAATGCTAGATGTTGACAAACGTGCTGTTCATTTGGATGTTGCATAAAATAAAAGCTTCTTACTTTGTTTTATACATCAGGCTAAGAAAAACATTGGACAAGTATTTTTAATTTTCTTTATGCTAACAAAAAAAAAATGTTGATTTAGCAAGTTATAATTTGGCAATTGTAAAAACATGGCTACCGAAAGCAATGATCGTAATAAATATATTCAATACACCATAACTACTGTTTTAATATGAATTATAATGTAATAATTATGAAACATTTGTAGTTAGCAACAAATCTTTTTATAATACTAATCTTGACACATATGCTCTGAATTTCTTGTGGCCTGAAAAATGTTATTACTTTTTTGACATGAATTTGTGATTATGTTATTAGTAATACGTAGATTATGTCCTGCTTGAATAAAAGGTGCATTTAACACTCTTACACCGGATTACTCATTATTATTTCTCATACGGAAAAGCGTATTTAAAAAAATAAATAAAATTATTTATTTTTTACAAATATATTACTTTAAAGTACACATTTTCTAATGTTCTACAATATATCTGCTAAAAATGATGACAACTATGTACTATATGATGTTTTAAGATTTCGCTTCATGCATTATTCTTTGTTCCACGCTGCCCTCGCCCGAATGGAGGAGAGTCATTAGTAATAAGCATATAATTTCCTGAAGGTTTACTCGTCACAGGCTCCCATCTGGGAAATGGTGCTACCTCGTTGTCGTCACATCCACCAAGAAGAAACTGCACGTACGAATAACAACGTCTTGCGAACCAGGAATCAGGATTTTTAAGGGACTCCGCGTAATACATGTAAGAACGACTGTGTGCACATCTTCCAATTATATCTAGACCACAACCAGGTTGCCTAAAGCCACCATTTGGCCAGTAATCGACATGACCAATGGAGAATTCGAGACCCAAGCCAAGAGCGTTCGTATGGATGATCTCGACATAGTCAGCGTCAGTGTAGTGAATTCGTCCACCGGCACCGTTAAGCTCGAAACCCGGCCTTGCTGGATCCAAGCCTATCGAATGTTGAGAATATTGTTTAAATTGCAACAACAAAAAACAAAAAAACAATCAGAAAACCTCAAATCCTACCGACTAAGTGCGCAACTTTTGGCGATAACTCGTGAGCAGCCAAACCCATGATATGCGCACCCAAGGAATGTCCGACCAGCGACATTTGCTTAATGTCACTTCCCTGACTCACAAGGAACTTGATCATTTCCGATACATATTGGCCCGTAGCTTTTACACGTGCAGCGGCAAGCTTATATAACGTTTTTGAATAGGAGCCCCAGTCAACAGTGATTACGTTGTAGTCACCATGACTTAAAAATCCTGATATCGCAATAGTGTTATTATCTCAATGACATTTTAATGGAGAAATTAGATGTGTGGCATACCTCGTCTAGGCATCGAGCAGCTTCCTAGAGTTTCATCTTCTGTCCATCCATGGGTGATGAGCTTTGTTGGTCTTGAAATATTGTACGAGCTTTGCTGCAACAATTTTTTATCGCCAACCATCAGTTTTTGATGATTGTCTCCATTTTCACGTGTGTATAAGAAAAACAGAATATCTTTCGGGTATTCAATACCAGTTTCGTTGAAAATAATTAATATATCACCTACAGGCTGCAACTTAGCAAATGTGTTACCTACAAACAGAAATAGCAATTTAATTTTCTATGAAACTCAATCCTTTGTGCCGTCACATATATGATGTATTTACGCATGTCTTGGGATAAGAACAAAATAGTTGACAAGAACAAAAATCGCATTTTTACTGAATGTGTAAAATAGTCGAGCTCCGCGAGTTAAGAAGAGTCTCAAAATATTTCCTTGTTAAAAATATTCAGGCTTGTATAAATAATAATTATTTTAAATACTTCAAGGTACTGGTGTTTGTCTTATCAATTCGACACGTGTTCATATTGTAGTGGAAAACCGTAATTGTATTAATTATCGCATGTTAATGTAACGCTATTGTATTTATTCAAACTAACGGTTGATAAAATTTAGTACACTTGTAAAAAGGTTTGGCATAAGAATTGTCTGTTTGGCTTGATAAATAATCTGATATATTATAGAAAATATCAATTCAACACATCACTTATATTTTTTTTATGCATATTACCTAACTATTGCATTGTGCTTCAATTACTTCATGTACGTGAAAGCAACTATACATAGAACGTGAACTCTTCAACTTTAAATTCAAAAACTTTTGAGTTCATGATATGAAATATACTAAGTTGTACTAAAAGAGATAGAGGGTACATTTTAAAAAGTAGTCTTATTCTCTCTAATTCAATTGCAGTGATAATTAAACCCGGAATGTGCTCTAAATGGCTGAAGGGGTGTCTTATACAGTTATACCGTTATCTTGAGACTTACCTTCATGGACAATTTGGAGATGCAGTGTATAGAGGTACTAAAGATACACTGAAACACAGAATGAATGTATGAACAAGAAACGAAGTTCCAGCTTCTAATGTTCATTTTTGATGTGTAGTTGAACTGTGTAACTGAAAATCTTGAGAAAAAATACTTTGTATTCATTTATAAGAACCTTAAGTTTAGAGAGAAAGAACGAGTGAGAAAGATGCTACGTCGGATCTTGGTAGAAACACTCTTTTTTTGCACCAAGTAACGTAACCAAACAGAGATTAATGTCATACATCTAATATCATAAATTTAATTTCACTGTAATTTAAAAATCAACTACCGTAAAAGAATGATGATTTTGTTTTGGTATTTTAATATAGTTAACTTCTAATCAACAATTTATTAATTCAGGACTTTATTTTTTGGAAAAATGTTGATAAGATTGGCCTTCGTAAATTTATGCTCTTGCACCACGAAGCCCACGGCCATAAGGAGAGGAGCTATTAGTGCGAAGTGAATAGTTTCCGTGAGGTTTGTGGACCATAGGCTCCCATCTCGGAAATGGCACAATTCTATTATTGTTGTATCTTTTGACTTGAAATTCCTGGTACGTGTGACAGTAGACCGCGTACCAGGAGTCCGGATCTTCAAGCGACTCCGCATAATACTTGTAAGAACGGCCGTGCGAACAGAAACCCTTTGGGTCTGCGCCACAATTTCCTTCTTTGACACCACTATTCGGCCAGTAGTCAACGTCACCGATGTAGTAAGGGAAACCCAAAACACCAGCATTGTTGTGAATGATCTCAACATAATCAGCATCGGAGTGATCTATGCGTCCATTCGGGCCTTTTGTCTCGAAACCCGGGCCGGCTGGATCCAAGCCTATCAATTATGACAATGTTGGAATTATTTTATAAATTAAATAAAGTTCTTTTTTTTCGTGACAAACCATTAATAGCAAATATTTTTAGTAAGTCAAGACAATGTGCTGGGACATTTCAAAAAAAAATTTTTTATATATGCATTAAATGTACTCTTCATGTCACGTAATCAAATATGTTTTTCACGTGACCCAGATAGAATTTTTCATTTTATGTAACAAATAATTTTTTTTTAATTTATCAATTTCATTAACAAGTAGGTAGCAGAAGTTAATTGTAGAAGAAAATGATTAAAGTGACGCTTCCAGAAAGCAAAGGGAAAATCAAATTTTTTCTGCACGGCAATGTTTTTTACCAAACTAGAGTTAATGTAATATTTAAAAAAATCCATCTTAAAACTAGTAACTCAAAAGTAAATAGGAAAAGCTCAGAGAAAAATTACTTATATCATGATATCATGAAGATGTTTATTGACATGAAAACATACCAACTAAATGCGCAACTTTTGGCGATAACTCGTGAGCAGCCAAACCCATGATATGCGCACCCAAAGAATGTCCAACCAGTGACATTTGCTTAATGTCGCTTCCCTTATTTACAAGAAACTTTATCATTTTTGAAACGTATTTGCCTGTAGCTTTTACTCGTTTCGCAGCAAGCAAATAATCTTTTTTTGAATAGGCACTCCAGTCCACGACAATCACATTGTAGTCACCATGATTTAAAAATCCTGTTTTAGAAATTCTTAGAGTCTCAACTGCTATTATTTTAGACATATTAATTAAGAAGTGTACTCGATGATACCTTGTCTGGGCAGTACACAACTCTCTTCTGTTCCACTATATTTGTATCCGTGAGTAATAAATTTTGTTGGTCTTGATGTACTGTAGTAACTATTTTCTAACAATTGTTCATCATCAACCTTCAGTTTTTGATATTTATCTTTATTTTCACGTGTATACAGAAAGAAAAGTATATCGTTGGAATAATCTATACCACTTGAGTTAAAACGAATATCAGGTACTTTCTGCCCTTGAATGAATGGATCACCTAAACGTAACAGTGGTCATGTGTTTTAAAAAAAGTCCGTTATTGGCTACGAGTATTCTAGGTATATTGAAGCGACCTATTTCAAAGGGTCGTAAGTTTGCAATGTTTTTTCGTGTGTGCCAGGTAGTGTAGAAACACCATTAGACCAGTTTAAGAAGCAAATGAAACCACACTACTGTTTCTTCTGATCTTTACTCGCAAATTTTTAATTGACAAAAATATTTACTTACCCAAAAAATGATATGAAAAAAAATGACTGATAAAAGTGAAAATAGAGTTCTCATTTTGAACGAGTGTTCGACACAATGCGCGAGTTCTACAAGTATACCATCGATTATAAGTATTATTTTGAATCAACTGGATAGTCTTGCGTTATTTTATAAGCAACACCAATTCTTATTTAAGTAACTGGAGCTACTCAAGATTTCATTATTTTAAATACCTCAAACATGATCATTATTTGCCGTATTTATTTTAAATCGATAATAAATGTCATAATTTTTAAATAGCTGAGCATGAAAGATCATCTGTTCTTAATTAGTAAGAGGATATTTTTAAATAACATAATTGCAACGGAATTATCTTGATTAGGCCAAACTGACTTAATCTTGACAAAGTCTTTAAAGTGTATACTCTATCGTCAATACGCAACATTGTTGTACATATTTTTTTACAAGTATTGTTGCAGTTATAAAATTATAAGTGAATTATAAATGTTAATGAATGAATTATATGTTATGAAATAAATTATAAATTATAAGGGGATTATAAATGAATAAGGATGATTAAAAAAAAATTATTTTTATTCAATGAACGTACAAATCGACATAAGTCAGTTTGGTTTGTAAAGTATAAAAAAAAATATGTTTGTAATCGAATGCTGATTTTAAAAAAACAAACAGTACAACAAATCATACTAATTGTAGTTGATACAAAATTTCTGGAGCAAGACAAAAGTAAAATCATTTTTTCATGTCAGAAGGCTTCGCTCCTTCCACACCCATCCCGTAAGGTGCACTATCCTTCGTCCGCAAAAAGTAAGAGCCCATTTTTATCGTGCCATCGTTGGACCACCTGGGAAACGATGTCACCGAGTTGTTCGAGCACTCGCCTTTCAAGAAGGCTTGGTAATTGTCACACTGCGTTGCCAGCCAAGCATCCGGTGTGGTTATTGACTCGGCAAAAAATTCATATGCTCTGGCATGAGCGCAAAAACCATCCGGGTCTGGACCACAACCTGGCTGGGACGGTCCACCGCCATTTACATAAAAATCCGCGTGGCCTACCGATGGTGAAATGCCCAAGAAGTCGATGTTCGTGTGAATTATTTCGACTAGTTTTCCATCTTCTCGCGAAATTCCCTCTCCTGGGCCAGCTGTGTAAAAGCCTGGGCCTGCTGGGTCCAAGCCTGGAATAATGAGATTCATTTTTTGTAGAATTATGATCCGTTTGATGAAACATACTGGCAGATAGAAGCCAAAATGTTAATTCTCAACCTTCTATCAAGTATAAATTCGATTATAAAATACAAAACCCAATGTAGGTATTTTTTTTGTAAAGATAATTTTTTTAAGTACACAGAAACCACAAGTGCCATTTATGCAGTCAAGTCATAATATCACATTGCAAAGAGATCATACAACTTTAAAGATGAAATGACAGTTCTGCAATGATCAGTTCCGTAACAATTAATTTCGTAACCATCACTAATAAATAGAAATCAAGCATTTCCCGTGCTCTGTGCTGCACGTAATATGTTAGGCTCTGTTACGTTTGTCATAATACACGACTCCATATTATGCAACAGAATATCAACTCAATTTCTCACCTCTGGCTCGGCATTCATAACATACCTGTAGAATACACAGATACATCAATTTACAGAGCTCGTGGACATAGGATTTTGTGTAAAAAAAAGTCATTTTCTCTCTCATGTTAACTCTCGTGAATGAAATGAAAAAATTTTATTGACTCAAATTTCAATAATCCAAATGTGTATGTAAACGGATTGCTAGCCCATTATACGTCATGAGGAAATCTTCTGCAAGGTGGAAAGTTATTTTTAAAATATAATTACTAAAAACAGGCATTCATATTTTAAATACTTTTGTTAATCTAGTTATCCTCATTCAAACTAGTATCTTTAATTTGACTTCCCACTCGCGTGAAAAAACTTGATTGCTTTAGTATTATTTTTATTTCTATTGGACGACGAACTGAACCAAAATCTTATTTCTTGAAATGTTGATTAATAAAAAAAATTTTTTTTAATTTACAAACAGAGAATAAAGCATTGTTGCTATTGTTGCTCAAAGCGCTTTTGGTTTTGCGTGCGACCAACCGATTGACTAAACATATAAAAAATATTTGCTAACCAACCGACGATGTGGCCGACTTTATTGACAGCTTGGTACCCGGCTAATCCCATCACATGCGCGCCAAGAGAATGGCCGACGAGGGACATATCGCTCCGATTGCTGCCCAGGCTTTCCAAAAAGCTGATCATTTTCGTTATGTGTCCACCAACGGCTTTTACTTGCTCACACGACTTTGTATAGGCCAGTTGGGCGATGTTGCTCCAATCAACGACGATGACGTTGTAGCCATCCTGAGCTAGAAACGCTGTTATGGGGTTGAAAAAATGTTTAGCTCTTTATATTGGCCAAAACAAAAAGGTGTCGTAGTTATTTATGATCCCACGTATTTTTCTCACTTTCACGAATAGACTCGTACTGTTTTTTCAAGTTTCCAATCACAATAAAAATTGATTAAGTATATAATTTATAACCAGCTATTTATAACATCTGAAAAAAAAGAAGACGTAATGATTGCCTTAAAATTTTTACGTACCTCTAGTGACGGTGATGCAATTCAGTCCACGATAAGAGTTCATCCAACCGTGTGTCATAAATTTAGTTGGTCTACTTGCATCATACGCACTTTTCTCTATTGCACTCTTATCGTTGATACGCAACAGTTGCGGATTTTCGGGATATTCTCGGGTAAACAAATAAAAGCTCACGTCGTTTTGCAACTGTTCGTCTGATTCTGTGGATTCCACGTCACGATCATAAGGCATAGCTGAAATATTTTCTAAATTTGGGAGAAAAAAACGTATGTAAGTCGGATATGATAATAAATCTTGGAAAATCTTGCCCTAAATTACTTACCACTAATACTAGAAAGACACAAGATTGTCGAGACAATGGAAATAAAAAACTTCATTCCGTATGAAATCATTCAAAGAGTAACGTAAAAAGGAGTACGCAAGACACAATCTCAAACTATTGCCGTGCTGAGTCACGTTTGCCTGAGTTATCAAAGATAAGTAATGTTTTGTTTCGTAATCTCAGATTTTTCGTACGTATATGTAAGATGTAATTTTTTTTATTCGAAAATGCAAGTCTCACCAAATATTAGATTGCAGATAATAGACGTTTATTTTTATTTCATTGTTTTTAATTAAAAAGCTATAATAAGCTCGAAGTCTAGTTAAAAGGATTGATACTTATGACAAAATAGAGATGAAGCTGGAACCTGGTATCTCTATATAAGTCTATTTATTATTTTAGATAGCTTTTAAATAAAACAATATTGTGTTGCTCTGAAATTAGAGATTTATTTATTAATTACATAACTAATTTACAATTATTTTACAAATGTGGTTCTCACCTGAAATTAGAGAAATGACATTTAAAGTTTATTCTTTAGCTGTCAATTCTCTTTAACAACTTTTACAATTTATGTACACATCACACGTCTCACTTCTTACCACGTAATTACACGACTGTCTTGTTGAGCCACGTCCGAGATACACTCACTTCTTATCGTGTACAGTAGTTATGAGATTTTCCGACACTTGAGAGCGCGTTGCAGTGTATTAGTGCCGCGCGGTCATTTGAATAAAGAACTGTATTTTCTTTACATCTATAATAAATTTTTTTTCTACTACTATCTAAAAAATAAGAAAAAGTCTTTATGACGTATTCATGTGATTGCTTTGCGTTTTTTAACATTTAAATAAATAATAGCTATATGAATACTTACTGCTGCAGAAAAAGATCGTACTAAGATTTCCTCCACGGTGTAACAGTATAATCATGCGATTATTTTTATAAATACTATTTTAATATTACGATCAAGGATATAAATATCACCTGTGAATAATTTTTTGATACAAAACTATAACAAACAAAGGTAATGGAAATAATTTTTCGAAACCCATACTTTGATGGCGATTTAAAAATTCACGTAGCAATCAGTTGGTATTTTAATAAAAATACCACGCATTTGCTAGATAATCTACAGAACGTACAGTTGAGTTTTATGGAAATATCACCGTGTGGTTCACACTCACGTTACAACAACACCACCATCGCATAAAGATGTGATTTTGACCTTATCTGGCACGTCGGCGTATTTATCCAAACGCATGTGAGACATTATTTAAGCTTGAAAAGTCAGCAGACATATAAAGTTTTGTTTGTGCAAGACATGTATCTATAAAAAAAATGGGACAACTGTATAATAATGCTTTTTCACATCCATTTTTACTGCTAGTCCGGGATTTCCCTCCTTTTTTATCACTGTCGACTCTGAAAGGAATTATGATGTACTTGGGTGTGACGTGGTTTATTTTTTTTTTCCCTCTTTGTTTTTCTTTCTCTCTATGTCTCGGCCATTCGTCTCCTCGACCCAAAAATTCTCAGGGCCCTCACGCTGGAAATATACTTTTGCTGTCAGATATTTTTTTCCATCGTGCGTATACACATGCGCACGCGATTTTCGCCACTTTCCCTAATGTAACGTGACTTGAGATTGGTGGGTTTTGTTGATAATTAATTCCTGTCGTTTTTCACGACAATCCTACGCTTACTTTACTCTGTACCATCATTACGGCTAGGCACAAAGCACTATTTCAAACGTAACATTTAGACATTACAGGAATTAAATATTACAGAATGTGATTTTTAAAGCGTTGTCAATACTAGCATTTTTTTTTTAATAAAACATGTTATTAATATTAACTTAAAAAAATTGTAAACAAAAGTTGTTGGAGTAAAAGTGCACACATAAATAAAAACATAAAGTTTTTCGTTCAAAATATAACAATGAAAATGTTGTTTAACTCGTGGTTATAAATGCCATTTGTAAACATGTCCTGAGGTAACATTAAAGTACATTCAAACTCTAAAATAATACGTGTTACCAGTACATTTAAAAATTTTATTTTTTTACAATATCATATGTTTTTCGAGTACGACGTGTTATTTTAGAATATAAATCGGTAAAACTTTTATAAAAACAATGTACAATTTTAAAACGAATATTACTAATAAATTGTATCATTCATAACAGAATCGTCTGATTGTACCTCATTTTGAAGTGAGAATATTCGTAAAATCCTACAAATATAAGTTCAAACAATACGAGGACATTGAATTTTCGAAAAAGCAAAAAATTAAACACGTATATTTTAAAGTTCAGAGACCCAATCCAATACCATTTAATAATCTCATGACCTTTTCAAGCTTCAGTAAATACATGAAAGGTGCTTGTTACTCAACAAATCAAATGTAAGGGGGTATAAGGCTCCTCCTTCAATCGCCTCGCGGTCTTACCAAATTTGTCTGTTTCTACTGTTATTTTTTATGATCATCTGTATAAAAAGAAATACGCATAGCCTTCGTTTCCGATAATTTTTGCTGTCACTGTTTTCTTAACACCGGTTCTATGGACATCTCTGTATCATTAGTATTGTAATAAAATTTCCAAATTCGGAAAACATTATAAAAAAAAAATTTCCTTGTGTACGCGAAAATAACACTGCTTGAGTGGAAAAAAAATTCCTTTAAAACCTCAAACAGCATGTGAAATAAAAACTTTTTAGCTCAACAGTTCTCCAGTTGAAGCTTTACATCCTGAAGTCCCCTGTTTTATTAGCCCGAATTCTCTATACCATTAAATGCATTTAAACAGTTCGCAACGCAAGTTTTTTAACTTTTCAAAGAACAAAAGTTTATTTCTTGCAATATTAGTATGTAATGTAATGAATAAAGTTTCATAGACACCGAATTAACTAGAGTTTATCGATATGAAGGTTGGTTCAAAAAATGCAATTAAAAGATTCAAAAAAGGAATAAAGACTCGTTTGAATCGCCAAGAGAACAAGTAATACTTATGTCATAAGTTTAAAAAAAACTTAAAACTAAATTACCTTACTTGTGTTTAATTTTCTCAACCAATTCATGTTTAATCATTGATGATACATTAATACTATGTATAAATATCAAACACATTATTATCTGAACTATTAAAAAAAAAAACTCATTGCTTTTTCATGTATTTTAGAGTATCAATGGTCTACCAAGTGATAGCTGGTTTTCTAGTCTTCGTCGGGGTAGTGACATCCATATGCGGCTCGTGTTGCAAGGAAATCCTAAGGATGCTTATCTCCTGCGCTTGTTTTCTTCTTGGCGGTAAGTCTTTTTCGAAACCCTTTTTTCGCTTCCATCTTCCCATCGATAAGAGTGATGAGTATCTATGTACTTACATACACACACACCAAAGTGTGTATCTGTGGTGGTTATATAACACACGCGTACGTAAAAGAACACCAAAGTCCCTCGAGTGTATATTGAGAGAAAACAAAGGCACCCAAAGGAATAGAGAAGCTTACGTAGGTCTGGGAGGGGTCGTTGAAAGGTTGGAAGCAACAGAAGAGTACGGCGATCCGGGCAGTAATAATAATAATGGGGGTCACCGGAATAACCACAGAGAGTTTCCAAGAAATGGATGACAAAGCACTTGAACTTTTTTTGCGGCTTTTCTCATTGACCAGTTTGAGGGAAAGTGCTGTTTGAAATAGTTGATGCGAAGTCGTTTAATATATTTCATGATCTACTTCCATAGATACGTAAAACTACAATAGATATAATACTTACATAAATTTTTTAAATAAAAGAGCCATAAAATAATAATGCATGATTTATTATATTTTAAAGTACATGTATATTTTAGTTTGGTGCAAGAATCATGAGTTATCAATATCAATATCACATCAGTAAATTTTCATTTCGTTTGTTGTTATTTTTATTTTTAATTGAACCCATATTCTGCTTTGTAGCTGTAACGTAACATAAAAGTAAATTTTCATTTTGTTTATTTTTATTTTCATTTTTAATTGAACCTATTTTCTGCTTTGTAGCTGTAACGTAGCACAAAAGTAAATTTTCATTTTGTTTATTTTTATTTTCATTTTGAATCAAACCCATTTATTCTGTGATACAGCGGTAACCTAGCGGGGTTACAAATAGTCAAGTTTTTATCTGTATTTCGTTTGAATAAAAAATAAATTAGTGAAATGTCGGAACGATTAACATCAAAGTAATATTAAACAATTTAATTTAACTCTAGATACAAATCTTGTGTACGTGTGTATGTTCTTAATTTACCTGAAAACTTGATGTACGTCATGGCCACATAATGGCAATCATGACCATGATCGGCTAAGACCAAGTTTTTTTTTAATGGTCCTCTTTTATAATGGATCATACTTTTTTCATAAAAACAAAGAAGAAAAAAAAATTAAAACTCAATAAAACTTCAGTAGAGAGACATGCCATCCTCGTAGATTAAATTTTGTTGATTCAACAATGAATTTACGTTACACAAAAGAACAGCTCAATGAGCAATTAAATATTGATGTTATTCAAATTCAATTGATGCTTTTACCTTGAACGGTAAGCAAAGCAAAAAAACACGGCCATTCAGGCCATCAATCATCAATTTACTTCATACAAGCGCGAACAAAATGAATCCAACTGCTCTCAGATTGGTAAAAAATGATTTCATCCAGCGTCACAGGCTAACTATCAATTAAATTGTCGACAGAGCAGCGACGCCCTCCCTCTCTCTCTCTCCATCTCTCTACGCGGGGGGTGATGAAAAAGTCTGAAAATGAAACTTTAATCGAATCACTTAGCCGCGCTAACAGCCCGAGGGCATTTTAAATCAATATTATACACGAGAGCTCGTCGCGAGTGAAAAATCATCGAGCGCGCTGTACCCGTTATACTTGTGTTTTTTTCGATCCCTCTTTTACCCACCCCGAAAAAAAAAAAAACTACTCACTCGTTATTCACACGGTTAAAAGTAATAAAAAAAATTATAATAAAAACAAGCCATTAAACGGAACAAAAAGGTAATGTTAGAGTCGAGTGAGCCGTGAAAATAAGTAAGAAGAGAGAAAAGTCTCGTCTCCAAAGAAGAGAGGAATGATAACACAGAGGACATTGAGTCGTCCGGTCACGTAAGAGAGTCCCGTGGCAAAACTAGTGTGTGTACGACGGTGGAACCCTCTCAGTTCTTTCCCAATCCTCTTGAGCCCTCGAGGGCATGTAATACGAAACCCACGGCCACGGCTAGGATCAAGGGTTGACAATGGCGTTTCTTGATTTTTCGACGCGTCAACTCACTCGGCGCTTGACAGCCCGACCAAGCCAAGCGTATAATAAATGTGCATACACACAGCTTAGCCCGGCAAATAATAAATCACGCGGTGGGGAACACACGTCGGATCCGAGTGAGTGCCGTGTGCCGTTGTTTAGCGCCTTTTCGTACAGAAAAGATGGAAATCTATTTCCCGATATCGTTGTACGTGCTTTTTTTTTTTCCTTCGCCGTTATTTGTTGCGCTATTTGCTGCAGCTCAGCCGTATATACACCGCACGAGTGCGGACATCTATTTTGTGGTTAAAAAATGTCACGCGCCCCGATTGAACAATGGAACCCTTTTACGAGTTGAGATATTTATCGCCGGCATAAAATATACCAAGGAGATCTCGTTCTTTGTTCGTTCGCGTTTTATTTACCTGCCAAACTGTTATCATCTTTTTTTTTTCTTTTATTATCCATCACACGCGCACAACGCAATTCAATGCGTTATGAATGCTCTTCCATGCAACGGTATGATTAATTATATGCTTGCAGGGACATTAATTCAAATCAAAGGTAATTTCAATCAACGCACCCGTCCGTGAAATCTTGATGAAATTTTTCACCATTCATCGCAAAACAGCAAAATTAATTCGCGTCGAGTATTCATTCAACCGTAATTTTTGAAGCCAAAATATCGAGGCTTCTTTCCCATTGACGGAAATGGCGCATCCCAAATGTATGGCATCGTTAAAAATTACCTCACTCTCTACCCTTCGAAAACACACACGCTCCCACAACTTAGGGATCGAGTAGGGCGATTGTCAAGCTCTTGGGGGCTGAAAAATGACTATTGTCAAACGCAGACGGACCAATAGGGATGAGGATTCGAGAGACAGATGCGCTTTTTCGCGGCTGGCTGGCCAAGGTTGTAACGTGGCCAGTCGATGCGTAATTGCGAATCACCGCACGAGGGCCGAGCCGCTGATTTATAAACGACAGCGACCTAATTAACGAGGCGGGCCGACGCGGGACTCGTTGCATATAGCACCACGCGAGCGAGAATGAATGCGTAATAGTCGCTTGTAACGAGGGGTAACCACCGATTGATATGACGGGCGTCGGGTCCGTGACGTGTTTGGCGGAAATTGGGATTTGTTTTTGTTGCTTCTCTGGGATTCGCGACGTAAATTGGGGGAAAACAAATTCACCCAATTCGTATCAATTGAATGTGAGAAAAAAACGACCATTGGAGTTTTTTTACTAAAAAAAAAAAAAGAAGAAAAAATTAATGCCATGCACGATACTTATCTTTTGTTTTGATTTTACAATATTAAAAAAACTAGCTCCCACGACTTATCTTAGCCTTGGGTGATCCGTATAGTCCTGATGATGAGTAAAAAAAGCGCAGCGATTCGTTAATTTGCGAAGGAGAATTCAATTACGAGGATTTAAGGGGATTACACGAGGACAGGATTACTGAATTCTTCTTATTTAGGCGGTGCGAAATTGCTCTAGAACCTCCACGACCCAAGCTTTAAACGCAGTCGTCCACTGCCGCGCAGTAACAAATTAACAAAACGAGTAAAAAGTCAACTTTTGATGCGCATCGTTAACTGGATGTTTACCACCCGGTATAATTAATAACATCGCGTGTACGTGAGTCGTAAAGGACACGTCGGTAAACATAAAGCACGACACACACGCAGTGAGTTGAGAATAGTATCAAAAGTATAGTTAACGTCAGTTAGAGCAGTGCGACGAGTCTCAGGGTGGCCACGTGACTGCAAACTCCGGGTGACTCGGCTTTTATATCTCAATGGAAAATTTCCGACGCTCACCAACTCTTTTTGCCGCGACTTTCTCGAGAAAAACTTCAGGGCGCATGCGTCCACGCACATGCAACAGAAGAAAACCTTAACTCTCTGTCTCTCTAGCTTTACGTTTTCCCTCAGCCGAACAAACGGGGGTAAATTATCCGCAACTGGAAGGAGAAAATAGAGCTCAGAAGTGGCGAGGGCACATAGTGCGAGTCGTGTTGAACGTATGCGTACAGTCACGAGTTTGTCCACCGATGCGAAAATTACGCGTATGCGCGAGTGACCCACGTTAAAAAGAAAACGTTCGGTCTTACCGCCGTGCAATTAAACCTTGGCAGAGGAATTCCTTTGCCTCGCGTTTTTACTTTGCTACTGTTCGTACAAGTTTGCGTGCATTGTGGGGCGTTTTCTTAACAAGATTACGCGAGGCTCTCGGTTTGGATGCAAATTACGGCTGATTGTTCGCATCCACTCTCTTTGCTCACTTTAGCTCGAGAAACTACTGCTTTGGGGATGATCTGAAGCTGCTTTTCGAGTGGTTGTGTTACTTAAGGGATTTTCAGGGTCCTCAAATCTTCATTTTTTCCCTTTTTTTCTCGAGTTTGGATTTTCTTTGTCTCCTTGAGTGGGTTCGGGTATGATCACTGAGCTTTGGAAACCGATTTATTACCGTGTAAAACATTTTACCATGGAAATGCAGTGATCTTTGAAGGTCCGTTTGGAGGAAATGAGACACTTTCGTAGTCTGTGGTGTTATTTACGTCGCTCGTGACATTTGTGACGAAGGTAATTTCCGCTCTCGACGTGCTTCTGTTGCCCGATGACTATGGGTCACATATATCAAGTCGCTGGAGCTGGGGCTAGTGTCCGGACACCAACGAACTATAATCTCTTAAAATGTAACAAAAAATTGTTTTTTTATACGTTATTAACTAGCAAAAATTGTTTAAACTAATGTATTTTAGATGAAAGCTCAAAGTAATAAGCTGTTTAGCCGAACATCGGGCGCGTAGACGAGAACAGGGATGCTTGTACTCGACACGATCCTCTTAAAACAAACCCCCAAGCTCGGTTGGTATAGCCCAAAATTACATTTACAGGCCCATAAACATCAATGATTCCCGTAACAGCAGACTCTAAAAGTCCTAGTTCTCCAAAATCCTGGAAAAGGCCCTAAAACCATTACAGGATAAAATAAAACCAGCTCAAACATTTTCAGCCGGGCGCCGCCGTAGTGGCGCTAATGGCCCCCGCATTTGTAAATCCGCGCGTCTTTGCCCAACAGTGGTATTATAACTTTGCCCTCCCCGAAAGGGAGAACGAGGGAAAAGGTTAATGCACCCGCGACGCGCATTAACCGCGACGACGACTAGCTCGTGAAAAAGCACCGGGGGCTGTATTCGTTGACAGTGCAGCCCCGGCCGAGGAGAAGCAAACAAAGAATGATATTCCGCGCAAACAATGGAAAGACGAGACGCGAGAGTGGTGGCTCGCGGCTTCGTTTCGGTGATTGATGCCGAACGATTTCATCCCTCCTTGCGCTTTCTTTTCTTCTCGCGTTCAAGCCGTACTTTCCTTTTTTTTATTTCCTATAACTTATCTGTTTTAATAATTAAATAGAAAAGTGGGGAGGGGGGAGGTATCGCGGTAAATTAATCATCGGCAAGCGGGAGGGCGGCCGATTAATCGCGCCTCCGAGGATGTCGCTTCCATTTTCTCGCGAGACGAGGGGAAATATCGAGATTGGCTTGCGGCTGCTTTCGTAATTCAATTCCTCATTTTTCCGCTGCTAGGCGTTTTCTCCTCCCCCTCTTTCTACGTCAATTCAAATTTTTTACCGGGTGATGTCGAGCAATACGCCATACTTGGGGTAATTTTATATTTTATTTTCGATACCGGTGAATACATGTACTTTTATCGTTCACTCGAGTTTTAAATTAAAAGAGTCCTTACAAGTACCCGCCATTGGAATAAATTAGACGATTGGTGTATTTACTTTTACCAATAATTGCTTTTTACGACAGGCAATTACCATATTTTTATTTTTTCAACATAATATATAGTTGTACGTGTTGTGACTTAATTAAGAACGGGCTTCTTCTCCATATTTATGCAGCTACCAAGTTCCTCGACTCATACATTTTCACATTTAAACTTTCAAATCACATGCCATTCCAAGTGGGTGCATTAAAACAACAGGAAGAGAAGTACCAGAAATTTAACAAAAAGTATAGAAGAACGAAATTGAAGCAAAAAAGTGTAAAAAATTAAAGTGACTCAAAAGAAAGAGAATCACCAGTTCCATACGTCCGAGTTGTCACTGAAGGCAGGAAAATACATATACACGGTACAGTCCCATTTTGTGTAACGTACATGCGTCCCTTTTGCACACATACCAGATCAGCATGTATACTCAACCCTCGTCTAAAAAAGTCACCTTAACGAGCCGTCTTTTCTCCACTTTCGCGAAGACGCTGCGAAAAAAAAAAAAAAAAAAAAAAAAAAAACACGAGTAGGTGGGAGGGATGGAAAGCTAGGGGCGCGTGCGAAGCCGCAAGAAACCGTGCCATTGCGCCCACGCTCCGAGCTTATTTATCGGACAGCTTCATCCGGCGAAAAGCCCTTCCTGTACCCACCCGGCGGGACTTGGTAAATCACGCGCTGAAATTTTTGCCGAATCTGGATATCTCGCGCAGGAAAAGGCTTTTACGTCGTCGCGACCTCATTAGGGCGCGGTAATCCCTTCCGGCTTGGGGGCTATAACTGGCCTCCGAGACTTCCAATGATTTCGCCACGGACAATTTACGACTGACCCTCTCTCTCTAGCGTAACGGTAAAAGGGTCGTTAAAACGGATATATTGCCAAGGAGATATTTTTTAAAGGATACCGCGATGCCCCGAATCGTCGATTATCAAAAATACAATCGTTCCGTGCGATACAACGGAGACTGGCCACTCTCAATTGATGGCAATATCATCGTACATGTGGTCGCTCGTACAGCGCTCATACTCACCCCCATCCGAACATTTGCTCGTGCCCTAAAAATACATACACCCTCGCAAAAGCTCGACAAGTAAATAAAGGGGAAGCATATTTCAAAGCCCGAAGCTTTTTTCACCTCCTCCCCCCAGTGTACTCTCTGCATTTTTTTCTCGGCTGGCATCTCTTCACGTTCGCAAGACTCGTCATCGTTAGCGGGGACCACCCGGCCCCATCTCAAAACTCCCGACCCTCCCCGACAGATACACACCGTTTCGCTCGAATATTTAAACCAAGCGCGCATAATATCAACCCATCCGGAGCAATGACAGAGGCATCAGCACGTATAGGTGCGCGTTTATGCGATGGATTTGCAATTCAGCGACGCCATCCTCTCCTCCTGCCCTCGACAACAAATCAACGTCTTGAACTCAGCGCCCCGTAAATCTCGGGCGCATGTAGATTGCGGCGAGGCGCCGTACGATTCCTAGAGACGCCCTCCCCTCGTTATATGATTTACCCCCCCCCCGCTGGTGCGAGCTTTACGGTGATAATATCCTACACAGGCGTGTATAGGCACGTATGTTGCACGGCCGGCTTGGCTGCCGTTTGTGGCTGAACGAACGGGCACAATGCGAGCTTTGGCGTATATGTACATACTCGTGTGCAACGCGAGCTCCGAATTTTCAGGCCAGCGCTCGTGAGTTGAATCCGCGGTGAGCCCTGCTGATGGATTTTTAATGTTTTTCCATTCACAGGAGTGAGAGAGGGGGGGGGGAGTAATCGATATCGCGATTGTAAGCAGTGTGATACGAATTTTTAGCACCGCGTGTAGACGAATGGCTCGATGTACGGGCAAAGATGTAAGAGTGCGAGAAATAGGGTGGGTTGGGGGGGGTGGAGAAAAAAAGGTGGGCGATTACGATCGTCTAATGGCCCGGGGAGAGAATAAATCCCGTTGGGCGCACTATCTTAATCGCGTCGCGGCTGTGCCTCCATCGTGTGTGTGCCTTCACGGCTCAGCACAAAAGGGGGAGGAAAAAATAGAGGAGGACAAGTCACGCGACGTCGTATACGTATACGTGGCAGATCCTCTCGGTCGAGCGCGCATTCCTTTTAGCGATTTCAGAGGGTGCGCAAGGGGAGCCGCTGATCTTTCGAGCTTTCGCGTCTCGCGTGCGGAGCTTCCGGCTAAACCGCGTGGATGTGTGTGTGTGTGCATGGGAGGGCGAGAGCCGAATCTTTTCCGAGGAATTCTCGGGACGCAGTTATACGCCCCGTAATGCGGCGTCAAAAGGAATTCTTCGTCCTGCGGAGGATCCCTTGCCTATATCTCGCTTGCTTACGGGGTATACGAGTCGAGCATAGGAGGGAATTTCCGACGCTTTCTGCTTTCGGTCGAGGGAGCACGGACCATTTTTTTTTTTTTTTTTTTTTTTTTTTTTTTTTTTTTTGTTTTACTCAGCTTTGCGGGGGTCGTAGTTTTCTGTACGTGGCTTTTTTCACTCGCCGCGAAATTGAAGCTGATGAGCACGGGACGAGGACTTCCGGCAAAAAATCGATTCCCCTTTTTCCGAGGGGGGCTGTTGCTGCTTCTTCTTTTGGGGAAAGTAGCGAGCACCGGTGCTTTTAGTAGCCTCTTTGAAGTGTGTGCGAGGGTGAAAAGGAATCGAGGCTTGATTGATGGCTTTTTTTCCATCCGAGTCCGGCCCCTATACGTTTTTTGTTTGGTTCTTTGGAAAAAAGGGGCGCTGAAACGTTTTCGCTGGTTTAGTGGAAAATTTTGGTAAAGTTTGATGATTATCGAAAAAAATAAATAATATAAATACGTTATGTGTGCTTAAACACGAGCTTTTAACACCTTTCACATGAATAAATACACATAATGCGCATAAAGATCAAAACTTTCAACCAGTATCCACTGCATCAAAATCCCGTATTATCTCTACCACAAAACCCACCAGATGGATGGACATGTATATTTTTAATAAAATTGCCACCAAAGTTAACTTAAAAAATAACGTTTCCGTGCAGTTAAAAAAAGACTATCCGACTTTGTGTAACTCGTATCCTGCGAGATAAGAAATTCCGTCCAATTGAATTTATTGGTGATGACGCACATGATGTGATGAGTCTCAAATTGTTTTGGTACAAAATCTTTGGTCATTCATTCCTGCAATATTAAAAGTAAACAACAAACGATCCTGATGTCAATTTAAAGAAAAATAACATGTTTTATCGATCTCCCATGAAGTTTACTTCATAAAGTATGTATACTTTGTAGATTCGTCGAAGCAATGCCTGTATCATCATTATCATATAATTTTTTATGTTTATTTGCACTTTGACAGGAAGAATAAATTATTACACCGAATCCCGTCGAATGACTCAATTGTTGTACAAATTATCGCTCCCACCTCGAGTCTTTGAAGCCGTACGAAAAATATGATCTCAAAGCACCCGTGAAAACAAAAAAAAATCTTCATCAACAAACGCGAGCGCAATCAATATTCCACGGCTGGTATATCGCCGTCCTCCACAACCACATCGTATACTTGTTGCACACCCTAACGCAGGGCGTCCGGCGTCCTTCCAATTTAACCAGCCAGGAACGATCGATAAGCAGCGCGCCACCCCCCGTTGCGCAAAACACTGCGCCCCCGCTTCCACACCCCCACGCGTAGCGCAATACCTCGCGTACGTGGACGGCTTTCCCGTGCTCGGGAGAAAAAAAAGCTTCAATTATGCAAAAACTCTCTCTCTCGCACACGCGCGTACACACACGCGCACGGCCACGGAAAAAGAGCGAGAGGACTTTTAAATTAATATTCGAGACCGAACGTTGTAAATCAGCACGTGGAAGCGACAAGAGCAGCAGCAGCGCGGCACCACTGCTCGCGTTTTCCTCTCTCACTTTTTATACGCCGGCTCTTTTTGTTTTCGAGAGCTTAATTCATGCGTCTGGTGCTACTATAAGAGGGAGAACGAGCCGTGCGTGGCCTGTGTTTTTATGTGGTTCTTGCGCGAGGCATAACGTGTTTTTTTTTTTTTTTTTTCCTCCCCTTTCGAGTAAAAAATTATCAGCTGATAAGCAAAGGTGATTCGTGCACACAAAATATTAAATTCCATTCATAAACCGTACGGTGGATGTTGTTTCTAAATGAATGACATTATCCACCCAAGGATTATCGGTGGAGGTAATCTTAATACATTCGTGCAAGAGAAGTGACGTATCGACGCGTGATTGAACGAAAAAGTAATTTCCGGGCGAAAATGTAAAAATTTAACCGAGCCCCGATATCCCTCGATAACACGCGATATGACAAGGCCATTTCGAAGATTACACCGAGCTCTCTTTCACTCGTTGGAGTTACGTACATTTTTTCCCCCGCACCCAACGCCAAGGAGCAAAAGCTCACGCGTGAGCCGCGAGGGTGCGAAAATTTATTCCGATCGGATAAACGAGTACAAAATGCATTCCAACCCCGATTTCTCGCTCGTTCGGGCTTAACCAGCGTCTCGATACATGCTTTCCATCAAACTTAATCCTACACGCGCAAATTCAGTAGCGGGAGAGCCAAGGTATGTATATGGGGGGTAAATAATCCGGCAGGTAAATAGAAATCGTTTCGCAAGCTTTGTGTCACGGCTGGGGCCTAAAATTGATTCTGCCCGCGTTTGTGTCGACTACGTATGTGTACGTTCATGCGCGATCTCTTACATCAGTGGTCCCTCGACCCTCCCCTTTCTATCTTGTTGGTATCACCGTGTATGGCTTGATAACTTCCTCCCTCGGCAGAAACGACGACGATGACGACGTTGCGGTGTATACGTGCACGTGTCACCTTATACAGCCACGTATAATATAAACGTGACATTAAAGTGCGATCATTTGCTATCAGAGTATATATATGTACATGTCGAGGAAGCAGCTATTTCGATCCCCGTTTTACCTCCCTCTACTCTGTACTCCACTCAGATGCTGTGGCTGCTACTGCGGACGCTGTTAATACAGCGGGGAAGATGTGGTTTTATACAATTTTATTTTCGACGTCAGCCTGGATTTACATTTTTTTTTTTTTTCATACATATAAAACTTTTAAAATGTAACAAAGTGGTTGTTTTATGCAGGAGAGAGTTTTTTCAAACAGTACATTTGGATCGTAAAATGCTACCAAGCCGGTAGAATTACTGACAATATTTAATGAATAAAATGTTTTCTAGAAAATTTTGCAAATATTTTGTTTCATTGTAAAATAACCAAACCAATTGCTTTTGTTTGTAAAAAAACATTCTAAACTTTAATTAGTGTTACTCCTATAATGAAAGAGGGGGGTGTCTGCCCACCGAATGACTAGAATTTCTGGCTGAAATTGAACTTTTTGCATATAATCAGGGACATTCCAACGAAATTAATTAATTGAGCACGGAATGGTTAATCTCGATTGATATTAAAATACCAAATTATAATTACCCTCGGGATAATGAACTGTTGGCTCGAAACTTAATCATAATAAAATATTAGCCCTTCTTTTTTCATTTTTCATCAACATCTAAAAAGTAACAGAAAATTTCTTACTGTTCGTTCAGCACAAACTTACAGAATTGATGGCTGTATGTCAACATTGTCCAATGCAAATGTAATTGCTCAATGAAGAGCGGAAGAGTAAGACAATAGGATTTTTTTTTTTTTTTTTTTTTTTTTTCAAAAAAGGGATGAAACCCATCTCGTCGATGCTCAAAAGGCTTTTCACACAAAAGAGCCCAAGATAAAACTACAAACAAAAGAAGACAAGGGATCGCCCATGGTATCAGGAGGACATCAAGCAGCACAACAAAAGACATGGAAACAGAGAAAAAGCGAGAGGGGACTCGAGCAAGGGGTTGAACAAAGTTTCCCCAGCCGGCCGGGTAATCATCATACCATTCGTGTAGGCTTGCACCCAAGTTTTTCCTCTTATACTTTTTGTCCGTCGACTCCAACAACAATCAGAGGACCCACGTAGAACGTGTACATGAGTGTCCGTGTGTACTCACGACGATGGCTTCATTATCCCCTCATCCGGGGGCTGCAGGTCCGGAACTCCCTCGCAGCGGACGAGAGCGATTTCCCTCCCTGAGCATGTGTATCCTAACTTTCGAGCGAAATACGCGAGCTCTCGGATCAAACGCCGAAAGCTCCGTGCGCGAGAAGTAGGTATATACTCGAACGATAGCGTTGTAGGTGTGTATTGTACAGAGATGTAGAAGTGGTCGCCTGTGCGTGCCGCTGTTTCCTCTTGTCTGTACTCATCCGACCAAGTTTCTATTTACTTTGGACTGGCGAGCACCGACCCCGGGCATTATATAATTCGTTTAAAATGCTTGGACGGATGAGCTTCGAGGGGCAGAGAGCGTTATACGTGCACGCGTTGAAAATTCGCACAAGTTTTAACGGAATATTAATGATTTGTTTCAGTTGATAACCCAAACTCTGAGCCCTTACACTGGAATTAGGTTGTCGAATTTGCTGAAATATCTTGACGAAACTTAAAGTCTTACCAAATGGTTGTGCAACTTATTAAATTGACAAGTATCCATAGTAAATAAGTATTAGAACTCTGCGGAAGGCAAAAGCTAATATCGTTGCTTTGTTAATCTGCATTTTATGCCTGTCATTCGAGCATTATTTACAGAGGTTAAAACATAGTCCTTCCATTGACATTTGGATAGGATCAAAGTTTTAGGTTTATGAGTATCTACAAGTGCGATGGATTTTTTTCTTAGAAATTTAATATTTAAAAAAATGTGGTTACCGATCAACCAATTTTTTATGTATATAAAAAAAAGATACATCTTTAATAAATATATCAATATTTTTAAAAATGTGTTTTCCTTACTACTAATATAGAAATAAATTACTTCTGTATTTATCACTTAATGAAAGAAATTTCTTATCTAATTAACGTTATGGAGATTCAAAGATTCTAGTCTCGTCGTATCAAAAAAAGATGATTCTCTAATAAATGTTTTAGAAAAAAAAATGTTTTTTATTGATTTTTCAGAGAAAAAAACTTTCTTACGTTGGATTTTTCCACAACTGTCATAGAGACTACAAAGAACTTTTCTCTAATTTGTCGTAAAGAAGAAAATATGCTATCCTCATTAAAATTTTAAAGAAAAAGTCTAGTTAGCATCCCAGAGACGTAAGATTTATCTTCAACAGATGTTAAAGAGAAAAAAAAAAATTTTCTTTTTAGTAAAACAAGAGCGATCAAAAGATATAACACTTTGTCTTGGAAAAACTGAATCAGCTTCTTAATAAATTATTAATAATGTTATTAGTCTACCTCTGTATCTAAAAATTAGATAATGTAAAGTAAAAAAAAAAAAAAAATTGAGAAAAAATCTCGTGATGCTGACGAGTTTTTCCGTAATCCACCATTGCATAAAAAATTATTTTTGCTTGATAAATACACAAGAGTGCAGAGACAGGGAAACAAAAAGCACACGACAAAACTCTGTAAACCGCAGCATTAAATATTTCAGTAAGCTTTATTCCCAGAAGGCTAGTGTGTATACGTAAAATGAGCAACCATAGTTTTGCGACAACGAACGAACGAACGTACAAAAAAGCGTATTCACCGACTGTAACTTTGCGCGTACAAAATAAAGTCGATGTACAAAAAAAAAGGCTTGTAAAATGCAAAAAGACTACGTGTCGAGCTCGTCCCAACTACGTGTGACACATTCCCCTGGAATACACACAGGGAAGGGTGTGTCTCCCTGCACCTACAATATTTTCAGATCCAGGGGCCACATCTCCGCTCTATTCTTCCAAACTTTATTCAAAGAGCCTTCCCATCTTCATCTTGGCCTCGCTGTGTCTACGACAGCTCGTCGTCACTTTATCTCCACACCTACCTCTCTGTCCCTCCTTCTGTCACAAGCGGTGAAAAAATCTCTCATGCAGAGCCCAAACTCGCGCCACCCAGTCCGTCAAGCTTTGCTATTGCTTCCACCGTCGCTTTTTTGCCCGTAAAAGAGAAAAAGGGAGGGGGGGGAGAAAAAAGACAGTTTCGCGTACATCTGCGAGAAATGTCTGTCTGTTACTGTTTAAGACTGTTGTAGCGTGAAATCGCTGAAAGTTCGTTTTTCCGGTGGCCCCTTTTTGCGCGAAACGTAAGATTGTCTGCTGTTGTCGCTGCTCGTCCCAGGAAAGCTCCACAAACACGCACACATACGAGTCTCTCTGCTCTGTCACATTTTGTTTTTGCATACGTGAGATTAAAAATTATTGCTCAGCTCTGCTCCCTTTTTAATGACGATTCGAGAAAGTACCTTCTGTTGGCATAAATATTACGTGGAGTTTTACAACTGTGCGTATTTCAAAGAGTTATAAGTTTTTGTCCCTAATTAAAATGAACGGGATGGGGAGTATAGGTTAAAGTGTTCAAAAGGTCATGAAAATTATCCA
Source organism: Copidosoma floridanum (assembly GCF_036245765.1). NCBI lineage: Eukaryota > Metazoa > Arthropoda > Insecta > Hymenoptera > Encyrtidae > Copidosoma > Copidosoma floridanum. The sequence continues at coordinate 6,874,495 of NW_028321906.1, read as the reverse complement.
CGGGGCCTCGTTTTTTTCAATCCCGACTTTAAAAAAGTTACATATTTTGAAAACTGCTGAGTTTTGTAAATAGCGGCCTTTAGTTTAACTTTTCGTGCCACGATGAAAAACAAATAAAAGAGGTGCTGTAAGGGAATTTCGATCAATGCCTTTATTCATTTCCTTTGAGCGTATTTATTTGCTCTAGATTTTGGTTCATGCAATCATTCATTTTAAATTATTTTGTTTCATTTATAAAAAACAGGACTAATGAAAACAGTTGTGATAAAAAAATCAGAAATTAATTTCACGGGTAAAAGATTCTTATAGTTATCCTAGAATAACTTGACTGAAAACTCATGTAAAATGGATAGTGAAAGTAATTTTTCGATTGACAACAAACTCCTTTCTACATCGTTTTCAAAGTTCTTTTATAGATGCAGTTTAAGACTAGAGTAAAAACTAAAGTATTATCATCTAAATTATTCGAATGATAATATTAATCCTCACATAACCGCAAGTCAACTCACACGCGGTAATAATACATGAAACACACGCGTTACACACCGGCTCTCGACAACAGCGATAATACAGAAAAGCCCGTCGCCGACGTGCTGAATATGAAAAGCCGTGCAGTCGAGGACTTTAAAGCGAAGCCGTAAACGGAGAGAAGGACACGGAGGACAGGCGGGGGCAGGAAACTTCACTCGGCTAGCAAAACACACTGGCGCTTCGCAAACATCCTTTTTCCGCTGTACAGCTGTACTGTTGGCCACACGTCACTTTCCTCCCGGTCCATCCGTCCCTTGTCAGTATCCCGTATTTGAGCAAGGAAGAAGAGCCCGAGGGCAGTCTTCGTCCTGTATGTGGGTCTGACGTTTGAAGGGCTCGAAAGGGTGTGGGCAAACCGAAAAGCCCGGCGGGACGGAGTATATTACTGTTTGGGCGCGATCCTCCGTTTCCTCTTGATTTTCGACCGTGTGCAACTACCGCATGGACGAAGGGAGGAGAACACGAGCTCGACACCACGGGCAGAAAAAGGTGCGTTAACCCGAAAAAATGAAAATCCTCCCGAGCCGACTGCAGGTGAATTAATTTTCACTCGGACGAACTAGCCCAGTGGGCACCGTATAACCAACAGCACGCGGGGACGCAAGAAAAAAGCTCTCGCGTGTCCCAACTCCCCATCGTGTACTAGGCCCATTAGACACTTTTTACAGCCATGGTCATCAGCCGGCAGAGCCAAATAGTTAATTATTACTGGCGAGCCGACACCTGGTCGGTTACATGCATACATGTGCGAGGGAAAAAAAAAAAAATAGAGACGAGTGGCAGCGAACTACGTTGTATGTACCACGCGAGTGTTGCTCTTTATTCTTTCATGATGCCCCTATATGCTCGCGCGGAGAAGAGAGCGAGAGATTTCACGCGTGACATTTGCCCTCCCTTACTCGCTCGCTCGCACATTGATTTAGAGGCGCACAGGGCCAGTAAATTTTCTAGTCGCGCGCACCGGCCCTCCCGACCCCTCGTCCCTCTGTAAACAGCTGAGTATGATTCACGAGCTGCGTTTTCCCATGTATACGTATATACACAGCCAGTACAGTGTACGTGTGTACACGAGATATTTTGAGATCGCTTCTGGCGACGCGTCGTCGCAATGCCAGTACATCCCCGCCCTTTACTTTACGCCGTTGCTGTTGTTGTGGAAAATGACAAAAATTTTTTTTCAAATTCTGTTCAACAGCTTTTTCGAGTCTCACGAGGTTTGATGCCACGCGAAAAAAAAAAAGAGAAGACAACATTGATTTTGGATCCTCACGCGTGCGTGATATTACATTTTTCATCGAAGGGTTAACGAGAAATTCATCGGATTACGTTCCGGATCGAGACGCAATACGAGGGTGTGCCTTGTCAATAATATTCCTCCCATTCTCTCCCGGAGCGTACATATGCGTCGCGTCGTGTGCTAATGCACGAGTTCGATCTTATGCCGGTGCTATCAGCAGACACCCACACGAATCCAAGACGTCGGTGCAAAGCGAATGGATATTAGCCGACGGTATAATATACTCGCGCGTGTCTACATGCGATGTTTTCCTCGGCGAGCGCGCATATCTCGCGTCTGGGAAACGAGAGGATGAAGCCGGAGGGGGTAGGGAAATCAACTTTGTCAGGCTCGATGAATCCAAAGTACTTGAGACGCGCTTGATCCTCCCCCCACTTCCATCACCGAGACAAGCTCGTATAACGCAATATTTCCATCTGGTGCCTCCTTCGGTACACCATCACCTCGTCTGTATCCTATAACCAGCAGCCACGTCTACGTACACCCTCGTCTTGTGCATGTAAATCACACGGGTGCTCGTATTAGAGTATTCGAGGTAACTAAGTCTTCCTGAACCGTTTTTCTCTATTTTCCATCATTTGAAGATGGCAAATCATTACAATGGCGTGGGCTCAACTATTGTTTTACCCGACGAGTTTGAAAAAAAAAAAAAAAAGAAAAATAGTTCGCCCTGACAAATTTTCCTTTGACGAAGCGTCAAATGTGTCCGTCACTTGTAAGGTTGCAGTGTACGCCTTGCAATCAACGAAAAGACGCGCCCGACGAGAGATCCTGACGTTGCGTTGGAGCATAGCTAATGCTGTCTTCCCTCTATGTGCGTGTGCAGTCCTTGTCTCCTCCCTCCGTCGTCATCATCCACGTCGTCGTTGTAGTCGAGATTGTAATTATCCTTAATTAATTGAGCAAAGGCGGGGCTCTTGGAGTGCCGTTCGAGGAAACCCTGCCTCGTCCCGTCTGCTCGACAAAGGCCTGTGCCGCGTCACCAAAGCCTCATTCTCACTCCTTTGCTCCACCACTGTCTTACCCTCGCTCTTGTTGTCACTCCCCTCCCCCACCCTTTACTGGTACATGTTCCATTATGGAATAATTATTTCAACTAAACATTACATCACCGCAAAGTCAAATATACATATAAAACTAAAGAACATTTATCACTCGTTTCAACAGTCACAAGTTAACTACGACAAAGTTGCAGATTAATATCACTACCCTTAGGATTCACAATATATCTTAATTTTACCAACCACTCGACATTTTCATCTCTCCACCATCTGTCGCTTCCCTCATCCTCGTCACTGTCGTTGTCGACGTTGTTGTCTCCAAGTTCGCTCTTCAAGACATTGACAAGCAAACGCTAAGTCAAACATCCATCTAGAAGATGAACATCTAGAGCTGGACTCGGCACAGGGGAAGTGGAATTTGATCAAGTGCCACCATCAAAGAGCTTCTATACAATTATAATAGTGGTAACGTAAAATGTAAGACAATAGACGTTTGAAAAAAAAGAGAGGTCCTATTTGTAATAAGAGAATTTCATTAACACGTCAGACACCTAGTCTACACGAATAAAAACAAAAGGTATTCGCTAACAACACGTACGTAGGAGTAGCTGTAGAGATAGGAAACGCGAAGGAAGGAGCAAGAGGGTTAAAGAGGAAAAAGGGGGAACAGAAAAAGAGAGTGATGGGTTCTTCTGTCGGCCTAAAACAAATAAAAGCTCTGTAGGAAAGATAAGCATGCTTTCACGGCGATACCACGGTGACACTCGGCAGGGATATTGCACGAGGCGACAGGCAAAATGGAATTTTCTTTGAAGAAGGACTACCCTTAGCCGAGACACCGAGAAAACTTTTCATCCTTTCTCATCCAACACTCCTTCCATTGTCTTCTAATCCTTTTACTGCATTCCCGTTTCATGGTACACCTATAATCTATTTTTCACGGCCACTATAGACATTTCTTTTCTTTCTTCACACAAGATTTTGTCCGTCTATTGAGTTCTAGTTTTCACCGTTAAAAATAATATATTCAGCAAATTTGATACTCTACGCCCGCAAGACAAGGCCGAATTGGTGTCCAAAAATTTCTTGGCAGCCCCACCTTTTTACAGCAAACACACGTTTCCATCCATGTATACATCGAATTCGGAGAAATCAACCAAATAAGCTCACACATCCTTTATTATTTGCCAGTTACATTACCTGCAACAATTGGAACCTTGAAACGCAATTACGGGTGGATCAGAGCGACCAGAAATAGAGACGGCGAGCACTTATGAAACGAACCCGATATCGAGATGGGAATCGCGCCGCTCAATTAGGAACCACTCGGCTTCCTCGCGGAGTTCATTCCGTGCCGTGAAATAAATACACTTAGCACTAGCACGAGAAATTGCCCGCGGCAAATCTTATTTGGGAGCGCGCACGAGGGTGAAATCCTTCGTCTTCCTTTTGTTATCAGACTCTTGCTTTGCCGTCTGAGAGCATGTCTCGCGGGGTATGGCTTTTCGAAGTGGGATGGGGGAACATTTTTACTTCCCTTACAAAGCAATCCTTCATAAAAATGGTGGATGGCAGACTAGACCCTACTCTCCTTGGAAATTTCGAATTTGCAGGGGAATTGTTTTCCATTGGGACAACGCGATGAGGCAGACGGAGTGAAAAAACGTACTCACGGAGAAAGAAGGGAAAACAAGGAAAACGAAAGGGAAGACGGCACTCTGATATTGTTTTCTTATCGCTCGTAAAGCTTCCGCCTCGTTAAAGGAGGATCAGAGCCACGAGGCTGTCGTCTTTTCACCCATCCAATTTTTTCAAAAATAGCTCGCGAGGGATGTTATTCTTTTCGTTGGCATTGCTGTGATTCTAAATGAAAGTTTGAATAAACAATTATTCGTAGTTTATTTTTGTCTTAAAGATTTTTATGTACTCTTGTATTCATTAGAAGTAAAGAGTATTCAAATCCTTGAAAAATTTTGAACAAATTTTCAAAGGTACACACTTAACTCATGATCCGAATTTTACTTTCAGGTTTGTCTTTGGCCTTTGGGCTGATAACCTTAGTCTCGGATATGTCTGAGATTCTATGGTTGACACCAGTCTATGTCTACACGTCTGGAAACTCAACTTTACCTCAATACCAATACGGCTGGTGTCTTCAGCTGTCAGCATTGGCGTTCATACTGGCAAAGCTCGCAGCTATACTGACCGTATCTGGCTACATGGCACGGTTTCCCACTGTAGAAGACATGGTAATTGTTTGCGTATGTTTTTTTTTTTTCTTTATTAAATTATCGTTGACCCTAACAATTTGATTTATGCAGGTCAGAGATATGGTACCTGGAGCTGAGAGAAAATTGCGGGAGCAGTTGGGTCTTAGTTCAGAGTATTTAGTTAGGTCCCACCAAAAATCACCAGGGCCAACTCCTTGCACAGGTGTCAATCAACCCACTAAAGGTTCAGGTATAAAAATTAAGTATTAATCGAGTGAAAGAACGGCTGGTCATTTGTTACTTAAATTTTTAATCATTAAAAATTTAATGCAAGATTTTATTTGAATAATGCTTTTTCTGTACATAACTATTTCAAAGTATTGTTCTGGATCAAGTAAAATATTATGTAAATCCGACAATATGATGAATTCAGATGAATTTAAAGAGTAAATAACAAAATAATATTTGAAGAATCATTAAAATTTTTTCATCAAGTCACGTAAAATTTTTATTTTGTTGATACATAAAAATACAAATACGTTACAGTAAGAAGTATATAGCAAAATAATAAGTATCCTTTCTTAAAAAAAAGAATGCAACGTGACTGAAACCTTTGATTCGTGACATAACTAGTTAATTAAGCCTAATTTTGAGCGGGTTAATTTAAATGTTAAATTTTGGAAAAAAAAAAAATTGTATTTCGCATGCTGAATGAAAATTTAAATAATCTGTTTAATCGTTTTAATAAACTAAAATTTAATCACTCTATTTGAACTAAATGTTTTTTAGAAATATGTATGATTAATTGTTGGGGGTTGATGCCCAGAGCGGGCAAAGGGGCGAAGCCCCACCGTAATGTGTAAAACCGAAAAAACATGTATAATTACAGGCCCACCAAGACTGGCTGAGGAAGGTACATCGTTACTCTGTAAATCGGCACCGGACATCTGTGCTTCAAATCCCCAGTCAGCCATTAGCTACGTGGACAAGGCTGACTTATCACACATGCTTCCTGCCTACCCCGAGACCAAGGTAATAGAGCCTCGGTTTGCAGCTCCAGGCTTTCCTGAAAAGACTGACCAGAACGTCGTGGATTCTCGACTGAGCGGCTTCGTCGATAAGGAAGGTCTCATCATGGACTCTCGTATGCTTTCTGAATCTCGACAGAACGTTATTGCCTTTGCTGAGGGTAAAGAGCACCCCAATTGCCAGGAACCACCCGCGCGTTTCAGTGACTTTCCTCCACCCCCGGAACCACAGCAGCAACTGGTTCAGCCATCTCCATCGGTACAGCAGCAACCCCCATTAGCATTTGCTGATAAGGAACCACCCGATTTTACCGGCAACGAGCAACAGTCAATGGTCGATTCGTTACTCGACGCACCCTACGGCTACGACACGCGTTACAACAGCTTAGCCGGCCAAACGGTACCCATCACCCTTAAACACCACCACCAGCAGCAGCTGCCCTCTAACTCTACGGTGGCTGCAATGCAATCAAATCAGTACCATTACCAGAACTTTGGCACCATACACTCGGGGATGCTGCGCGTCGCGGAGCCTGGAACCAGCTCTACTAGCTCCAACTGCTCGAGTCAGCGTAGCATGACCCTACAGAACCCCAAGCGTAAGGCGACAGCCAATGCACAGATAGCACAGAACACCTTTAGCACGCTAGAATGTGAGCGACGCAGAAGAGGGGGTGGAGGAGGTGTGGGTGGCAACGCGGCTGCGGCTATGCAAGTCCCAGGAAAGGCTAATTTTTGCGCGGGGAGTGCGGTATGACCGCCGGCTCAGTCTCCTACGCCGAGGTAACTCCGGAATGAGGAGACCTCGCTGTAAGCTTTTCGAGTGAGAGTCGTCCAGACGTTTTCGTAACTATTCGAGTAATTGAAGTTAGGATGCTAAAAAAGATAAGAGGGAGAAAGAGAGACTGTCGTTGTAATATCGAAAAGAATTTACGTGGAAGAAATTGCTAATCCTTAATCCTATTATCAATTTTCAATCTACGATGGATTTGGAATTTTCATCTGTTTTGATTCAGCGGGATTCCAGTTCAAGGATTTCTCTAAAAAAATTAATCATCCGAGTAACTTGGAAAGTAATGTATCAAAAATTACGTGTACAGAATATCTGTGAGAACAGAGTTAGTTGTTTCATAATGGTGCGTCTAAAAATTAGTGAGCAGAAAAAATTCGTATCCACTTGCGATATTGCAATAATATTGGATACTTAGAGTGGGTCAACATGAATATGTACAGCCAATAATCACTTGTTTCGACAGGTTGCATTAAAAATTTTAAAACAAGGATTCATCACTCAAATATATTCTTTGGAAGCTCCACTGCCATAACTTAGAAACTGTGCAAACAAACCAATGAGATGAAAATTTATGGTCACACTAAAAATTTTTATAGAACAGAAGAAAATTGTCAAGCGATATTTCTGCCACTAAAAAAGCTGAAGATTATTCAGTATGTTCATAATGTTTTTTGAATTGGCAAAACATTAATAAATTGTTCATTTATTTATTTTTTTAACGAAATATTACCTGCATACGTTCATAAAATAGTATATACGAATCGTCAACAAGATTATGTATGCAAGGAATGTTTACGTACCTTCCGTTTAATGTTTTATTTTTTAATCATTTAACTTTTTTTCTTCAATCCATGTAGATTTTAATCATCATACAGACAATTATCGAAAAACTTTATAATGGATTTTTCAACTGTTTTTTAATGAAAAAAGAAATGTAAGAAGGAAAAAAAATTTTTCTAGTCTTAGCACTTGCAAGCTTTTTGTGAGAAAATATTTCATATTAAAAAAATCGAGTTATTTTATTGTTGAAGAAACTTAAAGTTATTTAAATGTCGCTAAGTAAACTCGATGGAAAGACTGTGACCTTGTACATAAAAATATTTTGTATGAATGGCTGATTAAAAGTTAAAGCATCACAAATTAACCTGAAAATAAATCCTGGTATAAATAATACGAAAACGCATAGGATTAAATACAGAGCAGTTTTACACACAGTGAAAAAATGAATGTGAATTATTGCAACCTCTCATAAGTGCGATTTTGACTTAATATCGTAACTACATCAATAGAGTTACTGATAAAAAAAAATGTGTTGAATACGTTGAAATGTATAGCTAATTGATGAAAGTGTAAGCTAAAAAGAATAAAGAAAAGGTTTAAAAAATATTCATAGCCGACACGAATGAACATTACAAGTAAGTGATCGATGTAGTACGATTTAACGAACAATGTAAAGTTGAACATAAAGGAAAGCATTTTCAAAATAGTTGTTTACAAAAGCGTGAATTGCACTTGCGTTTATAGCTATACGAATGGTTCCTTGACATATCAAACTCAATAAGATCGGCATACAGTTGGAGAAACAAATTCCACAATCTCGATTTTCATCGCTGGTATAAATATAATGTAATTCGTTAAAAAATTAAAGAAACAAACAAATAAAAAAAACATTGTTTTTACGAAAACGCAGTCGATGATGAAGTAATGAACGGAGACTGCATTTCTATGTAAGAAAAAATAAATAAATAAATAAATAACGAAACGAAAAGTTAAACGCGTATGTACCATTAATAGTTGAATGTAACAATAAAGTGTTTTTTTTATAGCAAAATCGAAATAACGGGTTTTGAAAAAGAAAAATCTCCACCTCCGTTCAATTGTAAACTAGTAAAAGGTACGATTATCAAGTTTCGCATGAACAAATGAGTAAAAAATCAATATCCCGCGATTGTACCTACGAAAGCTTAAGCGGGCAGTTGACAGATGGCGCGTACGGGCTGAAAGTGGGTCCAGCCAGGCTAAGTGAGGTTTACGGTAATGCAGCTGCCCCAGCATCCAACCGCGTTGGAGCTAATGTTTAATTAACGCCGCATAATTGCTCGGCCAATTAGAGCTCACTCCGTTCGATATTAATCTCCGATTTGAATTCATTTCGATGCGTTTAAATTTTATTGAACGCATAATCATCGCCCTGCCTTTGCGAAGCAATTGCTGATGCAAAGAGCGTGTGTTGCGTTAAACTGAGCTGATCATCCTCAGCGTACTTTGAAAATTCATATTCTTCGCGAGATGCCGGCCATTAGCTCAGCCCGTGCCACTCCAAAACTTTTCCATACTGGCAGGAATATATTAAATGTAGTGTACAGTGACTTGAATAATTCAAAAAATGTGATATGCATACTATCGCCGAAAAATTTCATTTCCCAACAAAGATGATCGCGCCCCGAAAAAATGTTGAAAAACAAGAGAAAACACGGTCGTGCAGGGGCCAAAGCTCCGGCCGCCAACTTATCGATTCCAGCTTAAAGAGACGAACTACGCTTGTATACTCATCAAGCGCGCGTACACCCGTCCCGGCGAATTATCGTCAAAGAGGAGTCCGCGGGCTGGTTTTGACGGACGGCGCGAAAATTACCCCAACTTTCCTTTCTCTCCCGTGAGCACGACCGTCCCTGCTCTCAGCCTCTGCGTTACGCACCGGCACTGGAAGACATTCCGAAGTTTGTATAGTTATACGCGCGCGGTTGAAGTTAAAAAAAAAAAGATGCCTTTCCCGAGGCAGACGTGCACATGATATTGTTGGTTCTTTCTTCTAGTTGTCCACGTACGTGCCGAACGATGAAAGAAGTAATAATTGCCTAGTTCCTCTTTTTATACGTATGCTACGGATGAATATACTTATTCGAGGCATTTATAATGTCATGGGACAAATAATTTCATGGCAATTGGGAAAAAGAATGAGGGTAAAGCCAACTATAGAATAATTTTAAAATAGATACGAGCCGTTTAGGTCAAATGGAAGAACCTGTACTATTGTAATTTTGTTAAAAAAAATGATAACTTAAAAAAATATTAATTTAAACATGGATTTAAGCTGCAAGATCGCGGATTTAAGCTGAGCTTTTCTCGTGTACGTCAATTTTGAAACACGCCTTTCATATTACTTGAAAATTGCAAATTTATTGCAAAACCACGTGCCTAAGAAAAGGCTGTAGTGGAGAAGAAACGTATCGATAGTTGTGTAACCGACAGATGCTTTTGTGGTTTAGCATCTAAATTCAAGTATAAAATATCACATGTGAATAAAAGATTCGTATTCCCCCAACACTTTGATGAATAACGCGAACGAAGGCGTTACTTACGAAGAGTAGGCTGACGATGAAAACATCACTGTCTCGTGGTGAGAGGTACGATACGGAGGAGCAAGAGGAGGGTGTTGAGGGAAATTATGCAAAGCGAGCCGCACCCGGAAGAGAAAATCTCCGATGAAGAACTCGGGGTGCACAAAGGCTGAGGGTACTCGGTGCATGCATGGGATAGAAGCACAAAACAAAAGTAAAAAATAAAAAAAAAAAAAAAACTAAGAATTCAGCGCAAAGTGACGCGCCATCGTTGGGACGAACGATGAGAATGGAGAAGAGGAGAGGAGAGAAAGGAATGGTAAAAGACAACGTTCTTACAATCCGGGACCGCCATCTATCATCGAGGAGTGTGTAGACTATTTAGGCCGTTTCTATGTGCCCGCCTTCTTTACGCACCCGACGTCTTACCTCCCCTTTTCGCTCCTCAGCCACTTTTTTGTTGTCTCGTTTAATAACTCGTGATGAATGTATAGCCCTTCACTTTTTTTTTTATTTTAGTACATTTTTTCTTCTATTTTCTACATACGTATTCCACTTTCTCCGTATCAAACTGTCTGTGAAGTTTCATGTTTTAAGGTACAGACTTCGATGGAGTATCGTGACAAGGACTCATACACATATTGATAAAATTTTCATTATTCAATGTAAAGTTCTTACCTGAGAGTAGAGGTCATTTTTAATAATTCTTCTCTCTATCAATGCATTAAGATTATTAGACATGATCAATATTACATAGCATATTGTTCATCTAGAATAACTAACTGTACTTGATTAAAACGGGGATTTTAAAGATCAAAGTTAATTCATTGTTAGTCAATGTTTTTTTTTTTTTTTTTTTTTTTTTTTTTTTTTTTTTTTTAATATTGTGAATTGTTAGCAAGAAGCTAAAGGCTTAGCTTAAGAAGTCCCCTACTACGATGATAATGATTCAAAACATTTCAAAAAACTATTTCATCGGAAAAAAAACTTAATTTTTATCTATCAAACGATTCAAAAAAAAAAAAAAAGCTCGATTGGATTAGAAAAATTTTCCAATAACCCAATCCACCCCGTTATTTATAAACAATCGACGTGAGTCTTCGCTCGGCATAAATCAGCCTATACATCCAGTGTGGAGCGCTTCGTGGCAATTTCCCTCATGAACTGCAAACTCAACCGCACAAATCCTCGACTCGGGCAGCCCCAAAGTCCGCGCGCCAAGTTCCCATTCGTCACCATCTTTCACAATAATGGCGGCCAGGTTGTGCAATCGACTGGCCCGGGGAACTGCCGGCACCAAGTGGTCAGGTATGCATCACCTTGTCGTCCGTTCGCTCGTTCCTCCACAGCTGCACTCCGAGTCCCTCCCTTATCGAGCCCATAATCCAAGCGCGAGGAACTCTGCAGTACACGCGGCAGCAGCTGCTGACAAACGACCAACCCCCACGTGCCCTGGCGTGAATGACCATTGCGATGCAATGACCGGAACACGGGGAGCTCCTAAATCGTCGCTCGGACTTATTCCCTCCTAACTCACAGCCCCCATCTATCCCTCTGGAATTCCACGGCCGCGGCATTGTTTGATACCACGCGCGTGTGATGCGCATAATGCCTCTCGGACGGAACGACTCTCTCGCTCGCTCTTATCTCCTTGCGGCTGGAATTAGCCGGCCGGTATTAAATTACACTCGCGGTATCAGCTCCCGCCTCTCCGAGAGAGGAGAATTAACCCGCGAGGATAATTTCATTTGGCAGCGGTGGTGGGCTTTTTTTCGCGCCCGTATCTTTCAGTGAACCTGGTTTCTTTTTTTTTTTTTTTAGGGGAGGGGGCTTCTGTTTCCACGCGGCCGAGGGTTTGTCGTTCGCAGAGTGCCCCAGGCTTCCCAATCATAGGTGGAAGCGGGTGTGTCTCTATTTCCTGTTGTTTTTTTTTCGCTGGAAAATACTTTTAACTAAAAACAGTAATCAATTTTCCAACCGATTTTTTTTCACCGCAGCTATCCGTCCGAGCCATCGAGCCGTAAAACGATGGGCCATAAAAATCACATCCGAATCGTGTACTCGCGTACAATCCCGTAAATTTCGTTCCCCGTTGTTCTTATCAATTTCGACTCGGACAGCCGACAAATTAATGAGCACTTAAATTTTTAATCTCGCCCATAAAGACGACGTTTGCTACGAATTTTCGAGCTCTGCAATAATGGAGCCACACAGGCGCTTTTGGTACGAAAAATACGAAAGGAGAAGAAAAGGCCGTCTGTTTTGAAAATTCCACCGGCAACCACTTCCCTTTCTTCTTTTTTTCCGTCCACGAGAGACCTTATCGCGATAATAGAGCGTGGCGTAACTGCTGCCACTACCACCCCACCGCCACTCATTATTTGGTAAACTCTTCGTTTCATTTTGTACGTCTTTTTTTTACTACCACGATAGCCCACTCGGGAGAATGGCATTTTTTTTTTTTTTTTCAACCTAACTTACGATAAGCTGTCCGTTTCTTGTACTCTTTTATCTACAGTATACAGGCTTGTTTCATAGTAGCCACACTCATCGTTACTTTAATAAGCATATTGATTTTTCACTACGGTTTTTTACTGTCATATTTTAAAACAGATGAGGTTACCATCACTATCATCATAATCATCGACACACTTCTTATTTCCAACAATATCTGACATGCCACCATCAAAGAAAAGTACAAAAAGATACAATCTTCTTTTTTTAAAAAAAAATAGAGGTAAGATAAAAGGTTCCTCTCCAAATTAATCGTTAAATGCGCACACGTACAAGCGAGCGATCGGCGCATTAACCTTAATGAACCCATAAATAACGGACAGGTGTCGAGATTTCGAGACAGTAGAGACGTAGAGAAAAGCTCTCTCGTGTCGAAAGCCAAAAAGGTCAAAGAAGAGGGAGACAGCTATGCCCGAGGCCAAGATCCGAGTAATTCGATTTGACCGCAGAGCTCTTTTTCTCTCCCTTCCGGCTGTCCACGTGAGATTTCTTGCCCTGGAAATCCCCGAGAATTGGTTGACAAATTCGTCCTGCCCTCGTCCCTCTTTGTGATAAAGCTCGGCGTAAAAGCGTCGCTGATGGGCGGAGATCGAAGAACCGGACTTTCAGGGATAGGGGAAGAAGGCCCTCGATGGATAGACCCCACTTCGCGAGGGTGAGATTCTTTTTTTTCACCCTCGAACGTCTCCCCTACGCAGGACAAAGAGACCCTCTTTTTTCTCGGACGCGCGTCCTTTCTCTTTCTCCCGTCCACTTCCGAGTGACTTCATCTTGGAGCTCACGCCTCCCGTGTACGCGCATATTTCACCTTAGAGCCTCCCTCCGGCTGATCACTTTCCGTGTCCCTTCCACTTCTTCCTCGCAATATTATCTCCTTCGGCTTGCTCCTGTGATGCCTTTGTTTTGCCGATGCGAATTATCGGGGCCGTTGTTTCCGCGGGCGCTTTTTAGTGCGATCTATTATTATCACCATCGCCATCATCTTCATGAAGATGCTAAGTGAGAAGGAGAGAGTGCCACGCATCAGAGAGAAATATTTAGATGGATGAGCTTTCGGATATTTTTTTTTTTTTTTTATTCACGATGATTATCTGCGCGGGGGTATGCTCGAGAGGTCGTTCGTATTAATATCGAGCGGGTAATTGCCGAGAGCGTGAAAATGATACTGATCGGAGCTGCGCTTTTGAAATATGGCGCTTGACGCGCGTCGTTCTCACTCCGTCTTTCGATTTTTTTTTTTTTTTTTTTCTTCCTTTTTACTTTATTTTTCTCGCCACTGCGCAGCTCGTAAATTCGGAATAAAGTGCGAACAAAGTGTGTACGTGTACGTGGGAATCATAAGTTACGCCGTAACTGAAATGTCATTTTCCAGCCACGCGCGGAGCCCATGAGTTTATTTTATTCGATAAACGCGTTAAAGTTGATAAATTATTTCTTATCAGTAACGAATGCCGGGGGTGCAAAATATTTTTGCCCTCGTGTTTCGTGCGATAAATCTCGCGGTGCGTTTAATGAGAAATGTTTTTGATGCCACGATTGCGTATGTACGTAATAATGAAGAAAATAATTTTTTCAAGCTGGGCAACAACAAAACAAAAAAAAAAAGAAAACTTTGTTTATGAAAATATAAATATTAGACCTCGAATCAGTCCTTATAGTTGTACAGACGCAGGTAAATTTAACAAAAACCGTCACAAAGATAAATCAACCCCTAAATGAAAAGCTCCTTCAAGTTCTTCCTCAGTTCTCCAAAATAAGAAAAAAAAGAAGGAACAATGATGGTAAAAAAAAAATGAAAAAAAGATCAGAACACGTCTCATCACACATCCTCCACACGTGGCCGACCTGAAACAAAAAGAATCATGGGCCGCGCAGTTTCCATAGCGACACCAAGTGGAAACAAGAAGGGACACGCAGTAACTGTACGACGAAATCCCAGGCACAGCCGAGGGATGAAGCGTATATATATACACACACGCTTGATCGCGCACATCGGCCTATCCAGTAAGTGTGCCGTGCGTAGGTGGTGTGTACACACGTAACGTAGGGAAAAAAGGGGGAGTGAGTAGGGAGAAAGGTACAGAGGGTGTAGGGAAAAAAGAGCAGAGCGAAAAGCCGAGGGAATAAGAGAGATTTGCGGGCGACGCGCCGGTTGGTCGGTTCATTGTTTCGGCGTGGCCCCGATATCGCTCGCCTACACCTCTGTGGCTCCACTCTTTTTTGCTCCCTCTCTCTCTCTCTCTCCCACTTTTGACACGTCTTGATCTCTTGCGCCATTTTCGGGGTTTTCGCTTCCTACACGCGCGTGCGTGCGGAAAATAGGGATTTGGAAGAGGATCCTCGCTTGCAAATACCTTCAGAGTCGTGGTAGTTCTGGTTTTTTTTTTTTTTCCATACATAAAATCGCAGCGCTGAGTTGAATAAGCTGTAAGTTATTGCGGTTGTAGAAGTCAGTTTGGCCCAGCGTATACGGGACATGGTACGATTATCTATTATTTCTTTAAAGAAAGGGCTGAAGCTTATAGATTTTTATTCATGTTTTTGGGGAATAAAGAACTCACAAGTAAACTAGAACTACTTTGCATATTTTGATTACATATTTTCAATTTCAAAAACATACCTATGATGAGCAAACTTAAAGGGTTGAATAGCAAATGTAATAGCACTGATTTACTACTTTGTGAAGATATGAGCAAAACTTTTAACAATAACAACTTCAAGAGTTAATGATTACAAAAGTAACTCTTTGTTCTTGACTTTTGGACCAAAACCTTTTAAGTTGACACCAAAATTCTTGAAATCTTGCCATCATAATCATCCAGTTACTTTGAACTGATAAGGTTATTCTAAACAATGATCATATCAAAAACGCAAGCTATTTTATAGATGAGATGTATATTTACTTTACAAAAATTCTTCCTTTAATAACCAAACCGAATTAAATTTAATTACCTTTTCGACCACTGCCGGAAAACAGAAATACTATTTACTTTCAACTCTTTTTTTTTAATCCAAGCTACTATAGCATTCGGTAAAATAGATCGTACCTTATACCCTGGCAGCAAACTATTTGACTACTGAAAAAACCATACGCACTGGAGCTTGCGTGAACCTTGTCACTAAAAAAAAGCATTACGATCCATCGAATAAGTTGAACACGGCACTTTTTCTTTTTAAAATTTATTAGGGCGTTACCTTTTGCGCTGACAATGATGACGATGAAAACAGAGAAGGAGGGAGAAGGTGTAAGGGAGTTGATGGTGCCAAGTTTTCACATTCGAGCGTATAATATAATAAAAGTTAATTAACGCTCTTTATAATAAAACGGCGATTAATCAGAGCGCCCCTGGACAGCGATTTCCCGAGAAATGTCCCAAACGGGGCATGTAGCGGTTTTCGTTAAATGTTCGGAATACCTTACAGCATTATGAGACCCTAACGATGAATTATTGAGTGCGTGTATACATTAAATATAGTGCGTAGCCGCGGTGGGGATGGCTCGTCCACCCTGTCTCTCGCGCTCTGGTCACCTGAAACGCTGATTTATGAGATGGCTCTCTCGATTTTATTTAATGTCCTGCACCGGCGTTGCCCACTTTTCCTCGTCCGAGAAGTTTCAAAAAAGAAAAAAAAAATGTATGAAAACCGGGAGAGGAAAAAGGGAGAAGCGTCAAAAGATGTTTTTTGACCGTACTTTAATTAAAATGTGATTTATGGGCTCTAATGGGATTCGAAAAAGTTTTTTCCCAATCTTGTAATTTCTCTCAATTCGAGCTGAATCACTTAGGTCATTGTGTTTTCAGAGTAACGTCGGGGTACTCAATCCAAAAGGTCTCTATCGTATTTCAAAGGGATACAAATATGAGAATTTCTTGTGTCCATATGATCTCCATCAAACGATCCTTTACACAACGATTCGTCACCGTAATTCAATGCAGTGGTTTGTTTGTCTCATTTGGCACAACGAAACCTTCTCGATCCATTGTAAGTTAGCTAAAAACCATTGTCTTCTCCACTGATGGTACAATAATTTTTGTGTACAATAAAAGTCTTTCAAAAAGCAAATTACTCCTACTCAGGTTTATTAATAAATAAACTTTAGTTTGCCAACGAATCACCTTCAGCGCAATATTCAATATGAAATCGAATAAGACGGACCAGAAGAAAATGGAAAACAATAAATAAAAGAACAACAAAGCAGCCGATTAAAAAAAAAAAAAAAAAAAAAAAGTTACGAGGGAGCCTAGTACACGCTTGCGTCAGTGACGAAGAAGCAGGTAGATTGTACAGGCCGCGTTCGGGGCAGCGGAAACCTGTAAATCCCCGTTTATTGTGACAATAATTTAATTTAGTCCAAGGGCCCATAAATTCGCCGATTATCGTCAGCGCTTATTAAAATCCCCGCAGCTCACTCGCTCGGTCTCCGTGTCTTTTCCAATCACTCGTAGTATATATATACCCGCTCTCCTGCAGCAAATTCTCCGTCGAGCCTCGGGCGGATTCCTCTTCCGCGCCTGGTGCTCGCATTATATACCTTTTCTCCTCATCTCTCGCTCGCTCCAAAGTACGTGCTTTCTCGTCATCGTTTCTGCATCGTAAAGCATAATTGGTCGTACACGCGGTGCAATGGAGCCTCTGCAGAAACGGCGACAAAAAAACTCACGCCTTAATGTGTTATTACGATGGCAATTATTATTTATTGTCGTTTCGAGGTACCGACTTTTTTTTTATGCTACACGAGCTTGTAAAGTAAAACATATTTTAACGCTGTTCAAAATTCAAATCACAGTCATCGGAGGACTCCCGAAAATTACGGTAGAGCTATTGTTTCGGGGGTGTTCAGATTTAACGATCAAAGTATCATCCAAGATGTTACTGTGGTGCGATAAAATCCGAGAACACTAGAATGTTTGGAAAATAAAAGATACATAACTCGGCGTCGACACGCGCGCACATCTGATAAATCGTTACGTCAGCAGCAAGGATTTCCTTCCAGCTGTCGACAATGAGTAAAATATCCGCGTGAAAAATCAATGATTTTTCTCCCTCTGCCGTCAGCAGTAAATCATTAACAACGCATTTCCTACCAGCACCGATTTATTCCTTTTTCCGCGGCGCTATAACACATACATGTACTCCTAAACACCATAATATGCATCAGCCGCAAAAACGTTTGCGCGCACTGCACTCGTAGGTACTCCCCTCTCCGATGCTAATTTCACGGGGCTCGCAGTCGTATCGCAAGTCAGCGCCGAGGAAAGAGAGACGTCGAGCCGCACCGAAAGGAGAAGAAGAAGGAGAAGAGCGTATACAAGGGAGAAAGAAGGTCCGAGGCGGCTTCACCGACGATGACGAGATGATCGCTTAATTTGGCCAACAGCTGCCGCGTCCCTGCCTCCTCGCTTTGTATCCTTCGGCTCTGCTGTTCTCCCTCCTCTTTCTTCGCTGCCGCTTCAACCTTCCGAGGATTTCGTTTTTATCGTTCCCTTTTTTGCACGAGCAGGTCCGCCACTTTTTTACCCTCGGAAACTTGGTCTGCGTATACGCGCTTTTTGCACACACGCACGCTCACGTACATGGGAAAACCGGCGAGATCTCGTAATGTAATTTCATCTGTTAACTGCGGCATTAATAAGTCATCGCCGCGACGAGAGGAGGGAAGGTTTTTTTTTTGTTCCCCTCGCGGTTTTTGCTCTTTGGATTTGTTGGTAGGTTACGGTGTGAGCCCGCAAATTCCACCTTATTAATGTGTAATGTAGTGGATGGGCGATAAATCAGGGCTTGAAAAATAATGACTATTGATTTGCTACGATGAATCAGGAGCATAAAAAGTATGCACTGACTGATATAATTATCAGTCAGAATATTGTTTCGATCTTTAGAAATAAAAAGTAAGATGAAGGAGCTGTGGTATGATTAGGTGAAAGTGAAGCATGTAATTTTGCTTTTTTCCAAATTTTAAATTTTACTCTAAAGTTTGAATTTTTTGTTTCTTGTTCTTGTGTCCCACCTAAATTAGTACTCTCATATCTACGTAACTTCTCATTGAGCTGTCCTTAAAACTTGTTATTTTTTTTTTTTAAGACTTTCCTTTTTTGATTGTTTTGGCAAATATCTTAACTACTTGCAGTATGATTAGAAATTTTTTCCAATTTCTTTGTATTACTGATTAGCCAACATCTTTCCATTTTTTTTCTGTTTCATTTATATTTATATAACATCTCACCTAATATTTCTTTAGTTTCTATATTTAAGAACTGTAAGTTTTTTTATTCTATATTTTTCTGATTTATTCCATAGGAATATTATTGTCAATTAGCACGCATATACTACTAACTTACATTCCTCTTTCAGTTGATTTATTTCCAACTTTTTTTATATCTTACCCATCTTTTACATTACCTAATCTAAACAATCTGGTTTTAATAGTAACTAACCTATTCCTAAAGCTTTCGTCTCTAGTCATCTGGTTTTCTGTAATTTTGTCTCCTAAACTAAATTTGATTCACACTGTTATTTTATCGTGAAGTTTTTAAGTTCTTAATTCTTAGTAAACTATTTTTTTTTTCCTTCTTCCTGAGTACTCTTACAACCGTATTTTTTACTTCATCCAAATCACTCCACAATATTCATCTTTCCACATCTACAATGTATTTTTTTAACAGCTTTTTCTACCTGTAAACTAAAATCCAAGAGGAACTTTTTCATGTAAGTAACTTTATGTTTCCTACTCACATTGTCTTGTCTTTTTTCTATTTTCCTTTATTATTTTTTTTTTTTTCTTTACCATTCCTGTAATTTTTTTCAACGTTATTGAATACTTTGCCTGCAAAATTTTACTTTATTTTCCATTTCTTCATTATGAATCTAACGTCAACTTTTATACTTTCGTATTTTCCCGAACGAACTTTCATAATACTGATTTATACTTTACTTACACGACAAAGCTCACCAATCACACATCACCTACACCTTTCGAATTAATTATACTGTCTTTTGCTGCTTCTGATATTCACATATTATTCTGTGATCTTACAGTGATCGAAGCACTGAGTATAGCTACATAAATATTAAAACTACCACAAGTTAAACAGATGCCATGGAGAGAAAGGGACTTTTTCTCGCGTATAAGGTAAATTTTATTTTCAATTTTGGAAGCTCTGTCAGTCCCACACAGTAAATAATACCGTTACGCTAATAATATACACGCCAACAACTCGAATATCATTACGAGCTACTAATAAAATTATAATATAATAATAAAAAGCAAAGTAGCTGCTTCCTCCGCGAATTCCGGACTTGAGTCTTTCACAGTACTTTTTGACTAATTGTAAAAACTAGTCGTCTCTATAATTGAGATTCCGCCGAAGATAATATATTATTTTTAATCGAGAGTATCGCCGAGGCTCCGTCTAATTTATTATTCAATTTGTAATCAATAAAAAAAGAGAACAAATCGCGCGCGCGCGCGTGTGAAATAAAATCAACGATTTTAATCGAGAAACCTCTTACATTTGCATATTACTGCGCAACGTGTGATTTAAAAAGTCATTAATCACTTACGGAAGCTCTCTCTTTCCCCCGTAAGCAATGAAGGAAGGAAGAAAAAAAATGAAGAAAACTCGGATAGCGTTAGAAACAGGTGGGGTATTTATAAAAATTCTTAGCACCTGTTTGGAAACTCATAATTTCTCGGCTGTATTTTTTAATGTCTCAATTCGTGAAAAAAAAAAAAAAAAAATTTCTTCCTTCTCCCAAAGTCATACGTATTCAATGCCCCTCCAACAATACACAACCAGTCCCCAAAGAGACAGAGAGCATGAAGCGAAGACTTGACGTAAAAAATAATTTTCGAAAAAAAAACCTGTGCTCGAGCGATCCTCATTGATCCCTAATCACGTCTAATCCTCCCAAAGCGAAACCCCATAAATCCCCGAAATTTACGACTACAAGCGATGCTAGTGGTCTGGGGGGAGCCTCTCGAGGAATTCTATTCTGTTCTCGTTCAAGCTCCACTCGGCGTGGTGTAAGAGGTAAAAAAAAAAAAAAAGGTAAAAAAAATTTAAATGACCGTTTTCTATTAGGTGCCAGAGGCCGTGTAAGCTTCCCGCCATCTCCAAATAAAAAACGAGGACGCGCACGCCTGCAAAACGGATGAAAGGAAAACCGCAAGGGGTCTTACTTTTTTTCTCAAAAAAAAAAAAAAAAAAAAAAAAAAATGACTGACGAGGCGTGAACTGTAAACTGGTCGGATTTATTTGTGACGTGGCTTGATAGGCAGTAATGATAATTCCCCAAATTTAATCATGCCCGCGGATTAGCTGAGTTTTAGCGCTTGGGACATCCCGAGCGAACATCACGCATACACGTATACTTTGGAGCGATACATATACGCCTCCTATAAATAGATCTTAAGGAAGGACATTGCAACAATATTTTAATATACAAGTAGATGTTAATCTGTATGGATTTCATTAGTCCTGTCAAGTTTTATTATCTCGCACGGGGAGAACCTATCATATGCATTCTCTCTTTGGCCGCGTAATCAGTGCCCTCGAAGTTTTAGCGAGTAATGCAAACTTCACTTATTTTCGTGGGAACTTTAAAAGCCTCGTATTCTGGTATACATTCACCAAGATTCCATATAATAATAGAACAAGAGAAACTTTTTATTGATTTGCATTTTGCAAACAGCTTCCTATTACCATTGAAAAGTACTTGAAGGTATATGGTTCATGCCATTTTTCATAAAAACCTCTGAAAATGACCACGGGCAAAGTGCGCGTTAGCATGACGATCATAAACAATAATGCACCGAGGGCGTGAATTAAATTTAGCAAATTTATTGTACAGCTAGTATATGTACGCGAGTAAAACAAAAACATTTTTCAATAAGCTCGATGAAAAAAGCGAACGAAACGAGCGAGCGCGACGTTATGCGCGTTTCGAATCGAGCGACAGGTCGCAAAGAGGAGCAACAAAATCAGCAACCGTGTGCGGAGCGCGAAAAAGACGCCGCGCGCGTATTCGTGTCCCGAAGGCACGGCGCAACTTCAGAATAAAAAAAAAAAAAAATTAAAAAAGAAAAAAAAAAGTAGCATGCGTATACACAGAAAGGGAGCTTTTCCCTCTCGCGTGCACGTGTGCACACCGACGCGCACACCGGCCCACAAACGGAGGGACGAGCCGCGCAGTGGGACGGAGAAATGAGAAAGAGTGTAATAAATTGGTGGCGAGATTATTCCCGACGTGCATTAAGACGTCAAGCAGCGGCCCCGTATGGCGGCGCGGGCGCGCTGCACACGCCTCTGAAAAGTATTGCCCCGACACCTCTTCTTCTGCCGTCTTTCTCTCTCTCTCTCTCTTGCTCCCTGCCGACGACTATACGTATATATACACTCCCTTGGCCTCGCGAGCACTTCACACCTACGTACTCCGTGCCATTTTCACGTGCAAGCCCATTCGCCTACAGACAAATGCACATTTGCCCAGACCAACAGAGCGAAACAGAGCTGTCTCCTGTATACGTGTTTGCTCGTTCGCTCGAAATCCATCTTTCCCCTATTCCCCGTCCCGGTCTTTTGGTCCTTTTTTTTTTTCATTTCGCTCTCGCGTTCCGTACGTCTTCTTCTTCTTCTTTAGCTTCGTACGAGGGGCCACATGCCCGTAACTCAGCCCGAGAAGGGCCAATATCACGTATCGCGTATACCCTCGAAGCTGCAGAAAGAAGGGAGGGGAGCCTCTTTACTGGGGCTCATTTCGCGGGCTCCACAGAGACATGCCAAAGAGAGTGGATATATACGTATGTATGGGTGCGCACGAGGGAAAGAGACTTATGGCCGGCTTAATCAGCCGAGGTGCGAACGCGAGCTAATTTGAATTCGTTAACCACAGGCGAGTCACGGGCCATTTTTTTTTTCCTTTATTTGGACCGAGCAAAACGATGGCGGGGGGAAAAAAGAGGCGAGGATCATCGGCGATTAAGCTGTGTTCTTGACTCTTATTTCCCTGAGACGTCTGTGTATTACCGCCTTGTGATATACATTCTTGTTCTTTATATGTTGTACCCTATACGAGTGCGCATCGCGTTAATTCGTATTGACGAATGAGACGAGGCCAGCCCGTGACGATAATGATGATGACTATTTCACGCGAGGAAAGAGAGAGAAAAAGGTGTATTTTTCTGAACAACGGAGTGAAATAAAAAATAACGCCCGCACAATCACCGCCGACCGTAACAATGCGCCGTACAGCTGAATTGTATGCGCCGCGCGCCGGGAGATGGATTGTGGTGC
This sequence comes from Copidosoma floridanum, assembly GCF_036245765.1. Lineage (NCBI taxonomy): Eukaryota > Metazoa > Arthropoda > Insecta > Hymenoptera > Encyrtidae > Copidosoma > Copidosoma floridanum. The sequence continues at coordinate 6,851,485 of NW_028321906.1, read as the reverse complement.
TCCGAATCGGAGTTTTCTTTTACAGACCCCCTGCAGGTGGCAGCGGCTTTTTTCGTAGGTGTTAAGTAATATATTATACGTTCCGTGAGCCGCAGCTGCGGCTTCGGGGCTCTGCAATGGGACGCTCGTGTTTGCGTGTTCCTAATGTACGTGCACGCAATTCGTTGGACTTTTTATTTTTGAAAAACGGGGGCGTAAACTGGCGAATGGTTCCATCGTGATTTTTTTTAATTTTAGAAATATTACGTGGCGCACGAAATTAAAAAATTGTTCCTTCGGGCAAGTAATAATGGCCATTTTTCTAAATGCTTGTGTTCTTCTGCCTAGGCAGGACGAAAAATGACTCAAAGTGGAAGAAGTGAGTCTTGGAATATCCTTCATTGGCAACTTATTTGTCTGCAAGCTGGCAGTTGCAAGAGTAAAGTTTTTTTAAACTATGATTTATTTTTCCAATGCTTTACAAAGACAAGTACACTTGACCCTATACAGAATCAAACGAGCACACAAAAATGGCAAACGAACGAAAAGAGCACAAAGTGAGCTTTTAGGTGCGACGTTTACAAGGTGTTATTGTACTGTACTCAAACACGCGACCTGCTATTGCTATTCGATGTTTCGATGTTCTAAGGATTTTCAAGGATTTTTTCGTGATGCTTTGCAGTTGCATTGCTTCATTTTACATGACAAGCGACAACATTCTTCGCAATGTTGTGTCAAAGCGAACAGCTCTACTTTTTTGGTGGTTTAACATGTGTTTAATCTTATAAAATTTTCTCTCTCTTTGGACGAATATTTTTTCCGGGTCATATACTTCTCGAACCATGAGAAAGAATTATGTTGAATGGACGTTTTAATTGATGAGTCTTAATAGAGTGTAGAAGAAAAAAAAGTTACATTAAAAAAACAGGTGCGATGAAAAGGAAGACATCAAGAGGAGCATTGGGAAATAAAGATTTAGTGGATAATTTTGTATTCCTCGGTATGATCTTTCCATTTTTTCTTCTTCATTGTAATAATGATGATGGCGATGGCGGGAGAGCGTTACTTTTGATGGGGTATAATCCATCATAGCGGCAATACTGTGATTCCTCACACAATAAAGTAAACATTTTTACGACCACTTCTCACAGCAATATTTCCACTTGTCTGCAGAGTACAAGAGTACTCAATTTTTTAACTTATTATGCTAATGAGAAATTTTCAATACACGTTACGATGCTCAGTAACAGCTGAAATATTTGTGCAAGACCAATCGTATGTTTCACTAATGTACTCTCTAACAAGTTGAGCATAGTTACGGCATTTGTCGTATCATTGTGTAATCGCAAGAAAAGCATTGAGCTAGAGAAGAATGATGAGAAAGGCAGCGCAAACGAAATCGTTCTCGCGTTATTGTGTACAGGCCGTGGCGATCGATTTATCGAAGGATTCCGCGCGACGGGCTGTAAGTGTCCCCCCGTGGAGCTGGTCAATAAAGACGTCTTCGGGAAATAATTTAATACCGTCTCTCGTGCCCCCACCCCCCTTTGTGTAATAAAATCCAATTTCATTTATAACGTGGGTCGGGTGAATGTGAATGTATGCTTTTCCATTAATAATTCGGTTAATTGTGTGTCCTCGGATACTTCAAGCCAAGTACATCGGTACGTGTGATATGTTGTCATGTGGTGAATAATTTTTTGTTACTGCCTTTCGTGGGGTCTTGGCTCTTTGGTCCATAGATAAATAATAAGAAAAAAACATTTCACTAAGAAATATATATAATTGTATACTCATAACTTCGTAATTATAACTTAATGAAAAAGGGTACGAATTTTCTTACTATCATACTAAAAACCATACTGAAATTTGAGAACAGTTAAAAAATGATTGGGCATTGGGTGCAATAAATTTTGTACTTCAGAGAAAATTATACGCAAAAAAAATTATTTCATTGATTAAACAATTTTCTCAATTTTTTATGCATACTACTACGTTATCAACTTAAAGATTCAGTGAGTATTTGAGGCAGTTATTAATCCATGATTATTTATTTCTTATCATCTTTATGAAATTACGTAAATTTGTAATAAAAAATTAAAATTTAGAGGCATTGCTTATAGAACTTGAAAGAGTAATTACAAGTAAAAAAACAACATCACTGAACAAGTAAAAATTGTAAAGAAAAAACTTCATCAATTATCGCAGGCTTCGAACAACAAAGTATCGAGGGTCATAGCTGTAACTCATCGCAATCCGATCATCTTTATGAGTAACAATCGGCACGGAAAACCAAACTCGAAATAAAAACCATTGTCGCGACAACAAAAGCTCGCAATCGCTTCCCAGCGGGTTTCGAGCCTAGACTCCGTGGTAATAAGATGTTTGCTCTTAAACGCGCGAGAACACCTCGCTCGATTTGTATTACGAAAGCTCGTTCGCGAGCACGAGTGTATACACGTATGTGTGTGCACACATGTGCACGAAAGGATCCGTAAAAGTCACCCTGCGGGGCAGCCGATGAAGACGTCTCTGGCTGGCTCGCTCGCGCGAGCACCAACGCTATCTCTGTCAGTTCTCACACCTCGTGAAGGAGGGGAAGCAGAAGAAGAAGCGGCGGCGAGCAGTCAAAGGCCCGCGGGGGGTAAGGCCCCTGGGATCGTGAGGCTAATTGATACGTAAGATTACGTTCTTCTACCTCCCTCTCTCTTTTCTCCTCTATTCGTTCGTTCGCTCGTTCATTCGACATCTCGATCCTTTTCTTGTGTACCACCAGCCTTCTTTTTCTTTTCTCCTTATTCTTCTTTTTATTTAGGAATCTTCATTAACCTGCAGCTTTTGACATACTTTTTTCGCTTTTAAAGTGTCCTGTATTGAAAATATTTGTACGAGGATCATTGGTTTCGCCTCAAAGTGTCCTGGCGTTAACTAGTGTATTTCAAACGTCATAGTAGATTTTTGTGAGTATCAGGTGATACACTTTAATTTGACTCATTTGTGTACGTATACATTTCTCCAACACTTGGCAGTAAATTTTACCAAATCATGAATTCAAAATTAATTTTTGAAATAATCCATTTTATTCTGATAATTCCAAACGATAAATTTATCAAGATGTAGGCATTAGGATTAGGAAAAAAAAGGTGACCACAAGAGACCTTGTTGTATGAAAATGAGTTTCGTCCACCCAACATGGAACAAACATCAAAGAAAGTGTACATTTTAAGAATAAAGCTTTGTAATAATAGGCAAGTGATGAATTAATGTATAAAACTATGGTAAGTTACTTGTATTTTTAAACTCTTTATTTCCTTGAATTTTATTTCATTCAGTTTTTTACGGACTTGCTGCCATTTTACATATTTTACAATTATTTTTTAAATAGGACTACTAATGTGCACATCACATGTATAGTCTTCTACATACCTTACAATACTTACTGTAGTATCAATTTTTAATTATTAATGATAGATTTTATCACATCAGTTAGTTTTCAATTATTTTCACTTATTTGAAAAAAGTATTGATCAGATCATCACCTACCGATGTATCGACAACATGACGTTGTCAAAACTTATGAAATGCTTTTTATCAGAAAAATGTTTTAGTAAAATTAAAATAATGTTATGTAAACTTAAAAATATATTATAAGACGTATGTTTTATTCATGTAAAAGTCAATTAGTTTAATTAGTCAAAACAATTTTATTTAAATACTAATCTTTTGCAACAACTATACGTAAAAATCGTATGAAGTTTTGTATATAACTAGAATAAATTTTTAAGAATGGAAATCAATATATTTTTGAGGTCTATCAAAATGATACAAAAATGATACAAAAAAAAATGAATTATAAAAAAAATTAAACAATTTTTTTTTTAATGAAAATCAATTTTTAAGCTTTAGTGAAAAAAACACGCCATTTTTTATACAGGATACGTATATTTTGAAAAATTTATTAGAGAATGAATTTCAACACATACTTAGCTCAATTCTAGCATAAACATTATCCGAAAAAAGATAAAATCTTTTACTTTAGCGACATTTGAAATATGTTAATATAAGCATTTGGAGAAAAATGTTTAAAAAATAGTGACAATCAAAGTATTTAGAAAGGTTAGGACTTTAAATCGATTAAAAGCTATTTTTGTCCATTTTGACGTGAAAATACTATTTTTATGTAACAGACGAATAGCCTAAATAGATTTAAAGTTCTGTGACACGTTGAAATAAAGATAAAATGAAATGTTGACTTCATATGGGTCAATAATTTGTCATTTTAAAGATCAATATTTTAATTGATGGCAAAATAATATTTTTGCAAACTATCAAAACTTTATGTAAGCTTATCCTACTTGATAAACATATTCATAAAAAATGTAAGAGTTTAGCATCGATATCAAAGCTGATTTAATACAATAATGGGGAATACCAAATTTATATTAAACCATGATGCTGTGGGTTTATCCCAGTTAGTTCTGTTTCTTAGGTGGGAGTCCTTTCAAGCTAATTCAATATTTTCACTTATTGGTTTTCCCAATTAAAATACCGTACTTAACGTTTTATGCAGTTGTCTAAATAGTGCTCGAGGTACTATTCATTGTTTCAATCGATAAAATGTAGACTCTGTCTACAATAAAAAAAAAACGAAATGTAGTCATCTCTTACGTACATCGATAGAATTTACGTCAATCGAGTGTCTAATCATTTTGGCAAACCTATAAAACCAACTTTTTTTTATTAAAAAGGCTCAGTCAAAGAGTCTTACCAAAAAGGTCTAAAATGTTGCAGAATAGTCTATATGCCATCTTGGCACCATCTCTCGTTCTATTTATCAGTATTGGTATGTTTATTTGTCTGTTATATACAATTACAGACAACATATTTAAGATTCAAACAACAAACACTTGGTTACATTCATATACATTCATGACATAACTTATTTTTCACAAATTTCTTGATTCCCTTGTATTGTTATTTGATATTTATACAACTTTTCAACTCCTTTTTTTCTTTACTTACACAGCATAAACGTAGCTTATTGAAATAAAAATCTGATGATGTTATTGGGAAAACACTAATTTTGTTATTGATTTTCAACATTAATCTAATTTTAAAATAATCAATCTCTTTTTATAAGACAAAGTTATAACAAGACTTATTATTTTGAGGTGTAATACTTGCACTGTCTCAACTTTAGTGGTGAATATTAGCTTACTATATTTCAATTGACAAAATCCTTCTAATTAAACTATTTTCGAGTGTTGTCTATTACGTAAACTACTACGATGATTTTATAGACAAATTGATTTGTAATTTTTCAAGTAATTGGTAGGATTTGTTTTTTTGAGATTTTTTTTTTTTGGACGTAGACTTCAAGTCTAAGATGCAAAAAGAATAGTGCAAAAACAAATTTCTGGGGGTATGTTGAACAAGTGTGAACTGTGCACTATTTTTTTTCAAGTGTAAACATTTTGAAACAATTCATTATACCTGTTTTGTATACACATACGTACATACATAAGAAAAATAAAAAAATAAAACTTTTTTTATTATAGTGGCCGGCTTGGAATCAGAAAATATTATTGGCGGTCGGTTAGCAGATATAAGAGACAGCAAATATGTCGTTTCCTTACAAGATATATCATCACACCTTTGTGGTGGCACGCTCATTGCTTCTGATGTAATTTTGACTGCAGCCCATTGCTTTTATGATAAAAAAGGCAAAGTTTACCAAGACAAACCATATTATGTTATCGCAGGGACGACAAACATAAAAGACCACACTTACAGAGAACGAGTGACCAAAATTTATCTTCACAAGCAATTTGGAGTAAAATGGTTCTCTAATAAGGTCTTGAATGACATTGCTGTTGCAAAAGTGAATAAAAAATTATTTATATTAGTTATGCGCAACTTTCCAAGAAAAATAATTAGGGACTATATCATTTCTTGTTTTCAGCTCGAAAAAGGATTTAAAGTGCATAATCATCCATATATTGGTATAGCATCCTTGCCAGAAAAATACGACGAATTCGTAGGCCAAAGTGCAAGAGTGACAGGTTTTGGTTTTGAGGGTTTTTTACTTGGCACAAAAAAAACAGCTATCTGGTCTGGAAATTTAAAAAAAGAATCTGTAAATATAGTCTCTGCAAAAAATTGTGGCACAGAAAAATACCCAAGTTTATTGTGTGGGCAAATGAAACAATCCTCAGAGACATATCAAGGCCTTTGCGATGTACGTATTATAAAAACTGATCATCTAACAGTACATATTAAAATCTCTAAAAAATTTAGATTGAAAGGTGACAACTTTCGAAAACAAAAATTATTTGCTTGGTTAATCATCCAATCGCAAAAAAGATATGCTAATTAATTTTTTCGAATAAATCAGGTCTCTAACTAATGCTTATTTCAAGTGCTTTTGATTGATATTCAAATAGAAATCATAACTTTATCTTGAGCTCAGTTATAATCAACAAATACAACGACGATTTCCACTGAGTTTCGCACTGATTAGCCTATAGCAATCTGAATGTTTAAGAAAACTTTATTGCACGTTTTTTAACTTGTTAACTTAAAAAATATTAATAATATACCGTTTTACAGGGTGATAGTGGTAGTCCTCTTACAATAATGGATAAAGTTATTGGAATTGCAAGTGCCATATTTACGAAAGACTGCAATGAATCACAAGTACCTGCAACATATACCAAGGTGTCCATGTTTTTGGACTTTATTGGAAACGCTATGCACAACATACAAGGCCAGGATATATTAGTAAAATCTACAACTAATGCGGATTTTCATTCGCCTGGGCATCAATTAGCTTTAGGTGATATTCAAAAATATTTTCCAAAATTCGAAGATGCAAAGAAGAAACGTGATCAATTGAAAAAATTGGTAGAGGAATTAGAAAAAGAGCTTAGAAACTTAAAGAAAATGGCTCAGAAAAGCAAAGCTCATAGTGAAATGTACCGAGCTAAATTTGAACAGTACAAAGACAAACATAACGAATATAATGCTCAGTTAAGGAAGGTGGATGAGTACAAAGCCTTATTGGATAAAGCAAAGGCAGACTCTAAGGCATGGGAAAAAAAAGAGAAAGATTACGGAAAAAAGGTATCTATAATTCTGCGACATAACAAATAATGTATTTGTATAGATTTAAAGGTTAAAGTAAAGGACGAATCTGTAACTGAATTGACGTCGTCATTTATGGTGTTAGGATATTTATAAAATATTAAGTAGGCACAATAAATTTTTTGTAATTTTCTTATATAAATGATAAATGGTACAAACACGAGTGTCTTATTTTTTTTTTTAATTATTGAAAGCTAATGAACAACTTGTTATTAGGAATGGATTTTGTATTTCAGTTAATACAGAAAACTCATGTGCTTACTAATATGGAAAAATGAAAACTTTTTCTCACAATACTCTTACGAAAAATACAGCCTTAAAACAATGAATAACTATTATGTCTACTACTCAAGAGATATTTTCTGCTGAGTACCATAACTAGCACCTTTAATGTCTTGTTACTTTATTCTAACTCCAGCTTGTATATCTAACAAAGCTTCAACGCCAGCCTTCACTCAGCAAACATATTTTCTGAGAATCGCTTGTAGAAGTCTTTTTAACTTGTTATGTCCGTCTTCAAGACATCTTTGAAAATAATATTTTTCAAAAGATGTTTTTTACGATGAACGTTAGAAGTCTACAAGACATATGCAGTAAACCTTAAGAAAATGTGTTTGATGAGTAATTTTATACAAATGCAACGATTGCTCCCATATACTAGCTTTCAAATAGTTTTCAGAAAATTGAGAGATGTCGTCATACAATAACTAATAATAGGTGTATTTAAAATTATTTGAAACTGATTATTTCAAGTAAGTCAAAATTCATACGTCCTGTTATTTATGTTTTTCCTCGAACAGGGAAAAAGTTGCCGTAGCTCAACGATAAAAAGTATCGCTAAGAGAAATTAATTATCCTGTGACAAAAAATTACTATATTAATAATTAAGGTTTATTATAGTTAAGATTTGTTGGTCATAAATTTTATTGTTCCTGTCACTTTTTCTCCGTATAGAAGACAAAAACTTTTCAGAAATCAAGGAACAGCGTGGGTCTACAAATAAGTCAAAAAAATAGACACACATACAAAAAAAGAGAAGGAAGAAAAAAAAGTTTAAAAAAATAACAAAACGTATACCCACATACATGTGCGTATGTGAGAGCAAGGCAGAAAGAAAAAAGTGAGAGAGATAGAAGTCGATGGGGGGCTTCTGTGAGGCGTGGCTGGGGGGGAGCGAGTGATTTAGCGTTCAGAGAAAGAGGTACGTATCTCTATTGCCACGAACGCTAAACAACAAACGACTGACTCCTGCTTCGTCTCTTGGCCTGTGGAGCAGCGCGCGATCCAGGGCGGCAGTTTTACAGCCGTTTAGTACTTTACGGCCGTTTTATGAGTGCCGCTCGCCTTCCACAACCGTAGGTTGTACCTATATCAACCAGCAGAGGAAGAGAGAACATCGTGAGGAAGGAATCGTGAGAGCTGACCTCCTCTTTTTAGGCATAGGGTACATAACTCGAGATATTGCTCTCTGAGTGTACGTAAAGGTTCGCGAATTTTCGAGTACTCTGGTGCTAAAATTTTTTTTTAGAATTTGCGGTTTTCCTGAGCTATTGCGTTTTTTTTTTTTTTTTTTTTTTGCAGTTTCCTGAAACAGTGAGAAGTTGCACGATATTGCGTGGATTTGACTTTTTTTTCAACCACTTACCAGGATAATGGTTCACTGGAGTGGGCATTGTATGTTAATAGATATCCTGAATCAAGGGACAATAAGTACACCTCATGCAGTATACGCAGGTAGTTTAATGGCTTGTAGTGAAGTACCATGAATGATTAAATTAAGTTTAAAGCAAAAAATGTTGTATACTTTAAATCAATGAATGTTTAACTGTATTTTTAATAATCATTTCCCATACAAATAATTATATTGAATAAAGTAATATCGAGGTATAACTTTCAAGGAATTTTTAAGGTTAATTTTTATATTTTATAATAATTTTCTAATTGTTATAGTTTCAAAATTTATATCACGGTACTATGAAAATAAAACTCAAAAAAGTTATAAAATTAATACGCTACTTCACATTTTATGTATTTGCGTTATTCGTTATGATTACACAAATATTTCAGTGCTATATTTTGCTTATGGATTTAGTATAGAAAAAAATTCATCAATAATCACCACAATAATTAATTAACACTCTATTATATTAAACTACTTACTGCTGCCTTGATACCTTGAGGCTTGTAAGAAAATTTTCGTGGATAAGGAGGTGGTAATAAATACGTGACATGAACTGTTTTATCTTAAGATATGTTTTATCAATGTAAATGGAAGCCTTATAGAGCTACAATTAATTTCCACAAATAATCAGCAAAAAAATAATGTACAAGAAATGAGCCTGACAGAAAAATTACATGGATAAATTTCAAAGTAATATGTTATGTGGTTAACTGATGCCATTAATTAGTAATTTCATACTAAATATGTATTATATTTATTTATTTAATCCATTCCTTGATGAGGCAATTTTGCGTCGAGATTTTTTATTTAATCATTGACAAGGGAGAATAAGTTTGTTCAACTGGTCTAAAACAGTTTGTACTTAATTCAAAAAACTTACAATCATCTGATCAAAAAAAGGAACTCCTTACGTCAATCAATGTGTCCACAAGCCAGTTAGGTGACATCTCTTATACATGATTCAAAAATCAGAAACAAAATCTTTGGAAAGTCCCACAAGTTCATTAGTAATACAGAAAGAAGAAACACTCGTTTACTTATCACACCTGTCTCTTTAATAGACAGTTTGAATACGAAAGTTGCATGCGTTGAATATAAATTATTTTCAACATGTGTCTTGCAGCTGCGCTAAAAGTGGGTAAATCTACTTTCAATTGAGAAACTCCTCTGCCTTGTACGTTATTTAATTTTCGGATGTGTGCAAGAAGTACATCAGCAGTGAGACCTATTGTTTCTAGGAATTTTGATTATTAGTCCGAATTCTTTTTTAGTGACTCCATGTCTTTTGAACAACAAGCGACTAATTCACAATTTACTACTACTGTTTTTGAGATACTTTGTGAGATAACTGCCAATTGATTACGAAAAACAGGACGCTATGGGAAAATGTCCCATGATTTTTTCCAAAAAAATTCTGAAAACCCATGTTAAATTACTAAATTAATCAAGTTTACGGCTGCCGTTGCTATACTTCAAAATGCTGTTTCGGGACTTTCCAGTTACGAAATTCTTTTCACTAGACTAAACAATAAACATACTTCTAACCGAATTTTGGTTGGGCTAACTAAATTTTTCTCCGTAGTCCAGTAATAATCATTATTGATTACCTTTAGTTACACTTAGTTGGTTTTGTCAATCCGTTCATCTACGTCAATTTTGGGTTGCGTAAATAGCACATTATTTTTAAATATTTTTAGATTAAGTTTCAGAGTGTTGGGAAAAAAAAAGTTTTTTTAACAGTTTTAATTAAAATACAAACGTTGTACAGCAGTAAAAAAATTTTTAAAGTTTCATAACTTGTTGAACTAACTGAAGAACTCAGTTAAATTAGAACATAATTTTTCTTTTGAGTGTAAGTACTGTGTAGTAATTACATCAAAAATAATAATTAAACATTAAACTATTTGTGGAACTATCAAAACTAAATGCTTGTTGTAAAATCAAATTTTCTCTCAAGTTCTGATGTTTTTACTAGAGTTTTACATCATGTCAGTCTCCTACGAAGTTTTATTAAAAAGTTTAGAAAAAACTACTATGAACTGTGTTTAAGCACGTAACAAAAGGTTTGAGTTTAATGTGAAATAAAAGTTACAGCAACCACATATTACGTGATTGGCATTTTAGTTCATAATTATTAGATAATAATTTGATATCTATTAAACTTAGGACATCTATATTTTTTTCAGTGCTGCGAAGAAGCTTACAACACATTTATTTGCACCTCTATCAAGTGTTTGTTTCCACCTAAATTCCAAAAGCATTATTATCTATTCCACGTCGACGCACACTTTTAGAGGAAAAAAAGCAATCGACGCTAAACTGCGCACCACGTACGTAATCGTGGAACTTTTTCAGAATGATGTATGAGCGTGGAATGTACATTCACACAAAGGATATTAATTCAAATTTTAAGAATTTCAATATTAGTTGGCCGTGGAAAAAAAATAAGATAGTAATTATCACCACTTTGGCCATTGTCTACAGACCTCCACAGCACATCTAGCTAGAAAGAAGCCCACGTGTCTGCCAGCTAATCAGGTAGATTATTGCAGCTAACACGTAGTTGTTTTAAGAAAGATCCTGAGTTCATTGTAGCCGAGAGTGCCAAAGAATTTGCTGCTAACTTATACAAGGTAAACTCAAATTGATTTATTCTTAGATAAATGTATAATAAAGCATAAGCTGCGCATATTTTCGTTATTTACGGTTACTTTAACATTTAATGGGCATTACAGGGCACAGCTAGTGAGAGCCCAGGAAATCTTGTAAGCTCGGGCTTGAGCGCACACATGGTTCTGCCGATGGTCGCATATGGTGCTAAAGGATCTACCGCTAAAAGTATGTGCAAATCTCTTTATCTACCTACTGATGATTCCGACGCCCATCGGGGATTCCGGGGTTTCATTGATATGTTGAATGTAAGATGCCAATTACAGCCACTGTAATTTATATATATATATTGTGTTTATGCTTACATTAAGCCTGTGGCTATTGTCGGTTTTAAGAATCTCTGGAGAGCATCGATGTATATGATGCTTGCTTAAAAAATAAGTACATTATGGTACATAAAATAAATTATCCTGGAGATTACTCACGACCCATTCAAAGTTCTCAACTAATCGCTTTTGTTCTATAAAGCTATCAAATACGACTTTCAAATTATGTACAGTTTTTGAGTTTTTGATTAATTTCATGATATTTATTTAAAAGTTTTTCTATCTACCTTTGATTTTTCAGTTTTGTGTGTTTTCTGGTAGTACATTTGATTGAAAATTCTTGTTACTTTTATATGAATTATTTTTCAACCAATAAAATAATTTTGTTCAAAATAAAGTATTCCTAGCTGTACTAAGAACAGTATGATTACAATTCTACAATAATATAAATACTTTATACCTGCCGAAGTTACGAATAATCTAGGAATAATAACATACTGTTTTATATAGGTTGTACCAGGAGTCACTCTAACGGTTGCAAACAAAATTTACACATCCAAAAACCTTGTCATTAAAAAAACATTTAAGGAAATAATCAGCTTCTTTTTTCAATCAGAAATTGAGAATGTAGATTTCGGAAAATGTAATGAAACTTCTGAAGTAATCAACGATTGGTGCTCTGCAAAAACTAATGGAAAAATCTCAGAAATAATAAGATCAGGTTTGTGAGTTTAAAACATGTTTTCTAAATGTTTTAGCCTGATATTTTTTTTAATCTGACTTTTAAAACTCCTTAGATGAACTCAATCACAATTCAAAAACAAGACCATTAGATGTTATGTATTTCCAAGAGGATTTGAAGTACAAACTTGATCCAAAACTAATGAATCACAAGTTATTTTATGTTAACAAAACAGTTACGGTTCAAGTTCCAATGATCCGTACAAGAAATACATTTATGCTCAGTCGACTACACGAAGTTGATGTTACAGTAATATCAGTTCCATGCAAGGTAAAAATACTTATTACTTTCAATATTTAATTTTCTGAACTGAAAAATAGGAGAAATAAAAATTTTTTCATTTTAGAATAAAGACTTGCAAATGGTAGTCATAATGCCTAACGAGATCAATGACCTGGCAAAGAGTAATATAAACAATTTCCAACACCACTTTGAGAATTATTTTTGTTTCAATCGTAAAATTGACCTTTTTTTGCCTAAGTTCAGAGTCAAGTCAAAGCACTTTTTGAAGTATCACTCGATAAAGGTAACGATATTTGATGTCATTAAGTAATAATATTCAATTTAACCGAGGTATACCCACAATACTTATGTTATTACATCACAGTTAGGAATGAGTGATCTGTTTGCGATGAATGCCAATTTTAAGAATATGTGTGATGAAAATCTTTGCATTTCCAACTTTATAGAAATCCATGAAAAATACACCGAAGCAGCAACAGTTCCTGGTAAAATAACTATTATTATAATCAATTTATTTCCCAGCGATCTCAAAAATGCATTATTTTTAAAAATTCATCAGTTTCTTTGTCTAAAATTCTCCCGATAAGTACTCATTTATTATTCATCACTTTTAAATTTTACACGCTTTGCAAAAGTGGGGCCAAAGTTTACCAAAAACTTTTATTAAGTACACTTCGGATTTCTCAGTGTCAAAGGTTGGAAAGTATTTAAAGAAAGCTTTCTGAAATTTGTGTAATTTCTATATCATTCGTAAGTAAAATTCTTATTTCACGATATTGACATTGGAGCATACTTAAATTAAAGTTAAGCAAAAATGAACTTTCTCTTCCAAAAATAAATTTTAGTTAATCTAGATTAAATCATAAAAAACACTCGTGTCTATCACCACTTGGATGGGAACTCATACATTCCACGTGTTACATAAATAATTATTTATTAACAATGACTAACTGCTATTTGCTTATGCAATTATAAAAACTTGTTTTTACATTATTAAAAATCTCCAAAATTTTTAGAATATTATCATTTTTTAGATATTGGTTGGCTCAACGGTTAATAAAAATAAGATTTTTGTTTGTTTCAGAAATTATGTACCTCGACTTAGATTTAAACGCAGCACCTGAATTTATCGTTGACAGACCATTCCTTTTTAAAATAATGTTTAAAAATATAATACTTTTTTCGGGTCATATTTTAAATCCTCTCGATAATATTTCTGAGGTGTAACAAGAACGCAACCGTAACGGAAAACAATATTATCATTTGCTATATAGCATACTAAAAAAATGTTTATTATAATATCAAGAGATTTTTATGGTACTGGTTGGATACTCTAATTTAGAATAAATGTTGTCTAAATACAAGATAAAAAAGGTTTTTTTGTGGCACTTACACAAAATGAGTTTAAAAAATACCCATAAAAATAAACATTGACTAAAGAGTTATTTTTTTAAGTTCTTAATTTTTTCCCCAAAGAATGATTTCAATGAATCAATAATGTAGAATCATCTGTATTAGATACTGAAAAATTATAATAAATAAAGTAAACAATAAAACCAACACTTAATTATTTCAAGAAAAATCCCTACACGATCAACATCATTGAAGATAATACTGAATCCTTAGAGTAACGAATTACATACACACAAGATATGACAGACGTACATCTAAAATATCAATATTTATTGTAAACAACACATTTTGATCTTTTGCATTATAAAATGTGTTCCTAAAACACGTTTTCAGAAAAATTTTATTTTCTTCTTACCGAAACAAACTCTTCTTTGTAGAGACGTAAGTAAAATTTAAGTCAGTGTAGACCTCTTTATCATGTCTAACCATTAAGGTAAGTATTTAGATTACTTTGTATCTGATTAATATTCAATTAATTTAACACGAGTAACTCTTATATGAGTTAAAGATACATCGGATGATTAAGAAGGTGATCTTAAGTGTAATTAATACTATAGCAAAGTTTAATTAATTAATTATTTAATTGTAACTTTTTTTACTGTTTGAAAAAACCTTAATCGTATCAGGATTCCCTCTTCGGAGTGCAATACCAATATTCATAGCATAGAAAGTGGCTTGTACATACTTTAATAACAGTAAGACTTTTAGTAGAATTAATCTCATCCAAATTTGCATTAAATTCATCTAGTTAACTCAACAGATTGTATCAGAAAAAAATATCAATCGTATCCTGGTGTACTTAAGTAATACACTAAACAAAGATCTTTTATCAGATGTACAAGTTATTTCAGGTAATGATTGCATTTGGAAATTTGCTAGATAATAATATTGCATAGAGCCATTGTAACTCAGTGACAAATTTGCAGTGCTTGTAAGATGTAGAGTGACAAACATTATGTGTCGGAAGAAACTTTTGTAGAAAAAACATTACAGCCATCGGAGGCAAGTGAAACATCAAAACAATGTTACGGATGTTCATTCGCTCCACAAAAAAAAGAGGGACAAGACGCGCACCAATGCAATCACATAGTGGATATCTGTTTGGCATCGTTAAAACTTTGCTGATCAAGGAACGAAAAAGCCAACCGACACAAATATGTGCAAGAAGATATTATAAGCACAAGTACAAAATAATGAGCGCGTGTGTACGTGTAGGCTTATGTCTTTTTTTTTTTTTTGCTGCCAGAGTCAAGTTATTATCTCGTTCCATTCGGTATCCGTTTTCAACGTATGTACTCACGTGCATGCACGCATCGTAAGGTGTATTACGTATATATAGGCATGCATGCACGAGTGAGAAACGAAAAAGAAAAAAAAAAAATCCCCAAGCTCACTGCGGAGAGTATCCTCCACGCCTACCCATAACGATATTTTAATTAAAGCCACGCTCGCAGAAGCAAGCAATAGTGCTACAAGGGGCCCGGGTGGGTACTGCTGCTCCCGCTGCTGGGCAGTGGTGATCTGCTCAAGAAATTCAATCTCGCGATAATAAATGATCCTCGGGTCCAACACCTTCTTCTCTCCCCCCCCCCTCTATCTCTTTCTGGCTGACGAGAGCGAGAGGGAGACGGTTTTAAAAGCAGCTTCACACCTCGCGAGGGGAACACGTGTTTCTCGCGTAGCGCTATAAAGATCGCAGCGTGCCCCCACCGAAGGATGAGCTGCCGATGACGCGAGATCTTCTCCTTGCACACTAGCCAATTATTATTGTAGAGCAGTGTCTAGGCTTGTATATCTTTTCGGAGTAGCTTGTTGGCATCGTTTTTTTTTTTTTTTTTCGCGTCCCTTGCTCGGACTTTACTTTTTCTTCTTTTCTTTCTCTTCTTCCCTCACTCTCGTTTTTTTTTTTTTTTTTTTTTTTTTTTTTTTTTTTTTTTTTTCGTTCAGAGGAGAGCAGCCGTCCTTTGATCGTTATGAGCCGGCTACTCCCCTTTGATGAGTATACTGATTTTCCGGCCACGATTTACCTTCGGCTTTCGTGCTCGCTATATAACTGCCTGCCTGCGTGCTTTTTTTTCTTTTATTTAGCTTTTGTGCAGCTCGACAATTATATACGTGTTTTATATTAAACTGAACTTTTTTTTTTTTCTTCAGAGTAAGAGAATTATATTTGCTGAATTGTTAAGGCGTACACGAGTATTACGTTTTTCATCGAAGCTTGTTGTCTACCGTGGGACTGGCGTGCTGTTGGTCCACTTTTATTTTCATCATAATTACATTGTCTTTAAAAGATCCTCAAGGTTTTAAGCATCACTTTCAACTAGAGCTTGTCTTTTGGGGAGTACAATTATTATTTAGGACTGATTGTTTCACGGTATCCTCAGCGACTCAATGTGATTTATAAGACATTCCTTCCAAAATCGAAACCACGAGAAGTTCCAAGGCAGCTGAATAATAACGCTCCAACAATATTTTCGCAGTAGCAGAAATATCAAGCAGCAAAGATGAAATTCAATTTTTCAGCTGACTAAGCTGCTCTGAGTATCCTTATTCTTCTTTCAGTCCTCGCATACCTTCATTCTCTGACAACTCAATTCGTCGTCACTTCATCTTCTTCTCCTTTATTCTCTCTCTTTTAAATTTTCGGGCCTAGCAGAGAAAGGCGGGTGTGTTGAGGATGCGAGGTACCCCGTGTCCCAAGCAGCCACGGAAAATTGAATTAGTGACGAGGTCGCAGTAGACTCGTTGGAGCCGCTTGCATCGTAATTGCTTTTTTCGCTCGTTATTGATGCACTGGAAGGAAGGGAGGGATAAAGGGGTGCTTTTAGGATGGCACGTGAGTCATCGATATAAGAACTCTTTTACCTTGTGGACGAGACGAGAGCCACCGCTTGCCTGCCTGTATTCGTTTTTAAAACGCGAAATTACCTCTCGGGAAGAAAAGATTTCCATCATCAGGTGTGAAAAGGGCTCGAAGCTCAAAGGTACCTAACTTTCGTCTTTTTTTTTTTCAATTTTATTTTTCCACCCGGACCATTAACTTTTTTCGGGTATGTTTACCGGGTTAGTGATCCCCCCGTACGTATTCATGCGTGAATACGAGTGATTCTGGTCTTGAGAATGATTTGGATTTTCTCAGACACTCATCCACAGATTCAGAAAATTAGTTGACTTCTCTTTTGAAAAAGTTTGTACTCTGCAAGAGGAAAAGAGTATTTATTGCTACAGTTGAAATTGGAAATGAAAAATGATTCATTACGCGCGAAAACCACAAGTATATTTATTCGGTGTCACTCGAATTAATAAAGCTAATAGTGCTATAGAAACAATGGAATTTATAATTTGTAAATCACCAGAAATAAATAAGAGATTGGCGTCTTCAGGAATGAAGATTTTTGCTGAGATTTTTACTAGTAAGTGTTATTATTGTATGATAAAATTTTTGACTTATGTAATCGAGGTAATGAGACACATTTATTGTGGTAGTAAATCAATGTTCTGAAGTATATAGACCATTGTCAATCTAGTATTTCGTGACTAGCAATAATGAAAAATGGGGCATCTTAAACTTTCAAACAACAGTTTATCCGTAATAATCAAAATCCAATTCGTTGACGCCTCAATTTATAGCTCTGAAAGGGCCTGAGTGTAAGCTGCGTGTGTGTAAAAAAGAGCTAATCTGCTACCCAATCGTCCATTACCAATGAAACTCGGGCTAATTGTCTAGCAGCGGTAGAGCCGATGACTGACTGAAATCGACGTGAAGGAGAGAGGTCCGAGACCGCTTGGTGCCAGCCAATTACTCCAGCTGAGAATGAGAAGGGGCAAAGCACCGGCAACAAACAACGCAGTCATGACTTGGCACTTATTCTCTATTTATAAATACAGGATTTTTTTTTTTAGGTATATAGTGATCAAGGAAAACTAGCATAAACTCCTTTTTAATGCAGAGAAAGTAATACTCTAGTCTTTGAATTTAAAGTCTACGTTGTTAAAAGTGAATGTTAATGGTTTTTAAATTTTCTAATAACTTTATATGCACTATTTGAATCAGTTACAACTTCTTTAATCATATGAATAATACGAGCCTTTGCCAGAGTTTCTAAATCTTAATTCTGCCTTTAATAATATCTCCTTAATACATTGTGATATTAAGGGTGGCTAGACCATCACCAAAGGTAAAATTTTCTATAGCTGCGCTATAATAATCCGCGTTTCTCTAATTATTTCATATTATATTAATTAGTTTTAAAGATGCCAGTCAATCCAACGAGCCTATACCGACAGAGGTGAGCAAGAGATGGTGGACCATTAAAAAAAAGACAGAAACTGGTTTGGTCAGATTATACACAATGAGACAAATTTCAATTCTTTCTTGGCCTCGACTGAAACTCGAATACCACGTTGAGATAAGTGATAACAAAGAGCTAGATCATTCTACCAGTCTGCATGCGAAAATCCCAGTAATTTTTTCTTAAAAGTTTATCAAGTAGACGATGGCTTCTAACAATGATTCAACATTTCAGCATTCATTGAATGAACCGTACATAAGAAAACCAAGTAAAATTTGTTCGGCTAGACAAGAAAGTCTTTACTTGAAAAATATATATTTAAATAAAACTCCATACATGTGAGAATGACTAACGATTTACAAGTAAGACGATGCAGCAAAGAAAAGAGGATAAACTGAGTATAAGGAAGATGCGTTTATTATTTTCTCGAAGGGGTTGATTAATAAAAAAGAGGCAATGTAAGAAGGGGGGAAGGTAGGCGTGGAGATGGAGGCCTGCGTATATGCACATATGCACGCACATTGTATGGATATTGGCTGATGGCTCTATTACGGAATTAATAACTATAAATCTCCACCAGAGAGAGAGAGCGAGATGCGGTAGCGCGTGGCGCGAGGGCCATCTTTCACGGACCCGTTAATTATAACATGCGTTTACCGCTGCCGGTTATCATACGTGTATGGTCATACTGGTTGTGTGAGAGTCGAGTCGATCGCTCTCGCTCGTCGGACGAGCCGAAATATGCGCACGTCTCTCTGTCGAAAAACTTTTATTCTCGAACGAAAAATAATTAACGCAGAACCCAGAATGAGTAACAGAAAAATCAGAAATTTACTCCAAATAAAAACACTCAGAGAAATAGTGTGTACCCAATCCAGACACTTTTTTCAAAATCAATTTAAAAAGGCAGATGCCCTCGCAGATTTTAGCTTTTATAATAAAGAAAATGCACCTTTTACAATCAAGCACAAACTACCCTATCATATTTTGCATGGTGACCAGGAACAGCAATACGTTAGTCAGTAAGACATCTTGTTACCTAGTTTTTAAGATCCACCTAGTATTAAGTTCTAGAAAGTAAGGCCAAACAAAATCAATGTGTTTTTTACCCAATTTTTCACAAAACCTATATCCATAATAATAATACTGGACCAATACATAATTTATAAAAGACTAAAACCAATTATTAATTTAGAGTAAAAGCGTGAATAGCTGAACCTAAAACTATCACAATAATATATTACAGCATACTAGACTATACTAGTCGAACAATGTATATTCACTGTAAAATGTAAAGAACTAAGTAAAGAGAATTTTAAAAACAAAAACAAAAATACAATGTAGTTGGGTCTTGATAAAGATTTTGACGCTCAAGCGCATTTAATCTTAATCGACCAATTCGGGACCACTACTGGTTCCGGATTTCACCCTATGATGTCTGGACCTAGAGGGGCCTACATCTGGGCCAGCTCATAAGGTGAAATCGCAAATTAAATCAAAATTAATCCCCCCAATTTTTTCACCCCTATTCAACAGGCTTGCTAAAACACAGCCGATTTTCAATGAATAGGTGTAAAAAACCGAAAATATTGTAACTCGAGTACAGTAACTTAGTTTTACTGGCATACACTTTCTTGGTCACTTACAAGCTGTAATCACAACATATCCAAAGTTTCAATCGAATAACTCGTTGCAGTTGTGAACATCAATTCATCAAACAAATAAAAATATTTCAATATGGGTGAGAAACAGAAAAGATAAGTAGTTCCACAGCTCGTTTGCTCGAAAGTAACTCACCGTAACCACACCACAAACCACTTAAGGAAGCCAATAGCCGTAGTTCTATTTCGACACTCCATGCACATAATGCGTGGACAGCCTTTCCCGATTCGTGCAAAGTAAGGCAACGAGGTACCTTTAAATGTAACAACAAAAGGAGCATCGGTGGCAAAAGGAAGAGAGCCAGCGAAAAGCCTCCGCCAACTGCGCTACTGCCGCCCATGTCGATAGAGAATGGCCATTAGAGGCGGGGTAGGTGGTAGCTTTTGCCTCTAGGAAGAGAAAGAGAGACTACTGACTCGCGTGTCCCGAGGACGTTAGCCCAGCTCTTCCTTTTCCCTGTTGGCGTGGAGTTGGGATTTCGAACCACGTATAGTGGATAATTCCATCGACACGCGGTCTGAACTCTCTCTCTCTCTCTCTTTGGCCATGCACCCACTCTGTAATTGGCCTCTCATTAGCCTCAGTGATACTCACTAATATGCTGCGCTCCACCCCCTGCCCTTTCTCCCTCTCTATCTCTTTCTTTCTGTGATCAAAGTATTTATGTTACACGTACACGTGAACGCGTTTGCTTGCACATGCATGCGTTCCGATTATTATTGGCCGGTTATTATCTGCCACGGGACCATTCGATTTAATGGCCGATTGTTTTTGAACGCCAATATCGGCCAAAGCTCCGTCGCTATTAATAGAAATTTATATTACAAAGTGTAGGCAGTAGTCGTAGCAGCAGCTACAAACGATTAAACGCCAAAACTGAAGCGCATACGTGCAGTTAGTCCTCGCCTGCAAGCGTGAATAAGTGACAGTCCATCGGAATCGCTGCAGGCCTCGGATTGTGGGTTGAAAAAACCACTGCAAGTAGCTGAGGATCTATTATTTCATTAGATGAAAATCGGAAAGCGACGATGGAAATTTCCTGATTTAGAGTTCAATTAGTGATGTATTAAATCAAAAGGTAAAACTACGTTTGTGGCGATAGGCAGAGTTTTTCTATATTCAATTGCGGGGTTATTATGATCCACACAATCGTAAAGGAGCTATTGTTAAAAGCAATCGATTCCGCTTACAATTTTCATCGATGGAGAATCTGGGGTGAATATACCTACCATATACTATCGAGACAGGTATTAATTTCCAATAAATAAACAGGCTCAGACCTGTACCATCCCGAGATCACAGTGGTTACGAAAACCGATACAGCTGCTGTTCCCTAGATTTTAAAGATATTCTATACAGTGACACAGTAATTGTATCTCTACCAGCGGTAGTTGGATCATAGTTGTAAATAAGAGCTGAAAGACGCTGTAAAAGCTAACAACTCCATCGTCCGACAGATTTATATGCTCTTTTTTCCACTATTGTTTACAAAATTCTTGCAGGAATAAAACGTGTGCTTTTATCCTCTTCCTTCTTTTCTCTTTACAGCCGATCGGTAGCTATATGACGCTGCACGTTCATAGACCTTTTAGGACTGGTGTCCGGGTAGTGTTTGGCTACTCTAAAAATACACGTAATTGGTCGAATTTCGGAAGACCGGTTTCTTCTTCTTCTCTTAGCTTCTTGGGAAAACGAGTTTCAAAATTTTACAATATGTGTCTCGTTTGGCTCTGCAAACAAGGAATCTAATAATTGATTTACAAATCGTTTTCCCAGCTCGTTTAGCAAGATGTTACGTGCTCTCTAATTAAATGCATGGTAACAACCTCAAAAACAATGTAACCACAGCTGGGTAAACACACTGGCCAAATATTAAATAAAATTCAATCACGAATGACGAAAAAAAAAAAAAAACACCTCCATAATCAAGGACCTCCTTTGCCTCTCAGCATCTTCCCACGCGATAGATCAACCCGACCCGGCTCATCCTTAATAACCGGACTGCTCCGAGTATCCATACATAATTTGCTTTTCAAAGATCGATCAGGAGCCCTCGAAGGAGGAACCGAGGAAGCATATCGGCTTCGAGGCCTCCTCGTTTGACAGCTGCCGTAGCATATAGCTGATGTGTGCATATACCTCGGGCGCAAACCCTTCCCATATCGAAATCATTGCCGGGAGCTCTTAATTGAAAAATACGAGAGCACCAAGTTTTTTTAGGAGGGTAAGAATGGTATCCATGAGATGGTGGAATCGAGCTCCCCACGAGTCACAGAAACATCCGCTGCACAGATATTAGCCGGGGCACCTTGTTATTAGGCCCGTGGCCTATTTTTCGAAAAATTGGTTTTTAATGCGACGGCCCTCTCTCCCTTCTTGTTCCTCTTTCTTGCGTGCTCTTTTGTATACCTATGCCTTCCAGCTTTGTGTGTATTCTGGTATCCTCCACCTCCTCTTCGTCGTCGTCGTCGTCGTCGTCGTCTTTGGAGCCGATCGGTAATAACTATATTAACCCACGGAGCCGAGTGCATTGTGCGCACGCGAGTCGGCGACTCCCCCGTACCGTTTTGTGGGGCCGCTGCATAGTTATTTCGTTCTTGGCTTTTTCTCCTCCCGAGGGTCGGATGGGAGCTCGGATAATGGACGAGTGCGAGCATTCTTTCAATAAATTGTGGAAGAGACTGCGCTCGTAATTATCGATTTTTTTCACGAAAAAGCGAGAAGGAGGCTATCGCTTGGGAGAATAGTGGAAATCACAGCGTGGAATGCAATTCAATATACGTATATCTGAGCCACACGGTGGAAATAATAACACACGCGTGCGAAGGGTAATCACTGGAATAAAGATCGATCCGAGCGTACCGATGTGATCGGCGGACACCGGTAATTTCGGACCACTTCCGAGATTTATTTCGATCGATTTTCTCAACCATTACATCGATCTGCGATGATGAAGTTGTCAGTGTGTCAACGAGATACGATCGCGACTACCAGGCATCCTAATACAGCAATAATCTCGTTAATGGGACCCTATTGCGCAAATCAAATGGCAAAACGCCAATGCCATTAATCACATTCCCAATGAAATGTGTCGCTAGACAGGCAGTATTTCCAATCGTTCCTTTTTAAACTTCCTCGAAATCATCGATTGCTTTCAATTTTTTTTTTAAACCTCCCAGCGATTTCAATAATAATAACAATCGTCGGTTTCTTTTACCAAACGTAAAACTCAGTATCAGACACGTACAGCAGTTTGAGCCGCCATAGGTGCACGTATAAATCACAATCATACCGCACGTCTTTTCTGATGACCCATCCAATACTCCTTCCTCGAAGTAAATAGAGGAAGGGAAGGTATACCCACATATTTTCATGTTCAAGGAATCATATAAGGAGCAACGGCCCACGGGATATACATACTTGCCTATCATTCCGCCGGTATTGCATACTGCCCGTGAAGGTTTGCACGCGCGTGCACATACGCGGGCATAACCTCGCGCACACAAATCGGTTGTTCCAGGAGGGGGGATCGGCGATTTATTATGAGAATTACGAGCGCGGCCGTAGATCCTAAATGTATAAGAGCCAGCCAGTACGGCCGCGGCGTTGGCGCGAGTAACTCGCGGCTCTCTCTTTTTGCCGCGGCAACAGTACACGAGGAGGAGGAGGAGGTAAGCAAGAGGGAGAGGAGAAAGAGGGAAGGCTGGGAGGAGGAGGAGGAAACAACTTAGAGGAGAGCATTACTGTGGGCAGTGCTCGAGGAGGTGCCAGTAAGAGGCGGTACTGCCTCGTAAAACTTAGATTTACTTCTCTTGCGCTCTGGCTGGCCGAGCTGACTGGCTGGCTTGCCGCCATCAAACGTCACTGTTTTATGCAGCAGCTCCGAATCCGTATGCGCGCCCAATATATATATATATATATGTACACACACGCGTATACAATCGGAAAACGTGTAAACATAACTTTGCTCGCTTTCTTAGTTGCGATCGTTGCACTGCATACAAGAGAAAGAGAAGCACACGAAAAGAGACGAGGATGAATATTCCGCGTGTGTTATGTACGTTGAATGTGCGAGATAAAAAGAGGAGGAGGAGGAGGAGATGCTTATCGGGAATATTGCACCAGCGAAGGTGCGAGAAACGCGCGTGCCGGAGAATCGTAGAAACGATAATACCTGCACCGAGCGAGAGAGGCTTAATTATTAGGTCCTCCTCCCTTTTTTTTTTTTTTTCTTTCCTTCGTATGTATACTATACATGTGCTCTGGCATATAATATACGCCTGCCTTTGGGTCGATATGTGCGTCACTATGCTCCTCTTCTTCTTGCCGAACCTCTCTGGGACTCGCTCGTCTGTACTGATTGCTTTTGGCTTAAGTACGTGTTTGATGACGTTTATCTGGCGAAGCCGATCCGGACCAGAGCCGCTCCGGGAGTAATGCCTCGAATTTTATTCAATAAGTTTACGAGATGTGTCGGCTTTGCCCTGTCGCGCTTTAGCGTTTTTTCTGTCCTCTTGTTTTTTTTTTTTTTTTTTTTTTTTTCATCCCCGTTTTGACTGCTGCTGACGACTCGCGGGCAAGGGAGATCGAGTTTATTGCGAATGTGCTTTAATCTCCTGTCCGTATGGTCAAAGCCGTCCAAGGAGCTAACATCGTTGGAAGTGATTTTTTTTCTTTTTTGTACCAGCTCTGGACAATTTGGATTTTTGAAGTCGCTGTTAACGACAGTCTTACCGATCGGGATTCGATCGGCATAGTTCAATCAACTGTTAACCGGAATGACAAAAATGGTCCCAATAAATAAAACCATCCAGCCCCTAAAAGCTCGCTCTTGAACGACTGCAGGGACGCGTTGCGGTGGAATCAAGATACGGACGAATAAATAAGTAAAGAAAAAAGGCGATTCTACTCGTTAAAGTTACCTCCCAGATCGAATATTAGTTGCAACAAGCCCGAGAACTCGGTCGTCTTATCATCATCCATAAAGGCCGCACGAGCGCGTCCATGCACCACCACAGGGAGGGCCCCCTTCCGACCGAACAATAAATAATATCTCCGGGCCCATAACCATAAACATTCAATCGAAAAATTTCTCGGGCACGTTGCGCGTGTGCAGGGCAAAAATTTCACCTCTCCTCGGACATAAAAACAGTCGAAAAACACGCGCATATTAATTTTAAGTGGCCGTTTTTGCCCTCCGCCCTATCCCCCCCCTCCCCTTCGATGTACCTACACGCGCGTGCACAGATTCGATCTTTGGACTTTCGCTTGGGTAATCCCGCTTTCGAAATCTCGGGCTCGCGAGACGCTTCACGTACGTGTATGGGCATTATGCAAAATCAAGTGCGCCAAAAATGTGAAAAATGAAACGGTGGAAGTAAAGGATATCGGTGCAAGAGGAGAGATAAAGCAAACATGGAGCGAGGAGGATAGAAAGGGAGCGACGATGCTGTAAATATATTGCCGGCAGCCATAATAATTTGGCTCTATCTTTGTCCTTTGAAAAAAAAAAAAAAAAAAAAAAAAACAAAGAAACACAACTCCCAGGCACTTTACGCGTACTCACACATGCTCTCGGCACGTACGTACATCGTAGACGATCGTGTACTTGCGCTGCAAGAGAGGCTAGCCCGTTCTCCCCCACTTGCTCTTCTATCGGCAATCTTGGCGCATAAGCGGAATAAAATTTGGTAATAAAATTTGTTCCCGCCGGTTAAGAGAGCCCCAGCCTCCCCTTTCCTCCGGGGCTGCGCTGCCAAAAGCAGCTATTAATTTTTTTATCTGCCATCTTCGCCCCTCCTTCCCTTCTCCCGCCGCCCCTGACTCTCTCGCGCTCCTTTTCGCATCGTGAAGATGATGCGCGAGCCAAGAGCAAAAGAAGGAAGGAACAAAAAAAAAAATAAGAGGAAAGTTTTCAATATCCGAGGAGCCCGTAAAAAGGCGCTCGTCTGTTAGCGCAGCTCGTACGTACACGTGTCGCGTCGCCTTTTCTCATTACGTATGTGCATAAATGGCCAAAGACGGATAGTAGCTTCTCTGGACTCGCTCGTTCCTTTGCAAATACGTGTAGGCCTGTATATGTATTTACCGAGTCGTTTGTAGATGAGAAGAAACAAGAAAGGGAGTCGATCGTTTCCTGGAAAAATACCCTCACTTTGCGCGCGAGATTAATGTTTGCAAAGGGGCTTGTCGTAATACACCCCAGGCTGGTCCCTCTTAATGTCCACTTTATGTCGCCAGCCAATATTGTTGCGCTAGGACTTGTTTTGAATGTTACAGGAGGAAGGGCCATTTTATGCGGTATATCAATTATTGATTTACAATGGGCTAATAGTAGTAGACGATTACTTACGCTTGTTAGTTGACGAATCCACTTATTTTAATAATTGACCAACAACTTGGAGGATTGTTTGTTCATATTGATTGAACGATATTATAATAAAAAGAACAAAAGAACAATGTTATGTTAATGATTGAATAATTTAACTGTTCGGCGATTGTGATTGGAAATAATTAATTTTTTTTTTTAAATCTAATCTTGAATCATGTGCAATGATAATGCAGCTTGTAATAAAAAATTACAAGAAATTATAAAAAAAGGTTATTGGTAACAGGGAATAGTGATGAGCAGTGATAATACATGATAAAAAATAACAAAAAATAGTGAGCCAGCTTGTGAAAAAAATATGTACCATAGAAAGGGTTGTTGAGCTGTGTTGAGCAGTTGTGAGTAAATGTGAGTGACAGTGAGGAATCATAAAAAATGATAAAATCATTAGCAATGACAATTTATGATGAGAAATATTCAGCTATTGTTAGAAGATTTGTAAAGACATAAAGAAGTTTATAAGAATTGTAACAGACCACGCTCTGCTTCAATTATTTGACAAACTATGTTAAAGTATTTTTAGTAAAATTATCAAAAAATAAACAAAAAAGGGATTGGCACGTGCAGCATACGATAACAAAACGATCATAGGCTATGATGAGTAAATTGGTAGTAAACAGAGATGTGATAAGCACTGTGAGTGTCAATAATAACTGGATTTTTGTATAACAAATTCAGTATTTCTCCGGTAAAACTTATGTACAAGTGAGAAGCTACGGTCAGAGTGTAAGTATATACAGGACTTTTATTGAGTTTCTTTCTTTTCTGGCAAATTATTTAGGAAAAATTTTCAGCAGTATTTTGAAGTATTACGAAAGCTTACAGTTTTTTTGCCATTTGATTTTCCATGCCCAAATATAGTGTGAACTAAACCTCCGTGTCAAATTCTAATACGATGACGTAAAACACCACTCATTTGAAAATCCCCAAAAACATAGGTCAAACACGTAGTTGGTATTATCTTTTATCCAAAGTTGTAGGCTACGAAATAAGTTTCTCAAAGCCTCTTACCAGTAAATAAAATAAAATGAGTATAGCGCAGACGTCACGTGCGATTTATCAATATCCCCGATAATCTTCTTAAAGTTTCATCACACCACGTTGGCTCACCAACGCCCATCACGAATTAAACATATAGCGAAATTAAAATCACGACGCTCGCAAATTAAATACGACGTCTGGTTGTCCCTGTTCTTAGTGTCACTTCAAGTAGCCTTTTCCCACGAGCGCAAAATCCGAATCCAAAGAACAAAATCATCGGGACATCTCGCATCGTGACGCCTTTTTTTTTCAACACCCGTTGATGCGTTTTTCGAGAAAAGGCCAACGATTGAATTTCACCTCGTGATTTACAATGGTGAACAATGAGGCATACTCATTCGACCAAGAGTTGCCAAACGAGAAACTTGAGACTTGGATGAAGATGTGGTTAAACAGTATTTATATTAATAACACGCTCTCCCGCGCGCATACCTCTTTTCAAACTGGATCTCGTTTCACGTATACGGTGTGTGTGTACCACCGAGTCGTCGCTCGATCCTTTCCCTTCCTTCGGCGTCTCGCCTCATTAAACATCGGTTTTAAGGTGAACCGTCATTAATCATTTTGGATAAAGAGAAATGTGAAAAGTCGAAGAGCACCGCACCTCGAGTAAAATAATAATAATAAAGAAAGTGTCGTAATCGATGATAATCATTTTGAAATATACGATCAATGCCATTAATTTCACGCCCAAGGACAGACAGCTGTAGAGAAATGGTGGAAAGCATACATATATACTCCGTACTTCTTTGACATTTTAATTTACGAAATTACGATGCTCGTTTTTTAATTATTTACAAAATCCTCGGATATTTTAGCACTGTCTGCTCTGTAGATGAAGTACACCAGTGAATCTCACGGGATAACAAAAACTCAACGAGAAAGTAATTTCAATCTCATTTCCACCAAAGAGTTATATACCCAAAAATTCCGTGCCACCTTTCGTTCGGTTCACCCGAGAAACGTCAAATCTCGCGCCAACGAAGAAAACAAAAAGCGATAGGGAGCCCAATGAATAATACCCACGAAAGATTCGCGCACATTTTCTCAATTATTGATACATCCGCGAGTGACGCGCGAAACAACTCCCGCTCTCCCTTCCCCCGTTCGTGATAATTGCATCCCCTTATCGGAGCTCGGGCGTCTCGGCTCTCCCCGCGCGGACAAAGCGAGAACGACATGCACGTTCTCTTTAATAAGGGACCTTCTTCGCCGGATGATTTACGCCGCGAGCCTCCCGCACACCTATACACATGTACGGGGAGATCGGCTCGAAACCGAAAGCTCTTTCTCGGCGCGTATTGAATACGAGCCTCCGATGGAGATGACGACGGTGATATGGGAATAATAACAACGTATCGGTCCACGGGGGGAAGAATCGAGGGCGGGGGTCGAGCGAAAGCGAGAAAAGAATGGTGCATTAGCGGGTTAACGCGACGCGTGTGGGTGGAGCCGGGGCGAGAAATAAAGAGGGCAAAAGGAAGCTTTGGACGAGGAGGTGCACGACCGATCGATCGGCATCCCTCGATAAGCGCGCGCGCCTAGCGTCCCCTACTCCCGTGTGTGGGAAACAACACGGTGGTGTGAGCCGCGCGCACGTTATATATACATTATTGTTTAAATGCACAGCGAGATCGGACGCATCTCGAGCGTAAATAATTTTCATGCGAGTGGCCGACCTCACGACCCTCCTTGCAACGCGCTCGAGATCGATCTCTGTACGAGAGCGGGGGGGGGTCCCGCTAACTCGATCGGTTATTTGCACCTCAAGGCTCTCCAGAGGATGATACGCGTGAGTGGGGTACTTGAGAGCGTGAGTATGTATTTTTTTTAATATTTATATACTCAAGAGATAAGGGAAACACATCGTTACTCGTGTTGGCTGTGTGTGATTTTTGTGTTTTCTTTCTTATCGGAGTACCTCTCGTATACGTATAGCTGCTGATGGCTTGGTCGTAGAGGGACGATGAGCGCTTCGGATGGTAATTATTATTGCAAGGCAGCGAACGATTTTCTCGGGCTGTGCTCTATGGTAATGGATTTTCGAGGGAGATGCGTTTTGCCGGGGATCGATGGCTCGCGAAACGTTTTCACGGCTCTAATAGATTCCCTATCTTAATCGTTTTCTGGGGTCCAGGGCGAAAAACACAGCCTCGATCAAATTACACCTTAGCTTGATTTTTTAATTTTATTGTTGCTTTCGCGCGCATTATCGGGCCTGCCCATCGTTTTTCGATTCTACGTGCGAGCGCGTGAAAAATTGATTTCTTTTAATTACGCTCTCGGCCCGCTGCTTATCGGTAATTGATATAAAGCGCGGCTCCCACCGTGTGAGCTTGTTTTTCTTCGCTTATTCTTCGACACATTCATCTTTGCTCGTCGCAACGTTCCCTCAGAAAAGCAATAATTTTCCAACGCGAGTCCACGTCAACGATCGGCGCTGCCGATTCCTCGAACGCGCGCCAATCAATAACCCTTTTAATAGCTCTTTACGGAGTACAGATATCCCTCGCGATCGAACGCATCGGGATGCTCATCAGAAGCTATACGTATGTATATTTGCTCGTATAACTTTCTGCGAAATAAAAGAGAGAGAGAGAGGTGACGTTGCAAGTCTGGCTCATTACCCCGTGGCATTATCCGGCCGTTCGAGCGTCCCTTGATTTACAGCTCGACTTCGAGGTAAGCTTTTCCTTCGAGGCGCGCATTATGCACGTCACCTGCTCGCTGTCTGCGCGGGCTTCTCGTTCGCGCGAACCGATGAAACGACCGCCACCTGGCCCCCGCGTGTATTTAATGCACAACGTAAGGCTAAGCGCTTCCGACGTATCAATACGGTCCGGGGATTATCATTATTTTTTTTTTTTTACGCGTGTGTAGTTTGATACGCGGAGGTGAACGATCCCTATATACGTTTATTCAATTCAAAACATTAATTCCCGTGGTAATGGATATACTGGAGGCTGGACGAGGTCGTATTAGACTCCTCCCGATGCCACGTGGTATATATTTTCCCTCGTGGTATCTCAGAAGTGCCGACATACGTGGACCTGGTGTTTCGATGCGCCTGAATAATTGCGGCGCGATAAATCCGCGCGTTTGTTGTCGAGAGACGGGAGAAAGGGTCTGATTACGCGGAATCACATTGACGCAGTTGCCGCAGAGTTGCAAGTATATATTGTTCCCGAAGACAAAGCTTCTCGTCGGATTCAATACCGCCGTTCATCACGTCGGCGAAGTGTTCATTACCCGATACGAGTTCCCTCGGCTGTTCCATCTCGGCGTTGGGGGAAACGTAAAAGACAAGATTCAACAATCAATTTGCAAGTGGAAAACATAATGGACGTGCGATCCGTGTGTATACGCGAGAGTTTGAATTTTCATCAGCCCGCGCTTGGGCCTCGTCGTGAAAAATCGCCGTGTCGCGGCGAACACGAGCACTTGAGCGCCCGGCCCATTATGTCCCCAATAAATTTCGCGTGCATTCCTCCCTCCTCCCCCCCTCCTCATCGAGTCGCTCGTACATGAATAATATCGTCGTGCTCTCGCATACGCTGCAGAGAGAAAGAGGATAATGTTATACCCTGCACACGAAGACGGCGGTGATGATGGTGGTGATGATGACACTCGGCGATGCATCGTACACCGATTGGCTCGTCGTGCGGTGGGAGTAAGTACGTGTACGTGTGTACGTCGGTGCGAAATAATTGAGACTTCGGCCTGCCGTTGCACGGCTGAATAATAATTACGTTACCTGCAATACACACGCGTACACAAGTGTATATATATACATGTGGCGAGAATATACCTACGTGTTTACGTGTCGATGCACGCGTGCTGCACACAATGGGCTTTTGTTATTCATCCCACCCGACCCCCTCCCTTTCTTTATACCTACGATCGAGAGTCAAGAAACTCGTTCTCTGCTGCTTCGTCTTCTTCTCTCTTTTCGTCAGCTACTTTCACTCCCAGCTTCTTTATGTTTCTTCTCATGCGTGCGACGGTGTTTGTTACCATTTAATTGCTGTTAAAGCCATGTAGGTAATGAAAAAATGCAAAATAACAAAGTTTGAAAAAAGACTACGTCTCCTTCTGTGGGAAAGATATTTTTAGCTGAGGAAAGGATTGATAGTGGCGATGTTTTCTTTAAAAAAAATACTTGAATTAGCTCATTTTTGTGATAAACCAGAAGATCGAAAGGATTGGATTTCGTAATAATAAGAATTTCGTTTTTGTAATAGTAAATTTTTCAAAATTTACGATTTCGTTTCATAAAGGCATTGTTTTTTTCCTAATTTTCACATCAACACTTTCTTGTAATGAAAAAAGGTGCAGGCATTGAAAAAAGGACGTTAGCTATGAGGAGTGAGGTAAGTAAATATGTTAAGAAATAATACGATATTTTTTGAGAATAAATTAATATATATATATATTTATATTGAATATACGATAGATACTGTCTCGAATCTCAGTTTTATGGCAACTACGAAATCGGCCGATCGGACTCGATTACAACAGCTTTTTTGTTTGTCGTCACACAGTCCAAAAAGCTTGAACTTTGCTTTTAAATTTTTTTTTCGAATTTTGTCATCATACAACATTCAACTGTAGATTTATTTGTTTTTTCATTAAGAACTCACTTCTACGGCTATGGCATCGTTTCTCTATTTATCCTGTCTCGAATACATATGTACATACACTCAACTCTTGCTTGTTTTTTTTTTTTTTTTTTTTTATATTATCATTATTATTATTGTTATTATTCGTTCTATTGCTTCAAAATGTATGACCGCCGAACACTGGGTATCCGTTTACAAACTACACGTCGATTATTAAATTACGCTTTCGCCTATTTACAATAAATACACTTTTACGCTCTTCTACTTGTCTCTCAATTTCTTTTCAACGTATTGTATTTTGCTTTTTTTTTTTTTTTCTCGGAAAATTCAGTCTGTACAAACCATAAAAATCAATCTACATAATCTCGAAATGAAAAAGGAAATACACCGGTGGCGGAGAGCTGGGCAACGAAAATTTTCTCAAAACGATTCTTTATCGACACCCCATCTTGGAGCCTCCCCTTCCCCGACAACATTCACAGCTCGCGCGAGCGCCCAGCTCCACTCCACGCTCGGCCCGACACGTTTATTGCACAGTTATTATTAAAGAGTTACGAGGAACGAAGAGAGGCAGAGAGAAAACCCACGCCCCGATAAGGAAGATACGGCACTTTTCCTCCTCTCCTTTCTTCGCTCAGTCTAGAAAGAAATCAGCTAGCAGTACACACACTGTGGATATGTTGGAAGCGATATGCGCCGTGCGGAGGGATGACGGGTCTTTCTCACCTCGACCTTACGTTCGTCGAGATTTCATCTGCAGGGGCTACTCCCCGCGCCCAGCAAAACAACGAATACACTCTACTTATTGTATATCCAATTTTCACAACGCACGGCAGAGTTTTCGTTGCTTTTCTCACTTGACCGAACAACGTTGCCTCCCACATTGGCTCGATCGAGACTCAGTCGCGGAGTCCACGGGAGTAACTTCCAAAGACAAATAAAGAGAAAAAAAAGATTAACCAATCGCTGGGCGGGGGTCCTCCACCAGTCAGTCCCATCGGTCTCCGTGTCTTCCTTAGCGGGCCTCTCTCCACCACCTGAGCCAGGACTACGTCAGCGTGGGCGAGGTGGGCAACGAGTTGGCCGACGAAGCCGGCGAGCCGGCCGGCGACTTGAAATCCCTGCCCGCGACTATGCTCACCGGTATCGAGTCCTGATGGCTGTGGTGCAGGTGGTGGTGGTGGTGGTGGTTGGCGTCCGGAGTGCCGCACCTGTTGTTGCCCAGTAGACTGTCGATGGAGAAGGGATTCAGTCGGCGCCTCTCCTCCCTGCCCTTGACCGACAGGTCGATGCTGCTGCTCTGCACGTCGTCCTCGAGGCTTCTCGAGCTGTTCCGCACCGAGGCCACGGACGACGTAGTCGTTGTCGTCATGGCCGTGGTGGTCGACGCGGTGGTCGAGCCGTTGGTGCCCGCGCTGAGACCAACGAGCTCCCTCCGCCGTTCCAGCAGACTGAGGCCCCAGTGGTGGATGCCGGGCTGGTGGTTCAGGTGGAGGCTGGCGTTGGGCCCCGACAGGCCCATCTGGTGGTGATTCGGCAGAAGGGACTTTCTTCGTTGTTGCTGCTGTTCCGACGTCATCGTGGGGTTGTTGTCCGACGAGGAGGAGAGCACGCGGGGGTAAGATTCGCCGTCTATCGAGCCATCGGCCGCCGAGTCGACCCTTTCGCTGCCGCTCTCGCTGCACGAGTCCAGTCCCCCGACCACGTCGATTTCCTCGTTCGCGTCGATGCCCGAGATACTGCTGCCTTCGTTGTTGTTGTTGTTGTTCAGGCTGAAGGTCCCGTTGAGGGTGCTGTTGCCACCCCCACCTCCGGCGGCGGCGCTGCGCGACTCCCATTCCGCTCTGAGTGTCGACAGGTCCACCGTGATGCCCTGAGATGGCACAAGCAAAAGAAGGATTCGGTTTTACATTTATTACGTCATCTGTGGGTTGTTTTTTTTTTTTTTTTTTTTTCCTTTGAATGCTGGTGAGAAAGGTGCTATCTATTGTGATAATCAATGTTACAAGGGTTCTCTGTACTTTCTCACTTTGATGTTATTCATTCCCAAGTACCATGTATGAATATAAAACATCAAAAATATATTTCAAGACGTACTTTATACAGCACATGTAGAAACTTGAGAAAGGGTTAACGAATGATTTTTTTTTTTTCTTAGCTCGTTTTAATAATACAATTGTATTTTCGTGTGTATTATAAAATATTGAAAAATGGTTTATATTCATGAAACCGTTCACATTTTTTAAATTTACAGTGAAAGGGTGACAAAAACTCCTTAAATTTATCCCTAGAATCATTTTTTTACATCTTTGAGAAATGCATTATCATTTTTTTCAACAAAACTGAAATTTTACAGATACTATTGAGAATAAAAGTTAAGAATGTATACGACCTTTATTTTTTAGAAGGTTAATATTAATCTTTAATTGGTTTATTTACAGTTAAAATGTAACCATGTAATCGAAAAACAATTTATATTCGTAACAAGATTTTATATACAGTTATCAACAAATAAGATGAAAATTAGATAACCCAAGAGGATCAACTATCCCCAACACAAAGTTAACACGTACTTTCTCGAATAACTAGTATTTCATAAAAATCGGTAAATGAAGATTTATTATATTGCACACTTAAATTGCACGTTTACTTGATATTTTTTTTTATAAATTAAATTATTTTTGTTTTCTAAATATGTAAAAATTAATTTGCTAGGATTATATTCACACAGGAAAATTTATTGCAAGGGGAAAATTTTAATTGGATGACTGTTTCATCATTAACGAAATTTTCATTTCATCTTTGTTGGAAAAGTACAAAGAACCTTCTTAACCATACGACATACACTTTTTAAAATATGCATTGAAGGCTGTACAAGATTGAAGGTGTTGAACTGATAACCTTCTCTTTTTCGTTACAACAGTTTTGAAACTAGAAATAAAGTCAGCATCAGAACGCGATGTAAGATACATATTTACCAAAAAAGACTATGACCAATGATGATTAATCGTTTTGCAGAACATAAATTATCTAATAGATTCAATCGTTTTATTTCCAGGTTTTGTTTTAAATTCGAATTCATCCCGAGGTACGAATGTTAATTCCATGCGAGAGGGAAACAACTTCCGTACCGAATAGCTCACATCCTTGGCGTTTCATTTAATTTACGTTCGGAAGGATCGCGAAAACCCGCAGTGGGGCCAACGTAAAGGTCCGAGAGCACGCGTCGAAGCATCATCGGCCTCTTGTATATGATACACCGTGTATGATATACGCTAGATTAATGAAGATAACCCGGACTTATTCATAAAAAATAATTATAGTATGCAAATGACCTAATCAGCTGAGCAGCCTCGAAACACCATAAGAATTAATACAACGTCCCAAGCTGCCGTAGACAACGTACACGCATAGCAAAGAAGAAGACGAGGGGGACGGGACGGAATTCGCCATTTATCTACATTTTAATTTCACTTTCGAGCGCAAAATCCAACTTATTAACTCTCGCCCGAGCTCCCCTTCCCCTCCTCTCGTATCTTTTGTTTTTTCTTTTGGCCTATACGTCCAAACCCCAAAAACAATCTTGGCTCTCCCCCGACCTCGTGCTGAATACTTTTGTGTTTCTCGCACCCATACGTGTATGTATATATATACAGGAAGAAGCGTGATCGCAGCGAATGATGTTGGCCCCGAGATTAATTTAGATGGTTATATTCTCACCTTGGCCGCCAATTTCCTCTGCTGCCTCTCGAGCGCCTTCATCAGCTTCTTGTGCCGCCTCTCGCGCTCCTTTCTGCGCAGCTCCTCCGGGGGAATGGGCTCGCCGCTGCAGCTCTGCGGATGGGCGTTGTGCGCCGGCCTGCCCGGGCCCTTTTTCGTGTGCTCCTTCTTCCTCCACTTGGCTCTGCGGTTCTGGAACCACACCTGAAACCACACCGCGCGAGCATACAGACACGCCACTTTTAGTATATATACATTGATATGCTACACCCTTGCAATGGCAGTTTAGCGCGTGTGTCGCTAAATCGAAGGGAACAAGTTGTGTGTTCGGTACCGGACGAGGACGAGTCGTGGTGAAAAAAAAAAGAGATAGGGGAATTTTTAGGCGCGAGCCGGTGCGCGAGGAAAAGGTATAATTGTACGGCTCAACAGATATAGAGGGTCAAAAAATGAAATACGACCAGTTATTGCTTTACATGTACTGCGCTTTTGCGCAACGCGTTTTAAATTTTATTCGAGCTCGTAAAAATGAATTGAATACCGTGTAAAAATCAGCAACACAATGGCTCGGTGTGCACGGGGCCAAGGTAAGTGGATCAAATTTGCACGAGTGTGTGTGAAGAGAGACAGCCCACACTCGGGGCGCAATGTTACTCGACAGATATCGTATACGCACTGAATACGTCGTTAAATATTATTCTCGCTCGAGCTACACGCTGTCGTTAAGAGCACCCGGACGATATGGAGACGCGTTTGGACGGTATACTACAGCCCGCGCCAACCAAAGGGGATAGAGACATTTGGGAGAAGTGTGGGTATATATCCGCTCACACCCAGCGCGTATATATACACAGGAGCTGGAGGAGGGAGGCGGTAAAGTGGCGCTGGGCGCGCACGCGAGCCCGAGTGTATGGTATTATTTCGCGCGAAATCGATATGGGCGAGCCAACCCTTCGTGTGTATGGCTCCGCGGCATATATGGGGAGAGGGTCGGGATTACACAGCTACGGGGAGTTGGAGTCGCGTGTCGCGGGGCTTTTCTTTTTCGCGCGCCCCCTTTTTCTTTCATATACACGGTATACACCCTGCGCGGCTTCCGATGTGATTTGTATATTAAGAGAACTGTTTTTCGGGCGCGTCGGCTTGGTTCTATATTGTTTGGCGCCTTCCAAGGATGTATTTTTATTCGAATCAATTTGTGGCCCGAGACCGCTGTTGGGAGCGAGTTTCGGGTGGCGGAGAAAGGGCTATCTCGGATTGATTTTTCAATTTAGCCCTCGGGGGTTAACGTGCACGTGTGTACACCCTCTTAACTCCCAGGGTGTAACTGTATCGTCGCATCGACAACTCCTACTGCGATGAAATATTTAGAGCCTATAGCATTTGTTTCGAGAGTCAACGAGGTAAATTCAATCTTCAATCAAAAAGTACTGAATGATGGTCTAAACTGTCTTAAAGATGGTAAGTTTGCCAAAAGAAACGGAGAAAATTGGTATATGAAACCTAGTCTCGAGTTCCTGCCGCGAACAACTTACATAATTTTCCTGTTCCGCGTGGTCGTCGCGAAAGTTAACGTCACCGGCGACGACTTTTCTCGGGCTGTACAAGCGCGGAGGGAGCCAACCAAAGTCATAACATCCAGCGCTAATGAGAAAACGCCGTGCTTCTAATTACCCGTCTAATTACTCGTCGCCCCCCTCTCCCTTTTGCCCTCAAAGGCTTTGATTAACTGCCGTCTCGCCGGTTGATACCAGCCGTGTAATTCTCCCCAACACCCCCCCGACCCGCTTCCATACGCAAGCCTTTGCTTCCCATCTCTCCTAAGTGTTTCGCCGATAAATCTCGAGTTGACGTGTCGAGAATGGCCCGGACGATTTTCTTTGGCCTTTTTTTTGTTTTCTTTTGTTCTCGTTGGCACTTGGAGAAAAGAAAAATCATCGGCTGAAAGGAAGACACAGACTTGTTTACTCGAAATAAAACCAAAAGTAGGTGGGAGGGAGTTTTTTTCGCGCGCACCGATTATGTTGCACGATTGATCACGCAAAAACGCCTAGTCACGTCATGTACGCCGTTGTGTGTGTGCGTGTGTGTGTGTGTACGTGTACAAGTGTGGCGTGTGAATACGCGCGTGTGTGCTTGAACATTGCGAGAAACGATTAGGCCTTCGTTATCAATTTTCACTCGGTATAATAAGCGAGTGCGTGTGTAAGAGCGATTTCAAGAATAATGATAACAAAATAAATACGCGAGCACGCCACTGCGTAACAAGTGAAAATCTAGAGATTAGAAATCTGTGTAATGATTTCATTTTACACTCTGTGCACGATTTATTTTTATTATTATTTTTTTTTTCTTTTTCACACAGGTGCTAGAGTGTACGTTAAGGTAGTCGGCAGTCTATATCTGGTGTTTAATGTGGAATTTACGTATTTTTGTTGTCACTATAAGAAATCCTACAGAAATATGTACTAGATAAGAAAAGGTAAAGATTCTGCGACATAATGTAGCCTTGTTTTGATTAAATTAATAACATTGATGAATTCTTGAGTTTTACAGTTTCCAAAAATATACTTAAGAGTTCTGGCATTGGTAAAATTGTAAAAACATTATTGCATCAACACGTTGAAAATACATAAAAGGAAGTATTTTTTGTATCGAAGTACGTTAATTTTGAGGAAAATAAAATACACGCATGTTGTAAGACGTACAAATAAATGAGAAGTTTATAACCGTAGTAATGATTGAATGAGTCCATGAAACGCAGTGAAAAAGGTTTTACGGTTCAACGTGGTCCCTAAACATTGTCGTCGACTACACACATACCCATTACGAAACACCGCCAAGACCACTCATTCCCGAAAAGAAAAAGAAAAGCCTCGCAACGAAACACGATCCACAGCCATGCATCATCATCCTCCTCAAACTCTATTACCCGTGGCACGTCCCTCAGCAGCAACAACAGCTCCAAAGCGACCCGACCGGCCCTCCCGCGCTAGATTTATGTACACATGTCGCCTCTCCCCCTACGGAGAGGAGAAAGGAGACTCGCACGCGGCTCAGCTTCTCCCGCCAAGGGCCGATTCGGTGTACAAGTGAACGCCGGAGAGCAGGAAAGAAAGGAGAGATAAGAGAGCGGCTTCATTATCCGCGCATTAGACCCCTTATCTCGGCCACCGGCGATCCAATCTCGCACCACGGCTCCCTCGAGGACGCACCTCCGCCTCGAGTGCGTGTCAGGGCCGAGTCTTTCCTTCTTCCCCCCTCTCTTAGCGTTGGGAGCTGAAAAGGGTCGGATTTGCGGGGACAAGTGTAAATCGGGCCACCGAAAGGGAAGGGGAGAGGAATCGTCGCGTGTTTGTCCGACACGTGTCGCTTATTGTCGTTCCCAAAGCAAAGCCCACGCACCTAACGCCCAGTCTATACGGAAGATATGCGAACGCGTACACGGCAAGTACATGAAGAAGGAGAAAATCCTCGAGGGCGCGTGTATCGAGCATTAAAATATGCCCCATGCCTGGGGGGTGGGGGTACACGTATTTTGAAGATGATTTGTCGGGAGTTTATGCGGACCTCGGCGATACGTCGGGAGTAATATTGTACATGCGACTGCAGCGTAGAATCCAGTGATTAAAATATTTATCGCACGCGTTTAACCGTGTGAGTGTACACTGGTACGGACGATGGCTTCGACGGGTGTAGTCGCTGCAGCGAATTAGCATAATTAAATTACACCAGTGATTAGCTTCCATTAAAAAGGTTAAGGGCCGAAATATATGACACGGACGGGCCGGACAAAAGTAGTGAGCGAACGGTCGTGTCATTGTTGACCGTTTGCCTTGTTTCTCGGAGCGTGTACTACAGCCGAGAGGGCATAAATATGCCGGACGGAACGGAGCCGCGGAACGTATGTCGCGCCCGAAGGAGAGAGAGAGAGCAGTTTCTGCCATAGTGGGCATGTACGTGTAATGTATATACGCGCGGACCCGACCAGCCGTGAAATTGAGGGCCGTACCCCTTATGTTCCACGCACCGATCGTTCGGACTGTCAACTTTGCTCTCTATAATGTATACGTGTACGCGTGGCTGTTACATTTTAGAGCGGTATCTGCGACTATGCGATGGGGCTACTTCGACCATATGTGCCGTAACATTTGCTCCCCCGAGACGCTCGGGTGGGAAAATCTGTTTTCTTTTCGGAAAACCGAGGTGGTCCTCCGACGTCCGATCCTTTTTTCGGGCCATGGAAACCGTTTGAAGGGAAAAACACTACGCGTGTAACAAACAAAAAAATGTTGCATATATTACACTTATATTCTGGTTAATGAAATTTTACGGTGAAAATTCGATAAATTGGTGATCGGAGCAAGCTCTGGGGCTTGGGACACCCCCGATCGATTGTTCACAACTTTTGATTCCATTTAAGCGGTTAATTTATCATTCACAAATGGCGAAAATAGCGACGAATTTTTTCTATCTCAACACCCCACCCAAGACCCGAATCAATGAAACCAAAAACGCAATTCGAAAAATTACAATAACCGCATGTACCTTATATAATATACACCCTCGTATGTATACACACGCATGATAAATAAAACCATCGCAAACAGATTCCCCGAGACGGCTCAATAAATCAGGGAATCCGAAACATCAAAGCCGGCACTCCGGCACAATATATCCCGGCGCGTAACTCCCACCCACATTTGCACACGCGCGCGCGCGCACGCGATCGCGAGTAGATGGGCCGATAAAAAGCCGATAGGCTGGAAATTTATCGCGCAATAAGCCTAATAAGAAAATTCGCCTCTCTCGCACGCACGTGCCCGCGAGGCGGAGAAGAGTACATGCACGCCAAATCCCCATCGAATCTCCGGCGGATGGACGTTTAAGCGTGACGTATATGTATATGTGCCCGCGCCACGGGGAAGAAGCAGCCCCGCTGTAGCTGCACACAGCCGCCGGCGGGACGATAAGGCGGACGCGTGTGTACGGACGAGACCTCTGGGATGTGGATTCAGCGAGTACGGGGGAGAAGACGCCGACAAATGTTAGCGCGACGTCTGCCACGTCGACCCCCTCGACCGGTGGATTGTGCGAGCCCACCCTCCCCGTGTGACTCTCATCTCCCCGAGTTCTGGTGTCCATCGCGATAGCTTGGCGAGTTGTGTACACAACCTGCGTTGTAACTACACCGTGTTAGTTTGGTTTGCTTTTAAGGACGCGATCGAGATGACCATTTTGAGATATATATATACGAGCTGCTTTTGAAAACGCACGAAAGATCTCAATCATATGGTTATTTCGTGTTTCGTTAACGTTGGGAGTGAGGGATCGGGGTTATACAGAGCAATTTAAGAGCATAGCTTACCGCCACGCGACTCTCCTTGAGCTCGAGCCGCAGAGCCAGGGCCTCCCTCATGAACACGTCCGGGTAGTGGCTCGCGAGAAAGGCCCGCTCCAGCTCCTCCAGCTGCCAGCTATTGAAGTTGGTCCGGCTGCGTCTTCGTTTGCTGCCGCCCTCGTCGCTCTCGCCGTCCCCTGTAACACGCGAAACACACGGCGCCCGGCAACATCACACAGCTGCCTTTAGCATGATTTTTTTTTTTTTTTTTTTTTTTTTTTTTTTTCTTTACTAGATGCAAACTACGCGCCGCTACCTGCGTATACACCTTGTGGTTCGTCGTGAAATCGGTGGGCCCATCGTCTTTCTCTCGAAAGACAGGAACGAAATGTCGAAGGTGTGCAGTGATTTTCGGTGCTGCGCACGCGAATGCATATTTATGAGAAGATATCGGCTCTTCTATAGGGTTTCCGTGTGCGCGGATCGGCGTTTGGCTCTAGTCGATCGATAAGACGAATGGATCGCCGTAAGTTGTGTGCATTGCAAGTGTGTGTGTCCGCGAGCGAGGAATGAGTAAGTGGACGATCGACTGCGCATCTTGTTTTCGCGAAGTAATTTTCTCCTCGAGGAATCTTGTTCTCTCGGGGGATTTGGACTTGTAACTGCGAATTGGCCGAGTGTCCCGGGGCTTACGTGTTTGCGCAGCTGTGTTGCTAAATTGCAAGTTATTATTGGAGTTACGTGATGTATTGTAAAAGTGAGAGTGAGGAGTTTTGTGCCAAGTTTAGTAGGTAGTGTCGAGCCTGGCTAGGGATGAGTTGAAATGACACGATTTTATTGTGAAAGAAAAAGAAATAGATTTCTTGGAATTAGTTAATGCTCAATGTAATGTGCGGTTGGTATTTTTATAAAAACTTTATTTAAATGAATAGTTGGATTGATTAGGCAAAACCTCAGTTACCAACTTTATGGATTAGATATATGCAGAGTGGACATTCCACGGACATCTGAAAGGTTTTAAAACTCGTATGTGTCACACATTGATTACCTATGCCATTTTTAGTCTTGAACATTTTTTGCAAGACGCATATACACAAATAATGTCCGTGCAAAAGACGACACGAAGCTCGAATTTTCAAAGCTCCAAGGCCGAATCACTCGAGCAAAGTATAGGGAGTCATCATTACCTCAAACCACTGTCCCCTCCGTATTATGAATCTGTCTCAATAGCGTAATATCGCGTGTGTGTGCGGACGAAAGCCATTAATCGGGCTTTTGCGGACTTTGCTGTACGAGTAGGTAAATACATGTGCAAAGCTAGGCGGGGTCAGCACGTGAGACGCAAAACGAAAGAAAGAAGATCGCCACGAGACAGCAAGAACCTCCTTATCTCTCGGTGGGATTGGAGCGTCCCTCCCTCCTCCTCCTTCAATGCATATGCGTGTACAACACGTATCAAGCAAAAGAGAATAGAATAGGAGGGAAGGGAGAGCTAGCCCTGAACTTGTCCCTATCGCTGCAGATAAGAGAAGAGAGGGAAGGAGAATAAAAGAGATGTCCCGTGACCGCGGATATTGAATAAACATGAAATTTCATGATTTTACGAGGACGAGAGTCCTTTCGTTGCTACGGCTTCTGCCTATCTCACAGATTGAATCTCTTTTCTATCTCCGCTACTGCCAGTCCCCACGCAGATGTATACATGCAGTTTTGTTTTGCACGAGAGCAGAAATTGTTTCGGACTCTTCCTACTCGTATGTATGCTAATGCGCCGCGGCTGAATTGAATAGCAGAAGAAAGAAAAAAAAGAAACAGGGAGACAGAGATTGGGAATTGTATGATCGGGATGTGCCTTATCTCTTTGGGGGATTTTCACGTGTATTGTATACACCGGGAAAAACAAAATATCGTTTGGATTATGGAGCTTCGATTTCTGTTTTCGGGTGAAAAAACAATTCAATAACGCTTGACGTAACGTCGAGGTAGTAAAAATTACGGTAGATGGCAATTACGATCTTCAGCTGCTTGGGTTCCTAACTAGCCAATCAGTGTTGGTCAATTTACGAGTTGCTTGAATATTCAAATCTTTGCCCTCGCCTGATTGGCCAAAGTTAGACACGCAAGGATGACGCGGCTGTATGAAAAAAAGACTCTATTGAGTGAGAAGAAAGAAACTGGAAGGAGCGGATGGTAAAGGTTTCTTTTCACTAAACCTTTTTCAAGAGGTCGTTGCATCTTCGAAGAATGGACGATTACCTTTTACGTGCATGAGAAGTAAGATGGGGAAACCAAAATAGAAAACAATTGAATTTTTTTCCTCCAATATTATTTTGTTAAAAGTAGAGAGCTGAAGACACA
Organism: Copidosoma floridanum; assembly: GCF_036245765.1. Classification (NCBI taxonomy): domain Eukaryota; kingdom Metazoa; phylum Arthropoda; class Insecta; order Hymenoptera; family Encyrtidae; genus Copidosoma; species Copidosoma floridanum. The sequence goes on along the minus strand of NW_028321906.1, from coordinate 6,807,927 downwards.
CAGTTGTCATTAGAGATTATAATGATAGGGGGTCACTTGAAAAGTCATCTCGAATATGAGTCATTGGTCGTAAATATTTTAAAAGTTGAGGGATGAAAAATTTTTGGCTTAAATTGAAGGGCTATGACTGATATAAATAACGTTTTAATAGATTTTCCTTACTATATTGCTTTATTGTATTGTTTATGTTACAAATAACGTCTTTTATCAAACATGTTTGTTATAATAACGAGACCCACACTTGACTTACTGGATTGTGCCACAAGTTTTAAGCTAGTTCCCAATGCCATGCAGACAACAATTTTTGTTGGTGATTTCCATTCATGCAAATTTAACAAGCGCTGCTACCCTTTCAATTCTACTTTAGTATACGAAAGCTTGAAACTCAAACGTAACTCTTTTCATTTACTTTTCTCGTGAGACTCACATTTTACGCATTGAATCACGCCAGCTGGCACATACTGATGTATATTAATCGTGACGTATAAGTTGTGAGAATTTTTCGCACCACATATAAGAATGCAACAATTACTCGAGATGTTATACACAAAAGCTCCTTCAAATGTGCGAGTACTCAGTTCACTCGAGATACTCAAATTTCTTCATTAAAACGGAGTATTCAATCTCCGGTTGGCATTTGCTAACTACCCAGTCATAATCCAAATTTTCACCGAGAAAATCTCAATTTGCTTCAGCAGCCTGCTTTTCCATGCACATATGTTATATAAACGCACGTATAAAATGTATGATACGCGCGCACGACATGCAATGATTTCGTGTTTCACAGTCGTTCGAATTAAGAGAGTTTTCGTCGTCTCCTGGCACTGCTTTGCATATAAATTATATGTGCTCGCTGCCACATGTTCTACTACCATGTACGCCATACACCGACTGTGCGAGAAAATTAATTTTTCTCTCTTTCTTGGTTGCACTCGATCCACCTTTTTTTTCAAATGACAATGACAATCTAATCAAAAGTGTTCCAATTTTGCACGCATATCTGTGTACAACCATTTTTGGGATGAAAAAGGAGGTAGGTAGCGAGTCTATATATATGTGTTCCCATCTTTGAGATTAGGCGAGAAGACTGGCAGCCTAGTAGATACCGGTCAAAAATTTAAAGTTTTCGCAAATGACAGCAAGTGAAAAACAAACCATACGTATGCACACAGTTGAAATTACGTCGTCGTCTTAATTAAATGCAATTTACATGTATGCCAACGCGCATATTTTTTAACGAGAAACGCTTTGGGTTATGAAAACTCTATTTACGTATACTTCGTGTCGTCTCGAAGCAATGAGAAGTCAAGTAATTGCAATTTTTTTTTACCAAACCTTAACCATTGCATTTAAAGTAATTTTATGTATAGTTTATGCGGTAGTTTTAAATGATTTTCCTATTAACTATTTCTCTACTTTGTTGTCCACTGTGTACCTTACATAAGCAGCAGCATATACGGATCTCATTGAAGGTCCAATTTTTGTGACATTTAACGCAGAAATTTGGCTTAACACGTAATAGGTCATTACAAACCCTCGGATTTATGCAATGTGTAACTGGAGCACGTCGTCATTTATCCTTGTTGGCTCGATCACTCGTAAGGACATCCCGATTCTCTGCTCACATCAACTCAATCAAGGGGTGAGGATTTTCTTATTGATTCAAAAGTTACTGCTCACAAGCACACACGCGTAATCCAATTATACTTTTTTTTTACCTGCGAGGGCAAAAAAAAGGAAAAAACTAGCAAGGATCTGACCGTAGAAAAAAAATGAATCACAAGATGAAAAAGACAGGGTACTAACCGACGTGAGTTAGAAAACATGATAATTATCAGCAATCGATCGATGTATAGATAAATGGACCAGATCTGAGTACCCTAACATCACTGGAATTTACGCGATCAAATTCTCACGTTAGATAAACGGTAATTTTTTGCCATCTTTTGTATATTGTAATTATCATCCGCGAAGAGTTAAGCGAAAATAAAGTCTTAAAGCTTCGTGTAATTTATTTTTTACTCAAACTTGTGACTTGTAGTTTTTTTTTTTTTTTTTTTTGCGAGAGACTACAACGAGCTGTGAAATTTTTTTTCAAAAACTCGTTTGCACGTTAATAATATACAACTCTATATAGATAAACGTGTAATTTGCGTCTAGTTCATTATATTTGCTTATGTGTACATTACACTTACAGTCACTAAAAACAAATTGTGCATATTCTAATGGCGTGTACGCAAACACAACCCGTGAGCTGACGAAACACCAGAGCGACCGATTAATATTCATATTGCGAAAACAATTACTCTGGCTTTTCCAAGCCACGCATTACGATTTTTGCAACGCCATTGGCGTAAATATGATCCTTCAAAATTTTTCCAGAGTTTCCACACGTATATACTTTCAAGCCGTTCTGAAGCAACATCTTTTAATTTATTACACTCGTCAACGTGTCACTTCACCAAACGGTTAAAGCTCCAATCACGATTATTTCGGAAAATTTGGCAACCTCTACCGCCCACTTCACGACTGTTTGATGAAAAGGAGGAAACAAAATAAAGCCCCTTCCCCCCCAAATTACGCACAATTTATTTCTTCCCAACGCGCACGTTACCAACAACAGCAAGACCATACACAGCCCACAAATCAAAACCCACATCAGACACTCATCAACTCCAAGCGTACAGCGTACTATACCAGCACTCACCCCGCGTCGGTAGCAACGATTCGAGGGCATCAGGTGCAAAAACCCAAGCTCGAAATGATTGAGCAAGCAACCGCACGGGTGTGGATTAAAAGTACTTGGGGGTATCGACGTCTCCCTGATAACGCCCAACGGGCTAATAGCGCGAGGTGCACACATACGGGAGGACAGGAGAAAGGGGAATTAAGGGAGTTGGGAGGCTGCAGTGTGTGGCGTGCCGCGGCTCCGGGAGGCGTTTAATAAAGCGCGAGCGAACGGGAGAAAGAGCACTACCGAAATAACATGCAATTAAATTGAAATTGCAGCGTTTGGACCCAAGAGAGAGAGAGAGAGAGAGAAAACATGTGTGTATGCATGCAGGTGGGTATATATATATATATATATGTGTGTGTGTACCCTCTCTCGCACTTGGTATCAAAATGTCCGGGAGGACGGTGGTGGGGCACGCGAGGCGCAAATGATCGCACTCTATTTTTCCCCCTTCGTTCTTTCCTTTTAGCCGCTGCCGTGTGCCCTTCTCTCTCTTCCGGAGCAGCCGCAAAAGCGTCCGAAATTGCTCGCAGTGCTCGCGGGCCCGCTCTCGCAAAATTATACAGATGTCGACGTGACGGCGACGGATTACCCTACTCGCCTCCCTTTCGATTTTTCGCCCCATTTTTTTCGTTTATTATATTACCACACCATGATGTATATGTACGCGCGAGCGAAGACGAATAAGCAATGAGCGAGGATTTGCATGGGCGGTGCGGGACACGAGGATCCGCCAGGTGCTTTGATGATGCGCCTCACGAGCGTGCATTAATGATTGTTTCAGAGAAATCTGGCGGAGAGACGCACGGAATCGTGGAAAACGTTTTTCAGAGCAAGAATCGTAAAAAGGAAAATTCCAGGGATACGGGCACAGGGTGCAATTGCTCGACGCTCGGCTTATTATTTGCCTGCGTAATTTTTTTTCTTTTTCTTTTTCTCCTGACTGTTTTCAACGTAATGAGGAGGTATCAACGTGGAGTTTACATATTATGGTGTACGTGTACCGATTTCAATTCGCCACTGGTCACGTTGATTTCGCGAATCTTATGTGCACGTGTAGCTCCGAACGATCTCTTATAAAGTTGTTACCCGCGAGTCATTTATGATTGCCTGATTGCAATGGCACGGGTGATGAAGCGAGGTTCGGTGAAACAATGAAAGTTTCGTCGGTCGCTCTGTTTTTTTATACGAGTAGAAATTCATTTGCCGATGTGCAATCAAGCCATATTTTAAATTGCGCGTGTGTGCCTCACGGATGGACTATACGAGTGTAATTTTCGTTTTACGACGGAAAAAGCGTAACATCAAAATTGTACAAAGGCAACCCGACAACAACGTAATCAACTAATGAGTCCCGTTTGCCAACAATATATATATATACATCCATGTACAAAGGGGTTAGCATTGGTGAAGAATATACCCCATATCCTGCAACTATGGTCAAGTAGCGAGTCAACGAGTGGGTAATAGCACGGTTGAGCTTTACGAGTTACTGTATACGAAGCTGATTGAGCTTTCGTCCCGCGTACGGAGAATCCATCGGCTACACCGCCGTTATTTTCCATCGGGAGCGTCCATTACTGCCGCTGTGCCTCCAACTTGGCGCCGGCTGCTGTTGGATCATCGCTCGGTGCGCGAGTAGGTATATGCAGCGCGAGATCAATCGTGAGAAACGCGAGCCTCCTCTTTTCACCTCTGAAACCCGACCAGCTACTGACGATACCTCGCGTACAATAATGACAGGCCTCCCTCCCTTTCTCCGAGTGTTGTTTTTTTGCAGTCGAGCTTCATCATCCATCCATCTCAGTGTCCCTGTACGTGAAATTGCACGAGTGCGTCAAAAGAAGTAGGAAAAAAAGGCTAATGGAGGAGTGCGAGTTTTGGAACAAGTTCATTGTCATCGGGCAATCAATTTAGTGGCTCTTCGTTACAGGAGAAGAGTAAAGAGGGTGTGGGAGTCTGTGAGGAGTAAATTGTATCACCATAGTGTGAATGACTTTTTAATGGGATACTTAACGTCCTGATTTTTCCAATTGGTTATCAGAGTTTGATTGATTGATAGCTTTATAGAGAATTGGTGAATATTTGGTTGCTTCCTGGGTGAAAAAAAAACATTAGAAAACGATTAGAGGAAAAAGAAGAAGGATGAGCAATATTTTGGATTCCAAGCATGAGTGGCAATATTTTTTCTATAGGTATCAATTAGATGAATTATTAACGGAAGGAAAGGGATGAATACAATTAAAAGGGGCTACCAAAAAATTGAGAACTGAAAAAAAGGAGCCTGTAAACAAATGTACAAAGGAATTGGGCAATAACGAAAAATCAAGCTAATGAAATTAGTAAATACATGACCAAAAGAAACGAGTGAGGAGCTGCGTCTGGGAAATAATAAGTAGATGGAACGAAGGAAAAAGACCTTGAGAATTACAGTTGCAGAGAGTACAAAGAAGAAATAGACAGTTTAGACTGCAGGTGAACCTACGTAGCTACAAGAGAAATATTCATCCATAAAATGTTATACCTAGCTTTCATCACTTGGAAAACAGTGACTAAACTAAAACTCGAGCTTCCGTAACCATCAACATCAAACGTGCTAAAATGACAATAGTAACACAACAAACACTACGTCTTATTATCTTTCGGTTAATTTAGCTCGTCTGCGACCCAAAGTACCCCTTCCCCACCTTTCCTTACGATCCACCCAAGGTCGCATAAAAGGGGCACACCCAAAAGTTAATCTCTCTCTTTGTCAACGAGCTAACTCAAGAATTCCCCGAGACACATTTTGCGGGATAACGATTATACTGTATGGACTCTGACTCATTTGCCCCTTCTGCCGGCAGACTCGTTAGCACAGACGACTACCTTATTACAAAACAACAGGTAAAACGTCGGTGCCAACAGGACGCTAAGAGAGGACTAAACGACGAAGACAACGACGATGACGGAGCTGTAAGTATCACGGCGACTCTGGAATTTAGAAATTGCGCGCCGGAGGGGGCGTGGCTGCCACGATCCTCCTCCTTCCTACCCCTCCTCCGCGCCGTCTCGCTCGTTTTCGTCATTAAGAGACAGGGCTTTTGGCGATTCCCTCTTTTTTTTTCCCCTCGATTCTCGTTCGATCGACCGATTAAAAGTTTTCGCCGAGAACCACGTCCGTGCAAATTGATTAAGCAGTTCGAGCCAAGAAAAAGGAAGTGCGGCAAAGGGTTGTGCGTAGCGAGCGACGAGAAAAAACGCGGGGCTTGATTGATTAGTTGATTGGAAGCTTAACGGAGCAGCCGTCGGGGCAGAGAGTCAGCTCACGCGTGCACTGACCTAAACGCAGGATACGCCACACGTGTATTTAGACTGTGTTTTTTTTTTTGCACTCGTTGTTAGAGTGTAAGGAAGGCTCCTCTTGACTCTTAGCAGTTCATCGGCTTGTAATCGCATGCAGTCGCGAGAAAATGAGCGAATCCAAGCTGCCATCCGGTCAGCCTCTTCATTAAGTGCCGAAGTACGTGTTACCGTACAATTACGTTTCATTTGTTTTTATAATTTTTCGCAGCCATCGAATGAACACATCTGTACTTACATCGCAATGAAAGACATATAGCGACAAAAAAGAGGGAGGGGACGGAGAGAGTCGACCTTTTCCTCTAAACAAACGAGCGTAATTCATTTTCCACGAAGGGAGAGAGGGAGGGAGGGAAGCGATAAGAATCGGTCTTTAGCATAGCACAAATTAGCAGCAGCGGCGGCGACGGTTTTGCCGAGAGAGCGAGGTTATAATTACTTCATTTCGCGGTGGCCGAGGGTCAATCAATCTTGCTAACGACAGCCATAAAAATAGCGGAAGCTCTGCCAGCGATATTGTGCCCGATCAATCAGGGGCAGTGCACACGTGATATATATATATATATACGTGTAGCTCGCGTTATATTGATTGTTGTGCAACTTTGATCTCGCGCCAGCCGGCCAATCTAGTCCATTCGATTGTTCTATTGCAAAACCTTGAAGCCCTCCCATCACCTCCCAAGATTCTTGTGAGCGTCTCAATTGAGAGACAGACACGTAGCAAGAATGAAACGATTACTCCCAATGAAGAGGAAGAAAAAAAAAAAAAAAAACGATGCAAGGCAAGAAATAAGGAGAGAGAGAGGGAAGAGGAAAGGGAGGCAAAAGGGGGTTGGAAAATAGAGGCGATTATTAAGCTGTAAGGCGTTAACTGGCATAAGGCGTCGGTAGGTGGGGTATCGTTGGGCCGGCTGCTTGCTTGCGTGTCCGGCAATGTATACCCTCGCCACCTCCCTCTCTTTCTCGCATTTGCATCTAGACACCATCAATCCTCCCGACGCTCATTCGTATACGTATATACACTTTCGCACAATCCACAGTGTGCTCCGTTTTCGTACACACAGCCGAAAGAGAACTCGACGAGTCGGAATTAAATATCCTTCTTAATAAGGGAATTCCCCCCTTCCCCTGCCCTCGCAGTCGTCTTATTCGCTCGCTTCGCGGGCTTTCTTCCCTCTTGGTTTTGCTACAGGACTTTCGTTGCTTATCATGTATTATTACTATGTATATGTGTAAAACAGGAGTGAAACATCATGTGGAACGCTGGTAGTGAGGGTAACAGAGAGTCTTGGTTGCGAGTTTTTCGACTTAATCGTTTTTACGGCTTTCCGCGTGCCAAAGTGTGAAATGGAAGATTCGTTACTTATGGATTTGATGTGCAGGGTTTATTTGAATGTTGGAGTAACAATTTCAATTGGTAATATTTCTGTTTCTGGGATCATAGTTTTAATAGACTTCTCTACTATTGAGCGTGAAAAACAAATTACAATGTTATACCGTCAAATGAAACAAGTAAGAATCGTATTGCAACCACTTTAAAATATGGTTGATTTTCGAAATAATTTTTTAATGGCAACGAAAAAACTTGTTAATGCGATTGTAGGTAGTACAATTTTTACTTTGAAACCAATCAACTGATTACTGAAATATTTTTCAAAACTTTACCAGGTGGTTTTATATCGTACTACTTCTGTGTTTCACTCAAACGACGATAGTACAACCAAAAAGCGAATTTTGTCGTTAAGAAAAGCCCACGTTCAAGAAGTTCATCACACGAGGTAGTTTATTAATTTTTTTTTGTTGCATAAAATTTTAATAATTTTTTTTTTTCGTACCGTGCGTCGACACCGCCATGAATCAAACGCACGAGAAATCTGAAAACCGATAGAGACGAGAACAGCAAAAATTTATCATATAATAGCACAGGAAGCGCCGCATCCTACACACGGCACTCGGCAGCATGGCATAAGGCAATTTTCCCTAATTAAAAGCACGCTATACTTCCCTCCTTTAAAATCCATTAAACAATCAAGCATCCGCGAAATACCAGGTATTTCAAAACAATATTCCACCTTCGAGCTCTAATCAAATCGACTAATGACCACGGCACTCGGCAAATCGCAACAACGCACAACCGCATTGCAACGCGGTATGTGTAATAAAAAAACCAAACACACCCGCTATCCACTCGCTTAAATGACTACCGTATAATTGACACGTTCGTTGCAACCAGCACTACGACATTACGGTGTATAATACACTCGAGTCGAAGGAAATAATATAACAACATCTAAAGCGTTACGATTCACTTTCGGAGCTACACAACACCTTTCACACTGCACAAAGACGCCCCTTAACAACACACAAAGCCCATACAGCACGTACCTATAACAGAAGATTGAGTAATTTTCTATTTTCCCGCGGCACACACTTTTTCTCGTGCATATATATGTACACGTAACACACCCCTCTTGTGCCTCCTCCCGTCATTGTGTATCGACGCAGCCCAGCAGCAGCTATACGGGCCAGCCGATAAGGCTACTCGTATACAGCACCGCGAGTGTGGCTCTATACGTACAAGCCCCGCTCCGAGATATGATCTAACAACGTGCTTGGTTAATTATACATTAATACGGCTCGCGTGTACGTATACGCGCCTACCCACGACTGCCAGAGACTTTTTGAGGCTTTCGATCATTATTCCATGGCGTCTCGTGTACATATATACGTGCATAGTGCACCGGAGAGTCGTCGGACAGGGTTGCGTTGGCTGCTTTCATCAGCACCTTGTGTGTACACACGTTGGTGGGTAAAGAAGCGGAGGAGAGTGGCCGACGGTGGATTTTTACATTTTTCGACCGTAAAATTGAGAAGTCGTTAGCGCGAAGGCTCCTTCTTGATCGTTGGCTGAGATATTGGGAACGGGGTAGCTGCAGGGTGGCACATAGTTGGGGTTGTGATGTTGTTAGGAGTTTTGTGTGTCGGGAGTGGTGTACGAGGAAAATCAGGAGGTCGTTGGCAAGATTTTTGGCTTTGGTGTTGTGCACTTGTAGGGGTTGAGCTTTTTGTTTTGATGTTTGAGGGTGTGATTTTTCTTCAATTACGGAGAACAATTCCATTCTATGCTTCTCCGTATTTCAATTAAAAAGTATTGTAGCTTATTTTAGATTCTACAGAATGTCACCTCGATAACGCTAAATTTTCTATTTATAGAAGGAGGTAACGAATAGCCAATACTCATTAAACATAATGTATTGAAACATGTAAATCGGTTATCCTTTTACATCACACAGTAAGGGTCTACCATACACGGATACTCTGCCACATCTTATGAACAACAAACAAAAACACCTTGTTTGCAAAATATACTAATTGCACGCAAGTCGATGAAAAAAAAAAAAAAAAAGGCAAACGAATATCTCCCGCTTACCAGTTTTCAAAACACATCGGTTGCAAGTATTATATCGGTACACGTATAAGCACACAGTGTGAAGAGCAGAAGGCTAATCGGATTTATTGGCTTGTCGGTTAAAGAGGCGAGAAATCCCGTTGATTTACGGGCACAGATCGCATTAGGATTAGCCAGGCGATAGCGCCGGCTTATATTTACCGCGATCGGAAGCTCGGTATCACGCCCTGTAAGGCAGGTATAATGTACAAGGCGAGCGAGTGCGTGCGTATGGGTTACATGCGACGAGAGGAGTCGTTAAATCGTGGGTATACGTATGGGCACGTTGGGGTTGGCGAGGTACATTTTGTTGCTCGAATTGTCTGACGCGTGCGATAATTTAAATTTTCTACTTGCCTTTTGGAATTAAGTCGTTCAGGTGGTACGTGCGAAATTTCGCGAAAAATCCATCGAGTTACGTAGCTGTCAAACCGAGATTATGATACTTAATTAAATTTTGCCGTGCAAGAGGTAAATAAATATATACGATTCTGCAATTTCCAACATTAATCATTTACACGAGGAGCTCGTTGCGGAGTGCTTCAATTAACTATCAAAAAATCATACACGTTGAAATCCAATTCAAAGAGTCCATCGTGTTATTTATAATGTATCAACAAACTTTCGAAATCCTTAAATTATTTTTCAAATAAGAAAAAAAAAAAAAAAAAAAAAACAAACAGCCAAAAATTACAATTAACACTCTCATAATAATAAAATTAGCGGCAAACGTCATAATCGACGAAAGTGCGAGCAGGCAATCGTTATTTTTATCGCCACCGCTGGGTTATTGCTTTCGTCAAACACGCCACCGGGCCCTCCGTAACATATAATTACAGCCCTCGGACCAGCCCGTAAGCAGCAACACAGAACAGTCACCACTCGGTATGGCTGACACGATTGAACGTAATACAGTCATCAAAGGAGCGCAGGTACCTATACGGAGTAATTGTGGCCCAAGTTTTTTCAACCCTTTCAAATGTTCATTCACCGTGGCACCGAGTTTACGTGCCAAAGCCTCGTAATATATATATATACCTATATACTGGCTTTAAAACTATTGCGTGCAACTCTAACTGCATACCGATTGTTCTAAACAACCATGTGCATTCACACTGTGTATTGCAATTACCGATGCCCATCAAAAGAGACTAAGATAATAACCACAAAAAACCATAAATAATACCCTTTTTTTTAGACAAAGGCAAAATACGGGTGGGCAGAGGACTAAAAAGACAAAGTCTCAGAGATGTCATAATAAAAACTTAATTTAAAAAATAGGGATATTCGAGGACTAAAAACAAAATAGCACAAAGAAAAGAGATAAGGCCTGAAAGATTAACCATTATAAATCTGCTTTGTTACGTCTATACGTAACCATTTTTATATATGAGTCTTTGTTTCCATCTTCTTTATGTACTACTTTTCCACCCGTTCACATAAATATGCACCTCCGAATCTCTCTCATAATTATGGATGCAAGTAAACATGACATGTACAAGAAATAAGGAACTAAAAAAGATATATTTACGAAGAAAAATGCTCAAAAATAGCTATAATTCATAAAATTGAGGGAGTTTTGTGCTAAGTAATTATTAGAGATTTTGTTACTGTTTTGAATAAACAAATAAATCAAAATAATTTTTTTTAGCATAGTAGGTGAGAAAGGCTATTACAAATATATCAGGGCAAGGAAGGACTCAAAGAGATGAAAAAAGGAAAGTGGGAAGAGTAAAAATAAATATTTAAATGAATACAAGTGCAAGAAGGCATATACATAAATGTGCAATGTTATTGATGCGTACAGAGCAAAAGATCGGCACCGCGGGATATGCAGATGCATTTTATACAAATGCGGTTTATTTATTTAGGTACAGGCACTCAGGCACAAACTCTGATTTCACTTAGGGTAAGCTTTCGTTCCACATAATATGCGTGCGTAAAATGTATAGGCTCGTTTATATACGTACGTATCGAAGCACTGCACTCCATCTACATTCATACCTTTGGCGTCGGGAGTTTGTTATTAATTGATGTCGAATCGTGGCTCGTTTATTACTTGCCACCTTTTTCCCGGATGCACTGACAATTATTTAATTATCGTCTTTTGCACTTGCTGTTTCATTTATAATGTCGGTTTAACGTGTAAGCCAACGTTATGATGTGTGTGTTTGAAGCATATGAGGTGAGGACATTTTTTTCCATGCTAGATCCAGACTGTGGGATTCAACGCAACTGAAGTAAACGATAATGAGGGAGAAGGAGAAGTGCGATTGATGCATTGCAAAAAACTGATCAGTACAACTGCAACATATAGCCTAGCAAAAAGTCGATTTATTTCTGTTGTACAACTAACTACATTTAACTTATAAATCAACTGTTCTTTTTTCTAATGATTTATATAACAAGTTGTGGTTTCACCAGCATAGAAGAGTTATATTGCTTTTTTATTTTAAATTAATTTCTACCATACAAATAATTTAGTAGTTTAATGCATTAAAAGTATTGATGAAATTCAATAATTGGATACGAAAAAAAATCGAGTATAAACGTAATTTTTGTATGATTAAAATATCAAGACAAAAAATACTGCCATTTGTTATTGCTAAGAAGTGTTGACAAAATTCATCAGTTTTTATTAACACTAAGAAAAAGGAAAAGGGTAAATTGTAGAGTTAAGGTGCATGAAATATCGTGCAGTTTACACAAATGCCTGCAGACGCTAGTCGACGCGTACAACAGCTAATAGCGCAATAAATAACAATTTTCATTATCACGTGGAAAAATTTCACATGCACGTGTGCTAATACAATATTTGCACGCCAATGCTACTGCCACAATAACCCTTTTGTGAATAAATAAATTTGTGATTGTACGCACGAGATAATTAGTAAGCACGAGATGCCCAAGCAAAAACCAATAACCTGATGACCATAGTTGGCTGCCTGAACACTTATGCAGAACTATTTTGTTTTGCATTAAAAGGGTTGAACAATTGTTTCTTTCGGTGTCACGGATTTTTCTGAAACTGGTAATCATCCAATTTTTTTATTTCCTTTTCCAAATAAAGTTTGTATACATCAAAATTCAGCTGAAAAGTATCGTGTACATGTATACGATATTTTGCACTATCTTTGTTTTTTGTTTTTCCAATAAATTTAATGGGTATGGGTGTCAGTTTCCCAATTTTATTTCTATTACGAAACACCTTGATCCAAACAAATTGAGGCACTACAATTACACCAACTGGGATCAAATATATAAACATAATAATAAAAATAGCACGAAGATAGTCGCGGTGCCATTTTGCCCCAACAATACTTGGCAATTTGTCGATTCGCCTTTGAAAATATACACACGATGGATGTGCATGTCATTCGCAATCCATGGAAAACAACGCCATTACACAATTTTGCGTTACTCGCATGATTAATAGATTCACGGCACACCTGTGGTAAACGCTAGAGTAGTATCCTACATTGTGCGCGTATACACGGATTTCTTTCCACGCGCCTTTCTATCACTCCCTCGGGGTGTTTCTCTATTGGTGTTCGTTTTAATTGAAATCGACGAGGTCCGCATTATGAAACATCGAAAGCGTCCACCCATTGCCGAGCTTCATTGAATTAAATAGCACACGCCGGATTTGTTGTAATCGTTTATTATTAGTTTACATTTTTATTTTTTATTTCAGCTCCAGCGCCAAGACGGTACGTAAGACTTGTGTGTGCAGTGCCGTTCGTGTTGGAAGGTTATAAATTATACGTGATGCCTTTTCATGCGGCAATGAATAATTTTAATCGCGCAATGAAATGCTGCTACAGGATTTTTTTCTTTTCTCATGCGTTACACTCGCATATGGTTTCGATAAATTAGCATTTCTTATCGAAAACACGGAATTTTTCAATTACAAATTACGTAATAAAAAGAAGAAAAAAAATCATTTTGGCACCGCCTGAAAAAAAAATCAAAAGTGCAAGAGAGTTGGCCAATGCACCAAATCCCCGGAACATCCATTAATACTTAGCGAAACGTACAAATTATTCTGCGTTATTCCAGCGCGCAACGAATGGATCATCCAAAACGCAACGAGCGAAAACTCAAACGAGCGCGCGGATAACCGCTTGCGCAACATTTTTGAGATTTATTGGACGCCGCGTGGAAAATTTATCGCCTAATTTTTCATTCCCACTGTGGCTCGCTATAGTTCCGCTTGAAAAGAAACAACGAACGAATGCAGCGCAAAAGCGCGGAAGCTCGAAACTCTTTATCGAGGCGCTATGTATATACATATACCTGCGCCAAACTCGGGCGTGCAGAGAGTGAAAAAAAAGAAAGAGTAAGTAATTCGCCGGCGAGTCGGCGAACCCAGGGAACATTAAGCCGCAAAAAAGGATAGCACGGGATGGTACACGCATACAGCTGAGATTTTCTGGCCGGTGCGCCGCGGTGTCTTATCCACGAAAATTACAGAACAATTGTATAGCTGCTCGGCCCGCTATACCTTCTCCCCCTTCCACGGGGAGAAAAACGTAATATATACAGGGAGATAGACAGGGAGGTACGGGTAGGGGATCGTAACGCGATTAGCGGAGGAGGGTTGCGGGAAGAAAGTTGAAAAGTAATATAAGGGAGATGGTTATCGGCTCAAGACAATTAGCCGAGCGTATAAATAGCGCGTATTTATAGTCCGCTCGCACTTACACACCGAGGGAGAAAAGGAGAGCACACGAAAGAGATACAGTCGGTGCCTCTTCTTCTTTTTTGCTCGTCTTTGCTTCTTTCCGCCTTTCAAGCTCACCCCGTACATAATACACGTCTCAGGTGTGTGTGTTTGTGCAACGCGTACACGTGTGCGATACACCTTTGACTCCGCGTCTTCTTCTCTATGCTGCCTCCTCGCGTTCGCTCGCGCCGTAACTCAAACTATTTAATTACAATACCTCCCCTTCCCTCCACCCTCGGCAGACTCCTTTGCTTACCCACTCCCCTTTTTGGTGCCTGCGCGCGCACGTATTACACACACTGGTATAACATATAGCACTACTCGCATTATGCGCATACTTTTGCTCGACTTTTTTTTTTTTTTTCTTCAGTACGGGGGTAAGTGTTGGGGAGAAAGATGAATTTTTGAATAAAGAGTACGTAAATGGTTATTGTTTGTGTTACGATGCTCCAAGGACAAGTTTAGGGATACGTATATAATAATATAGTGCTAGCTGGCGTGGTTCAGTCTTGTCTGCTTTTGTGGATGTTATAAGATTAATAATAGATTTGTTGCAAAACAAATTAACAGTAGGGGCAAGATACGTGAGGAAAAATATGAACCAAGCAGTATTTTACCATCCAAAATACACATGTATTTAGATGCATAAAATTAAATTTAAAATACGAATGATATTACCAATAATACACCATCTTATAAACACTCTGAAGCACTGTCAAAAAAAAAGACACTCGAGTTAAAAACAAGAATAACATAAATTATTGATGACTAAAACTAAACTGTAATTACCGAATGGAGCGAATTATTATTATTACCATTTATAATTATGATAAACACAATGTTAATACAAAATAAATTGTTTTTCCCTCTTCCTTTCTCTTTTTTCTGTCTATACTTTATCTATCATTAAATGATACGATGAAGCGTTTATTTATATTTTATCCACAACGTGTATAAAAATATGGCAGCTGTTTATAACTTTTTATTTTAAAAAATCTATTATCTGTAAAACCAAGGTATATTCTACTGTATCAGTACAAATACAAAAATATTTTAATCCAAACAAACCTTCAGAAATACTTGTGGCACTCAACACTGACCATGTAGTATACTGAGTACAAATAGATTCAAGTCTAATTTTTTTCTTTATTATCTAATTTAGTTTGTCAAGAATCGAAGAGATTTGAAAAAAATATTAAATAAAATATAATTTAATATAAACATATATTATGTTATAAATGAAATGAATGTAATATAAAAACGTTTTTCTAAAAACATAGTGTGTTGCTGAAAATTTTGTATGTATTTTATCACTCACAGCATTCTGGAAATATTTTTGTATGAAAATGATGCATAATACTTTGAAAGATAAAAAAGTTTTTGAAAATTGTCAAAGTGTTTAAACATGTGATCAACAACTTCACATTAACGTTTATTCTTTAACAATGTATCGCAAAATTCATTCACTGGAAAAATTTTTGTTTAGTATTGAATAATACGTAAAAAAAATTTCCAGAAAAAAATAATTTATTGCAATCACAGAAATACAATCAATTTCGAAAAGTTAAAAATCTACGAAATAATCGCCAAAGCCTGAACATGTAAGTTGTGTTTCTACTGCATGTACTTTTTTTTTTCTTTATTCATAGGACGATAAAAATTAACACACCATTTCCAGCAAAGGCGTGCAAACATTTTTTCCAGTCGTAAACCATAATGGCAACGAGAAAGCGTTAATTATCTTGTTGTTGAATTAATTTATAGGTATATTTATTATCATCGATGCTGTGACTCTCGCTAATCAATAAATATGATGAAATGTTAATTCACAAAGTGATTAGATTTTGCGTAACCCTGGCAAGCGCGTGCGTATATTCATAAATTTCTAAGCGATTGCTGGCAATGGAGAATGCGTAATCAATTAATGTAGCTGTACGGATAAATTGCCGGCAATTTTGATTAAGTAAATTTCAATGCTTGCACACAACGAATAATTAATCGGTGGCCGGATTTCAACAAAATTAATTACGCGAGAATTTATTGTGTACCAGAGCAGGTAAATGTGCGTTGACGGGCAAAGGTACTTCAGAGCATACTTTTTACATAGCGAAACATAAAAAAAAATACAACTTTTTGCACTAGACAAGAAGTTGAATAGATTTTGAGATTAAACCAAAAATCATTGCGAGTTATCGGTAGAAATCTCGAAGCGATTTACAATGTAAGCTTCCGTTGTGTCAATCAATCTTGCGCCTTGCAGCCTGCTTTTTTCGTCCCCCCTGTCTCGACTTTTCGTACAGCAAGATAAGAAATTGTTCTCGGGGAAAAAGAGCCGGGGTAGGTATGGTATCAGTACAAAACGAAAAATAAAATCCGAGGCGCGGAAAAGGAAAAAAAATTATCGATGACAAAGCGTCCGTGCTCCTCACAAGGACAGGCTTGCGATGTGGCGTCGAAACGTCACCGGGACAGAGACAGCGATATCGTGAGAAAAGTCTTTGCCCCTGCTGCGTCTCCCGAGATACGTGTGATCTACTTCGTTTCCAATGAAAAATCGACTCCTCAAAGATTTTTCTTCCCCCTCCCCTTCGCTTTTTACTCATTTCACATGCTTTAAATTCGTGTGTACTCTTTTTTTTCGAGAAGTCACATTTTTCAACGTCCATTCTTCTCTCTCCCTCTTGGCTTTTTTTTTGTCTTACTTTTTTTCTGTGTACATTTCAATTGCTCACATATTCTCTCCTTCACACGAGAAGATAACCTTACGACTTTCCAAGTCTTTCTCCGCGGCGATAATGTCATTAAAAAAAGCAGTCAAAAAAATTCACGGAAACTTCTGCACTCGTGTGTATATTTATACGCGCCTCGTAGACAGAAAGACTGATTAAAAATGAGTTCCAAGAAAAGTTTTTTAATCAAATTTTTTTTTCCCACCGGAGCGCAGATAAGTTGCCGAGTTCAGCAGCAGGCTAATTAAATTATTTTGTCCTTCCCGTGGTGTGTATACTCTTTACTCCAATAAATTAATCAGCTGAATTTTCAATCGACAAACTTTCGTAAGTTCCCCTTTTCATTTTTTTTTTTTTTTTTTCTATTCAATACTCGTATTATAAATTTTTGAGTACACGCTCAACACTCGCGTCGCAATTGCAACATTCTTTCCCACCATCTCGAGACCAAAATATTCATTCCAAGTGCGCAAATCGCCCCCTGAGCTAAGTGAAAGCAAAGCAAATACTCGCTCATCGCGTCTGCCTCGAAAAAACGCTGCTTTCGATGAGAAATCGTTATATTCCAAAATTGGCCGGCATCGATTGGCTACCGGTTCACTTTGATGCGAAAAAAATTCGCAGCCTCCGGTGCTGCACGTGTAAGCTCTATAGAAAGTCTTTTAAAATGCATTACACTCCCAGCACGCGTGTGCACAATCGCGGTGGCCCTCGCCCCAAAAAGCGAGAAGTTTTCGCGAGAACCGATTAACGCTCGTTTCAATAACACCGTCGTTATATCTCGCCATTAAATCGCACTTGTTCCCGCAGCGTGTGCACACACTGGTTTCGTGAGCGAAACTCGCGGTGAAAGGTAATAAATATACCGTCCGAAGCGAGTTTTGGCCCCAAAACGTACGAGAAATCATCATATTTTTACAACCTCTATAAAATCCTCGGGTGCAGAGTGTAAAATCGGCTACCGGTCCCCTCCCTTTCCGCAAAATAAGTAACTCGAATGGAAAATTGAAAAAAAAAATACAACGCGTGCAGTGGTAGCGGCAGCCTCTCCACGGCTCGTCACTTTCACAGCGTCGGGGGAAGCAAAACACACGCCCGAGAATTATTACGTACTTGTACACCGATCGACTGGCTAATTTATTAGGCTGAGCTTTCCTTGCAAACCAGTTGCTGCTCCACGTCTCGGGATGAATTAGGTTTTGCCGAGTGGTTACATAAATGTTACGTGTGTTTGGTAAACGACTCATTTTTCAGAAGCTTCGTTAAAATTGATGGTTGGGGTTTCTTTTAAAAAGTCTTGAACGTGAGTAAGTGATTTTACAAATCCTAGATTCTTTAAAAATTCCTTGCTACACCATCAGCTACCCGGTTAGTACATAGAGTTTATAAAATCATCAATAAACACTATACTCGGGAAAAGAAAGATTTTTTTTTTGTGAAAAACCTTAACTATAATTTTTTTATCATGATTTATGTTACTAACATTTGTCAAATCTCATAGTTAGCGATGATAAAACATGTACTACGTATAATTATTCAAAGATATTCAAGGGGGTATTGATTAATTGTGGCACAACTGTTTCCCGTATACATGACTGAAATATTTCAGTGTAAATCGTAAAAACGAGAAAAAAGAGACCAAGTGAATTCCGGTCGTTTGTTTTCACACTCGCGGAGCCCATCGCAATCGATCCCCATTTTCAAAAAGAGGGTAGACAGTAATCCAGAAGTAGCCGCGCGCGCCCGTAATATTGACACGTCCGAATCGAGCAGCAGCCCCGTTGTTAGTACGTCCATCAAGATCGCGCTCGGCGCACATGCGTGTACATACCCATTACGTGGTATAAGTGCAGACGGGTACAAAAAACAAGGCGGCGGCGTGGCAGCGGAGTAAGAGAAACTCGGGCCACTCTCGCGAGCCGGTAATTTTCGACGCAGAGGGTGTTTCCCTTTTCTCTCTCTCTCCCTCTCTCTTCATTCCAGTCAACGATTCAATTTGCCGGCGCGCAGAGGCGAAAGAGAGGAGAAGCGCCAAGATCGCGCCTCGCTATTGACACGCAAACGGTACATTCGTGCACACACGTTCGGGAGAGCGTGTGTACGCCGGTGTATAATGTGCTCTCTCCTACCGGAGAGCGAACGAGAGGAAGGAGGCGGAGGGGCATAAGGAGGATGAAAAACGAGGCTCCTTTGATGCGGACTAATTTATGAAATTGAAAAAACTGGTATTCGGGCGATTATTATTTTCTGGCCGTTCCTTTTTTTTTCCTTCCGCCCTCTTTCTTTTTTTTTTTTTTTTTTTTCGAGGCTGAAAGATGAGTTTGGGGAAGAGACGAGTCTCTCTGCACAGTTTCGCAACTTTCGGAGCGGGCGATTCCGGGCTCTCGGTAATTTTTTTTTTTTTTTTCACCTCGCTTTTTCGAATTCCTTTTGCGATGGGGCAAGCGTTAACGAAGCAATCGACGCGGCTGACAGTACGCTAGCTCGAGAGGGCGATACGAGGGTTCTCCTTTTTTTTCTATTTTTTTTTTTTTTCTATTTTTTTTTTTCAGTGGAGTTTAGCGTTGATAAATTTCGTATCGAAAAACATTGGTAGAGACAACAAGGAGGACGGCGGCTCTCGACTGGAAGCAAGTCTTTATCAGGGAGCAGTGACAAGTGGCTAATGATGGGCCATCAATAAAAGGAAGCTATCTGCGGCTGCGAGTCGTGGCCGGGCAAGGCCCCGAAAATTATCTCTCGGACGGAAAAAGAAAAGGGAGACGCTCGCGATACGCGTCAAATTATCTCTTTGTGTTTCCTCGGCCCTGCTGCTTTTAATTAAAGCGTTTCTTATTTAATTAACAAATCATGGTAAGCGCGTTATCATTCAATGCCTTCGTTTCATATACGAGATCACCATCGATTACGTGCACAGGCGTTACATTGCGTGACATTTCCTTAGCGCAGGAGGGAAACAGAAATGGCAAATAAAGTCACTTGAAGCTATACATTGAAAAAGACAAATAAATGTCGAGGGAGCGACGGGTAGGGGTATTTTGTCCATAAAAATTCTCTTACCGAAAAACAAAAGGCCCGAAAGAAAGCGCGGAGCTATACGTACGCGTACACAGAAGAAGTCGGCCGCGGCGGCAGGGGGGAAAAAACGCAAGGGAGAGTCGCCGGAGGGAAGATGCTCCTCCGCGGAGGGACGGAGGAAAAAGAACGAGAGAAAAAGGAGTTTTGAAAAGGGACTAACGACCGGCAGTTAACGGCGGCTCGGAAATTGCTGGTTGCGCACATCTCTCTCTCTCTCTCTCGCTCTTCTTCCACGCTCTGCTCTCGAGACTCGGCCGGAGCACCGGCCTGCTCGGGAATTATTAAACTGTAGTTTAGTTTAAATTAAGTTATTACCCCGCAGTCGCTGCCTCACTTTTCTTTCTTTCTTCCTCCTTTGCTCCACCCTGTACACCGTCCTCTCTCTCTTCCTTCCCCCTCGTCTTCCTCTCCAGGTGCTCATGTATACCTGCACACGCATCCACACACCAATCCACCTTCTTCCTCGCCTCCCTTGACTTACACACACACGTACGCGTCCTCTCTACGTGTTTGTGTCCTCTTCTCTGATTTTCAGATTCTTGTATACTCGCCTCCTCCTCCTCCTCCTGTTTTTTTTTTGTTTTTCGATACCTCGTCCCTGTACAAATTTAGTTGCTATAGTTGTAGAGCACAACACAGCCACCTTCCCGAGGATACAAGTCGCAGCATTACGGAATCACAGAGCTGTGTAGTTGCGTGTGTGTATGTACGGAGCCTCGGCAAAACCGGCTGCTACGTCCAGTGAGTTTGTGTAAGTCTCCGGCTTTCATCCCCCGGCTAAACTGAGATATTAAAAAGTAATTTTCGTACATGCCCCAACACTCGGCTATTGGTTTATTAAATTGGGTTGCATCATTCTGTTTGGGCACTTCATCATCACGCTTATGCGCAAGAGTTTGGCTTTTTTGCGACAACTCGTATCGCAAGAGGAGCTCTAGGAAAGGTCCCTATGAGCGGAGTGAAAAAATTAATTCACAGAGTACCTCTTCCTTTTTATTTTCACTTTTCAATAACGAAAACGGCCACATCCCGGCCGGCTATGTCCAAAAGAGAAGGGGAAGCATGTTAATCAAGTCGCTTTTAATAATCGAAATTGATGTCTCAATTTGGACATAATCCCCTCCGATAAATTATGCTCCCGGGCAATCGAGCCTCGAATTCAAAAGCTTCTTATATATTTTTCGTGAAACGCGCCATGGGCGTGTATACGCGTGTACAGATATACTGTTTCCGTGATGGCGCACCCATCCGCAGCCTAATCCGAGGAACCAGCCGACTTTTATATACATATACGTATATCCAGTAAAGTCGAAAAGCGCCTGTAGACCTTTTTTTTTCTCTCCATTCGACACAAGCAGGTGTCCACGCTATTGTATAAGCTTTTGGAAAACACGTAGAGCATCGTTTTGCGTTTACTTGGGCTATTATGCGGTGCACTACAGAGAAATCGCGCGAAAACATTGAGACGGGCAATGGGAGAGCGAATTAAGTTGGCTCGCATGTGTCAGCGCGGAGCCTTAACGATCGGCCATTAAAGGCGTTTAACGAGCGCGCCGGTACTGCCTCCCCGCTGCCGTTGGCCGGCGCGACTTTTCGCGCATCTTTCGCGCCGCAAGTGGTATAATACAGTGGCACCCGGTTTCTTCGCCGCCGCGTAAGCACTCGCGCGAGGCCAATTTTATTGAGGCAAATTTAAGCTCTTTAGCGAGCCCCTCGATGAGATCACGGGCAGGGAACGGGGAAAATTTAATCGGAACGAATGATTGATCAAGCGGAGATCCGGAGATATTTTTTTGGATTCCGAAAGATTTCACACCCATTTTCAAAGTTGCGTCATTTTCAACGGCATTGAATCGCCAAACGGAATAATAAACTTTGGATATTAGAGAACCTAAAAAAAAAAAAAAAGAAAAAAAAAATTCCCCGTTTTAATCAAATGACGAAGCAATAGACCGCGTCACCAGCTACGCATTTATAGCTTGCAGAAAGAGAGGCGTTAAACTCCCAAAGCAGAAGAAGCCCCAAAGCAGCTCGGAGGGGTTGGCCAATAAAAATAAATTAATCCCAGTCACCGTTCGGGCCAACTTTTCCCTCTCACCGGCGTAAACGCGATAAAAATCGACAAACAATACAACCACTCCCCAGAACAGAAGACGCAGCCTACGCGGGGGGGTTCCCCGGCAAATGGGATCACGTATAAGCCCCCGAGAAGTACAGAGAAGGAAAAAAAAAAGGAAAAGTCGAGAGAGAGAGGATCTTTCTTTTCCTCCCCTCGACGAGCAGCACATTTTACTGCTCGTACGTATACGTGTATGTGTAACATCACGGGGATTTTCGGCGTCCGACGGCTCGTGCGCGTAAGCGGTCCCACGGGATCCTAGGCAACGATCTTATGATTGACCGCGTTACGAAAGTCCCCGCAGGCCACTTTCTCTATTTTACTTTTCGTGCCGGCCTCTTGGCTCATTGTTGTTGCTGTACACGCGTTATTGTCGCGTACGAAGAATGGGGCCTCGAGAACCATGTATACGTACGCGCGTACAATGAAGCGGGGGAGAAAAAAAAAAAAAAACGCCGGCCGTCACACCTCCGCGGGACGGCGACTCGTGGGTTACGTAACATTCCTTCGGACCCTATCTCTCTCTCTCTCTCTCTCTCTTGGTCCCCGTCCTTTTTTTTGTCGGGTGTTTATAGCCGGGATCGATGTTTTGTCACGGTTAGCTTTTTTTCGTGGTGTTAGATATTATGTGATAAAGAGGTTTTTTTTTAATTGATGATGCCGCGTGTCAAAGGGTTCAGATTCGCGTATCGCAATTGATGGTGTATTGTTACCGGTATTGTTGGTTCTCTTTTTTTTTTCCAACAAAAGACCTTCAGATTGATGATTTTACCAACAAGTAGTGAAAGTTGTATTGCTTCCCCAAAAAAAAAAAAATTTGACTACTACATGTTTAAGTGGGCATTGATCAACTTAGTTACAAATTACCATTTGATTATGTCATTCTGGGCACGTATAGGGTAATTTTTTTTTTTTTTTTTTTTTTTCTAAAATTTGATGTTTGTAACTGTAAATGTATACTTGGTTATTAAAAATATTTCATTTTTTAGTGTACGTTATCGGCTTAAACCGACTCTCGATAAAAAAAATCCAATTGTTCACTGCTAGTGAGCAAAAATATTGAATTCAGTTACAGAAATATTAGATCAAAGAAAGTAAAATATCCATCGAAATAACGGAGCATTCTGATCAATATTTTACACAATACACGGTCAACTGAAACTGTTTTTCTGTGTACACCAAGTTAAATGGCCATTGCTGCAGAAATTACAGGCCCCCGTTCTGTACCCAAGTTGCGATTCCGACTCAATCACAACGTATCACGCTCTCTTTCCCACCACCTTTTGTTTTTGTAGACCATAAAAAAGGCTCTTTATTCATGGACAAATGGTCTCTCTTACACCAAGAATAATGGACCATTATTTACGCTCATCATCACGTGATGGCCGAAAACTAAAGTCCCATTCGAAGGAATTAAAGGTGCGTATGAATTATTGATCATAATTTCGGTCGTGTCGTTTCAATCTCAGCACAGCTAGTTGTACGAAGAGGATAATGCTATTCAGACAAAACAAGAATCTCATTGCCTTCGCGTGATCATATTCAATAGATGAGTTTTGATACATAAATAACGTCACACAGAAATACGTGTTTATTCGCGGTATTTTTATAAATCAATGGAATAACATGGACATAAAACGATAATTCCCGACTAAGGCTCCACAAGAGCAAGACAAACCAATTTTAAAGACAACATTGTATTAGTCTTGAAAAATATTGAAAAAATGAATCTTGCCTTGGTATTTAGTCAGAGTATCTGAGATTACTTTGGATAGTATAACTGCTGAATTTGAATTCAGTTTGTATATTTTAATAAAACGCTTACTTGGTTTGTTTACGTTATATAGTAGCTATGTACTTACGCACAAAATAAAAAAAAAATTCTCGTATATACTAAAACACTATTAATCTGGCTTTATGCTGATTCTTATTCTAGTATTATCGTGCATATTATGGTTTAATTTTTATTAAAATGATGAACCGTTTTGCTCTTGGAAGGAAGAATCACAAAATTACCATCAAACTTCAAAGTTTCCGTAGAGCATTTATTTTTTCAATTAGCACTGATTGTGACAAACACAAAAGAACTATGAAAGATTTGGTTTCCTTAAATTTGTGGACAAAGAGTTGTATTGATATTGTCTTGATAATTTAACTGGTATTTGGTATTGAATAATGTCATGAAATTCAAGACAATACAAGTGAATAACAAAATTACTTTAGACCTTTGTAAAGCCCTAGACCCTCGACACATTTTTTTTCTCACCCTTTATTACAAGTACCTAAGACAATGAAGATTAATACAAACTGAGTGTATAAATATACAGTTCAAAGTAGTACTCGACTATACATTACCGACATTGTCAATATTATGAACGAGTCCCACTATATTTGAATGGCATTAAGCGTGCAAATGAGGCTTCACGATAGGCCGTGTTTCACGACGAACCACCAACGTAGTAATGAAAAAAAAGACTAATAATAATAAAGATAAAAACCGTAACTGGCTTACCTTTCTTGTCGTCGTCGTCATCGTTGTGATCGGCCATGGAGTGATGCAGATGATGGGCCCCCGGGTGATGAGGGCCAATCCCAGGCACGAGCGGATGGCTGGCCAGGGCCGGATGCGCATGGTGCGGATGGTGATGGCTGAGGTAACGCACGGCCACGGCTTGCGCGGCCTGGGCCTGTATCGACTGCTGCACCTGACTCTGTACTTGTCCCAGGACCGGGTGGTGCCAGCCCGGCAGGTGGAACGGGAACACGGGTGCCGTCCTCTGGAAGAGCCTCGTGGGCCCGAGCAGGGAGCCGGCGGTCGTGGCGACGCCCGAAGCACCTCCACTCGAGCTAGCCACTGCCGCGGCCGCGGCGGCAGCTGCGGCAGCCACCGCGGCACTGCCACCACCAGGAGGCGGCGGGAACGACAAGCCACCCCCTGGCTCTAGCACCATGTTGGGTATCAGCTTCGCGTCGTTGTAGGCGCCGTCGTGGTCGGCGGCCGACGGCGTAGCGCGGGCCCCCGGACGACGACGACGACGTGGAGTAGCGGGTGATGATGGTCACGGTGGTGACGCGATCACCGGCTCTCTATCTAAGGGATATGTCTCGGTGTGGGGGTGTGGCCTCGAGGGGCACTGATCTACGTCACCATGGGCATCATTTTGGGTTCAAGTGAAACCCGGCTGAAATTATTGTCACGTTAGCGTTACGTAACGACACAGCACTCTGTCGACGCGATTGTTTATTCACACCCACGTGTCAGTCGGATTGACTGTTCAAAAAGTGTCCTATCCTTCGTGGACATTGTTCCGAGCTAACGAGGCCCGAGAAACTGGGATGAGATTGAAAAAAATCCTTTTTCAAAAGGTTGCTACCAGTGGCTCTGGTTGCAGCTATCCGTCGGCCAGCAACACCAATATAACCTCAAACTCGGCTGAACTCATTGGCAATGTCAGTATTAGAACCGATGGATTTTACACAAATCAGTGCACGGACAATGATCAACCAATGGTGGACGGCATTGACAGCTGTCGGGGCGTTGACAGTTGCCCTGCCATCGTTCTGTCACTCGACCCATCGCTTGCCACTCTGTTGAATCCTGGCTTATGACTGGAAAACTACGCACCATCGGCTCCCCGACTCGTTTCAGTAGATCTGGAACTCTTTTGGTCAGCCATCACTCGTCAAAACGTCCCCTCGGGAGTCACCCCTCCGTGACCCAACGACCCCTCCATCCCGTTGCACTAATCAAGCAATAACGCAACGATTCGCAGTATTTCACGTTTCATCGCTGGTCAAGCCAAGCCAACGCCCGCACGGTCGCTCTTCCAGTACCAGGACACGAAAGATAATAGAAGCAATTGAAGCCTCCTGTCAGATTCTAGCGCATGTTGTGTACTGTATTAGGGGCAGCGGCGGCAACTGTAACACGAGGGGCACGAGGCGACGGCACGGCACTATCTGGCCGAAGCCACACTGAGCTTGATACCGAGGCGGCAGTGGTGGCGATCCATCCCCCGTGGGCGCAGTACAAGCCTCAAGCCGCTAGCTCGCTAGCTTCGTCCTCGTCTTACCAACGCGGTCAAAGCAGGAATGGGGCGCCATTGGGCAAGTCGGTGCCGCCGGCTCACCAGCGAATGGGACCAAAGCCACGCCCACAATGTGGATACCTTTTTTCGATCCCCCCACCCCTTAAATCTGCTGATCACGTGTGCTCTCTCACGCTGCGGAATTGAATCAGCGAGATAGCGGGTGGTGGTGGTGGTGGGACGTAGTGATGGAGCGGTGGGGGGAGACAGGCAGAGGCAGCTCGAATCAATTGCCCCATGCTCTCTTTCTCCTCTCTCGCTCCCGCAAGATGGCTCCTCCCCACCCGCGGGTACTACACTAAACTCTGGTGTGTATCTAACACCAGCCACAACCCACAACCCACTAGTATACAGAAACCAGTGCGAGGAGGCCTCTCTGCTGACACAGCCACCTTCTCCTTCTCCCACCTCTTTTATTTTTCTTTGTCTTCCTGATCCCGAGACCATACGAACTGTGTATACTTACAAGTAATGATAAGACCTATAGCGATAGGCCTCTCTCCTGTGCGACAGATTGTCAACCACGTATGAGAGGGAAAATGTGGGATCGATTTTTTATTTTTCTTCTTGATCAATTTAATCTAGTAGGTGTTGGGTTTTGCTATATTTTAAAACAAAAAGTACAAAAGTATAATGATAATAGTACGATTCTTACAAAGTACGGTTTTTCAATAATCATTTGTTGCGTTGTTAAAGGGGTGCATGTTTTATTTGAAATGTTTTTTTTTTTCAGAGGGCATCCGGAGGAACCGATGGACTGGAGAACGCAATGTACAACCAAAGTGGAGTGGAGCTCTGGCGAGATTCCAGGTCAAGTGGACTTTATTGGCAACCCGATAGAGCAAGGCTTTTCAATGTACTAAAAATAGTGCCGACCCAGCTCTCCCTCCGGCTTTCCACAGGGTACTGCTGCTGATGCGACCAGTGGATGGCCGTGCTTGCCGATAGGATGATTTGGGGGAAGAATTGATTTCAAGATCATCGCGTCGTGCCGTATTTAATTTGGCTCACCGCTGCTGATAAATTTCAGTGGCTTTCTATATAGATTGGTTTTCCGTGGGGTAACTGAGAATTTCATTTTACGTTTTGCTCGTTTCGGAATATTTAGCAGCGATGGCGACAAAGATATCGAGCTCGACGTGCTTCGACGAATGAAGTCATTAGATGCCGAAATCAGGAACAATTTATGTTTCGTTTATACTTTATTCGTTACCATAACAATCGTATTCTTCATCTTATATTCATTTGAATTAAAAGCACTGCAAATGCATTTAATAATACGTAGATACAACAACGCGTATCATACAAGGACGACTATTCTCGAAACTGGATTAATTAAATTTTTATTCATTACCAAGAGCTCGGCCAAGATACAGTCGGTGTATCGCGAGTCGGATCTTTTTGTTCGGCAAATGCACTTCCTCCCCGGGCATCTCGGGCAACGTTCTCTGGGTTTTAATAAAAAGCCAGTAGCAGCGGAAGAGAGGCCAAGGGGTGTCCCTCTCTTCGAGGCGTTAAGTAATTATACGTCCATTCTCTGTGCTCCAAGGAAATTAGCCGCGCGCTCTTTCGCCGGCTCTCCAGGGACTCTCCGGCTCCGATGTGCTGTAAGGGAGCTGGAGAGTACCGGAGGATGCGGCACAAGGGAAGGAAGGAAGAAAGGGAAAGACACTCGCCTCGGGGCTTCCTGCGTGCGAGCTAGGAAAAATTAGAAAATTAAAATTAGTCTACGGTCCCTCTAGAGTCGTCCGGAAGGTGGGCCAGTGCTGGCTTGTACGACGCGATCAGCGGCTTTGGTAATTGACTCGTTATTGTTTCTTTGTTCCCTCTATACTTTTTTGTTTCAAGATTAATTGTGTAGAGGGTGCTTGGAAATAATTTAGCCTACCAACAAGTTTGTCTATTTTATATTTAAGAGTTCGAGAAAACTTGGTTTGGCATCATTCATATCGGAGATAATTTGATTACTTGAATATCATGAATGAGTGATTCTTTGGTGATTGTGTTTGCTACTTAGATATATTGATTTTGTAAACTTTTATATCATTTTTCAACATGGTTTGACATTCACTTATTTTTATTTTTTATTTTTTCCAAGAATAGACTAGCATTCAACCTGCTGCATATTATTCCTAACTGATAGTCACGCCACTTAAGTCTCCAGTAATTATTAATAACTCGTATATCGTCATTCTCAATCTCATTACCCATTTCACCATGAGATGTTTACCAGGCCATTTTGAAATTCAAATCCACAACAATTCCAATGAACAGTATTTCTACCTCCACATATTCGATCATCGTTTATAATTCTCGATGCACTATTAATAATCATATCATCAACACTACGTCCAAATCTCTATGGATTTACGGACTCAAATTTCTGACAACCTGAGAAATACAAAACAAAAAAAGAAAATTAAATTGACCATTATTTAGAACTATTATTTTTACCAATCGAAAAAAAATTTCCATGATATTTTTGAGGGATAAGACATTAAAATTATCACGAAAATATCCTTGTTTAGCTTGACCTACCATTATTCATAATAACCTCTCATTACTTTGAATTCTCTATCACAACCTGTCACTGTTAATCTTAATACATCCTCATGCGTCTTTGATGCTGTTAACCAATCCTTACTTACCATTGCTTTTCTTTATTCCTCATCAGATTTTCCATTCCCATATGTGTCTGTTTATCATCCTCTATACTTTCATTCGTCTTTACTATTCTTCACTTACCATAAGGTTCTTTATCCCTACCTACATCACTATTCATTTTCATTTATCTTTACAAATCTTTAATAATCTTTACTAATTTTTACTTATCATTACTTGTCTTTACTTTGAATTTCAATAATGTTATGGGAAACTTTAAACCTAATACTAATTGTCACCCCAATTTTAAAGTAAAAATTCACGCGTCAAAGGTGACAGTATCACTCTAAATGAGGAAATGTCAACATGAAAGTAGTGAAATCTATTTTACTCAGAGGGAAAATTAACTTCTAAAATGTGGAGCGATAGATAACTCTTATTACTTATAAAGTTTTTTTTTCAACCCAACAAGTCACCAACGAAAAAAAATCTTTATCCCACGCTCGGACGACGAAAAAAAGAAAGAAAAAGAAAGTACGAAGACATTATAATCTCATTCACCGAGATTATTTGCTATTCTGCGGCAGACGCACTTCCCGTGGCCACAGCCATCCCATAGTATTCATGTAACACAGCAGTAGCTGCCAGCAGCACGAAGCCGTGTATCGTTGTTTAAGTCGCGAGGCATTAAAGCCCCTCTCTCTCTCTCTCACGCGGGCATTATTTGATGTATGGCCGACGCGTGCCCTGCTTTTTCTTCTTTTCCCTCCACTCCCTCTCACGTCGCCGTCGTCATACAACAGTAGACGACGACGACTCCGTCGTATCTCCCGTCCTTCCCTCTAAACGTAAGATATCGCGGTCGATCAATTTTTCACAAACCCGCGCAGACTCTCTCTTCTTCTTACCTGCCCATGCACCTCTTTTTCGCTTCCTTTTTCTTCCGTCACGAGACTCATGAGCGAGTCTCGAAAAACTCGCGCGCGCTTGTAATCTTCCTCGCGCCGCGCAAATAACCGGGCGCGCGTCGCTGAAGTTTCTTCCTTTTTTTTTTTTTTTTTTTTTTTTTTTCTTTCCATACATTTTTCCCTCTCATTCCCGAGAGCAGCGCACGTCTCAATCGCGCGTGAAAAAGCGCGTTTCTGATTCGGACGGATGCGCTTTTGAGGGCTCCCCCTCGCGATACCGAAGGAGGTTTCCGCGCATGCGAGAGGGCGGCTCTCGGCTGCCTTGTAATTTTTGCGGGCTTTAAAAGAGTGGTAAGCGCGCGCGCCCCCTCCGATCCAAGTTATTTGAAAAATCCGTCCCATTTATTAGGTGCAGCCGTGTGTACGGTCTCGACACGCGAGTCCCTCGATAATGTATACGCTTTTGTGCGCACACCGTGAGGGATCGGCGAAAACGAATTTCTTACGGGGAGAGCCTGGGAGATGTGGGGAGTGGGTGATTAGGCCGATGATGGAGATTCGTGTAATTCCGACGTTTGAATTAATCTAGGGAGACCCGATAGTGTGTTATTTTGATCATAAATACATTTATGTATACCTATTTCGATCGTGTAGAATTACGCGCGGAACCAAAAGAACAAGGGGAGGATTTGATTTTTTGTCATCAAGATTTTACATAATATTCATACGACTATTAAAGTAATGAGATATATGTGTACAATCAAGTGTTTATCACTGGGGAAAATTAACTTTTAAAAAGTCGTAAAAATTGTGTTTAATGAGGGGTATCTGCACTAATCACACGTTGTATACTTTACTGTTATTTGAATTCGATGTAGCTGGTAAAGAAATGTTTTCTTTCAAATGTGTTTGTCACTGAAAAGTGAAAGGGTACAGATAAAATACTACCATAGAAGTAATCACTGCCTCTACTCCGAACTATCTCCGAGATAAAATATCTGATCATAAATTATTTTCCGACGCATTTGAGCGGCTTTCCATTCGGTAACGTATGGAAATAAATAATACGGTGTTAAAACTTGTAATTCATACGAATTTGAGTAATCATAACATAGTCATTTGTATAATTTAATGAGAGAAAAAAAATACGGCTAAAACCAAAGTTGTATATCTTTATTTTATCGATTTATTTCGACACATAATAATATAAAAAACTTTTTTTTCTATACGCAAACAAAAAAAAGTTTCAAATAAGCAAATAAAAAAAAAAGGTAAAATGCTCGTGGTTTGTGACATAAACATGACTTGTAAGGAGAATACGTAAAATCACTACTAATCAAGTAACAACTTTCATTCACAGTGGCAAAAGAAAAGTGTACAACTGACAACACAGCAAGAACATCAGCTTGATAAATATATACTGTGCATTCGAGCAGGCGTAGAACTGATTGAGGCACAAAAGTTGTTTTGTTGTAGAAAACAAACAAAAATATACTTATAAATAACAATAAGTAAAGTTCCCTTACGCCCAAAAACTTGTCTCCTCATCAAGTACAAGAGTTTGCTCAGCAGAGCAATTATTCGACCTCTCACTTCGGAATTGAATCCCAGGCGTGCGCGGAAGCGCTTCTCCTGAAGAGGGTGAGGAAAGAAGGTCGCCCATGGCAACAAGCTGCTGCTGCGCAGAGCAACTCCTTGGACTCTGCGGAGCGACGTTGCCGAGGTAACTCGACTCTGGGCACCCCTCTCCGCTCGACAGACCCTTATTACACGAGAAATTCGAAAAACAAGAGAGAGAGGGTCAATGGGGGATGGAAGAAAGAAGCTGTTTCTGTTTTCGGGGGAATTAGGAAGGTGTTGTGGGCAAGGAGATGGAGCCGTGAAAAATCGAGGGGCGAATCTTTAATTTCTTGAGGGAGTGAGAACTACAGGAGGGGCTGTGACTGATTCTCTCATTTTCTTCATTCCGATTGGGGTAATTATTGGCCGATCCCGTGCTGACAAATGACTTCAATTCGATTAACGTAATTAATCGGGCTCTGTTCCAAAAGCATTTTCGAGAATAATGTAAATACACTCTTTCATAGA
Source organism: Copidosoma floridanum (assembly GCF_036245765.1). Lineage (NCBI taxonomy): Eukaryota > Metazoa > Arthropoda > Insecta > Hymenoptera > Encyrtidae > Copidosoma > Copidosoma floridanum. Next base: position 6,776,066 of record NW_028321906.1, on the reverse strand, counting down.
AATTTTGGCCCATTAGTAAATCACTGAAAGGATAGAAACGTAAAAAAATAATTAAAAAATGTGCGCTAACGAACAAGTCGTCGAGTCAATGCGACTCCTTAACAAGAATTAGCGACGGTCCGCAGGCAAAACCGGAGTCGGAGGGTGGGTGGGGTACACGTACAGAGAGGATTCGCGAAGACAAAGTGTCTCTAAAGACGAGGGCGAAGAGCAGAGGGGGACGCGCGGGAGCCTAGGTAACAGTTAGCGCGGGCTAGGTGAGGAGAGGACCCAGTTAATTACTAAAGCGTTTTAATCTCCGGCAAACTTTCAGACGCTCCCTTGCCCCGCGAAAACACGAGGCAAAGTGTGCGAGACTACCTACGAGCACGATAAACTGACGCGGTTGTGGTGGTGGAGGAGGACTAACGGCCGGGTCAGGGTGTAAATTAGGAGGTCGCCTTCGCAACTTGCTCTCCTCGACAGCGTGTCTCTTCGTGCTGTACACGGTTGCTTGCTGGGCGCTCGGGCTTCTCTCCTGGGGAGGGAAATTATTTTTCCAGGGGTATTAAGGAAAGTTCCGGCGCAAGGAGATGAAGCTAGTCAAGCTAGCTGAGATTCCGGGCTCGTGGATTAAATTTGGAGCTGCAGCTACTGAGTGCGTGCATAATAGGTGTGGATGTACTTTGGAGGGAGGCTGGTTTTACGGTTGCTGGGAGTGAAAAATTGTGCTAGAGGAAGGAGAAAAAATCTGTATTTGTACTACTTGCCATGATCTTTTTTTTCCTTTTGTTTATCAAATGGCAGGCAGTAAGAGAATTGATCATTAAGAAATTAAGTACGAGAAGTGGGATACGATAAAATCTATTTTACTGTATAACTCTATAAAAAACACTTCAGATTTTTTACTAGAACAATAGTTAATATTGTTAGTATCTACTTACTTTAGCCTTAATAGACGTACAAAAGGTTTTAGTTAATGTTTGAATATCTTGATACGAACCACACTTACGTTATACACAATATTGAAATTAAATCAAATTAAATTAAATTTTTAATCCACTTTTTACCATAACGAAAAATTTTTGACCCAAAAAAATCCTTAATGCAATTCCTACAAATTATGTACTTAATACTTCACGTAGTTTGTCAACATACATTATTATATTATATTACGCAATAATACACTATTTTCTTACGTTTTATTATATTGTATTTCACTTTCTCGTATTGCATTAATTTATATTACATTTAATGTAATATTTTTATTTACCTTACCTTTATCATAAAACATTTTATCCTCTAAACCCTTTTTGCACGAGTGAACATGGTTTACCTTGCTTATCCTTATTTCAGAGGTTTTGTCTGTGCGAGATTAATTTATTTGGTAGTGTTTATACAGAAATAATTTGACAATGAGCGTAATACCAATACGTCCAGTCTGCAAATAAAAAACGAAGTCAGTAGATGTAACAATTTAATGAAATCTAGACACTTTATTTAAATCTATCTTTATCCAATGTCGATCTTAAGTACACATCAGCTTTAAAGTTATAACAAAGAACAAGTGCACAATGGATTCCGCTATTTTCAAAAGTGTTGCTGAGACCCCCAACACTAGCGTTTATCTTTATATTTTTTTTTTTTTTTTTTTTTTTTTTTTTTTTTTTTTTCCTTTAAGGTCGAGTAAACTGTTTTCTCTTGATCGCAACAATCAGCTTATGCAACAACATGCCCAACGATTAGTCTGTTTGATATAATATAATGTTGATATTGAGCTTACTCCAACTGGAATGACATAAACTCGATATACCCAGTTACAGTACTGGCGAGTAAATAACATCTGCTGATGTTATCGGACTTTTATTACAATTCAATGATTGATTCAGTGAGTTGATGCAATCATTGAGTACTTAAGATAAGTAGTGCAAAGTTCCAAGTAAGGTAAAACGCCCAATACTTGGACAAAACTGAAATTCAGACCGATACTTGGACAGTGGAAAATCAGTCATTGTAGCAAATAAAAAAGAGATATTTTAAAAAACGTAATAGATTAATATTGCTATGATTATTATTGATGATATACTTGAATTTTTAAAAAAATTTCAGCAACATTTAATACATGCGAATGATTCTAAATTTCACCGTAGGCGCCATAAGACTGCGATAATTTTTCTCCGTTTTCTATGATTTTGATAATAGGTAATGCTCGTTAAAATTAATCCAATGCATTTGTATAAATGCTGTATGGTATTATTTTACAACTTTTACATTAATTAACAATATTTCTAATGTAATCGTGGACAAAAAAAATTTTTATAATGTAAAATTAGCTGTCCAAGTACACCTCACGATTTCGTAGTAGTTGGACAGACGTGGAGCTCTTGTCCAACTTCAGGTCATAGGCACAAAAACGTCGTAGCCAGTACATGGACATACAATCAAAGTTGTTTACCTTTTAACGTAGTTAATCTTTTATGCGAATTTTTTAAACAAAAGTGTATAAAAAGTGAAGTACTTTGTAGAAAAAAAACACTTTACTAATCAGTTTTGTTGTTAAGGGGTGCACCGCTTTAAGAAAATTGTTTTTTCAACATTTTTAAAAGTTAACCTCCAATTCACTGTAAATACAGATGAAGTATGGGTTCTGAAAAGAGGAAAAATGTTTTTAAAAAAATATAAAATAATGAAAAAGAACAAAAGTGGAGGTCATACAACAAAAACAAAAAAGAAAAGTAAGAAAAATTATAGTCTTATTAAAAATAAATCTTAAATAACAAAATTAAAAAAAAAACAGTAAAATTGGTTTTACACTATCTCACTGATAGAATAATTGAAAAAACTGAGTACCGAGGTGAGAGCTTAATTGAGTTGGATAATTCGTTTGCTATTGAAGAGATGCAGTTCCTTCTAAAGAAAATTCAAATCAAGAAGGAGAAGTGCGATTCCTCACAATTGAAAATGTTGAAAATCAAAATGCACCCTGAGGGATTTATCTTGCATTTAATAAATTATTTTTGGAAAAAAGATTAATAATTTTACTTACGAATTTTACGTAATAAATTTGTTATTATTTATCCCCTTCGTTAACATTTTTTCGTTATAAGGTATTTATCTAAATACATACTTTAGTTTTAATAAGTACTTGTGCCTTATCGTAATTTATACAACTGTAAAATCGTTTAAGTTAGTATTGTCCAAGTACTGCTTTCCAACTTGTCCAAGTACTGCAGCATTGTCCAACTTTTGGTTTTCAAGGTTGTCCAACTACTACGACAGTCGAGAATGATTGTCCAACTACTCCGATAAGTTGACATGTTTTAAAATGTACGATAACTATTATTTAAGAGCTATTTTAAAACATTTTTTGTGTGTTATATAATCCTAAGGCATCCTAATTACAAGTAATTATTTAAAAAATATGGAAGTATTGCACATTAACTTCGGAATATGAGCGTTAAAATTAGTTTCGAAAAATCTGTCCAAGTATTGGGCGTTTTACCTTATATGTATAGTTAAGATTTTTCCAAAGAACAACTAGACCGGTTTGCATAAAAGTACGTGACAAAGAACAAACCGAAGAAAAAGAGAAAAAAAAAAAAAAAAGAGTATAGATAAAGAGGACGGACTGAAAAATTCAATGCGAAAACTGATATCGATTACTGAATATTCATTAGGTCTTATTTTTACTCGACGTCTCGAAGAAGAGGCAAAAAGAGCTGGGCGCATTCGTTTCCACGACGCCGCCCACTATACTATACACGCACACCAGCACACTAATTCACAACGAGAGGAGAAAGAAGAGGGACCCTCGGCCCGACGTGCCCTTAAAAATTTTATTACATTCTGCGCGGAGGAAGAAAGAGAAAAAGAGACCCACTCGGCCATGAGCGCGCCTTCCAGAGCCAATTGAAGCGCGACGGCGATTTGTCGCCTCGCGGCGAGTGGGGGTGGCTGCGGGCGGACACGGGAAAAGGAAGAGCCGACGATCGAGCTTGCGATATAAAAGAGCACGGGGGGAGGGGGGAAGGGGGAGCGGAGAGGTCGGTATTCGGAGCACGCGATCTTGGCTGCCAGTGGTATGTCATTCGGGCTGTCGCTAATCAGAACTAACCGCCGACGCGTGCTCAGCGTTCGGAAGAGGATTTGCCAACACGCGAGAAATAAAGAAAGAAAAAAAAAAGGAAGCGGAGCAAAAAGTAGAGGAGCCGGAGAGTTGGGGGAGAGCAAGAAAGTGTAAAGAAGAAGGGGCAGAGATCAAGTGGAGTTGAGAGTGTACACGCGGTCATCTTTAAGTTATTTGCGATCCTTCCCCTATTTTTTTTATATCCCTCTTTCTTGTGGGGGTACGTTTATTCCCGATGAAAATTATACCACTGTCAATTCTTAAAAGTTTGATGAAAATGTTGTGTTTGTTACTTGAATTTCCGGTTTATGTTGGTTACGTGGTCTAAGATGGTTAAAAAATGATTAAATATATTGATAAAATTAATTACGTTTTGGCATACATAAATTCATTAAAGGTTATTTATTGAAAATAGACACTACTAGATGAACATAGACGTAGAATAGGTTTTCTGGAGACAGATATGCAGTGATGAATGTTTAGAGACAGACAAAAAGAGACAAGAGTACCTGAGATGAAAAGTTACAATTCTATAAATATATGATCAGAGAGACCATGATCATTGCATACAGATCCAAGACTGTAAAGTTACAAATAAGTACATTTAAAGAAAGACTAAAAAAAAGGGAAACAGTGATTAAGAGACAGCGACAAAAACTTTGATCTTTGTGTCTTGGTTGCAAAAACATAATAAAATACAGAGACATGTAAACAAATACACGAAATAATGCATACAATAGAGATAAAGAGATTTAGGATACTTAAAAATTAGATGTACATGCATAATAAAGACAAAAGAGATGAAGACCCCGAGACAAATAAAAATGATATTATGAAAGAGGAGCACAAAAAGACAAAATTTCAAGTTATCGATGCTCAATAGTTTATGATGGTCCAATGTGATAAATAACCTGGAAACAGACTAGATAAAGAGATAAGGAGAAGGAAATATACATGAAAAAATAAAATATAAATATAAAAAATATGAACGCATAAGAATGTATGTGCACTTATATCTCTTTTATCTTAATAAACGAGAATTAATCTTTGTATTGTTTTTTTTTTTACTGTTTTCTTGCTACTTAACAGCTATTGAACTCTAGATTTATTTCTCTTTTCCAATGTCTATGGAAATAATCATCACTCGCGCAATCCCTGTAACAGCAACGCACTTCGATAAAAACAAACCCTTTACGCATCAAAAAAGTCCACAGATCACCTCCACTGTCACCCACAAAGCCTTCATTTCATCTACCGCATACACGATCGCCATTGTTTTCTACTGAGGTAGCTGGCAGGCATATACATCCCGACACCTTGGAGAGCAAAAAAAGTCTCCCGACCGTGGGCTCTCCCACCCCCCACAGGAGGGAGGGCCGATTTGACTTGCAAAGCGCGCACGTCGGGAAGCGGACTCATTCCACGAGAATTAAAGAAGCCGTCGCCACTGCTATGTGCTTCTGTTCCGTTGTCCCGTCCCCGTATAACGCTGGGGAGCTCGGGGGGGGGGGCTTTCTTTCTCTGCCGGGGGAGTGCCGCTGAATTGTGATAAGGAAATTACGAGACCTCGAACGGAAAGGCAGGGGCTGAGGGATGTCGAGCCGTTCCTGCGAGTATATACTCTTGTGGAGATGGGAGTTTCAGATATTTTTCTTTTTTTTTGTTTCCAATTTTAATTATGAACTGTAAAATGCACGAGATTTTGGCGTGTACGGTGCAAAGCTGTTATGCGAATGCACGTCATTATTTACTCTCGTAAAAGTTCACTTGTTCAATTACACTCGAGTGAGACTCTTTTTCTTCGAGGTGATAAATTGAGATGTTGATACTCATAACGATGATGATAATAATAATGCAAAAGCGAAGCGCGTTAACGAAAGGAAGTGGGTATTATTACATCGAGTGCGCGTGTTGTATGTATTAATACGATTTGAGAGAAAGGAAAAATTAAGAAGAAGAAAAAAAGAGAAACATTAATAGCAAGTTAAATCCCACGCCGGGCCATTGGCACGCTTTGTTATTTAATTACGCAGCATCAATAATTTCCAATGTGTAATCATGCAAATGCGCAGCTCTCATTGGAGACCAAGAGAAAAAGAGAGAGAGATGAAGTCACAACCCGAAGGAGATGAAGAAAAAAAAAAGGAGAAAAATTGCTGTATATATATATTCCTCTAATGAAATCATCATCACCTTATCCGACAGCACTGTAATTTCTAGTCGCATAATTCTCGCGTACATCGGCGCGAGCGTAATTGAAGACCAGCCGGTCGGGCCGCCCGTAGACAAAAAGTGTCAAGCAGATTGTGAAAAATATCATTTAAATCGAGTGGCTCTTTATTATTTGACAGCATAAAGGGCTGGACGTACACTCTAGCCGCGAGTATACAAGATACACGAGAGAGGATCATCGCCGCTGGGAAAGACGCTTGGCCGTGTGAGGGAGACCGGCCGGTTTATCGGACCGAGCGATCGGCAGCCCGGACAACAGATTGCCGGATATCGCACACGCGTATACCGTATATGTACGCGGATAAAGACACTGAGAGAACGTCAGAAATGAAAGATAGCGTTGGAACGGCGCGTATACTTCCTTGTAACAAGTATCACATATATATTTTGTACGGGACACGATAATTCGAGAAAATACGTGTATTTGTCAAACGCGAAATGAGATGTTCTATTGACGAGGGAAAATTACAATGAATTTTTGCATTTAGCAGGCAACATGGATCGATGGAGTGACCAGTGACGGACTTTCTTTTTTTTATATTTTTTGTAATGGAAAAAAGCAACTACATTTTACATAAAAGAGAGGTGTATTCGCGTCGTTGTTTCCCATGACGCGGTGAGAACACCCCAAAGGACGCAGAGGGGGTGGAAAACAACGGCAGCCGGAGAGGCGGCTCGCTCGGTGCTCTCCAGTGCGGAACGACAAAGACGACGACGGAGAAGAAAAGGAGAGGAAGAAGAAAGAAGAGGAGGAGATGCCGCGGTGTATATACGCGCTCACGGGCAGGCGGGCAGAATGAAAAAAAAAAAAAAAAGGCGGGAACAAGAGAGAAAAAGATACGCGGCTACGTCGTCCCCGTTTGATTTATGAGTTAATAGTTAACCGGCCGTAAATAATGCTAATCACACTCTTATTATACGTTCCGGCGCGCGAGAGCAAGGGGCCGCCGCCGCCGAGGACTGCCGGGGCCTGTGGTGGAGGATTACGTACTCCGCGCGAGAGGGGCAGCCTGTGTTTTGTCCGCGCGCCTCGCGCGAGATCTAAAAGACTTCATTCTGGCCCCTCTTTCTCGCGCTGGGGTGGGTGTGTGTGCTGCCCTCCCCTTCGCGTGTGAGATCTATTTGTCTGTATCGGTCTCGCTCTGCTGGGAATTTTTTTTTTTTTTTTTTCCCTCATCCCGATCGTCTTAGGCTTGTGGCACTGTTTTTGCACAAAGTTATTAAATTTTTCTGTGTGGACGGACTGTGGGAATTTTTTGTTTGTAAAAAAGTCGGAGGCTGAGGTGTGAAAAATCTATACCTCGCCGTGTGTTAAACATTTCCTTCGACACTGTAGGTTTTTAGTTTGTTATTCATGAAATATTTATTGTGAAAGATGAAAAACTCGTCTTTGCTCGTTACAAAACGTAGAATACATCAACCACACGCATCACCGTTTCAGATAACATTGTTCAATCCCAAGAGGGTAAAAAAAAGGGGGATCCCGTAAAAACGCCCTTCCTGTAGAATGAGCTCGAGATGACTGGCATCATTGGCAACAATTACCGTAACAACTTAAGTAAACAATTGCTACAGTTATCGCCGCAGCTGTGCAGCGACGACTCACATCCCGTAACAATCATCCTCCCATTTCCGCGAAGGAAAAAAAAGTTTTGTCGCTACCCTCGATATGATTTATCTCCGTGCAAAATTCAGCATTTCAAAATTATACACAGTCCCACAGTAATCTCCTCCCGTTGCAACCTCCTCTCTATAAGCACACCGGGAAAGCAGCTGCAGAGAGAGAGAGAGAGAGAGTCTCCTCTGTACACGGCCGACGATTTCGCGAATCACAAGAGATAGCCGGGGAAAAGTGCCTGCTCGTAACTACCTGCCGATCGTGTCCTGTGAATTATCAGGCGCCTATTTTTACCCGATAATCTCCCCTTCCCCGCTTTGTGCCGCATCTCTTCATCCTGCAGCGCGTTAACATACACGAGCCTGCTCTGCCTTACATATATACATATACGTACAAAAGACACGCGCAACAACCGCGAGCATACACGCGATTACCCCGGCCCCACTACGTATGCACACTCGAGCGCGAGAAGCTTTTTTTTCGTTATCCCTCCTCCTCCTCCTCGTCCTTATTCTTCGTCGTCGTTGTCGTATTCTTTTTCTCCCAGCCGCCGCGTAAAATCGCCATCCTAGAATAATAGGCTTGGCCGCGGCGGTGCTCCCCGGCGAGTGCATTGCCCCATTATGACGTGTGCGCCTCTTTTCCACATGCACGAGCGAGAAGTGTACTTATGGTCTCTTTGTACTTTACTCGGCTTTGGCTCTGATAAGGCCAATGAATATGTAGGATAATTTTTTTTTTTTTTTTTTTTTTCAGAAAGAAAATATTAGAGCTCAATTTCAAATTTTATTTCAGCTCTGGGTTTCCATGGACGGTTTCGCCATTGCGCCTCGATTTGTTCGAGAAAATGCCCGAGACTGGCTGTACCCCACCACCAATACAACCAATCGTGCCGAATCGCACCTCAACCCGAGACTCCCTCGCGGGCCTTTTCTTTTCTTGTTTCGAGTCTCTATCGAATCCGATACACTTTGTACTGCTGCCGGTGCTTATGGTGGGGGTGATGGAAGAAAAAAAAGAAAAGAAAAGGAGGGAGGAGCGCATTGAATGCAAAAAAGCCCGAGTTGCTGACGCGGGAGGTTTCTGTAAGTGGGAGCTCTTTGCTATCTTTTCGATTTTCGTTTCACGGGAATCTCTTCAACTTTTTTTTTTCTATTCTTTTTTTGGTCGTATCGAATCAGGAGCACTGAATGCCTTTAGCATTTTACAGGTGAGTTTGGAAGTTATTGCATTTTTAGGGGTGTGTAGTTTTTATTCGTTGGTGATATATTAATTGATTATATTTATGACTGAGAGATTGTACAAGGTTCAATGTCTTTCTTTTGCAATGATCACACAAAAGATTTCTAAGTCTGTGGCAGCAAACAAGTTATAAATTGCCATTTGTTTATGATTAACTTGAAAAAATTGCTCTAAAGATGGGTTTTTCTCAAAAAACGTTTACAGACTCTGTCGGAAAATATTGATTTCCAGCTGATGCTATACATGATCTAATCGCTTTTTCTTTCGAAACGGAATACCTTATGACAAAATTTGTATTTTGGTGTGACAGAAATATTGTAAACAATAATTTGTTCAACAGTATCTTAAAAATATTGAAATGACTGGGAGGTCACACAAATCATTAATATTACGCCTTTTTTATCGTAATTCATTGCCTCTATCCTTACAGAGCAAAATCTCTAAAAACAATCACATAAGCTAGTATGGACCAAGCTATCGGATGTTGCTACGACGCAACTTTTTGTAACGTCAAATCTTACAAGGCATGCTTTTAATTCCTAAAAATCCTTTAATATCAACCTGTACCTGTTATTAATATTTTTTACTTCAAACATAGAAAGAATTACTATCTGAATACCAATCAATGGGTTAAAAAATACATAAATATTGTATCTATCTTTCTATTCTCACGATACAAGGACCTGCAAGGCCTTCACATCAGTATAATTTAGCTTTATCTATACTTGCAGCTCTCAATAGTTGGTGTAAATTTTCCTCATCAATCAACACCACCCAGACTGATCGATCAATTATACTGTACCTATTGTCGTTTCCCTACCACTTATAATCACAACTTCCTTCCTTCCCACAGGATGTGGATACGAAACGCGCAACAGCGAAGCCTAAAACCGGAAAACGCTTGATAAATCCGCGCCGAATAATAACGAACAATAGAGCGTTGCGCCAAACACGACCGGATAATGAGAATAATCGTTTCAATTATATCCTCCCGGCTGAGGTAAAAAATCAAACGCTGGCTTTCCACACCACTCACTTGCACTTACCGTTCGTTCGATCGATCGGAATATTTGTACAGCGAGAGAGGACGATAAAGTGTGCCCATTCTTGCTGTATATTTTTTTTTTTTTTAATAATCATACGCCCTCGGGTAAATGAGCTGTTCGCGATTGCTGTTTTTTTCCATCCACTCCAGATTGAAATGAAAAACAAGTAATAGCCGACTGTTACTTTCGTATGAGGCTGCCGTGTTAAAACAATCCAACTTTTTGCTCGTGATTGTGTTACGTTGCTTCACCGCTGCCTTTTGCTATACACGGGCGAATAAAAATTTTCTTTTGCTTTATTTGTTTACGAACCCTATGTTTTCACAATATTGCCGATACCCACACTTACGTAAGCTGGGAATTACCACAGATCTCGACCATCATTTACTTTCAGCGTGTATTAAATGAACGAGTTATGGGGGAGGCAATTTTTTTTTTTTCCATTCCCAAGAAATTTCACGTTCTCGTGAGGCAAAAGTCGGTGAAAAAACTTTCTTTCGCAGCACAATGGAGAAAAAAATATACCGGGCGTCAAAGTGCACGTAATTTCGAGAGTTCGTTAAAATAATTCCAACCTCTCCGAGCCGAGGCCGCACGAACACGCCGTTGAGGCACTTTTATCATCGGCATCGTGATTTTTAAATGCAAAACATTTCGCGATATCGTTCGCCTTTACCAGCGTCAAAGTGCAGATCATTATTTTTGATATCAAGGAGACGCCCACGTTATCGACCCACTGATGATTCAAGGGTCGCTTTGATGTAGCGTTTATACGAGTCACCATTTGCAAGTGTATGAATCAAACGCTGTGCCGAGGTATCCAATCTGAGACGAAATGTTTTTTTCGCAATAGTGTGCGGAAAATGGGTGTTTTCCGCACTGGTATTAGTGTGGAAAATTGATTTTCCCACATAGTGAGCGGCAAAGGTTTTTCCGCACAGTGTGCGGAAAAGGTGTGTGGAAAAGGTTTTCATGCTACGCACTCGTGTGCTCAACTGGTACTCGTTCCCGTCAACTCCGGCACTCGTGTAAGTCAATCACTACTCGTGCGGGAAATCGTCTTTTCCGCACTTGTTACGTAAATAACTATTGCAATCGCTTCCTTGAATGTCCTTGATTTAAACCAACGGTGCGTAGCACTGACATTACTTTTGATATGACGAAAATTTCAGCAATTGTTCAACAATCAATCATCCAATCAAAGTAATAAAAGAAAAATCTTTTGCGATTTCCATTGATGAGTAAAGACATCGTTACTTTATTGAATGAGTAGATTGATTTTCGCCATGTGAACTCCCATGGTTGATCATAATTTCTTATTTTCCATTCTCATGAGTACGAGAGACGAAAAAAAAAGAGAGAAAAAGAGAGCCGAGAGAGAGAGAGAGAGAGAGCGTAAAAAGCATTCCTGCTCGTAATACAGCTCGCTGCCACGTCTTTATAAAGCGCGCGAGCACGACGACACGGATGGAGTAAAAACTCGTTTCTCTCCTCGAACGACAACGACGACGACTTAGAGTCTTTGCGGGAGAATCCGCTGGAGGCAAAGAAGAGGAGGAAGAAAAAGAGGATGGTATAGTGTATAGGTAGGTACAGAGAGAGAGAGAGAGAGAGAGCAAGCGAAGCTCACGAGCGAGCGATATTGATATAAAGAGGGGGCAGGGCCCGAGCGAGAGGTTGCTTTGTAATCAGGCTCCTATTACCATCCAAGGTGGTCAATCTTTTCTCCTTATAGGAAGATGATCGTTTCGTAGAGCTTGTATACCTGTTTCCTCCTCCTCCACTGCCATCCTTGTTTTTTTTCAACGCGCCCGTGGACCCCTCTCTCTTGCACGTATGTGCCACTTACAACGGTCAGCAGAGAACAGCTGTCTTTTGAGTGATAAAAATCGCGCGCTGCCCACATAGTGTCATACACTTCCAAGGGCTAGGCAAACAAGTTGTCGTGCGTTATCACCACCGTTGTTGCGTGAACGTCCGCGTACCTTGTTTCCGCGTAAGTGTCGCTGTTGCGTACAGCGGTTTTCACGCGTGCTTCTTTCGTTTTCATTCTCATGTTGGGACTGTCTTGTGGTTTGCAAGGTGCCAATTTGCCACGGTGTTATTTATTTTCCCTTCGGAGTTTTATTGAACATTTTTTGGAACTTTACAAGACTTTTTTTTTAGGACTTGTTAGAGTCTTTCAAAGACTTAAAACTCATCACATATCTCTATTGACAGATAACTCTTGACGTTCGAATGACTTTAATCATTGGATTACTTCAAATGACTTAAAAGTCCTAATATGACCTCAAAACAATTTTAACTTTTTTCATGACTTTGGATGGCTTCGAAAGACCCTTTTGACACTGATGTTGACCAGAAACTGCTGATGATCCAAGGTTTTTGTAAGGTGCCTGAAAATTATACTAGATTCAAAGAAAAGTTCCAAATATCCTAGTCACTTTGGTCAAAACACATGCCAATTTCAACAGCTACTAGTCATTTTTATGGTCCAAAAACACCAACAAACAGACGAACGAAAGATCGGTTGGAAAAAAAAAAAAAAAAAAAAAAAGTAAAGAAGGTAAAACGAGGCGACAAAGAGCTGTCTCGTACCTGTATTCCCGTGCACACTTCTTTAGATGTCGTGTCGATGTGAAGCTATACACAGGTATCCACGAGAGTCAGGGTATGGGGCATACACAAGCTTGCTTGTGCACCTTGCGATCTTCATCCTCTTCCCTGCCTCTCGCTCCCTCCCTCCCGAGAATCTAGTTATACACGCCAATGGGCCCGATGGATGAAGTCATCCAACAATAATGGCTCCATTAGCGTTGCAGCGTACCGCCTCGGCTCTTGGGACCCTTCCCTTTCCCCTGTCTTCTTCTTCTCCTTCTTCCTTACGGCAGGGCACGTTGCACCGCACGAGGAAGAAGAAGGACCAAGGTACACGTACCCTGTGGAGAAGAAAGAGCGTCGCCTCGTTTTCGCGCAGACCCGAGAGAGAGAGAGAGAGAGAGAGAAATAGCTGTATACTTACCGGGGCCGATTGTTTATGTTGGCCTGATAGCCACTTATGTATGTACATACGTCCCTCGTATCCTCGTCTCCTTGCGTATTATACCTATACGTGTATTATAAGGTGGTGGTACATACACACGTTGTAAGTAAGGGCGCGTGCAGTGCTTGGCGTCGTCGTCGTTGTAGGGTAATGGCGAGCACGTTACGGGTAAAATGTATACTTATCCGCGCGTTAACTCTCCCGTCCTCCTTATACATATTCTTCGCACTGTGAGCCGTACACCCCTTTTTTCCCCTCCGTGTTCGTACACGTATCCGTGTATATACGCACGAGCATGGGTACAAGCTGACTCTTTGTCTCTCCCGTACACGTACGGCTCTTTTTATTCGCGGAGCCCGACAATCGACCCCCCCCCCCTTCTCCGATACCCTCGCTCATTATTTTCTCTCACTGCATCCATTATCGTCATTTTTCAAACCGCACTCTGCTACCCCCACACCACGTGGCGCGGCCAAATTGACCGTGTCTTTAAAATTTTCGGCAATATCCGATATTCCGCGCCATTTCGGCCCCAAATTCTTGTTATTGCGATTATTATTTCGCGCACACACGTATACCAGCACAGGCGTAATAGAATGATGCCTTCGGTAGAGCCCCCTACCCCCTGCCTGTGCTTTTGGAAATTTCATTTTGTGGGCGCGTGGTAATCAGGAAACGATTACCTCCGAGCACACCGACATCATGGAATGGGAAACACTTTGTCTTTATTGACCTGGTGCAAATGGTTTGGTAGTTTTATCCCGAGAGCTTTTTTTTTTCTTTTTTTTTTTTTTTTTGCGGGCCCCAAAAATTACACTGCCAAATGGAAACTCATCTAGCTTGATAGGATAATGCGGGCTTGCGTCGCGGGATATATTGATTGAGCAATTTTGGTTTTTGGGCTATGATTGAAAGTGAACGATCTTGAATCCGTCGAGAGTTTCGTGGGCGAGGGAGCTACCGAATGTGTTTGATGAAGAGTTGGTGTTTTTTTTTATCGATTGTATTATTATTATAAATTATTCTGGTTCGATGTGAAATTGATCAATAAATTAAAAAAAAAAAAATGAGATAATATTTACCAAAAGCAGACCCCACAAACTTCATGGTAAACTCTTGGTGTATCCATATGGGACTATTCGTCTCTTTGCTAGAAGCGCAGTTTATATAACGCGCGAATTTATTTCCAAAAAATCATTGAAAGCAGCATACCATATAGATCAACGATAATTTATTATTCGGTACGTTGGAGAACAGAAGCACACGGGTCAGTTCGTAGCTGGCCTTGCGGCGAAGCTTTGAGCTCCGTTGGAATTGTCCCTTGAGCAAAGCCGACTGTCCGATAAAGTATTTTTATGGATAATGATTGTTGATGTTATGACCGACATTTGCCGGGGCCGCGAGAAAATTGAATGGAAAGCGATTGTTTGACTATCTGAAGTGTTTTATAGCGATGCGTTCCGATTTGCGAGCCTTTGCATCTTTGCCGGCGTCGTTATGAATGAGCAGATTGATTTGCGCAGTCTATATTTACAACGATGTTTTGCTGTTGGTAGCGACACATTGAGGAAAGCTTAGTGACGCACAAACAGACTAAATGGATTGAATGGAGATAATTTAAAATTGGAGTGATCATGAGTCATGCAACGGGAAGGAAAAAATGTATCGATTAGAAGCAAATTTCATCGTGATGGAGTACAAAACACCTTTGATGTAGTTTTTTTTAAGGTGCTAACGATGCAAACGATATAAATTGAAAAAGTATACATATATGTATATACAAACAATTAGAAATGCAATGAAATTGTACACATTATAAGTATCGATTGTTTAATGAGTTAAAAATATGTGTAGAGAATAAAATACTGCTTATGTAACCTAATTACATTTACAAATAACTCACATTAAAAACTCAATGATAAATAGAATTATGACATTCCACATGATGTTTTTAATGCCATACAAACATTGATTCGTGTTTATAGAGGACTCTATGGTATCTGATAGACTCCTCACTTTATTACTTTTAAGTATTAATTTTGTGTTTTTACCGAACCACTATGAGAGTAACCATTTGTAGTAGGTAAAACAATTATCCGACTATACGTACAAATAACTAAACTTATAAATAAATATATCTCCTTTGATCAAACATCTCCAACAAAATAAAATACAAGAACCAAACTCACAACGCCACGAATCTCAGGCTGGTAACCGTATCGAAATCCAACGTACAAATGTACTATCATAAAAAAAAAAAAAAAACAATTTGTCTCATTTGCCCAGCGATTCGTCGCGCATTGCACACTCTCCCACGGGGCAATCGACGAGACAAAACCAACAGCAGCACAACCCCCCGGTCGTTGTCTATATATCCAGCATGGCGTGGATATAAAAAAAAAGACCACACGTACACACGTGCGTGGGGGTACGAGCTTCAACGCCAAACGGCGACGTCTCAATATCAACATATCAACATGAGAAAGGTGCGATAAGGCAGGTTCCCAAATCGTTTAGCGATTATAAAAAGGGAGAAAAATAGACTCCACGACGAATCGCCCCAGATTACGCACGCCTCGTTTCCGCGCCATGGGAACCACCATCACCCTCACCCCCGCCTATCCTTCCTCTAACAACCCGTGAAAATTGTTTCTCTAAAGGCCGCCGATTGGCCACGGGCATTAGCTAATACGGTAGCCCGGGTCCATTGCTTGACTTTTTTTTTGTTACGTATAGTACATGCCGCGTGTGGGTTCGACTAAATCATGCTTGCCATGGAATTGACGGAGGAGCACGAGGCTGCTCGGATCGGAAATTTCACGCTCCATCGGTGATAAAATATACCGGTCCATCTTCCCACTGCCGCTGCAAGCGTGATTTTCTAATTGGCTGGTATTATTTATCGCCGCCCGCCTTGTCGATTTCACTGGACTCTCTTTGAATATTTATTCACCCATAAGTATACGCGTACTCGAGTAAAATAAACATCGGTGCATGCAAAGTGTCGCTCTTCAAGGAAACTATACTAAACTGGACAAGTTCGGACAGAGTCCCTCGTCTAATTTTTTATTGACTTGATCTCTTCTTATTTTCGCACGCCCCAAATATATACGTATCCTAAACAGAATACGCATACAGGAGACAGGGGAGGGGGTTCCAGCTCGAAAGATTACCACGTTGACTCCGAGGTCAGGCTGAGTGGGGGGGGGGAAGGGAAGAACAAATCTAATTCACTGGGCTCGAGTGTATGCGCATGAAGATCGAGCAACTGCCTATATAGCTGTATATTTTTGTCGCGCTTGGTGGTGTAGCGATGAGCCCAGTGGTAATCCGATAGGTGCTTAGCTTTAAATCCCATAATCGATAGTTTGCTCAACCCGACGGCTGCCGGCACGAGGCGCCGTGTGCCACCAAGACTCCATTAGCTCTCTCTCTCTCCCTCCCTGTGTTCTGGACCACGTAAGGGGGTTGTGTACCATGTGTATACCTGTATCAGTATAGTGGGACAAAGGGTGCACGGCTGCAGCTCAGAGAAGTGCTAGCTCGAGGCGTTTGTTCTAAGGTAAGGCCAAACACTATACACTTGTGACACTTTTTGTTTCTCTTGTAGTTGAAAATCCTTTCTTAAGTTAAATGTGGGTTCTTGTTAGGTTTCGTTGGAGTTTGTACAAGTGACGTATCGATATTTCTTCCTAAAGTAATGGACGAGTATGAAATGTTGAATAATAATAGAGCTTGAGTGTATATAAGCAAGCAAGAAAAAAAAAAAAAAAAAAAAAAATTCCAATTCGATTGCAAAAGAATACGTATCATATTAGACGAGCAAGCCCACAAGCACACACACAGCCACGTGATGGTGGCGGGGCTTTACGCAAACATGACACGCGTATCTCCGCACCATGTTAATACGAGAATGCGACGCGAGAGAAGATCGTAGCTGGATACGCAAACACACGTACACTGTACACACAGTAGCTGTTGCGGGGATTTATACGTATATAGTCACACGGGGGGGGGGGGAGTAAAAGAGGCGACACGCTAAAGTGGCAATTTGACACGCCTCGAGACGTATGTGTACGTACAGGGGGGGAGGAAATCTTTTCTGGTGCTGCTTCTCAGCGAGGGGTGCATACATATTACATTCGCATCAGCAGAAGCGGAGCAGCGGTGGCAGGAAAAATCAAGGTTTTGCGCTTGACTTTCTCTCTCTCTCTCTCTCTCGGCAACCAAGGGGATAAGTACAGTGAATTTTGCTCGCCGACGAGATACAAGAATCTCGAGTCGGTCTTATCGCTCTGGTTTGGCGCGAGTTACTATTGCTGATGTTAATTTTAATTAGCTTCGTCGATGCAGGCTTGGCTGATGTGCCTATTTTTTTCAACAACCACGTTGAGAAAAACTATTTGGGCGAGTACCATGTTGATTTGTGCTCCAGAAGAGACAAAATTACACTTTTGCACAACGCGAATGATAAAAGTTTATTTTCACGTCTACAACGTCAGCGTTTATTGTATGAATTGAAATTATCATTGAAACAACGGTTATCGTTTCCCCGTAACGCGCGTTCATTGATAGCTCGTTTCATTGAAAGTCCAGCTACACCCGTGCATTTAGCAGCCGAGGCTCGTATCACATAATTAATAACATGCCCGTCACTGCTGAGAACCACGCGGATCAAACTTTGTTGCGAAGGCGTATCATCTCGTGCGCCGGGAGCGTCTTCAATTTCGCGGAACGCCGCGGCTATCGCAGCGAAGCCTCGATTCGCCCGAGTCGCGGTTCAGGCTCGGGAGGAAGAATTTTCAAAAATGCGCATCGGGGCGATATTGGCGGGGGGAAAAAAACACGTGCAAACAGCGGCCGAGGTCGACCCGACTTCCTCCGAGATAAGCGCGTCCGATCGGCCGTCGGTGTTGGCGGAATATTAATTACCTCGCGCTATTGTTTATCTTCGCTAGGGTTAACGAGCACACTTCCAAGCCAAGCCGAGAGACTGACCGAGATTTCGACTCGGCGCCGACACTACCGCGCCACCGGAAGTCTCGCGTCATAGGCAGAAATTGAAAGAGTAGAGCAGGGAGATAGATACTACATGACGCTGTTTGTATACGCGTCGTTGCAACATTAAGGACGAGCGAGAGAAGTTTTATCGTATAACTGCGTTGCACGCGTTGCTCAATCGACCGAGTCTTCATTGACAAATCTGGCGTGATTGCTGCTCTATGAGGTTGCAAGAGTCAATGGATTCTACGTCCGTGCGCAGCGATTAATCAATGGAAATTATTGTTCGACTACGAATCTATACGCGTACACTTACCGTCTAAGGCGTAAGCAGACGAATCTCATCTACGAATCTGTTGAGAGAGGAATGATTACTCGTATCTAAATTGTATATGCATACAATGACGATATCTAATTATAATATGGTTATGTCTTACAATATAATCGAAATTTAGCCAGCAAACTCCTTACATATACTACAAAAGTTTGGGTAATAGTTTTCGAGGTCTTCTGCTTGTGGAAATAATTTCCTTGCCAAAATAACGTCAAATTCTTTGTTTTTTTTCCGGTATTTGGAGCCAATAGAATATGAAGCCTTATTTTTAAACACATTCCCTTCCCCTTTTGCAAATCACCCCACAAACCAGTGCTCTTTTTCATGAAATTATGGATACAAAAATTCAAAATAAAAATGATTCCGACTGAGACAATGATACAGTTCAAAGGTAGATAGAAAAAAAGGAATGGGACAAAGACATGTAGTGCAAAGGCAATAAATTTTTTATGTTATAGTAACAGAAACTTGAAGACAGACACGGCAAAGCATATAGGTAGGGATAAAGAAAAAACTAAATATGTATACACTGAAACTAAGTTGCAAAAATATCAAATAAAAGTAACACATATAGTTACAGATTCAGAAAAATAAAATAATAATAATATGTGAACAGACATACAAGACAGACGGAGAAATACTTTTACAAAGAGACTTCAAAGTGCTAACCATAAGCCAGAGAATATGACACGAAACAACTGTAACACAAATAAATAAGGGATGAGGCCAGCAAACATTGACCCTCAAATGTGAACTACTACAAAAGGTATATAATAAGAGCAGCAGTGCTTTTATTAACTACAGGGAAAAATAAATTAAAATTTTTCTGTACAGTGTATCCTTTATTTTAATAACCAGAACATATTTATATACATTCTTGCAGTCTAAATAAATAATTATCATGTACAAGCTGAATGTATTTACTGGCATAATATCATTATAGAGTATTGTGAGTTTCGCAAATTAATACAGTTATAGACGTAAAGAGTTGTAGATCGTAGTTATATACATGTGAAAACATGTACAATAATTGTAAAAAATTGCAATGTTTACTTAAAAAATTCTCTTAAGTGAAAATTTGGAAAACCATAACCATTACGTTTGTTAACCTTAATCGATACCCAAGTATCAGATAAACAAAATTAATTCTATCTTGATTGGCCGAATCAATACTTAAAATAAAAAAAAATAAAAAAGTTCCAAAACAGCTCTATTAAACTAATTTTACAAGAGTCATAAACACAAATTAAAAAACTACAAAGTTACAGTCCGTATTATTTACTCTGAAAGTTCACAAATCGAATCCGGCAGATGCCCAGTTAAAAAAAAAGAAAGAAAGAAAGCCCGAGGGGAGAGAAAAAAAAAGTTTCTCCGAGGGTACGTACAGAGACAAATACACAGACACAGACGCACCGCGGTCGCCTCGATTACACTTTTCGACTTAGCGGAGAGGAAAACGTGAATTACCTTGGCCGCGGACGATCGAGTTTCCACTTTGCTACGAAAGAGATATGTACACGTCCCCAACACCCGGCAGCTAGGTACCCCGAAAAAAGCCTCAGGGGTGCTGTAGACGCACGTGTTTTTTTTTTTTTTTTTTTTGCAACGTAGGGAGATTTTCTCTCTCCTCGTTTGGGCGTACATACACGCGTGCACAGTAAAAAAGAGGGAAAAAAAGCGTCACATGAGACACTTACACGCCTTGCTTTTATCCTCCACTTGCCTAAAGAACAAGCTCGGGCGTAAGTGTTCTTTTTTATACCACTTAGTTTTTTACGCCTGTACAAATTAATCGTACCAGGTTCAGAAGAGAAGCACCGTCTAATCTATGTAATCTTTTATTGCCAACAGCGCCTATTTTTCCGCCACGCGAACAGATTCATTAAATCTGCAAAATTATTTTAAACACTTCGTGGCTCTCGACGCGTTTGATAATTAGCGGTCTGTCAGTGGTGCCGGTGTAAAAAAAAAATAATAATAAAGATACCACGAGATGGCTTTGAAAATATATAATATTCCACGTCCCTGGCAGTGCTCGGTTTTTGCGAGACACACAGCAAGGAGAAGTAATTTTTTCGTACTGTGGACAAACTTAATATTATTGCATACAAGCCAAACGATAGCCGCGTGTTCGTGCGTGCACTCACGCACGCCTGTGCGCATAATTAACAATAAATAAATCATCATTAATTACCAGGTGATCCGCGGCGGCGAGTGATTTAGGGCCCATAAGGCTGCGAAACGGGCATAATGAAAATCTTATTAACTCGCGCTGGGGAATCTCGCGCCGAAGAGGGGGGAGGAAATAAAAAGAGCCACCCGTCGGAAGTGAGAAAAATTCCCATTGTAACGCGCACCGGAGTCCGAGCGGCGCATATACTCACACCGACGCGCTTGCGCGTCTTACAAGAAACTACACAACGACCGCGTTAACAGAGAAAAAGGGAGGAAGAGACTCTCTTCTGGCCCTTGCCGGTGTAATTAACTCGTCCGTCTCTTCAGCTGTGCTATTTCTCTTCTTCTCTCCTCTTTTTTTTTTCCTCCTCCTCCTCCTCCACTTGCTCGTTTTTCTTTCCTCCGGTTAATGCATTAATAAGACGAGGAGAGCATCGTAACGAATATATTAGAGCCAGCGCGTCCGATAGCTCGCGCAGACACGTTTTACGTCTCCGTGTATATGCGCGCAAGGCTAATTACCACGGACGAGCTCGTGTGTGCGTTATACAGGTATGGGCATCACATATTGTTACGCGCGGAGCGATTTTCCGTTAATTTTATCGCAAGCTCGTATCGTACCCCCACCTGCTAATTAAATAAATAAATTCATGGGGCAGAGCTTGATTATGCGCCGCTGCTGCTAAAGTTGCTGTACCTAGTCGATGATGATGGTGATGATGATGTACGAGGAAGCGAGAGTAAATATAGCTTGATCTTACACTAGGGTTTTAGGTTGTACCTAAGCTTTTTCAAACTTTTTCCCCGAGACGCACGCAACAGATAACGCGAGGAATTACTCGTTACGTCAAACTTCATGTTGTACACGAGACGCAGGCTTGAAAATATAATTTAATATCGTTATTTAATATTCCGATTCTTGCCATACTTGTACGCATGTGTATGCGCATTGCAAAATTTATTCAATAAAAGTGGATGTTTTATGTAAATGGCACCAGTACTCGGTGAGTTATTGCACCGTGATGTTCTGTTTGGATGATGATAATTTTGCACGGACAATCCACCCGTACAGAGATTCTTTACTCGCTCGACTCTTCCTCGAGTAAGTAATCAGTTGCCAACAGCGACGTCAACCGTATCCCAGCTGCACGTGATGCACCTCTAAAGAATCGAAATGAAGGTAATTACTTGGTAATTTTCGCGAACGAGCCGTTATTATTATTTTTATCGCGCAAAAAGTGCTCCGTTTACCCCCTTACTACGTGGTGGGAGTGAAAAAACGTGTATACGCTCACCGAACGAAAAAAAAAAAAAAAAAAAAAAAAAAAAAAAAAAAAAACATGGACAGGCTTGCACGCCAGAGTGTGTACGTGCAATATGAATGCGTACAGGTACATGATTTCGTGACGTGCGGCGGACCATAAATTTTTTGGGCTCGAGGGCGCTGGTACCGAGAGCTGCTTTTCTTTTTGACGTCGCAATAACTCTTTATTATCAGGGAATGTTTTATCGGCGACGCGTGAAATGGCCAATGCTCAAAAGCGACGAAACTCTCGTAAATTCCCTCCACCCCGTATTGCACGTCTTTCCTTTTCCATGAACTTCCGTGGGCGCACGTGTACATAAATATATACACTTGCATGTATGAGCTCTCGAGTTTGAGATACACAGACAATTTAATTCAGTTGTAACGACACAAAATAATAAAGACACTCTCGAGTTATTTTAGGTTAATATTGAACGGGCAATGAAAAAATTGTCAAGTACATTTCGAAATTCGCCGAAAATTCAATGTAAACCACTACACGTGGCCAAAATGCCATGTCAAGTATCTCTCTGATAGTCTCGAGCAGTGTTTAATAATCTCTGGTCTTCTCTAGTGGTATGTTTTGGAAAATTTATACTATCATTATATTGAGATTTGCTGTAAAATACTGAGCAACAATAAACTTTATAAAAAAATTGACGAGAATTAATTGGTAAAAAAAAATTCCGACATTTTAATCAAGAAACAATAAAATGGTCTATTTGATGCGAGCAAGAGATAAACTTCAATTTCGAGAGCCAATTTTATCAGCAGCGTAGCAATCGCAACGGATTCGGCAGTGGCCAACAGCGGGAAAACTCAATTTATCAGTGTTTGCCTGAGCTTTGAAATAACCCGTGATTTGCCCGCGAAACTGAATCTCCGTTATAATTAAAGCTCGATCGCAATTCACGCGTCCGTGTGTGCTTTTAATTCCGAGAATTAATTTCCCCCAATTCGATTCTGGTGGTTCAAACAGTATAATTTAACTACATTTGATTAGCATTTTCGATATCAGCTCATGACTGTACCCTATACGTGCGAGCGACATTTATACTTGCGCGTATTAATTACGATATTTACGTACAAACATTTAGATTAAAATTTTGTGTATCACTAAAATATGTGCTTTAGCAAATAGTACATCCTCATCACTCTAAAAAGTGTTTGACGCAAAAGCGTTGTATTTTGTTTCTCTTCTCATCAAATACGAATAAGTGTCTACTTCCTCTGAAACCGCAACACTCGGCGTTGCCCGGCGATGAAAAAATACCCACTCTGCGCTCACTTTTAGAGAGAACAAACGAGCGAGCAGAGCTGTGATTTAAAATGACGTGAGCGACAAGCAGCTCCGCTCGTGTGTACTAGTGCACACAGATACACACCAACTCGTATTTTGCCTCAGCACACAATCTGCTCCCGAGGGTGCAGTGTTTCACGCGGGGGTAACACTCAGAGGCCGGCTGTACACGTGCTGGGGGAACGATTAAAAAAAAAAAAAAAAAAAAAAAAAAAGAGCGAAGGTCAAACCGCCGCCGGCTGCGGACGCACAACGTACCACCACGCGTTTCTGGTATACATAGATCGAACTGGCTGGTTCGCGGAAATTTATCTGCCTCTGGGTAATAACGACAGATCCCTAATTTCGATGCCCGCTCGCGGACTGTACGTGCATTACATTCATTGATTCAGTTTTTTTTTTTTTTTTTTTGCTCACCTCGTTTGTTCTTGTGGTTTACGAGGATTGTACGGATGAACGGGAGGGTGGGCTGTGTCCTGGGGTGGCGTTTATGGGTGTAGGAGAGCCAAGGGTAGAGATCGCGTGTAGCGTCAAAGTGCGAAATCTGTTGCGTATATGTCTAAGCAAGACAGAGAAAGAGAGAGGAGAACGGTATCGAATAAAAAAAAAAAAAAAAAAAAAGATACACCGGTGAAATTTATTTTACGGTTCACGAGAGAGTACATTGAGACACGGAGAGCTAAAGTGATTATTAGCTGCTGGTGTTATTTTATTTTTTTTTTTTCGCCCCACCCAATTTAAAGTTAAATATGACCTCCCAAAGCTTTTTAACGCGCTTTATACGTGAAATAATACTTTATTTTACAGGGATGATGCACGACAAAGAAAGAATACGACCAATAATCCTACTGACCCAAAATTATCTTTCGTTTAAATGAATAAACGAAACTTATACCGATAAATGAATTAATATTAATCACATAAGCGTCTTTATCATCATCATGATAATCGTGTGGTAAATGCGACAGTTCATCATAAATGGCCTTTTAAGCGCAGCTCACGCCTATACGTGCAACCTTCACGGACACACCCACGCGCGTGCACCTCGAGCCGTCGATCATTCCTTTTGTCGAAATGTTTGCTCGAGCCAACTCCCAAATAATATGTATATACCCACCCAACACAGAGACACATGCATGTCCGGCAGCACGTGACCATCGACGATGATGACACGGCGTATTTACACAGCATCCTCGTCGAGATTTTTCTCTGTGTATGTATATGTGTGTACATGTACGTCATGATGTAGCAGGCGAATTAAGGACTCTCCCTGTTGGGTCCGGCAGTTGTTTAGGAAGATGATGGATGCTTGGCACGCGCCTCCGGTGCACGCGCCTCTGTGTACCCGTTCAAGGCGAGGATAAGTGAGACTCGCGGGAGGATTTTGATGGGCTCTTCCAAAACTTTTCAGCGGAATCTGTTCGGTCCCCGGTATAGAATAGCGATGCAAGTATGATTGGGAGGGAATTTTCGAGGATTTAAGGAGTCGCAAGGGGTTGGGTGGCTCTATGTATAATTAGCTGGGATACAGGTTGCGATTTTTACATGAATAGTACGTTATTGTTTGATCAGTATAGCTTAGTGAGATGCAATGTACAAAATAATCCGATGTGTATACATTATTTTATTTCGGTTGACACTGCATTATTGTAAGGGTATTAGATTATCGAGTAGAACAGGTAGATGTAATAAAAAATCTGAAACACTTGGAGTTTTTTTAGAAAGTTATTTTGTACAAACGGTCAAGCGAGCAACGATAACATTTATTGTTATTTATTAGGATACCTCTCGACTGCGGAACATCAGAGGTGTGTCAAGAAGAGTAAAAAAACCACAGGTACTTCTGCCTATTTCACATAGAAATGTATTATTTGATTTTGTTTGTCAACCTACCGGGACTAGAAAGAGTCACTCGATTAATCATGTACGTGTTCCCAAGTGAGCGCGAGTACGACACCGTCCTATCAAACAATTCATATATCACGTGGGCGACGCGGCGCACTAATACGGGAAATGAATTTTCTTCGACCTGATATGCATCAGCATACTCGCTGGCTCTCTGTCCTTCGTTCCGCCGTAATCGAAAGTCGATGCTCCGTAAAGCAGCGCGTGCGCGAGAGAGAAATTTCACTGTAACTTTGCTAATCATCCATTGTCGGTTGTGTGTAGGTGGTGGGTTGTGTTGGAAGAAAAATCACCCAAGGAGCGAATAAGAAGTGGAGCTCGTCATCCATCATTCGTGATTGAAAGACATTGAATGAGGGGTTATTTCTTTTAAGGGATACTCCCGATGCGATAAGAAAGCAAAAAAAAAAAAAGAGCACCGGAGATGGCCTCGTAGATTTGTCATCCATCCTGATGTGACCTGTGGTGCTGGTACTCATTGATGGACTTTTTGCGCACAACGAAACGCCGAGAATCGAGATCGAAGATTGGTATTACTATATAGTTTGGATTAAATAATTTTGTGGGGTACAACGATGCATGTGTGCATTAAGCCTGATTTAGTGTAATATATACACTCCTGCAAGTCAGTACACATTTTCGTTTATTTTATATTTTTAAATCACATTACTGGACCTCAACGAAGCAAAAATGTAGATACTGTATAGTACTTTGTAGGAAAGTTACTTAAGGTTAACTGTTTGCATAAGTTATTTTAACTATGGTAGGTTTGGTAGGCTTTTTAAGTGGATGTAGAAGTATTGAAAGCTTTACTTGGAAGGTTTAAAAGTTGTCTTATATTTTTTCAAGCTACTTACGATGATATCAACTTTTCGTCATTTTTTAATTTGATAAGTTACTTTTACTGTTGACACAAGCCTCTCTTTTAATTCCTTGACCAAAAAAAACTTGGTATATATCGATAAATTGAAGCAATGACTTTCAATTTTTAATCTTACATTTTAGTATTTGATCGTTCGAAATGTCAGACAATTCTTTTTCAATTCCATGTAAAATATCGCGTAAGCTTTTGGTGGTGTGGAAAGAAGTTTATACATAGTGCTTAGAAAATCAAGATTAAAAACAGCATCCCTTATAGACCGATAAAAGATCGAAAATATAACAAAAATACAATAAACTTTCATGCTGCACCAAAATGCATGTATTCCAGCTCCATGACGCGCAAAAATAACCTGTATGATGTAGATCACCTTTTTGAAAAAAAATTTTCTTATAAAAACACATACCTACTCAAATATATGTGCACCTCCTTGTGCAACTTTCCCCTCCACTGTATTGACAATTTTTTCTCTCCCACAAAAGAAACCATTCATCGAACATAGCTATTTTATTGCTAGAGTAAAACTTACAGGGCTGTACTCTATTATTATACATACATGTGCATCAGTCACCCCTTGATGTTCCTATATAGTATAAAGGGAGGGTGGATATGACAGTGTTGGCTTGTACTGTGTTGCTTCTGTCATTTTTCGGAGCCATACTTAAACTGTACGTGAATGTCTATGTATAGAGTGAGCATCAAGTCTGTATGCTTATAAGAGGTGCATTCTGGGGTGGTGTGTGACGGGTGCAAATGGTAAACGATTTTTTAGAGATGAAGAGATACTTGTTGTTTGAGACCGATGAGCTGGAAAATGACTATGGATAGGGGAAAAAAAATGGAAAGATAAGGTGCTGTGTTCTTTGACGTTTGTTTCTTTGACTGTTACTTTGCCGAGTAAATTAATTTCTAAGAATATTAATGCAGGTCACTTCTAGAAAACAACTATTTGCTCGTAAACAAATGCAAGTTAACATTTTGCTATACGTTTATCTGCCGTAAGTTTATACGGTGCAAGTAAAAAGCAAAAATTTCTGTTCAAACGTAATTTAATGGTAAACAATCCGTCCACCGCAAATCAAATCGACCCAAGTTGATAACAGACAAATAAGCCCATATGTATGTCACGCACGTGCGACGCGTACTCGCACGGCAAAAGTAGATGGGGCGCGTAAAAGGAAAAACGAGATCACCCCACGGTATATAGTCACGGGGGGGAAAGAGAGAGAGAAAAGGGGAGTGTCGTGGCTCCGAAAAGCAGGGCCGCATCCACTTTCCCTCGCTCTGTCTGGAATTGTATTCGGATTACAAGCATTATCGCCCCGGAATAAACTTGACTTTTATGATTGTCGAATTGCCGGGGGCTCGGATCACTTTCGTCTCTCTCTGTCTGTACGCGCGTTAGTGAGCTTTTCTCTCCTCTGACCGTCCGCTCTTTGCTTCTTGTACTTTGACAATTGTCGCGTGGAAAAACATTACCCTCTACCTCTTTCATCATATGCAATCAAACAAATTTATACATATACATATTTCTTCACTGGTAAAACTTAACGTTTGGACCACGAAGGAAAAAAAAAGTACCCCTTGCTAATCAGCCGCGAGATTTCATCCCCATCTCCTTTTCGCATCTCGCGGCACATGACGCGTACAAACAGCAGAGAGCCGGCCCCGCAGATGAAGATATTTCCAGGAGGGAGAAGCAAATAAAGAACAAATAAATTAATACGCTCCTCCCTCCCTCCCTCTCTCGTGGTGTATATATATATGCGAAGCGAAAGGCGAGCGTTCGTGTATGCGATAGTTCCCCGCATCCTCCGTCTTGTTATACCCTGTGCGGCGTATCGAAGAGAGGCCCTATTGTGCGATGGAATTTGTAATTTAGATCGTCACGTCGTTGCTCCGCATGGCACACAGTTTATTTTTCCTTCGATTTTTTTTTTTTTTTTCTTTTTTTTTTTAACAATTACAAACACGTCGTAGATCAAAAGGCACGTATAGCTCCAAACGAGATGTGTACGCAAGGCCGATCAATTTTCATCAAAACGCGTATACGTAACAGCATCATTATCAATTCTTTGCGGCGTCGCTTGAGCTTTTTGCGCCATCTGTAACCATGAAAAATGTAAGTCGGGTGTACGAGTAACCGGCACTTGATAATCTTGTTTTCCGAGAAAGCTCTTCGGTGCACGTCAATTTCACGCTCCTGCCGCGACTCAACAAGAGCACCGCGAAAAATCCTGGGATCGGCGCCGCTGTGATGCTCGATGTAAAATAACGCTCTGGTACTCGGAAATCTCGCGACAGTCGAATCTCATTTACCACGCGTGCCCACGTGACGCGTCGTTTCAAACGTACACCGTATAATATATCAGATTGCAAATATTCTGCGGCTTGTCTATTAGCTCTTGGATACGCGTGTGTGTTTGATTCGGTCGTGCGTAGTTTTCTTTGACGCCCAAGTTGCATATTTTTTTTTTTTTTTTTTACATTTTTGTGCACGGAGCATGATGTAATAAGCGGATGGTCTTGTTTGTTAATTTGTGTTTTTCATTGCACTGCACGAGTGTTCGTATAGCACGTATTAAGTACAGAGCCTTGAAATATGTGGGAATTTTTTAGTGCTTCAAAGTAATTATTATTCAGATTAGAGATCCGAGTTACTTTTCTCCTCTGCTGTGATGCTATGATGACCTTTTTTTTGACGATCCGATTCCTTTTACGTGTCGTATTGTATAAGTGTAGTCATGATTTGTACTTTGTGATATTTGATTGTAATTAAAGACATTTGTGCAAAGGATGTTGGCGTTTTCGTTCGAGTGAAGCTTCATACGTATTAATACCGAAGAATTTTTCACGTTTTCCAATAAGTTCAATAAGTTTATCGTGAAGCGAGCCAAGGAAAATAGCGAGTGAACAGTGGAAAATCAGCTCTCCACGTGTATAGGTAACAGAAAACTTTCGATCGCACTTTTCTCTCTAGTCATACACGGCTCCCAGGAGCGGTTAAACGAAACAAAACCAAACCAATCAGATTCATAGTATTTGATACCCAAAGTATCAATTTGGTCGACTCACTAAGAGTGTTTGTAAAAAAAAATGGGGTATTTTCTTGCGTTTGCCGTCAACAAAAAAAAGTCAAAAAAAGAAAATAGAGAAAACACGCCGCCGCTGCCACAGCCGTCGACATTGCGGTCGTTATTATATTGTCGTAAATAGACGTAACCGCGACCGCAAATAACGAAGACACAAGCTCGCGGAGAGTAGCGGAGGGGGAGGACGAAACGGAAGACTTATCGTCCGAGGAAAACACTCGGGTCCTGTAATATACAACGTACCAACATAGCAGTGGAAAAGGGACACGCACAACTGCAGCAGAGAGAGTCCAAACGCGAAGGACCGAGGGGAAGGGAATTTTGCGGTTTCTCGCGAAATTTATGATGATTAAACGTTTGCCGGCCAGCGGCCACTCGCTCGTACATGCGATGACTTCATTGGCCCCTCTCTCTCTCTGTGTTTTCTCTCTCGGGTTTTGTGCCAGTGCTATACTTACGTAAATACTGTTGGCGATTGTGTTGCAGCAAGTTGTGTAGCAACCAAACGAATTGGATTACAATTCTGTTTTTATCAAAATGTACCATGTGCCAGAATTGTTGTCAGTATTTGTCAATTTTAATTGAAATTGAGATTTGTAAGTGTACTTTCGGACAGTAAACTTCTTTTCTTAATTTAATGAATCCATTGCAACTACCCCGACAAAGAACCAAATAATTCAGCCCTTCTACTTTTTTTATTGAACGAAAAGAGCAGTAAATCCCAATAGAGGATGATAAATCCCAGCGGGGCACTAAAAAAAACCGGTCAACTCGAGAATAATCCACTTAATTTTATAAAAATGAAGTATATGTGGGTAGATTACACAGCGAAGCGGAGAAAAAAGAAAAAAATCGAAATTCGAGTCACGAAAAACGATCACGGTAGCGGTACAGTATAGCAAACAACATTAACGAAAAAATACACAACGAAGGGAGCACAACGCGATTTCCATTAGTTCGCAGCCATTCAGCAGTGAACGTATACACACACGGACCCGCGCACCCACGGAAAGCTGTAATAGGTCCAGCGTAGCTCGGCCGGCTATAATTGGTAAAATTAATTGGAAGAGACGACGGCCTGCGGGGAAAACAGCAAAGGGCGAGCCGAAAATCGGGCGAAGATTCCCAACCAGCCGCCGCTATCAGTTACGCTATTATCCGCAGCTAAGGGGGAGAGAAAGCCGGCCCGAGGAGCTTTTCCTCCCACACTGTGTAACCTTCCACCCCCCCCCTTGCGACTCCTCTCTCGCTGGTTTCCACCCACGTAGACCCAAGCTGTCTGGGACGAGCCACGTACGATTTCTCTTTTCCCCGCTTTTACTCGACGACGGAAGGGAAGCTCATACTTACTTACTCACGAGACGTGCGGGACTTTCGGAGTGCCCTTTACACGGTGCTCCATTAACTTTTGAGAAAAATCATGTTCCTTCTCAACCTATTCTTACGATCAACCAAAGTGATAATTTGCGTGATTTTACATCATTTTCGTGAGAAAAATTACGACACGCCGATCCGAATTTGATTCAAAACATTTTTCACCCATTAAGGCCGAACGAAAGTTCCGGGGTGTTAAATATTACGGAAAAGGCGCCATTCAAAGGTAAGCAAACATTTCCGCGGACATCATCCACGAGGGATTGTAGGGTCGGTAGTAGCTAGTTCCGCTCCCTTGGTTGAAAGAGGCAGTACGAGGGTATAGGGGGAGGAGGAGGAGGAGGAGGAGGGAATTTCTTCGACACACCCGTTACGAGGACGTCTCCTCGTCTCGTGGCGGGTATATATACATATACATGTACGTATACGTGTAGTTGTATACGTTAGCGTGGAAGGGGCGAGGGGTAGAGCGAAGGGTAATTAATTTCCATGGCAACCGTACGAGCAGCGGGGCATCGAACGCTGGTGGTGCCACCCCCGCCACGACCGACGCTTTAACTGAAATATGGCGCGCGCAGTGCCGGAATCCAGCCGGGGCTCCGCTCGTTCGATGCACGAGGGCCCTTTTGCGAGACGAGCTCCTTTTGTTCCGCCCCGCGGCTCTCTCTCTCTCTCTCTCCTTTATTTTCCTTTCTCTAGCTCTCGCGAGCGCGATGGCTTTATCTATTTAATTACATGGAGGTCTCCTCCTCCTCCTCCCCCTCTTCATCCGTATTCCGCGGTCTTTTCGGATATCGAGAGAGTTGGAGTTGAGACGAGAGGAGCTGGCTTTTAAGTGATTATCGCTAGACATTAACTGATATAAAGTAAAGACAAATCTGCATTTAGCTTTGATAAAAAAATAAATAAATAAAAAAAAAAACCGTGTATCTAATTTTTGCCTCTCTAATAATGTAGCAGGTGTAATCACTGTAGTCGAGATATCATCTTTCCCCTGAGGTGCGATGTTAATTAATTGCACGGCAGATTAGATAACAAAACTCAGAGTCGCAAAGTCATGATTGCGCCGTGTATGTAATGAGGATTTGAAAATCGAGTCAGATCGAAGCGGGACGCATCACTTTTTTTTTCGTTGTAATTACTGTTTAAAGAAACGAACATCTCGTCTACAGTGCGACAAGATACACTCACAGGTAGGAACTTGCGATTCGCATATTTCGTTGGGGAGGAAATAATTTTAAAGCCGTTTGAAGGATTCTTATCCTTGATATATTTGATGTTACAAGCCAAAAGTCAGAAAAAAAAAATCGAGTTTTACAAGTATTTAGCACTAATAATATTGGAAAAATAATAAAAAGATTTGTCAGATTCTTAAATTACTAGTAACATGATTTTCGAAGATTACAAAAAGCTCTTCAACTGATCGAAAAACTTTGAAAGATGTTTCAAATCATCTAATGATTTTCGATGACTAAAAATTACGGACGTTTTTAGAAGACCAATGTTGACTTTCATAAATCAAGTAAAGGGTGTTTTTTAAATGTATTGAATAAAATGAGACACTTGGTGTACAATCTATTTAAAATCTATTAGTACCCTATAAAGACATCCAAGTTATTATAAGTTCTGAAGTAATTGGCAATCTAGATTATTTTTTGGACGTTGACGTGTATACGGCCTCTTGGTCCCAAACGAAGACTCGTAGCAAACTCCCTGGATGACTTAATATCGTTCAAACAACATGATGATTTTAAAATACTTTCCAAGTCATTTTCCACAAACTCCCAGAAGTTATTAGTCTCTCGTATCCTGTAACCAATACTTTTTCAACAAATGTTACACCCGAAGGCGTCAATCTCAAGTAACGCACTCACCCACGCGAAACAATAAAAAGCGAGAACACAGAACTCCTCCCAAATTGCATCTTCAGCCATGTTTACATGTATTTACGAGCCGAACGCGTTTGCGTATATAGCAACTTACTGCACCATCGCTGAATGTAAGTGTGAGCCAGAGCTTTCTACCTCTCCGCCTTGCCACTCTCTTCTCCCTTCGTCTCACATCTCAGAAGAGCCGAAATAACATATATCTACGTGTCTGCAACCTTTGTGTAAGTGTAGGTATCAGTTTTTACATGTACACAAAAGACAAAGTGAGTACAATACCGTACTCGTACGCAGATACGGAAAAAGAGAGGTAAGACGCACGTGCGTGTCATGCACAGGACGACGTCGAAAGCGGGACGTCCGTACCGCGGTACCCAGAAAGAAGAAATAACAAGGATGCTGCCTGCCCCCTCTGCCCCTTCGCCGTCATTCCAGAGCGTAAGAGGCCTGTAATGAAGACCTCAAGGCGCCGCGCCTCGGCGATAATTACAGGGAGCCAATCTTACAGCCTTCTAAAGGCTTAAATGTTAAACGTTACGGGGCTCTTTCTCCTCCAGTTTTTTTTTTTGCTTCTTTTTTTCCCCCCTTGCAACAGCAGCGTAGCGTTTTGACTACCGTATGCAGCATTCGTGTGCACGCGGCTCCAAAAGCCCCATTCCTCTCGAGGGGCAGCGAGGAGAGGGTAGGTAGGTAGATCTACTTGTTTCGCATGAACGTGAAATAGAATTACCAGCGCTTCGACTATTCTCGCGGTTTACGAGGTAGATTTTTATTTCCAGGAGTTGTTGTCCAAGGATACGTTTGTTTGGCAGACTGTTGTTACATTCTGGGGTTGGGATATTGATAAAATGGTACAAGGGTATTTCAACCATGGGGCTAAACCTCTATACCGTCATTTGTAGTAATATAAAGCTATAATAACATTTAAAACATTTAAATATAGTACATGTGAAAGACTACATATTAATCTGGATGTGTTGAAGTCTGAATTGTTCTAATTGTGATCATTGAGGTGATAGCATCAAGCCCATGGCAGAACGTTTTAGGCTGTTTAGTTGGTTTTTCGAGTTTTTCCTCTTTTAACCTTTTGGCATGTTGGGCTGCTGGCAGATGGACCCGCAAGCCTGCCAATTACCTGTAACCAGCAGCTAGATCTGCACGAATTGTAGATAGTGATTCGAGGGAGTTTGGCTTGTTTATGTTTTTGAGGATCACAGGGGTTATCCATAGATTGTAAACGTACATGAGCTAGAGTGTCAGGTCATTCGTACTTACTGGGCAAATGCAGCTGCAATCAACACGAGCAGTCACAGCTATCGATATGAACAACTGAAAGCTGTTTTATGAAAAATGAATGATAAGAACAGTCTAGGACTAGAAATCGCAAGATTATGGGTTTGTTAATCATTTTTACAGGATAAATCAATGTTACCCTTTAAAATTGAGTACTTCATCCATCGTTTGCTTGGTCAAACATCAAGGTGTTGTTGTGAAATAAGCTAGTAAGATAATTGGAAGGAGCATATGAATCTCGTTGATATATGCTACAAAACTAACAATGCTCAATCAACAACGAAAACAATATTGTTGAATTTGCAAATGAAATAAAATAAACAATGTGCAATACGTATCGATGACTGCATGTATAAATAGCTCAGACGTGCTAATACATGCGTCCTGAATTATGCCCTACCATTATTAATATTATTCTGTGCACTTACCGGTATATTTTCGCAGTAGGCTCTGAGAGTATATACTAAAGTGCACCTTTCATGCAAATCATCGCCGTATTGTAATTATCATAAATTACGAACCGGAATACTCCTGAAACAAAAATATACGGGGAATGAAATTCATCGTAAATACAGTCAATTTCTATTGGTAAAAGTTAAAAGAAATATTCTCTTTATTATTCTTTATAAAATTCAAGTAGCAGAAATATTTTTAGACTCTTGTAAGTAATAATGTTTTCCATGGACTAAATAACCCCTTTATAATAGCAATAACGCAAGTTGAGCCTTTTTCTTTTCAAACAAATCCTAGTAACAGCCGTGAAAAAGCTAAAGGGAAACGCAGGGCGTGTGTTTCGGTTTTTCTTCGTGGGACTAAGGGAAAAAAGTAAGAGCGTTCGCAAGCACGAAAAAAACAGAAAAGGAGAAAAGTGGGCGTAAGGCACGTACATGCGTATAATAGCGAAGAGAACAAAGGCGGTGCGCCACTGTTGCGAAATTAAAATAAATGGCAGCAAGGAAAAATACCGCGTTTTACGGCCGCGTAGCAGCTGCGTATTACTTGTTCTCGGACACTTTGCGATCATCGTCCCGCGAGTGTCCGAGATTCGAGTCTCGGCGCGGCTTTTGTTACTCTGTTACTGTGCTTCAACGACATGGGAAAAACTGGAACCATAATTCTTTGCAAAGTCTTGTTTCTTTTCTTCATTTTTGTACTATAAGTATACTTTCGAGACATGAAGAGAAGCAATCGTAGGTTATAAAAAATTTTACACTGTCGATAATTTTCAATACTTGTATCAAAAGTCAGATGATGCATACTCTATTGAATTTGAGATATCTTGTCTAAAATTCCCTAATTATACTCTTAACAACCCCATAAATAATTATAGGAAGACCAGAAAATTTCATGGGTACGAATTTTTTTTAAGCTCAGTTGTCGAACTACTTATGGGATGGTCAGTGATTTGTGGTACAACAATTTTTCACCATACCCTATACCTACCTCCTCTCTTTGTTTGTGACAGTATTCACCTGTACGAAAAAAACAAGTTATATGGTAGTAGTTTTGTGATGACTGATAAACAACGGGATCATATGGGTACGCTCTTTTCTCTAGAGTGGAGTGGACGACAATGAAGAAAAAAAATCTATATCCATAAATCGATCCATATTCAGTATCCACGTAAGGTCACTACAGCAAAAGCTCCTTTGAGGAAGTACAAGCTGCAGTAATAGCTCATCATTTTGCAAGGACTGAGACACAATAGGCACAACTCCGTAACATCAGAGTTACGACACGTGAAAACGCGTTAAAAAAAGGATGAGCTCCAACGCGTGGATCAGAATTTCCTCGAATGAATAATCAATAGATCAACATAATCAATACTTTGTATGCCCGGAGAGAGGAATACGGTGCCTGCGATTGCGAAACACAACCAAAAATCATTCACGAGCAAAAAACGTGACATCCAAGGATTTCGAAACGCGTGTGCCATCTTCATCGCCGAATACTTTCACTCACCTGCAAAGAATCAGAGACAAACCGAGCAGTGCTACGGTATTTGCCTATACGAACCTTCCCTCCCAGCCGATCATCCCTCGAGACTCTACGCGCGACCTGATTTAGCAGCGCATAAAACTCGCGCTCTAAAAGCACCCGTAAAACGCGCGAATAACACCCCCCTCCACCCGACCCATCAATTGTTGCACACACGAGTGCCCGTACTCCGCGTGTCAACGGGGACACGCGATACTCAAGAAGGAAAAAAAGCCCTGGGAGGAGGAGAAGAAAAAAAAAAGGTAAAACAAAACTTGATTACTTCTCGGTGGGGGGAGGGGAGAAAGAGAAACATGGATGGGAGGGGGGAAAAAAGGAGCTGAAATTCCGAGCCACGGAGGGGGAGTCTCCGGGTGCGTGCGAGCGGCGGGCCAATTTAAAGTTACAAATTCGCCCATAAAAGTCGACGCGAGAGGCCTGGAACGGGGAGAAGGATCGTACACTGCGAAGGGTGAAGGAAACACGGAGCTTCGCGGGAGCCGTGCCAGGCCGTCTTGCTCTCGAAGATGGGGAGGGATCGATCGGCTCATTGATTCGCTCGCACCATAATACTCTAATGCCCGTTTAATTAGACAGTCTGATTCTGCGCTGGGGTACCTGCCCATTACAGGTAACTATCGCTTCGTTTGCTCGAATTTATAGCTTGTCTCGTTTCAGGTTCGTTTTGCCGCATCTTTGTAAATGTTATTGAAAAAAAAAAAAAAAGTAAAAATCGATCAACGATCTACAGAGATATTGAAAGTTCTGTAATGTTGTTCCATATAAGGAAAAAGCTCCTCGTCGATCAAAAAAAAAAAAAAAAAAAAAAAAAAAAACTGAGAGAGAGGGAGGGTAAAAAACAGAGAGGGAGACGCTCGCACAGACGGAGCTCGTGGAGCCCGCGTTTGCGGCAATCGCGCTCGTATTTTACGATTAGAGGCTGGCATTCACTTATAAGCCATACCATAACACTTGTCCGCGGGCATTATGAGCCTCCCTCTTTCCGCTTCTGTGTGCTTGCCGATGCTACACTGGTTTTCTCTCGGTGTGTAGTATATACATATATGTATATATATATATATATATATATATATGTATATATCAACCCTCGAAAAGCAGGATGGAGAGCCGCGCGGTATACAGAGTCCGGGGGGGTAGGGGCTCGCAGGATTTATTGTCACCTTGGGGTCTACTGATTCACGTCTCGTAACTGCCGAGAGGAAGAGGATGAAGGGCCGGGGCGGTAGGTATAGGGAGGGATCGAGCGAGCCCCCGGCCTTTGCTCTTTCCCTTACAGCTATATACCTACGGCAACAACGTGAAAAGTCACGCTGATATCCACCCTCTTTTCTATACACCACTGCACCGTATGACGATGATAATAATAACACGAGCTCTATCCGCGCCACATGTTCGTTTATGCGAGCGCATCATCCCATCTACGCGCTTGTATTTATGCATGTATCGATGCGACTTCGAATACATTATCATTACACCATTTGCCGATGTTGGTGTTGTTGTTGTTGTTGTTGTTGTTGTTATTGTCGCCACAAGGGCGCGAGCGGGGATAAGTTACGCGAGCTGAATAATTTTATACCCGTGGTCGAGGAGATATCTGGCAATTATTATTTCACGATCCCACTGTGGCCCCAATCGTTATATTACTTGTCCTCGATTCTTCCTCGGTGCTTTTCCGAACAAGTGGCACTGCGGCCGAGCGCATAAACCACGATGTCATATGCTCGCGACGATGCAAATGCGGCTCGAAGGAGACAAGGTGCGTAACGTTGCATTGATTTGGGAATGATGTCTATATTACGCTGGTTTACGGTGGAAATAATTTACATGCAGATGTGCAGCGTCGAGCCTCAATGTACACACACGGGATCTCTGGGCTCCGTTGGCGAGAGACAGGTTGCCCAGCGATTGGGGAAAGTTATCGTTCTTTTTATCGCCGTTTTGCTGGTTCACGAGTATTCGAGATCATCGCATTAGGCACGATAATGTTGTACACGTACATGAATATAAATTCGTGCTCCGCATGGACCAACGCAATTTGGTGCAGCGGCTCTCGGTACGGTGGTTATCGTTGGTGCCCGGGCACGTGAAAAAATAAAAGCACCAAAGCACAGTTGTGCGGAAAATGGAAACCTCTCTTGGCGAGTGTATATGTACGCGAAACTGAAAAAAAAGGCACCAGTGGAGATGGATACGCGCTGAAATAGCTTTGCAAGCTCGGCAAATTGAAGCTGAAAGAGGGGAGCGCGAATCCGCGTGTAATTCGTCGGCTTTTCATACATACGTATACCTGGGGGTGTGGGAGTCCGGTGTGCCATCCAGCTTCTCTCCCTCTTGTTCGCCATCCATCCGGGGCTCCCGGTTTCCCTTTGAGCTGCTCCACATCCCCGTGCGATGGGGGTGGCTCGGCGGAGAAGAGGCAAACGGAGGTGTACGGAAAAGAGGGGAATTGCGAGCCGAGAAAGGCGCACGCAGCCATCTATCGTTCAATTTGTTGGCGGGCTTAGCAAATCAGCTCCATCGAGCTTAAGCCCGACGCTGCGCGGTACAACCATCATGCCAACGGCCCCCTCCCCCAAATAGCAGCCCTCGCGTCTTATCGCCGCGCTCTCGGGTTCTTTTCTCTTTTCCTCTCAAAAAGTGGATTGTTTCGAGTGGGAATTCATGTTGTTGCGGTGTTTTTGAAACGGTGAGCTTATTTATCAGGGGCTGGGATTTGCAGGAAAAATTGTTTTATTGCGTTATTTACGTGGATCACTGTTGGTAACTCGGGAGTTACATAGATGTACATGATCAATTCTTACGTTACAAGGAGTAGTAAGTAAACTTAAAAGGAGCAATTTGTAGGCGATGACAAGAAAAACTCATGCTAATCAATAAAAAGCAATGATCGAAATAAAAACATGTCAATTTTTTAATACGATGATAAAACACGATGATAAACAATATGATCAAGAGACAATCAACAATAAATTTAACTACAACTGTGTCATGAGGAATTGTAAGCTTATAACAAGCATGATGAGCAATAGTAAATTAAGCAATAGTAAGCAATGGTAAATTTAATTTGAGCAATAATAACGGTAACGAAAAATGTAGATTGACAAGGATTATTACAACAATATTTTAAGCGGTGATAAACTTAATATAAACAATGATAATCATAGCATAAGCTCTAGATTATCAAGCATTCATGATGATAAACTTGATGTCAGTCAGATAACTAATTGTATTATTTTTTATTAGCAATACTGAGTTATATTAAATTTAACATTAGAAAGGATAATGATGTAGGAGGTGTATATTTTATCAAAGATTATCAAGTATTAGCAATAATAATCAATGATAAACTTGGTATATAAGCAAAGCTTAGTGGTGATAACGTTTCTACATTAGCAGGAATTAGCGTTTACTTGTTATGATAGGCAGTAATAAGGGATGATCAAGTTGTGACAAGTGGTAGTAAACGAACTTGTTATAAGCAATAATATGAAAAAAAGGTATGCAAGAATAAGTGATGAAAAACAGGAGATGAATAACCAGAGGTAAATTTATGGTATCAGCGATACTCGATGATAAGAAGATTCTCTATACCTATATTACAGTGGTGATGGCAAATGCTGAATCCTGATAAGCGCTGAGCTTTATGTGAGTAATTCAATGTTTACTCCTCACTATTGGCTTGAAGTATTAGTGAAAAGTGTTTCAGAAGATGGACTTTGGAACAAAAAGAGGAGAAAAGGCATGAAAAAAAAGGAAAAGCTAATGCGCACGATTACTCAAACTGATTAGCCATGACGTCGTAACGTGTCGTAGTAAATTTACATGTACGAGCAAAGCAATTAGCAACGGAATTAATTAGTCCATTATCTCGCGGTGACGAACGAAGCAAGCCTTGTCCTCCTCCGCTTTCTCTGTCGGTCCCCCGAACCCATACCATAACGAAGCGACGCCTTGACAGCGACGCCCGCAGCGACGTACGTTCGCTCTCGAGAGTCGGCCGAGATTAAAGCGTATAGCTACTCGGAGACGAAAGCGACAGGCTTCTCTTTTTTATTTGTCCTCTCTCGCCCTCGCTTTTTTTGAAACGTTTTTTTTTTTTTTTTTTGTTTACCTCGTCTCTGGACGAAAAATATTGATAAGGGAGACGGGGCTCGTCCTTCATCAAGGACGATGAGTTTTTTATTGGGCTAATCGACTTTTTCGCTCGTGGGCGAACCGTAATGCACGGATCTAAGACTATAGTGGAGGGATGGCTCTTTCGTTCAATAGCAGAGTACTGTAAAAACAAAAAAAAATTCCATTGAAAATAAACTATGGTATAGAGCAATACAATGGAATTTTGTGTCGCTGTAATTATGTGAACAGAAAATGGAAAATAAAAGTATGCATGTAACTTTGATAAATCACATCGGCAGCTGTCCACGAATCCATTTAAAACCCGCAAATTCTACCAAGCCCAGAAAAAAAAAAAAAAAAAAAAAAAAAAAAAAAAAGATCCATGATGCGTGAAAACAGATAATCCGTAAATCGCACTAAAAACGCTGTTGCGTGAAGCTCATGATTTTACGTAGCTCAACTTTACGTACACAACCACGCGTTTTCTTTTCTACATATGGCGAGCGTATAAGGAGTTGCGTACGCCACGAGGGAGAAAAGAGATCGCTCCGTATGTAACGCGTACGCAGGGGCCGAGACTATTATGACACCCTGGGGATGTAGGCCGCGGGCTACTGAAAGTCGAATCGATTTCGACCGGCCAATATTGCCCGGATGGAGTGTGGGTAATTCTCTACTTTTTTTTTTTTTTTTTTTTTTCCTCGTATATGCTTGCACGTATCTATATCAGCTATTTTCGGAGGCTGGTTTTGGGAGAACATTCAATCATACAAGTGCATGAAATAATTGGACGATGCACCTTCGAGTCAAACGCAAACTGAATAATAATCATCGTAAAAATAATCCGAGACGTACGTTTTCTTGAACAATACAAAGAACAAGACAGAAGAAAGTGAGGTAAGACAAAAAAGAAAGCATTACACACGTAGGTATAATAGAGGGTTACGGAAAACACCCCAAGAAAAAAAAAATGTAGTAGACCTTTAGCGCTTGTGTGGTAACACATCCCTCGGGAACTTGGGCTAGCAGGAAACCACAGTCGGCACATAACACGTAAACCGTACGCTCTTTTGTTGACGTGGATAAGTGTCCACGTGAAAACGACCGACTCGGTAATCTCTGGTAATTTATTTTATGAACAAGAGACGCGTAAGTCTCCTGAAAAATGGTATATGAAAACAGTGTAAAATCGTCATACCGCGGAGGAGTAGACGAATCTCTTGAAAGCCGTACTTCAAAAACTGCAAAACCATTAAACAGCCAATGAATATTCCATCGAAAATTTCGATGGAATTTTACGATTTTGCGCCGCAATCGTCGCCAAGCGGCCATCACATAAAATTCCGTGGCCAATATCTCAATGCTCGAAACCACGTCCGGCGATATATAACAGCGCCACGGATTCCCACGGGCGTATTCAGCGAATTTGAATATACATCATACGAGCCCGACATACGTATAGGCAAGATCGGGGAACATTTTTCGCGAAGGGGGGTTTTTTTTTGTTTTGTTTTTAATTGAAGAGACTCTCATACGTGCTTTTTCTCGTTTATATACAAACGAGACGACACGGACGAGGAGCCCCGGTAACGAAGTCATCCTGCGAAGCATCGACTTTCAATCTGGTTTTTTCGATTTTTCCGGTCCCTCGCGGGACGGCGCGGCGCAGCAAACGCGAGATTGAGCGGCGCAGTTTAATTGCGAAGCGCCGGGAAAAATCCATCGCGATTTGGTCATTTTTTGGGAAAGAGTGTGCGTATACCTGCTAGCTCGGCTCGTCGGTGCAATCAAATGGGGTAAAGCATGATCGCAGCAGCTATATACAAGGGAACCAATTTAAAAGGCTAATTCGTATAGGTCACCAGGGATGAAGGATCGGGATTAAGCTCGGGTGTCTTTTTTTTCCTTTTATTTTCGCGCTCGGTCGCCCTTGCTGTAGCTTGTTCGCGTCACTCTGCCGCTGTCACGCGCGTACCTTCTCTTCTAAGCTCGTGTGCTGTTTTACGCCCTCGTACTCCCACTCGACGGAACACAAACATTGATCTCTTGGTCGAAATGGAATCAAGCATGACACTGCATATACCATCTGCGGTATAAGGTGGGCATTCGAGGATCTCGACAAAGAGTCCGTAGGAGCAAACAGAGAAACTAAAAAGGCAAAGTGTCCGATGCAACTTCGGGGATCCCTCCTATATGCTTGACTTTCCCATTTCCTCGGGCATGGTTGTTGTAATGATCGACACGCGCCACCGTGGAGGATATCCCCCCCGAAGCGCACTTTTCGACAATGTCTGGTCCCACTCGGGAGGAAGCCATCGTATCCGGCGGATGTCGAGCCTTAATGTGTTTGAACGGCTCGTCGATGATGGGAATACTGGGCAGTTGATGTAGGAGAGTCCGCGAGCGGTGCGAGTGTGACTCTTTTTTCTGGGTGATACGTTTCGAGAGGTGTCGAATAGGTCAATTTACTTTTAGATTGGACTCCTCGTGTCCATTGTGCGTTAGCTTTTACTGTCCTTTATTACCTACAATTGTGTAACTACTGCGTGCATTTTGTACACGTATACAATTTTCCCACTACTTCTTTTTGCGCCACAAGGTGAATTCACAAAATAATAATCATCAAAACTTATTGTCATCATTTTTAATTATAAAAGTACGTCTCAACACGCAAAACACCTATAGAACAAGTTCATTGGCAAAACATCCTTATTTTAATCCCACTAGGTAATTATAACTATGCATCCTTTTTTATCCACTTTTGATCTCCTCTTCGTTCAAATATTCCATAGTCACCTACCTCCTGTTCCAGATCTATATATGATTTTTCATTAAAATGTCTTGATGGCCATGATATACTAGCAACACATTGAATACACGCAGTCCCAGAAGTGGTATGTGCTCAATCTCTCGAGCTCCGCTGCTTCTGTCTTATTGGCCAGCTCATATACATGTATACACGTGCGCTTCATCTCCCACGAGTGCGATAAAGACGCCATTACAATGTGTGCAGAGCACAGGGTACAGCCGTCAGCCCCCTTTAGTCTTACTAGCTAGACATTGTCACGAAGTTCATTTTAGTGAAAGGGTTGTAGTAAGCTCGTGGGCTACGTAAGCGGCTACGGAATAATTGGCTTATTTTGAAAGAGTGATGACGAAAATGCCCAGGAAAGCATACGTGTTCAAGGTAATTGACGAAAAATTGGAACGAAAAAAGGAAAGAAAAAAAATGCAGACATTGTCGGAATACCAAGGGGATCTTAATACATCTGAACTGCTGTACTCTGCGTAGAAGACACGAGATGCTGGGGAACTCGATAGTGAGCTCTTGACTTTATCTCAGAACTTATCATATACAAATAAACAAGGAAAAACAAAAAATATCAAACAATAAGGTAATGTGAGTCTAACAGGGACGATATAGGTAACCAGATCTAACGATTTGAGCTTTTGCACCTCTCACATGCATAATGAAATGAGAAATAATGCTCCGATTACCAATATACCATCATGAGTAAGATTTTCGATAATCAATAGCATATAATTTATTATCTCAATGGGAGGAGATAAGAAAATTTCTCACAACAAACAATCTCCGCGCTGCGCCGTAAAACTGCGGCCACACCCTCCACCAAAACCACGTCCTCTTGATTCACACCGGGCGACCTGACTCCAAGCCAAACGGCCCAAGCCGAGCCCCGTCGTTCCCATCGTTTTTCTCTTTCCTCTAATCCCGAAATTACAATATTAAAGCGCCAGGCCAGCCGAAGACCGTCTTCGCGTAAAACAAAAAAATCGGAGAGGGCCAGGAAGGGAAACCACCACCCGCCCCGCGATTAGCTTATCGGGCGAGCACGCGATAATCCCGCGTTTTAGTCCCTCAAAGTGGGTTCGTGGAGGAGAATGAGCGAGAGACACGAGCCATACTCCGTGGCGGTAATCTCGAGCTCGACCCCCCCTACGTACGTGTCCGATCACCGACTCTCTCCATCCAAGTGTCTATGCTGGTGCGTACATGTAGTCAGTATGGTAGGGTGCCGGGGGTGGGGGTGATATTGCCGTGTATACGCGTACAACAACAACAGCATGTACACGTCGAAGGAGGTTGCGCAACGAGGCCGGATTATCATTATCGCGCGCGGAAATCCTTATGTATATCTCAATGACGCA
Organism: Copidosoma floridanum; assembly: GCF_036245765.1. Lineage (NCBI taxonomy): Eukaryota > Metazoa > Arthropoda > Insecta > Hymenoptera > Encyrtidae > Copidosoma > Copidosoma floridanum. The sequence goes on along the minus strand of NW_028321906.1, from coordinate 6,731,950 downwards.
TCGCTTCGCACGATGCTTAGCTGGCTTTAATGGACTGCTCTTCGCGTCGCGGACTAGTATAGGTAATGCGCACCGTGCGCAGGGGTGGCCCGCCTAATCCTCTACTTTGTCCTGCTCCGTGTACACGTGCAACCCATCAGGCTTGGCAGCAAAGTGACCTGCATATATATATGTACACATATCCAATACAATTTCGCGCTGGTAATCGGCCATGTTTTATTGCGTGTGGGAAGGCACGGGGGTGCTCTTTATGCCCCCATTGTTGGATTGCGTGGAAATTTTCGTGTACGCCGGTGGGCTTTTTGGTTTACGGTGTTGGAAGATTAAGGGATGAAGATTGCTATCTCGCGGTTGGTCCCCTTTTTTTTCTAGTGGAACTAATACGACTCAAATTATATTGATATTTCAGTGGGAAACATTTTCTACCTTGGAATAAATTTTGTACAAAGTTGCCGCTGTTGTAATTATACCAAAGTACATATTATAAATTAATAGGTCACAGCAGAGCTTTACAAATATAATTTACTGATACACTCTTCTTACGATTGTTTTGTGCGTGTCATAAAAACAATTTTTATCTGGTAAAACAAAGAAGAAGAAGAAGAAAAAACAAAAAAGATTCGGGGCGAAAAAGGTATAAAACTCATTTGGAGATATATATCTTTATCGGGCGGAAACGAAGGAAATGATGATTCTCGTAAAAGGAGCATAAAAAAAGAGGAGGCGGAAAAACCAGCAACAACACGAGTAGTTAAACCCCTGACCCAACAAACTACAAGATAAAAGAGGATGTGGTCTAGTTGCTGTGTGTACCATATACGTGGACGTTGGGGAGGAAAAGGCGAACAAAAAAAAATATAGAAAGAAAAGCCAGGGGAAAAGAAAAAAAGTCGAAGCTAGTCTCGAGGCAGTGCAGTAGCCGCTCGGTGGCGACCTCGGCTTAATTAATGAGATTTTAAAAATGTGATGGCGATTTCAATGTAACGAGGCTAACTTGAGCTCGGAGGGTAATTCTATTAAGCAGCGACGTACAGTAGCGTCGTAAAGGGTTGAAAGAGAGCACAGAAGAGAAAGATAAAGAGAGTGAGCGCAAGTGCGGTACGCGAGAGAAGGCGGCCTGTACAGCCCCCCGGGGCACCCTCACGCTAACTGGCTCCTCGACTCTCCGGACCCGTTTACGATTCCACCTTAATTTATGTATCATCCGAGAGTTAAGTAATTTCTCCTGCCGAATTACTTGGCCGCCACCGCTGTCGAGCCGAAAGACGCAAACCTCGAGAGTCGCAACTACTTTTGCTCCCTCCCCCACAGTGTTGGCTGGTGTTTTTCTCCACGCGAGTATTGCTCTACCGTCTACCTCACCACGCATACATGCGGGCTCGTTAACGCAATCGTTGGTTTTCCAAAGTTGAGTCCTACGCTGAGCGTAGGCTGGCCCGGAAATCACGTGGGGATTGTTACGTGCACTGCTGATTGTTGATTGATGGGCGACGTCGAAAAGGGGACGCTAAAAAAGTGTGGGTTTCGCCATTGTCGAAGATTTTCCTTTCCTGGGGGAAAGAAGTTGCACATTGTTTATTTCATTAATTAAAAATCGCAATACCGATTTGCCAAAACCATTCGTGTGGGGTATTATTTCACTTGCAAACTTTAAAAGTCATACCATTTTTCGCGGAGCTCGGCCGAGGGTGACTAGTTAAAAGGCAAAGAAAGTCCAGACAGCGCAAACTCCAAGGGTCGACTCGCGAGTTTAAATCTGTTTCGTAGCACAGTAGGTATATAAGTCTGCGGAGGAAAGGCGAGGGCAGTGCCTTACAGCGACTCCCTCTTGGGCCATTTCGAGCGCGAATGGGCTCTCCGCTGTACGAGTCTAATGTATCTCTTTCTCGGCGCCGAATGCACAACCCCCCCGCCAAATAGCTTCGACCTTCTGACTCACTTGTTACCATTAAATTTATGCAAAAATCGCTTGCTCCCGTATTTTATTATTTTAGTAGCTCGTTGCGTCAAACAAAAAAAAAAAAAAAAAACAAAAAAAAAAAAAAAGAGAGATGCTCTTCTCAGTTGTTATACGTGACTCACGTAATTTTCATTTCCTCGCGGATACTTTTGACAATCAGTGTTGAGTAATAAAATTCATCACGAAGCGTCCGTATGTAATTAAATACGAAATTTCTCGCCATCGGTAACCACCATTTAATACAAACGCTGGGCCCCAGTGCCGTTGACCGTTCGGCCATTCGCGGGCGTTAATTATCTCATTAACGAGCCCCAAAACCTTATACAGCGACCACAATGTCCAGAGCTTCCGAGAACCTTCAACGACGACCCTTCGTTTAATAAAAGTCGTTTCCATCATCTTCCTTCATACACGTGCAGACGTATATTACATAGGTATACGTATAGGGCCCGAGTCAGTGGAGCGAGAAAAAGGAATCGAAATTTCGCAGGGACGGACATGTGGCTAACGTAGCGAGAATATCTCCCTCTCTTACAAAAGGTGGAGGGTATACGGGGTCAAAGGGTCCACTCTCTATTTGGCTCCTTTCCTCTTTCCATTCGTAATTGCTCTCGTCTCGTGGGCCGAGCGGCTGCGTACCGTGCCCACTGCAGAGGCCCGAGCAAATTGCCAGGTAATATATTAGCCAGCGATATATCCGGGCAGGACACATCTCGTGTACGCGTTGTGGACCAGATGCCTCGTGTATATACGCTCGTCGTCGAGGGGGGAGAGAGAAGGCGTGTTTCGATGTAGCGTCGCATGTGTACATGTACACGCTCATTTGTGATTGTGACCTGATATTTCATGAATTATGCATTGCGAGCACTATGCCCTTTTATAATCGATGTATGTCGTTACTTTTTGTTGGGGGATTGGTTTTGTAGTGCTCGGGAATTGTCTGATGGTTATTGTATTTTGCTGAAAATCAATTGGGCCCTTCGTTCTATTACTCTGCAGGTCCCAACGAATGGCCAATTTTGCCAGAACCTATATAGCTTACAAAGTGAATCTTTAAAATTGTACTAAAATCCAAACAAAAAAAAACGCCATTGTAATTCATGGGTTCCGTGAAAATTCAGTGCGGGTAACCAGCAGCCGTGGGCTCATGCAAAAATGATGAATCGCTCGGCGAATCGTACCGCGACGGGGCAATAAATACTCCGTGCTCCTCGATTATTTAGAGCAGTGGCCGTCACATTATAAAAAGCCGAGCCCATAGTGTGCGAACGGAGGAACATCGATCTACTTTTCGGCTGGCGCCCTCCAGAAGAAGAGCCCGCACATGGGACCTCATGAATAAAGACACCCCGTACATACGAGTAGGAGCCAGAAAAGGTGTCGATTCCTTTTTTGCTCTAAAAATTCTCGAAAACCAGAGCTTTTTGTCTCGCCGCGAAGACCAGCTGCTCACGCGCGCAGCGGAGAAAGAGACGGATGGCGAGCACCAGGTGTATATATATATATATTCGTATCGGATGAGCCGTGTGGTGTGAATTTACGGGAGATTCGAGAAAGAGAGATCCCCGGGGATGAGAGGCCCAATTACGCGCATAAATCACGCGGCTTTATCTCGCGCGAATCGTCCGAGCAGCGGCTCTGGAATTTCCAGCCAAGAGAGAGAGGGAGCGATTATCGCATAATGGCCGGCTCTCTCTTGCGATGACGATAAGTATACGGGCCGGAGCGCCGTAAAGACTTCATCCGAGCATGCCCGTCGAGGTGGAATGTATATATATATATATTTTTTTTTGTCGCTCCGCAGCAAGTGTGCGCAGGAGGAACGATCGGCTCGGGGGTTGTAGCCGATTATTAATTAAGCGAGGTCTCAATTTTATCGAGCCAGGGGCTCAGTGATTTTTTGGTTTTCAGGCGCTCGGCCAATATTCATTTCGATGACTCTGTATTTGTAGTAATATATAACGATGCCATGTAACTTCGTAGTCTCGTTTCATCATTTGTAAGAAAAATACTCGTGGAGGTGGAAAATCATTTCGCGATTTAAATGTACGGCGGGATGATGTGGGCGTGTGTACCCCCACCACACTCGGAAATCCAATGTAGAACGTAATATCATTCAATACTCGTCGGTGAAAAAAAAAAAAAACGAAAAAAAAAAAACAACCCATACGTCCTGCGGCATCAGGAAATTTTCAAAATTTATCATTCGAGATAAGAGGGGGAAAAATGCTAAAAGCCACGCACGAATCGATCGGAAAAACAACGAAAGCCCGCAATTCCCAAACGAGTAGTTTGTCGATGTGATATCCAAAGATTCTAGAGCAGGGACTTTCGAAAACGCCGAAATGATTCAACATACGTCACGAGAAAAAAAAAGCCCAACGAGCAAACGAAAGAGAGAGAAAGAGAGAGACGAGCCTACGGCACGCATGCAACACACGCGCACGGATCGGGGGAGTGATTTATGCGACAATGCGGTATTTATCATAATCGAATCAGGGTGGATACGTGGGATGTCAGGCCTCGGGGAGCGAACAATACGGACTACTCTCTCTCTTTCTACATGTGTATAAAATACACACACTTTCTCTCTCTCTCTCTTCCTTGTTTTTTAATCTTCTCTCGGTCTCCTCTTTTCCATCAGAGTCCCGCTCTCCTTCCCTCCACGACCCGTTCCGCTCCCTCCGCGCGTTACTCAATCGCCGCGGCAGCCACTGGGGTGCCGTTACTTTGCCAGCCAGAGCCCCGGAAAATTGTTTAAAACGAAATTTACGAAAACTCGAGGCTTACCTTATACTTTACGCGTACAAGCACGGTTCAGGAATTTTGTGTACCATCGCACGCGCTTGTGCCCCTCTACTTGTATCTTGAAACAAACAAGTATCTCCCACTATATTACTCTTTCGATATTTCATCCTGAAAACTCGTGCAATTTTCTTTCATCGGAAAACCCTATAAAGTGGTACGTGTCAGCACTGGAAATTAATTTGTACGAGTTATAGCGTATATATATATACCCATTTGCCGACAATTGCCGACACACCCCTGAAAGTACCTACGCGTTGAAAAATAAAACCTCTCATTTCCCACAGGCCCAAAAAAATCAAACGGCCGTGTACCCACGCGTAACGATAACTCACGTGAAAACGAGGCGCCACCACCTCCATGCTCGAAGGTACCCGCACGCTTCCCGTCGATAATCACAACAACTCCCTGTACACATCCCAGACGCAGAGCGAAAATCAAATCGCTGGCCCGCACTCCGGCTTGGCTGCGCTTATTAATCGATCGTTGTAATCATACGCATGTGTGCCCTCGTGTGTATACATACATAGGGATATATATAAACGGCCGCGGAAGGGTGTCGCAATTACGGGCGCGCGCTCACAGGTGCAGCGCAATTTCGAGCGGCGAGAACGGATGTTGGGCCCCGTTGGGAGGATCAACGCCTTCTCCCTTTCTCTCTCGCTTCTCGATTTCCGGCGATTCATGCGGGGATGATGGATACAAATGCCCCGTTCGATGCAACGAATTTTGCTCGAACCACTTGCGCGCAGGCTTATTAGGATCGGCACCTGTTGGGTATACCCGTATTGGGGATAAATTGCGACAAAGTATTGTTCGTACAAGTTGAATTCATTGTGCCTGGATGAATCACCACGAACGTACGTGAAGAAGAAAAAAACGAGTCACGCAAACAAAAGTATTTTTATTTGTACTATTTCAACGAGCATTTGCTGCTCTTTGGTATTTGTAAAAATAAAATAATGATATTATATATCATATAATTTTAACAGAGATATTGGAAAATTTGGATTCAGCAACGAAACTTCTTTTGGAAACACCCACCTTTGTTAAACTAAAAAAATATTATAGATCTGAGCTGCGTACGATTTTCTAAAAACTAGTGTTCTAACTAATCTGGACCATATTAGTTGTTTCAATCTACTATCCGTGAAAAAAAAAAAAAAAGAATTTGAAATAAATAAAAAAAATGATCCACATGAAGCACACATCGCCATAAATCGCGCAGCAACGGCACGTCAAAGCCAGCCATAAATCCGTGGAAATCAAAACGCGTCGGTTGATCGGATACCCTGCCGGCGAGTTCAAATTAAAACTGACGGCACGCTCGCATCGGCAGCCGAAAATCGGCGGCCCAAAGCCCGAAAAGTCCATAATTGTGAGTTATATTCTCGGCAACCCCGAGCACGTATATGTGTACCCGTGCGCGGGGGTGGCGGCGATAGCTGTGCGCCCAGTCTCTTCCGGTACTGTTTGTTTACCCAGCCGATAGGGATTTATTCCTGGGAAACTTTTCCGCCTGGCATGCATGCCCACGCCGAAATTTTAACATTGCCTGGGGCAGCTGCTGTCATCGATCTCGGCTGATTTTCGATGGTCTAATGAAGAAATGCAGCGCTACAGTAGCGCGGAGTAGTGGCTGGTGGTACGTCGAAAATGACGATAGTGAATTATTAGAGGGGAAGGGGGGGATCGATGGTCGGAAAAATTGTCACTGATGTGGGGATTTACGATGCTGGTGTTGCGTTACGCCGCAGCTGATCTCCATTTGTCACTCGATCGTATTAATTATCGCTCCGACGTTTTTCATTGTTCGCGTATACAATAATATTTCTGAAGAATCATCCATGCATGTTTATTACTGGCATTGAGTCCACCTGTTGTATTAACAAGGATAATTCTAATTGAACATGTGAACAATAGTAGCTCAGTAAGGAGGAATAATACTTTCCGCTGGAGATTGCAGGCATTTCGATACCTGTCCTTGTTGTACCGAAATTACAGTAAGGCTAACTAATTGACGCCAAATGGTGAACAGATATTGTGTTTGCGTCAAGACATTAGTAGGCACCACTTTTTTTTTGGAAGAGCTGAAATTCCTTAAAAATCTCTAAAGAAGCGTCGACATCGAGTTTAGCGATAACAATGGACGTTTGACTCGTGGACAATAAAAATTTATAGGCATTACCATCGTCGGCCTTTTAAATTATTATGACACTTGAACGAAATCCATACATATGTGCCGGTAATCCAGAGCGGTGAATGGGTACCAGTGTCGTTACAGCAACCACGAAGCCCACTCGGTTACAAATGTGTCTCGGAAACGCCCAGCCGGAGGGGTCACAGCCGCGTTGTAACTCAACCGAGCCCTTGCTCGACTCGCGTACATGTGTACATTCACGGGGAGACGCTTTAAACGCTCGACTTTCGGAAAAGTAGCGTGAAACGAAGCAGAAGTTAATGCACAACGGCTAGGTACCCACTAATACCGAGTACTTGTGCGCACAGGCCACTCAAAACTTTCGAATTTCACGCTCGATTGTATGTTACAACTGCGGTGGCGGTGGAGCGCCGTGGTGGGCCATTTCGGCGCGTTGTGACATTTGGCGCATTAAAATAATAATGCCCCTTATCTCTGGCGTCTCGAATTCTCTTATTAATGCCCGATCGCCACGGATCGTCAAGCCTAAAGGGGGAGGGAGATGTGGGCCCTTATGTTGCCCGGTAAAATCGAGCAGGAAAATAATAATCAGATTTCTCCGATGATGGGACGAGATGCAGGTTTGGCTGTTGTGGAAGGAGCGTCCTCATGTTTTGGCTGTCAACATCCTTTTTTTATGGTCCACGTGGATTGTTTTGATACGGGCTCGAGATATAGCGTGCATAATGCGTTCATGAATGATTTATCGGTCGTACTTGTAGTCTGAATAATTTTCGTGTCCGTTTGGCTCCTGCAAAGAGTCGGTGCTAGAATTTTTATAAGAATAATCGACTTTTGCGATTATAAATAGAGACGCTATTGTGGATGGAAGTGCTTGGATCATTTAATACGCGGAAAAGAGAAAATAAACGATCCAAGCGGAACCGCAGGTATCTCTTGTGAATTTGTAAATTCAACACTATGAAGTCTTAACTATAATGATCCAAACCGCAGTGCTTTTCAATTCAGATCATCAAAGTTAATGAAAAGCCATTTCATGAAGTGCCCAGTTGTGGATTCATGAATTCCTGCGAAGCAAGAAAATCCATTCAAGCGACGATAACGGCCCTAACAATTTTGTACATGTGCTACGTCAGCTTAGAATTTCAATGACTGTAATTACAACGTGCACAGATCGACACAGACGGCCGAGTAGAGTGAGAAAATCCGATTGTGTTGTTGATGTTATCAGGACAGGTCGATCGGCAAAACGGCTTCCTTATCTTTCCTCGCGTGGCCATCAAAGCGAGCCGATCTGTCGCTGCTCATTCTGAATCATTTGAGGGTGTCGCATCATCGGAGACTCGTAAATAGACGAGAGAATAAAAGAGTGAGGGTCCGTGCGAGTGTGCGTTTCGGGTAAATGCGGTGCATACGTCCGCAAGGATCGGTCGCAGCGACAGGCCAGATGGTCCAGTGTCGTTTCTCTCTTGCTCTTTTCTACCTCGACCCTCCTTCCCCCTCCCCTTTTTTATGTTTTTCCTTCGTGTATTATTTAGATGTACCATCATTTACGGAAAATTTTCGTTTTTTCCCCGTGTCATTTGTAGGGAGCTATGAAGAATCTCTTTTTTTTTTTTTTTTTTAATATTATATCATTTGGTGTGAGGTTGAATACTAATTCAGTCCTTTGCAGGAAAAATCAGAAAAATCATTGTAACGAGGTTGAAAAGTATAATTTATTTCCCGATTATTACACAATAATTTTTTTATTCCTTTTATTTATTTGACTTGTAATTCACCAGTATCTGCTTCACTCCGCGTAATACTTCGGAATGAATCTTAGTACTTCCTTTCAATCTTCAATATCTTCCTTTCAAGCTTCATCATTACGATAAAAATTCTCATCAACAAAGTCTAGCATTGTGGTGAAAGTAATTTTGCCAATGGAAATTTCATTGCTCATTTTCTTTTGGGGGCTCTTGAACTATAAGAAATATTTTCCAAGTCTCCTCTCTATGCAAAGGGTGTACGCGAAAATTGTGAATCTGTTATTTTTTGTGTGTATCAACAATAGTCTAAATAATAATTTACTGAAAAAAATCGACTTATGCTTTCATGCATCCTTTCATGATACATTGTAATTAATATAAATTTTTAAGGACTCGCTCAATAAAGCCAATGGCTTTGATATCAGATAAGTGGAAAGAGCTTGATAACGTTACGAAAATTGTATATTTTCAAGATTCACGTTACAAGAGTTTTGGATTTCAAAATTTTGCAATAAAGATTTCGAAAGCTTGGGTTTTGAATAATTAAACGCTTGCACAGGAGTGTAGTGTCAGTACAAGCCTGCATTTGAGACTTATAAAATTGAAAAGCTCCAATTGCAAAAATTATAAACTGTGAGGTGTGAAGGCTTGGATGTTTCGTAATTCCTTCAATCTTGCGGCCTGATGGACAATGCAGACAAACACTTTTATGATCGATAACCCTTAATACAACTAAGCCACAATGATGATCTGACGCCCAAAATCAAAAAACCACCAAAGTTCGCTCTCAATTGAGAGTCAAGCGTCACCCGCAATAATCTACTAGCCAATAAATTAACAATAAGCCAACATTCATCCTCGGCTCTGACGCGCGTACAAGCTCTCTCTCTCCCTCCCGTGACATATATCTTCCTCTATCTCCGCGTTTAATTTCTCCATCTCCCTCGCACTCGACTTTTAGAAACAAACGCCAATGCGAGCGAGGGAGAGAGGGATGGAAAGTCCACAAGAACACACATAGAGCGAGCGTAGCAACGACAGGTTGCAGCGGCAGTGGTGGCGGCACCGGCAGCATTTCGTGGTTCATTTGCGGTACCCAAGGGTGCCATCTATTATCGGAGGGTGGTGCGCGCGTACGTGTATGTTTGTACGCCCGTTCAGCCCCGACTCTCGTCCACTAATACACGCGCGTAGGCGAAATCGCTGCTCTGCAGGGCTCACCCCTCGTCGATGCGTGCGCAGGAGTTAGCTCTCGAGACTTGCTGCTGTGGGGGGTTGTTTACACGCTACGTGGCACCAGCGGTGGCTCGACTCTCGATTTAATTCGGTGATTATTTTTTAACGACTCGAATTCCAGGGGCCTCTCTCTCTCGCTTTTGTGTACGTGTCCTACACCCACCCACCCCCTTCGGCCTCTGTCTGGATAAATCACGGGTGCGTTTTTTTTTCGCCCTGATGGCTCCCGACCTGGAAAATGAATTTCTCCGCTGGTGTGTTTAAAAGGGCCACGTTGATCGGCTGTCCCTTTGATTTTTCATTGTCGTGGTGTTTTTTTTTTTTTTTTTTTTTTTTAATATTTATTACAGTTCGTTGTCTGAAAATGACAACGAGGTAACTCCATTATGAACTAAAATGAGATAGCTTGACTCCGTGATGAAGAGATGGCCAAATTGGAATTCGGAGGTAAAAAGGGGTTACTGGACGTTTTATAATTTTTTGCTCTAGAGAAATATATCGAAAATGGATTTATGATATAGCATAATTATTGAAAGACTTTTGGATAATGCGTTGATAATCTCTTAATTTCACTTATACCATTACTGCGCTCAAATGAATTTCACCGCAATCACGATGGAACACAAGTTGGATCAGGCCTGCAATAATAACAACCTGTCACCGTTACTTGATCGCATTTGCAACACGCGATACATAAAAAAAAAAAGTTTGAGAAGAAAGGAAAAAAGTGCACTGGTCCGTTGTTCAGCCTACGTTCACATGACTAAAACCATCGCAATCAAAAACTCTTATACGCAAAACCAGTTTTGAAAGCAAAAAGTAAAAGAAAAGTAAGAAGTGAGAAAAATAAGTAACCGTAGCTTACTCGCATGTGCGAGGGAGTAATTAAATTTAACTAAATCAGGCCAATTAGTCCTCCAAGGTAGCCGGAGGGATGAAAAAAGGGCTCGCATCTCTCCTCTCGGTGTAGGCGCGTTGTCCTGACACGTAGGCTTTTGCGCCGCACTCTCTTTTTTTTCTCTCTGCTCAGTGGACGCGCGAGATTTCACACTCGCACCTCCATCAGTGCGAAGAAACAGGCGTGGAACGCCGCGAGAGACGTGGGAGCTGGGGGCCATTTCATTAATCTCAACCTCGGAGAGTTCCCTCGTCTTTCCCTCTCAATTTATTCCTGCATCTCGTTACGGTCGCGCGTGGTGCCCCGACGCACAGCTCCAGCCGGCAGATATTTTTCGGTGTTGTTGTTCGTCTCGCGAGGGGTTTCAAGATCAAAGGGACGCACAAGGGCGACTAACGCGGACTCCTGCCTTGGGCTCCCGCGAACCTTCATCGATAAGGGCGTCTTTAATTATCGGGCGTGGGATGATGTACGCGCGCGAGGACGGCTCCGTAATGTAGAGCACCGAAATTGAATTTATGGGCGACATAAGCAATCATAGAGTACGAGCATCGATTCTTTCTCGGAGGAAAAACAACAAAAACAACCCTCGTGCTTATTCACTTGTTAATACAAAAATCGGTCAGAGTTGCGAGCGAAATCGAATCGACAGGATAAATGAAGTGGTGGGTTTGACAAACAAAATATAGACAAAAAGCACCGGCTATAGGAAAAAGATCACCGGAGCGAGAGAGAGCTCCTGAAAAATTCATCGTTTTGCTGGAAAGGCAACGAAGCCGAACGAACGGAGCTGCATAAGCACCGGCCGGTCTATTAATTCCTCGGGAGATCCTGACCTCCCCGGGGGAACCGGTGCTGTAACATCCCTACACCAACCACAAACCTCACCCCCGTCAGCTACGATCCATCAAACAAAAAAAAAAAATCACATGTGCGCGCGATGGGCTGACGATTGCGCAAACAGAAAACCACTGGGCTACACCAGCATAGCTTCGTACCACGCGAGGAAAAAGAGCCCTGCGCGGTACCTATACAAGAGAGAGACAGATCGGGGACGACGATCGGAAAGGCGCTATCGCGGTCATCAATCTTGGGAGCGCTGCACGGCATCTCTGCCACTTCTCCCCAGAGAAGGGGGGGGGTATGGTCGCGCGGATGGGGTTGACGCACCAGATCGTCGCTACCGTGGCCCGCATGTGCACGAGTGTATATATGTACACGCGTGTATTGGTAAAGAGCACTGCGAAAGGACGAGGGCGTGCTTTTTGTCTCGCCCGCTGGCGCTTTATTACGTGTCACTTCAGCCCTTTTCTCTCGTTCTGTGCGTTGTTACTCCACAAGGCCTTTTTTTGTTAACACGATGGATGTATTCAAGCTAATCTGATCTCCTTTTTCGCGTCATTTGCGGTCGCAAGATTGTTCAATGCACTTTTTTTTTTTTTTTTTTTTTTTTTTGGTGACTGGTGTATTACAGGTGCGACAAGTGGGATTGGTTTGACTTAACAAACGTGACACCGACTGCTTTAACTGTAAGATTCGGTGTTTCATTGAAAACTGTTTTGATTGATTCTTTACTTTTATTAGCGTCAACGTCTATTCACAATACAATGACGTTATTGTACGGCGGACAACCCACCACCCAGTTATCCGCAATTATCTCGTAAAAGCGATTACAACCGGGAGCAACGTGTTGTGCTGTTATACCCTGAATGGACCCCTTTGCTCTTTTGCCCGCAAAGCAAAGAAAGAAATAGTTGTACGGCACACGACACGTGACACGTCATCACACACACATGAGAGAGAGAGAGAGAGAAAAATCTCATTGTACAGCCCGACGACGTGCAAACTCGTCCGTACACGTGCGTTAACACGAGCACCCTATTTTCGCCCTCTCCGGGCTTTCGAGGGGTGCTTCGTCCTTAGAGATCGCGTCAAAGGCTCTCTCGTCAAAACGCTCGCCTTTTCATCGACTCCCCTCTCTCACTTGACTGCCATCGGTATATAAGTACTTCTGCTGTGCGGCGTATAAGTATATACCAATACAAGTATGGGTAAGCACCGGTTTCCATTTCCGGTGCTTTCCCTCTTTTCTCTCTGTTATTTATCTTGCTCTTGCTATCTTCTCCCGTAGCTCTCGTCTTCCTTTCGGCTGAAGTGAGCGTTGAAGTGCACATCAGCGCTATACTTTTTATTGCCATGGTCGGCGAACTCAAATTTCGTTGATGAGCCGCGCCGATGGGTGTTTCTTTTTTTTGTTTTACTCTCGGGATGCTCGGAAGTGAAATTTCTTTTCCTCGTCTTTTTTTAACCTTTAATTTAATTTCTGGGGGAACGGTTTTTTTTTTCCGTCCAAGGGACGGGCGAGATGCTATCAACTCTCTTATTGACTCCGGGCGTGCTTCGGGTAAGTGTTTTAATGCATATTTAAACGTGCTGGAGTACAAGAGGTCGGCCTGAGGGGGTACGAAAAGCAAAAACGTTTTCGTGTACCATCGAAATGAATTGATATCGCCGTATTATTATCAAAAACAAGGAGTATGGAGACGCCGTACAGAAGAGTGTCGTTTTAATTTACCGCGAATGATTGATTGGTACATCGAGGAGGAGTCTCAAAAATTCTCAACGAATCGTCGCGAGTGACAAAAAAATCGAGACCCAACCAAGAGCCGACTTCTTCTCGCGGAGCTAATTTGTTCCCCCGAGCGGTGAAGAGAAGAGAAAAAAAAGAGAGGCTCTTGGCAACGGGGACTCGCGCGAAGGCTCCTGTTATAAATGAAGACGTTCATTTGTCGGCGCCCAAAGTGTCGCGCCGTGACACAATAATTGTCGGGACAGTTTTTCGATCAAGACACTCGAAGAAGGGTGACGTGCACGCGTGCCCGTGTGTCATTACAAATTCGTCGTACACCTTGAATTTTTCCTTGGTACTGGTACACTTTTATTTCGCGTAATTACAAATACAAAACGCCACCGCCGAACCTGAAAAACACGCGCACGCACAATTGTGCCGTTGTTTACAAAGAGTTTAATGAGACTGGATCCTCCAAACTGGTTTTTCTTTGGTCCAAGCAAATAAGCAGCATCTCGTTTATCTTCGTCGATGCACTTGTTTAAAAACAGATGATAGATTGGTGGGCTTTCCTTTTTTTTGTTGCAAAATTGTTTCGTACATGGCCTTTTCCCACAACGGGTTTAATTGGATTAAGTGTTTTATAATTTCTGATATTATCGACACAAGCTTCCGACGTAGGTATTAAAGTAAGAAACTTGCATGCTTGGAGAGTGTATATATTATACTCACGTGCTCGACGATGCAGGTCAAACTCGTTTGGATAATCGTACCAAAGTTGCGGAATATTTCAATAAAGTATTTATCGGAAATTTTTTTTTAATTTTTTCCCCTTTGTAAAAAGCTTCACCACAGACATCGAAAACTTGGTGGTACTGATAACCATCACCTCCTTCTCCTTTCCTATCGTTCTTATTCTCAACTCAAGGGCTTGTGGTCGATCATACATGTGTATATCTTCATAACTCGATGTTTTAATTGCACGATGCATGAATGATGCAAGAGAAAGAAATACACTTCAAAAGGAGGAGGGGGAAAAGGCCGATCTGAGTTTCGCAGATGCCTGTGTTATATTTGGCAGCTGACGTAGCGTCGGGCCCAACTGTGGGTGCAAGCGTGGGTTATTAATTGGGCCGGCTTGGCGTTTTTATGAGGCTATCGTTACAAATTATTAGTTTTAATTTACCGCGTATACATGTACAGCACCTTTGAAGAAGAGAGTGTCCATTTCTCGAGCGAGTGATCTTCTTGAAAAATTAACATGTGCGGCGGACTCGCCAAAGGAGGTTAAGCGTGCACTTGGCCGCGTTGTATGATGTATTTATGATCCGGCAATTAACAAGCCACGTTTAACTGAAAAAATGTGACGTGAATGAGGAATTTTGGAGAGATGGGGATACACAGTTCATCACTCGAAAGCAACGAGATGATAATTGGCACAAATTAGTTGTGAGTTAAAAAATAGGATAACTTGGCTGTGCACTAAAGAAAGGGCTGATCAGAATTTAGCAGGTAAATAAGGGTAACTCAACACTTTAGGGTAAAAAACATTTTTTAAAAACACCCAGTAATGGCTCAAAATACATCGAGATATTATTTTTTACGGTTTAACGCTGAATTGCAGTATTGTTTGATGCAGAAAATTATTCCTTTCATCCTTCGGTGTTGAGCCAAGTTGTCTCATTGATTGGCGCAATTCTTTAGGACAGAGTCTAGTTTTTTGACTCTTATTTATCGCAGAGTAGAGTTGTTTCCTACTTTAGCGCAACTCTCTAGTGCAAAGCTAAGCTATCTCATTTTTGAATACATAATCATGTATTTCATTATATTTATGGTAAAGCTGAGCTATCGAATATCATTCTTGCGCGATCCCTTAGCCCCACAACTGAGTCATCTCATTTTCTATCGTATATACCCGAGTTATTACGTTATTAGTACAGAACCGAGTCATTTCATCCTTCACTGTATAGCCAAGTTGTTTCATTCTGCAGTGCAAAATATAGTTATCCCATCTTAGTCGCACAGGTAAAATTTTTTTCTAATCCCTCAAAGGCAACAAATTTATTTCTACACCTAATAATAATAATTCTATTATATCCGACACGTTATCGATCGAGTGAAATCATATTGGAGGTCTGCAATTTTAAATAATTACAATACCATTACAATCAATACCTTGCATGCTATCAGATGGTTATCGAAAGATTAACGTGCATCACAGACACGAAATGAGACAAAAAAAATCTCTCCTTCGACCGATGCCACGTCCAAAGATGACTTCGTGAACAAAGTAAAAGTAACGTATATCTCGTATAAAACGAAATTTACAAGGGAAAAAAAAAACAGTTTCACAGCAGCTTGGCCTCGCCGCATCTCTGGAAACTGAAAAATCGAGCTGTACACTCCTGCTGCTGGTAATAAGGCGAAATTAGCAGGTAATGTGGATCGATGCTGCCACCAGTGCCTCCTCCTCCTCCTCGTCCCGGTCGTAAAAACGAGGGCCCCCTTTTCGCAGCACCTCCTTCATCCTCCACTTGGCGGAAGCGCGAGCGGAGCGATAATAAAAATGAAATGATTCTCTCCCAGCGTGTCGGCTCGCTGCCAGCTGGCTAGGCTACACACGTTATCCCGTGCGCGCGTGCAAGCTAACGCCAGTGTCCTGTGTGGCTATACAGCGCGAGAGGGAGAGACGAGAGGATCAGGAGGGCGAAGGCTCCGCGATAGCTGACGCAGCCGGGGCGTGCCGGCCCAGCCGCTGCCCTCACTTCCCCTGAGTCCCTCGGCAAGGACACCGCCTACCGCGCCAAAGTACCCAATGCAACCGGCTCGTCCTGCCCCCACCAACGCCGAGGCTCGGGTGCGCCGACCAGTAGGCGAGCGGACCCGTAGCCATGGCAACCCGCGCCACGGGGAGGGGGTTGCGGAGCCGAGCGCCCCGGGATCGCCTTCGGGATTGTTCGAAACAATTATCCCGTGCTCAATTCCATTTGGACGCCTCTCTCTCTCGCTCTCTTTTGCTCGCTTGCTTTATACCTCCATCCTCGTCGTGGTAGTCGCGGGTCGCAAATCGTTTTCGTGAATAAAAATCCCCGGCGCGAGAATTATTTTTAAATCTCGTGTGCTGCCAGCTCTTCCCCCCTTCTTTCCGCCCGCCATGCCCCTTCTGCTCCGCACCGCGTATTTTTCACGTTCGTACGACCACGGAGAGAGAATACGAGAGACTGCACCCTCTCGAGCTCTGGAAGGAAAAGCCCCCCCCTCCCCCCCTCTAATGGGCCGCTAATATGGAAAAAGTTTCCTTACCCGGGAAATTAAAGCCGCGCCGAAACGACCGTGAGAACGGATTTTATTGCGCGCTCGTGTATACTGCTCTTTTCGCGCGCCTCTTCCTTCTGTTCCCTCTTTTTTTCCTCGCTGTACGCGGCTATCCACATTTTTTGCATTTTTCGGATGCTTAGCTCCCTATGGTGATTCTCGAGCCTACAGAAATCGTTTCTCACGTTGGCCGCTCATTTTTGTCTTCTCGATGTTATTAGACTTGAGTGAAATATTTCACCATCTCGAATTTGATGGCAATCAATGGATTCACCGTATACATGAAGTGCTTGTCGATGATCAGTATGGAGTTTCATGGTAATCAATATCAATCGCGTTTACAATGCTCGAGCCCAATACAACAGAAACGGCTGTTAATTTAATTCATCAGCCAAACCACTGGGATGGGTTTTTTTTGCATTTGAAACAAGCAGACCGTAAAATTACCTTGCTCCACCTACAGAGGGACTTTTAAAGATATAAAAAAAAGCAGCCCATGCATTAAACGACAAAAACACCGATGCATAGCCAGATGCTATACGCACAGCAAACTGCGGTTTTTTTCCCCCATATACTGTGCCTCGCCCGAAAATTAGAGTAAGTACTGCCCGCTGTCCAGCCGTAAAATGAATTTCCCCGACAAAAGAGAGGGTCACTCGCGCGGAACTGCATTAAAAAAGCCAAATTCCGTCGGGCGATCCGATTGGCTGGGAGCCATGTACAGCCCGAGGGTGGGAGAACTCGCGCGAATAAATGTGCTTCACGCTCGACTAAGCGGCGCTTCGATTTGAAATCAGCATGATGTACACCGTCGCGCGGCTCCGATCATTGGAATATAAAACGCGCGAGCCCTCTTTCTCCCTCTCTCTCTCTCTCCGTGTCTGGTACAGTCGCTCGGAAAAATTTCAGCTGCGAGACAGCTGCAAGGGATTTTCTTCCTCCTATTGTGATTTTATTTTTTCGTACCGAAACATAATCCGTACTGTAATCAACGTACGTGTGGACTGGATTAGCGAGTCAGAGCTCGGAGTAGCAGATCAGAATCAGCCGTAAATATGTATGGTTTGGCTAATATATTCAACCACAGCCGTTGGGTATAATGTTTTGCTCGAAAGCAGATATAAAAAAACCTCTCAAAGCACTCTTCGGACAAGCCAATCCCTTGCGTAATTTAAAGACGCGCAGCCGTCCCAAGCGTACATATATATACCTGAGCAAAAAAAAAGGGGTCGTACTCGGAAAATCTGAAAATCGCTCGAGAGACTGTACGAAGGCATCGCGTTATCCCGCGCGTATGACCCATGTATCGAAATATCGTTTCCGCATCACGTCTCCCCCATTCGCTTGGGCTCACCGCGAAATAAATATGTGCCCCCCTCCATCGCGGTTGCCCGGTCCGTACCTCATATACGCTATATTACACTTACCGCGGACGGAAAATCCAAACGGGGCGCTTGAACGCACTGAAAAATCGTACTTTAAGAGACGCCATGCGATTTTTCACCCACCTCGCCCCCTTCAACCCTTTCCACGGAAATTCCTTCGCTTTTGATCTTACTTTATTTTATTCGGCGATGCGATTCGTCTCCAAACTCGTCGTTTTTACCATACAAAGTCCCAATGGGTCCGAGTTTTCGCGAAAAATAACCACATCCAGCTGAGATTAAACGGCACTTGCATGCCATAATTCAACGAATAAAACGTCAATAACGCCTAATCATGCGGTAGCGCGTATACGTATGGTGCTCAGGGGAGGCTGGTGGGTCGGGGGGCAGGGCAATTTCGGCCTAAGCGCGCGTCACAAATCACGCTATGCGCGTTTAAATTCGGATTACGTGCTCGCGAGCGTTGTCCACTGCGTAATCTTTGCAGGGCGCGCTGGAGCTTAGGAGCGAATTAGCGACACGAATTTCGACTCGTTAGCCACCACGGGCTCGAGGACCGCTGGAATTTATCGATCTGCTCTACGATTTTTTGTTTCGTGCTCGATATTCCGTCGAAAATAACATAGAGTACTTTATGATTGCCATAGTGGGTAATTTTTTTTTTTTTAATTTACCCAAAAGAAATACACTCGAATTTGTTCAGTGGCTTTCGTTAAAGAGAAGGGGTAACCTTTCCCTCGATTTAATGAAAAACCAATTCCAATTCTTTAGAGCTCGCGCGAAGGGTATACAAAAAAAAAAAAAAGCTTAGCAGGCATTTTACGCTACCTTAGGGGGTTTCGGAATTAGCGCACTCTCTCTTTCTTACTCGAGTCCTCGGTGCCTGGTGATGGTGTAATAGCTAGAGCGCAGGAAGAGAGAGAGAGAAAGTAGGGTCGGGAGGGAGAGCAGATTAATTGTAACTGCAACGCGCGGCCAGCGATTTGCCTAATTAATTCGGTTACTAATGGCCACCGCATGCGAGCAGCAGCGCTAAGAGCTTGCAGGGACCGAAGGTGGTGCGCAAGCTCCATGGTATCCTCCCCCTCTCTCTTCGTCTCTCGTCTTCCGGATGTTGAAATTGCACGGTTTTGCGCTAATTAAGACCGCTTGCGCTGTTATTGGCTTTACGACGCGACACACGCACCACGTACACGGGAGAGGATTTTCCAGCACGTGCGCCAAGGTACTAAGCTGTTTTGGGTACGTGGTCTATTTTGTTGCTATACCTATTGTTTGTAAATTTAATCATTGTTTAGGTGTACCGATTGCTTACGTGGTAGATGCATGAAAATAAAGGCGTGCCGTGATTTAGACTCTGAAAAATCTTACAAATGCTGCTGATTCAAAGTTATCTTGTAATAGTTCATAATTAATTTAAGCTGATAATTTACATGTTATGTTTTGATTTTATGTACTAGAGATTAATTAAAAATATAAATTTTTTTTCGTGATAATTTATTCACTAATGAATAATATTTAAAAACGATAGGTATACATTCATGTTTGGAGGAATCATTTACTATGTTTTTATAATGAAAAAAGAAAAAAACATCATGATAGATACTTATTTTAACTAAGTAGTAAATTTATGTAGGTCAATCGACGAAGGCTTTTCTATTTCTTAAGTACTCGGTTTGGAACTGATCTACATTTATGACGTCATTGTAAAAACTTTATCCTACCAACCGAGATATCGTACGGTTTTACAATAAAACTCTTGGATAAGTCAATTGTAATACTAGCAGATAGCCTCGTTCGGAAAGAACCTATGACTCATGATTAGCCAGACGGTCAGCATCGATCACGGGAGTACCGAACTAATCATCCATCGAAAAATAAATATATTGACGTGCTATTAAGCGATGAAATTTCCCGTTCAATTTTTCAATAAGGCACACCTCGAACGTCTCGATGCCCATTAAGAGCCAGGGAGGGAGGAGCCGGGCAAAGTAATCAGCTGTCTCGGTAAAGCGTGCTTCCGCGCCCGTCGAGCCAGGAAGAAAAACGATCAAAGCGTATCGGCGTGTCGCCTTTAATGGATTTCGCGGCGAGCCCCGGGAAACGTGTGCGCCGGCCAATTACTTAAAAACGGACAAAAGCGCGCGAGAAGGAGCCTCGGGGCCTGGTTGCGGCGGAGGGGGAAAAAAACGGCTTATCCGGGGAGCAAGGGAAAGGGCATCGTGCGTTTTTGAATGGGATCAAAAGCATTGGCTGCTTCTTCCGCGCCCGCAAGCTGAAAGGGACGCCCCTGAGAGCTCGGGAACCGTGACGGAGGATTGCCGGCCGAGATGCCTTGGAAAAAAACTTTTTTCCCCGGTTTTTTCCTCTCCCTTGTATCTCCGGCGGATGCTGTTCGCAGAGCGTTCGCGGAAAATATACGCCTCCGGCGATTGCTTCAATTAGAGCGGCGGCCCTTTCTGGAGCTCACCAGCGACAATCTGCTCGCTTGCATCGCGAACTGATCGGGAGCCTTTTTTGCGGAGCATGATGGGGTCATTAATATTTTTTCTCGCGCCAGGCTCGGCTATTACCGCGGTTTTTCGCCGAGTCGGTATTTCATTTTTTTTTTCTTTTTTCATAAAACAAATTGATGTTTTTACTTGGGTAATTTAATTAAACACCACGTGAGAGGTGATGTAATAATTTGATCTCGGCCAGTCGTTTTTTTTTTTTTTTTTTTCTGGCACTGAAGAAAAAAAAACCAAAAGTTTTTGTTTTCCACTTGTGCTCCCAACTTGCTTCTCTTGTATTCAACTACTTTTCCAAAGAAAAGAGAGAAAAGAAAAAGAAAGATGGGACGGTAGCAGGGAGAATATCCCGGGGACATTGTCTTCCCGGGGAGAAAAGTTACCCGTCCGGCCGTTCTTTATTCAAACTTGTAATAACGTTTGGCAGATGTTTCTGATATAGCACCGAGGGACGAGAGCTGCGGGAAAGAAAGACAGGGACACGGCGAAATGAGCCGAAGAAGATGCCCGCTTTGGCCCCGCGAACTTTTATCGAGCCAATTTAAGTTGCTGCCAGGGTCCTCGGGAGAAACAGTCGTGGTGTATATGTACCAAGTGAGAGATTGGAAGAGGGGATGACGCCCCAGCCCCTCCGACACGCTTGTTCTGCGATGCTTCTTTATTTCGTCGACACATGCACACATACGTATACACACCCAAGAATATTCAAGGGTGGGTGTTAGCTCTTATTATCGTTGTATGATAATGTTTGAGGAATTCGATTAGGGAGCGAGTCGCAGGACGTAAATTTCCCTCCCTCCTTTCAGAGAGGGATTTAAAGTCTTTGCTGGGCACGCTGAAAAGGAAGGGCAGACAAATTTCTAAGCTAATGACCAAGTGACGATCGTGTGCCCTGAATTTTCAAGTCCTCGCTCGTCCTTCCCTTCGCATAGTTGACGACGTGCGGAACGCAAGGTCCTTTTTTCAGTAATGAGACGGACTTTTGCACCGCGTCACGGAAAACTGTGAGTCCCTGTAGTCGGGTAATTTCATTAAAGCCCCGCGAAATTCCGAATCCAATTTAATTTTTCGCCCCAAGATTTCGCGGTTTTATCGCTTTCCTGGGAGGTGTCTCATGGATTAATTATGCAAAACGGAGGGGTGGATACTTTTTTTTCTTTTCCTCCCACTCCCTTTTTTTTCTTTCGTAATATTCTATATGAAATGAAGACGTGCAATAATATTGAATGTTAAAAAAGTTCCGTGTTCTGTAAAATTCAATGAAATTAAAACAAAAAAAAGGAGAATTTGAAATTTGATTAAAAGTACCTGTGGGTACGCCAAGAGTGAGCAAAAGGGCATGATTTGTGGAGAGCTGGCGTAGGAGCAGCGATTTTTCTGCGATGATGTAAATGCGCGAGCAAGCAGCGTGGAAAAGCTGGATTTTATTTCAGCTCACGTGCGATCTCGATCGCGAATTTCTACTGCTCTTTCTCCCTCTCGATTTTCCATTTCAAATCGAGCGAATATCAAACGTCGAGCGCCTCATCCATATCAATCATGAGGTTTCTGCATTAATGCGCGAATCTCGACGGTTGCGATATAACGCTCATTTGTAAGTTATTTTTTACGATGGGGATAAATTTGCCATTGACTGGATTTAAAATTTGATTTTCGAATGAATGATATGTTTCGATGAATAATCAAGAACGGTTTGAAATGGAAATCAGTCCCAATTTTTTATTGCTCGATAAAAATTATGAGAATAAAAAACCTTCAAACAATTGTCTGGTAGATCGATAAGCTATGAATTAAAATTATTTTATGAAGTACAGTAAAAATTCGGCAAGTACTTAGTACAAAAATTCACGGCGAATCATAAAGTTTTGTAAGATTAACTTTGAATTTTATAGTGATTTTTTAAAACTATACATATTATGCCAACTACATTATTGAGTTAATGGAAAAAAGGGATTTCAACTGGATTTAATATTTTACCAAGTGATAATTCATTTCTTAAAAGATTTATACATTTGAATCATTAAATATAATAACGCATATACATAATTTTATGTTCTGTTATGCATAGAAAAAAAAATTAAACATCAGAGTATAGAAATAAAACCGTAATAAAAAGGTACATACCTCATACTAGTAAATATATTAAATAAGTGTAAAAAAATATAAAAAATTTCTTGTTAATAATAACACAGTATTTATCAAAGTATCTATGATCTTAAACATGATACAATGATGATAACACAAAATACATTTATCTGTTTATTATTATATCCATAACAATAATTGTTTGACAAGTACATACGTTACCTATGAGTTTGGTGGATCTCATACGTATTTATAGCCTCATCATGTCCAGAGTTCCATGTATCTAAAAAAAACAATCAAATCATACTACTTAGTTGTTTTCTTTTAGAAAGTGGGGTAAAGTACAAAAAAGGTAATACAAATATTTTATGATAGTTTGAATTATTTCTTATTAGTTTAATTTAAAAAAAAATAATAATAATAATAATAATAATAATAATAATTATAATAGTCAGTGTTAAAAAAAAAAATTTTATATTCATCAGCTCTCCAAGTTGATACTAATTTCATTTTAATGATGTAACTACTATTTTTTTAACTGATTGTTCAAATTTAAAAACGTTCAATTAACTGTCTTAAATTTGTTACGAGATTTTTTTATTGTTAAAACAAATTGTGTATGGTCTTAGAAACCATGGAATTTTAAACATGCACAGATGGATATTATAATTAAGTACGAATCACATACTTATTATAGTTTAACAAATAAATCACATTTAGGTATGACAGATATAGACTTTGTTTAAAAACATGTCAGTAAATTTGTGGTACATAAGTGGTAGCAAGATACTTTATAAATTTTATTTAATTTATAATACAATTGCTATGATTCAGGTTAAAAGGTTACAACCATGGAATAGAAACTGCCAATCCATAAAAGTCGTCAATAAAAATATAATCATTTCATAAAAAATAATTTCAAGCAACATGCTGCCACCTGGTAAAAAATATTTCATTACGCTACGATGCTTCGTGTGTTTTACCAACAAATCGTATTGACTTTTGTAAAGAGCTTGTGTGGTGTATGTACCGTAGAAATTTTATGAAGCTGAAAAATGAGTTCTACGTTACCAGCAGTACATACATTAGTCCCCTTCAAATAAAAGGTAACATCAGCCAATAAAATGATAAACGATAAAATAAAGTAAAAAAAAAAACTCAAAAAAGGATCATATCGATCCATGTTTAAATTAGTTCTAATTATTTTGGAAAATATTTCGAAATCCAGACTCTAGTGTCCGATGACCCTAGAAATTCCACGAAAAAGTTGAAAAAGTTATCCAAAACAGGTTTTACCCATTCACACAACCAAAGTCACCCGACATAGAATATCGATGACAGAAACCAACCCAGGGCCATTTAAACGAATATGACACACACACCAACACCTGCGTGTTGAAAAAAAAAGCTTGTTTAGCTGGTCCATACAATGACCATCGAACTTAATAATTCCACACATATACATGTACAAACGAGCGTACCTCGAGGCGATTGGCGGTCCTCATTAAAAGAGAAACCAAACTGGCGGTGGCCACGCTCATGTTCACGCAGGTATACAGATATACTCGGACAGTGTCGGCTCTTTGCTTCCTTATGACCATATATTTTAAAAGTCAATAAACTTAACGGTACACAGGTGCACTTTTCAAATTTACGTACACGTATATATATATATGTATGCGTGCGTAAACACGCGCGTATATATATACGTACACCTCCAGAAAGTGAAGTAACGGGGTCGCGCGGCATGCCTCCTCCCATTCTTCTTCTTCTTCTTTTCATCTCTCCACATGGCTCTTTACAGCCTTTCATTAAATCCCTGGAGAGATGCTGAATGAAGGAAAATCGTACAACACACTCTGCTTGGAATCTTGATGACGCGACCCTATTACGAAGTTTAACCCCTTTTTTTCCGTGAGCCAAGGCTCGCCGAAAGGTGGGAACAACGTACGTAAGTGCCAAGTGCGAGGCGTCCTACGGTCTGGCAACGACTTTATGCGTGTAAGCGTATACACATTTTTGCGCAGCAAACCGTATAAATGTATGCGGGAACCGAGATGTGACGCATCGGGACAGTACATGTTTCTTATACCCTGAGAAACACACCACTGTTACAGCTATAAAATTACTTGATTTAATTAAAATTTTTTTTTTAATTTACCTTTTTTTAAATTAAAATTATCACGAAGGTAAATGTTCAATAAATTATTAAACTTTATGGTAATTTAACATTTTTACCATAATTGGTAACTTTTGAAGGTCCAAAACTCAAAGAGGATAAAATTTAGTTTTCAGCACATGAATCCACAAGATCGATTAACAATCACTCATTGTTTGTGCCACATTTTCGGATAAAGTATTCTACTAGTTGAGCGCAACATTTTTTTTAATTTGGAAGCGTCTAGTTTATTTGCAGATGGTAAAACAAAAAGTTAACAACATGTTCCCGAGAAAATCTGGAATAAAAATAATTATAAAGTAATTCTACCTATTTGGTGTACAAGCAACCGAATACATGCAACAACGAAATGTTTTTAAAGAGATTAGCTGCAGTAATTATTTGTTGATAAAGACACAATTTTTGTTGCTGTAACTTTTGTTGTGAATTGTAACTCGAGGTATAATGATTTTTATATTGTATTATCATGATTTTTGTTGAAAACGTTTCAAAAAATGAGCACAACGTGCCTTTGATGTCTTACGTGTATTAAAATATCGGGAGAAACAAATATATATACATTTTTTTTTTACAATTTAGCTGTTCTAAATGAAAAAAAAAAAAAAAAATGTAATGCTTCTCACATGTCTAATAAACTTTTTTCACACGAATTATAAACTTTCTAACATTACTAATGAACTTTAGTACTCGTATAATGTTGTTTTAATTTGTTTTCCGTCTAATAGCCGTTTTAAAGAATTTTTTTATCAGACAAAATGATAAGGCACTGAAATATGAGAGAAGTTTTGTAAAAAACAACGTGAATAAGTATAATTTTATATCTTCTATTTCATGATTTTATGAAAATTTCGGTAAACTAGCGATACTTCCAAGTACACAATGAAAAACTAAAAGTTCATGTACATTCAGTGTTCACAAATTATTTTTAGTTATAAAAAAAAAAAAAAAAAAAAAAAATCCGTCCCCAATTTTCCATTGGACATTTACTGTTTTTCTTTTAAAAATGTGCATACTCTATAGCTTTGTTTTTGGAATATTATTTATTTTTGAATAAACAATGAAACGTAATCACGCTTTTTAGCGCAGGTTACAAAACTTTACAAACTTTGTTTTGTTTTTCCTGCTTCTTGCCACGACGATCATGGTTCGACGAGTTTGGCGCGGAGTTTATCAGCGCCAAATGAGTTCTCACGTGTATCAAAAAATTTCTAAATTCAATTATGTTTATTTTGCATGTTTCACAATTGTATCCACTTGAACTGTTGTTGTTGAAATTGGACCTACAATGATCCTCCATTGTTGCAGAAAATGTGCCACGTAATGTAGATGACTGCGATACTCCGGCGGTAGCTTTGTTAATACGATTATCAAAATTCGGAAAAAGTAATAACTCTGCTGCAATTGAAATATGACTTGCATGAAAAGGAATAGAAAGCCATGGGCAAGTGAAATTATTTTTTTTTTTGTCAGAACCAACAATACTGACACAAAAAATTTTGTTTTTTCACATTTTAACAAACACTTACCTTTCCGTTTCTAAATTTGCAATGGTTGATGTGGAGTTAAAGTGGTGATTGAATATCACTATGAAAATTTTAATTATACACAGAAAAACGTACTTAATTTTGATGAAGAAGAAACATAGGATTCGTACAGTTTTACACTCCAAAGGCAAGTGAGTAGACAATAGAGATGATATCTTCATTTGCCATGTGCAGCTGAAGGGAGGGGATTTACGAAACGATACCAGCTTAAATAGCGGCTGATAACGTTAACATAACAAACGCGTCCAAGTATAGCTGTATGTTACCGACAGTATCCAAGTAGGTTTGTTAAAGAGCATATCTTATAGCCAATCGCCAAAGTAAAGCAGCATTGGACACATAACACAATATGGCATAACTGGATGGGTAAGTGGCAGGCGATTTCCTATTGGTGTTTCAAGAATTAATGTAGATATTTTTTTACACGCAACAATGTGAGATAGGCGTGTGCAACGGTTCAGCAACAAGATCCCAGACTGAGAAATCAGACTTGGATGTCAAGGTAAAACTAAGGCCGTTCATAGATCCTTAAGGATCTGTAAATATAAGACGATTTTTTTAACCAATAATTTCTTTTGCAGGAGAAAAAATGGTGAAGAGCATTAAAAAAAACGTAAAATTAGATTTTGTGTTCAAAATCGTTAGTGCCTTTAGTTATGAGGCGATTCTTGTGAGGAGTATTGACAATCAAGGATACATACTCTGCTGAATTGGTTTTTTTATTATTTACTACATGGGAAATCAAAGTAAAACGTTACATAAATGGCCAGTACTTTGGTTTGAAAAAGCTAAATCAAGGATTTTTGTGTGGGATCACTACCATCTGTAATTCCTAATTATTATCTCTGGACAATTTTTTCGTTGAAAATTAAAAATGAGTCAGGAGCCTTTTGAAATTTGTTCAGAAAATTTTGTAAGTTTAGCATTTAACACCAGACTTGGGTTCTTTTTTAATTTTGTTTGTTAGATCAAAAGCTAGTGCATCATGCAAAGACAGCCACGAGAGTAGTGGTCTGACAGTGTTAATTTAAGTTATTTGAACGAAATCATCAGTAGCTCTGATTTTTAGGGGATTTCTATAATTAGTATTAAAGTATCAGGACAGATATTTTTCAAGATTTGATTCAATTAACCAAGATGCCTTAAAAAAAGAGACGCCCATAAAAAAAATCATGAATCAATGGAGTCTGATAAATCTTTAAAATACAACCTCTTACTTTCCTCAAAACCATTCGCTAACGCTCTACAACAAGACGCAACACACGAGCGTTAAGTAAATTTAAAGTTCTGATCGAAGCATCTCCACGCATCACGTAGCCAATCTGCGTAATCGCGTGTAACACGTAAATCATCCGCTCCAGCGAGCAAGCTTCTAACGATACAAGTATACATGTGGAACACCTAACGATGGCGATTGCAAAAAAAAACAAAAACAAAATTAAATCTTCGTACTCTCGCTCCACATCCACACCCAAGAATTCATTATGGGCACCCTGTTTCGGCTCCTATAGCGCGCATAAATCGGCAAGTATGATGAATTCTTTGACCACTCGAGCACCTCAAGTGCTGCTGTTTCTGCCGGGCGAAAGAGGAAGAGAACCTCTTGCATACAAACACGTTGGCTTGGCCAATGAATCATCATCTCATACGCCGTAGTAGTGAAGTAAATATCGGCAAACCCCCTTGCACGTACCCTCTTTCCATTACCGATCACGCACCGGAGAAGGAATATTGCACGTACAGCTATACGTAGACTGTACGCAAACACGCTTTTCCTCGTGGAACTCGTGCGTTACAAGTGTCTAACAATGCTCATAGGCACGTATATCTACTTCCTCCTTATAGGATAATTAATAAAGCAAAACACTCACGTAGGAGTTTCATACTCCTTCTTCTTTTCCTCCTCGACAGCGGCGCCGAGGAATTGGCGTGCGAGTTCTCACACAAGCATATATACCTTACAAACACATTATACGAGTATACATCAGCGTCGCGGTGTTGTATGTATATACATGTGCCGCACGGCACAGCACAGCAGAGGACAATGGCCCGATCGGCGACGCGCTGCGCTGTACTTACTCTTCGCTTTTCAACCTCGGAAACGGCTCCTTTCTCCCCCTTAACGATCGCGTGTCGCTCTCTCTCTCTGTCCTGCCTCCTCTTCCCGCTCCTCGTTGGCGTCGACGTGCACTTCGACTGGAAAAAGAAGAAGAGGAGGCAATACGACGATAGGATGACCGCGCGGCGATCGGTATACATCGGGGGAAGATGAGACGGCCGTGCGTGCGTGGATTTTGTTTTCGCGCGTTACCGATTTCTTTTTGCGCAAAAAAAAAAGGGGCACGCCGAGGTTTCTCCCTCTTTCTCTTCGTTGATCCGTTTCTCTTTTTCTCTTTGAGAGCCTCGACTGGTATGCAAGAGAAGCGGCAACTCTCGTCATGCCGATCTATACCGATTTTTCTCGTATATACAACTGTTAATAGTTGGATTAGCAGAGTGACGCAACCAACTACGAAAATGCAGGTGGATTTTAGGTCCAGAAATAATGGTCGATTTCACGATCAAGCAACGAGGAGGGACAGATGCATGAGATAAAAGGAAGATGGATGTGGAAGAAAGAAAAACATACTCTGCACAGGGATGAGAAATTGCTGGACCTGAAAAAAGCAAGGAATGCATGTAAGTAACGCGTGACGTTGCCCCAGTGGACGGTGGTAGAGCATGGAGATGCAAGGGACCAGAATCAGCTGGATCGTGTGGAAAACGAGAGGAGCAGGAAGAGAGCTCTTCTACTGCTCCTTCGATTGCGTTCCAAAGGTATATACGTCTGGTCGGGTCTCGGTAGTATCTACTCCTCCGTCTCGTTCCCTCCCTCGTGAGTAGTTATCGTCCCGATTGCCTCGCACAAGTATACGTGTGTATACACAACCGCCGAGCCACCACGACCACCGATACAGGAGGAGTTACACATACACCGTATCCAACAGCGCAGAGAGTGGAAGAGGGAGCCCAAGTCAGGGAAGCAACCCACACAGGTCCTGCGGTGGTGCCGCTCACCTGTAGCTGTGCGCGCACACATCGGTGTCCCTGGGTGCCGGGGTAACGGTATACACGTCCAGGTATACCTACGAGGGAGCGAGCAAGCGAGGTAGAAAGAGGGAACGCGTCGCCAGAGAGAGAGAGAGGAAAGGTATAGCGAGCCACGGACGGTGGCGCCACGTGGTGTGTTGCTCGGCAAGGCTCTGGGCACCGTGTATTATACGTATACCCTCCGCTCCTTACTCCTCGCAATACACCTCACGGGGGCTTTCCTAGGCGAGGTCGAGCCGCATACCTCCGAGCGCGATCACTCCGAAAGGCGTGCTGTCGCGGCTGCTGATCGACCACGGTGTCTGCTTGTCCTCGTGATCGGTATTTCGGGACTCGTACGTTGTGCGACAAAAAAAAAAAAAAAAAGTACGAGTTGTTCGCTCAACTGAATCTCTCTTTCCTTTCGCGAGTTTGCGGGATCATTGCCATCGTCGTCTCGTTTTGTTTACCCACAAGTTTACTGCTACTGTCACTGGTTTTTAGTGCAGCGCAGAGTTGTGACCCAAGAGTTTACAAGGATATACGAGCGCAGCTGTGTGTGCAGTGTGCCCATGATAATCTGTGTGCGCGAGTGCCGATCTCCGCGAATCTGTACAGGCTGTGGTACTTATTTACATCGTAGGCATATTATTTTGTGCGCGGCCCTAGAGGTGCGACGGATCATCGCTGCTACCGATCTTTGCAGATTTTTCTGATCGGTGCGGTTGTTGTTGTTGTTCGAGAGAGAGAGAGAGAAAAGTACAGCAAGGAGCACAAAAAAAGGGGGAAACGCCCGCTCGCGAGTCCGTACTGCTGTGCATACGTGTGCTAGTCCTCGGGGAGAGTAGGTAAGTAAAAAGTGGACTCTCGCGAGAGAGAGAGAGAGAGAGACACACGCTACTGCTGGGAGTGTGTGCGTCCTAAACAGGGAGGGAGGTAGGGAGAGATCGACGTCCGGTTTCAGAGGTACGCATACCTGAATGGCCGGTTTTATAGAATCGAGAGAGAGGCTCGTTAGGAGCCGATCTCTCATATCTGGAGGCATGTGTGCGCTTGTCGTCTCAGTGCGCGCGAGGATTTTGTTACCGCGAGAGAGGACTGTCCCCGCCGTTGTAGCTATATACTTACTCGGTCGCAGATATACGCATGGCTGACTCTCCGAGGTGGATATGGGTACAATGCACCTACTTATGAGCATAAGGGGGTGATACAAACACACACCTGTACAAGGTTACCTTGGCTTTTACTTGGTTTCTCACGATCCTCCAAACGAGAGTGTTTCTTTGCGTATATTTACGACGAAGATCTGCCGAACCGGCTGACGTGTTTGGGGATGAGCCGTCCGCGCTTTGATGTCGAAATGTGAGTTTTCGCGTAGTCTTTGGGGGGTAGAGGGATAGGGCTATTCATTAAACTGACGACTATAATGTTGTGGTTGATTGTCGGCTTTTGCGAAACTCTGGCTAGTGTTTTATCACGACTTTTGGGCGAGAAAACGATGATAATTGCAGTTCGCGGTGTTGCGCGTCGAGAAACTCTTTTGATTTTTTTTTCTCTTTAATTGAATACTTTTTTGTATTTATTGAACGTTACGAGAAAAAAAGGCATCAACTGGTACTTGCTTCAAATAAACATTAAGATCACAATAAATACCAAAGGCTTGCGAAACAAGTTTACAGCCTCGCGAGAGTTCAATAACCAAAAGTCCGATTTCTCGAACCGCGGCTCGACGCGCGAGCACCAGCTGACGTAATTGCACGCCTCTTTCGTAATTGGTACAATTCGGTTAATGGGACGCCGCTCGCGATTTTACTTTACTTTACAATACTATCGAGGCTGGGTAATTGAGCGAGCATTTTTTCATTTGCATCCGTGATTTCTTCCACACTGCGTTGGAGGAAGCAGAAAACTCTTTATTTGTTTTATAGCTTCCGAATCCGAGAGTCGCGAAGTAAAAGTACGGCTTTGCCCAATCATTTCTCTAACCGCAGCGAAAAATCGTGTATAGGTCTGAAAAAAAAAGAAAAAACTGCAATCTAGAGAGTTTCGCCCCAAAGGCGATCGCGGAAATCGAAGTACAATTATTTTTCCGAGCGGACGAATAACCCACGGGAGTATTATTAAGGTCGCTAAACCATCCACATTCCAAACCCAAAGCCCGGAGTGTACCCTCGCGCCGTGAATTCCCGAACGCATACCAAAGCGTGTACACACACACACACACACACATGTAACACAGGTAGACGCGCAGACCTTCGCTGATAAGTAAAAGTAAACGGCGGAGAGCAGATTTTCATATAAAACCGCTTGCTCCTGCAGCAACTGGAGGGAAGGAGACGCACGTACGCGAAGGTTGGCTGCTAACTTGAAAATTAAACCGATCCTTTACGCGTGTATACCATATGTATGATTTGCGCAGCCGTGCCTCCTTTCGTAGAAGAATTTCTCTGCTAGTCTTTCTCTCTTCGACTCCGAGCTAGAGGAGCATCAACGATGACTCGTTGGGTGACGAAACGCAGCCCCTTCGCGACAAGCATGTATACTCATACACACACACAGGCGCAGCAGAGATGAGACTCATCTTTTTTCTTCGTTCGAGATGTCTTTTGTTTTATTTTGATACTTCTTTACACGTGTGGATGTATATTTTAACGTAAAAGCCAACAACTCCTCGCTATAACGATTGTCACTCGATTGCGAAAGCGGTGAAAAAAGGTGTGCACATGGGTGCTTCTTTAGAGATTTTGACAGCCTGGTTCTAATGCTGGATGCTGTGGTTTTTTTCTCGCTCGTCTCCAAGATGCGACCTTTTTCTTTCTCTTGCTAAGGAATCGCGTGTATGTGTGAAATATGTTCTAGCTTTTTGTACGGGAGCGGCAATATTTATGGGCCTGCTGCCTATACCAGTTTGGCGTTTGTGCGAGAACATACTTTTTTTTTTTTTTTTTTTTTTTTTTTATATATTCGGTACTTTGACAACTTGCATTACGAGCCGAAAAGTTGTTTCACACGGACTAAAAGACCCGAAAAATTTCACATGCGTATTTTGCCAAACGAACAATAAGAGAAGCTGGAAATACGATGGTTCGCAGGTAACGGTGCCCGCCATATCAATCAATATAAATGTGGACGCGCACAAACGACGGTATATATGCAAAGCAAAGGAAGATCGATATCGTTTTACAAGCAATTATCGAAATCCAAGGGCACTCATGTAATTACCGGCCAAAGAGGAAAAGGCGTTCTTTCCAGGGCTGCGTGTGTGTCGTAGCTTGTGCGAAGCGATCGATCAAAAATTGCGAGCGCACGAAGAGGAGAAAATTAAAGGAAGGATCGCCTTCTCCTCTCCTTTTCCCGTACGGATGAGTTGTGAGTCACGCGTGCATGTGCTCTTTTTTTCGCGTGTAACGCGATAACGCGAAAAAAAAGGACTCAGAGGAGGCTGAGAAATAAGTTTGAGAGAAGAAGAGGAAGGAGACGCATACAGCGGGCAGATAATTTTTTTTCCCAGGAGTCCATGATTGAGTGAAAGTACGCGCGAGAG
Organism: Copidosoma floridanum; assembly: GCF_036245765.1. Classification (NCBI taxonomy): domain Eukaryota; kingdom Metazoa; phylum Arthropoda; class Insecta; order Hymenoptera; family Encyrtidae; genus Copidosoma; species Copidosoma floridanum. Next base: position 6,698,939 of record NW_028321906.1, on the reverse strand, counting down.
AGGACTGTACTTACGTACTTGGGCGCATGCATGAATCGCGAAGGAGCGAGCACTTTGGCCCCGCATGACATTGTCCGTCAGATACTGTAACAAGAGGTGTATGTGTGCGTGTAAGCATTAACGGAGCCCCGGACCGTTATCGCGATTCTCTCCTTCGTTGGCCGCAGTGCGTGTTCATATACCTACAAGAATATGTGTGTACGCGTTTACACGCTCGAATGTACGTTAAGACGCGCGAACCATTGGGTTTACAGTGATACGTCAACATTTTTTTTTCCCCTCCATCCCAATCGATAAGATATCGGTGCAGCTTCGGGGGGGAAGAACCAAAGATTGTTAATCAAGTGGTAGCTCTGTACCGAGAAACTAAAAACCAGCATTTGTAGGCTGCGCGTTTGCGGGACACAGTGTTACCCATGGTTGTATTGGTTATCGATTAAATAAATCCAAATACCAGCGCAATGGGTATTTACGAGTGCTTTCTCAACCACGTGTATATACTTACATATCACGCGGTGGACCGTAATCTCGAGAGCAGCTAGAGATTGGATGTTGGAGGAGAAAAGGCGCGCAAAAAATGTGTAACAAGGCCACTAATAGATTTCCGACGCGCGTGTTTCGTTTACGCGTTATTCTTTGGCTGTACTATTTATAAGTTGTGTCGACATCACGCACATTTATACGTGTATAAATTCCCGTAGAAAAGCGCGAGGTATGATCGATGACCGCTAGAATGGTTGTGCTTCAGCAGTGACTCACTCCAATAGTTGCTCAATAAACGCGGTGCGATCGTATCGCCTAGTTTACGGGTACGCATATACTGGCAAGATCATCTCGAGATCAGAGGGGTTGACGTAAAATACCTTTTTTGTGTACCAAATATATTGTAAAATGGTTACACGAGGTACAAGCCTAAAACATAGTATTAAACTCTGGATTTGCTGGTGTGCCATTTTGCGTCTGAATCAACGTTCATGGCACACATTGTAATAAGCCAAAAAAAAGAAAACCGAAGTATAAACAAGTTTCTTTGTCCTCAACAGACATAGTGGCCTCAGACAAGAAATATACATACATGCATCGACTACTAAATAACTCACAGGCATGACACGGTTTTCGGTTGTCCAGAACGGTGGTAAGCTCTTAAGCGTCCATTACTTACTCCCAAAGTCCCGCCTTTGCCTCGCCATCTCGTGTACTCTTTCTTTTTTCGCCTGTCTGGCGTTATCTGCCTCTCGAGCGGTCTAGTATGTGCAAACACGCGCGAGCTACCACACTGTACGGAGTACACGTATACACTTGCAAGTCAAGGAAGTGCAAACAAGTCAAGGCGCGAGGGCAGGGCAAAGAGGCGTTTCTCGGAATCTCGGGGAAATTACTGCTCGATCAAAACTCCCCGGCGAAGGATCATTTTTCCCTCGAGCAGCACCGCACTTAACGGCTTACGGTGCGCTTTTGTGAAATAAAGGTCGTTCGATATGATGCTTTACGCAAGCGCGCGCAAGAGGAGAGAGAATTCCTGACCTGGATCCCCCCCCTTTTTTTTTTTTTTTTTTTTTGCTTTACTTTTCTTTTGTGCACTGTACGGTAATCCGCGGATAACTGCACTCTCTTCCCTTGATAAGCGTGTGCGCATTAATCGATACGATATTACGAGACGAGTAACAAAATTCTGCGAACTCGGTCATCTTTTTTTTTTTTCGACCACTATGACTGAAAATACCGAAAAACACGCACTAGGTGTTTTATCGTTTTGAACTGACAGCTCGCGGCAAGGGGCTCAAGTTACGCAGCGGAATTCGGGACAAGGCATTCAAATCACCGCTCCGGTGCGATACTTACGTCCATTTACCGCAACAATGACACATAAATTAAGCCCATGTATATATACATTTTTGCCCGACTGCTTTCACTTGGATGTATTGCAAGTCCGCATTCCCCTACGCGTAACAGCTTATGATTTACAAAAGTAGCGAAACTGCGTACGAATACCCACTTACACGTTTTACAACTATCTTTCAACTACTAACAATTGATTCTGGTTGTTGAATGCGTCGAATCAATCGTTAATGTAGAATACGATTTTCAAAGGTATCTATGGAGTATACTAACGAGTCCACGGATCCTCCCAACGATCAGGAGCAAAAATGTGTACCAACGCAGGCGGCCTCGATAAAAATTTTCAATGGTTAAAAATGCGATGGTTGTTTGTAGTTCCGAGATGATGGCGTTTGATTGCGCCTGTTGTTCTCTGAGGCTCGTAATAGTAGCCTGAAGCTCCGCTACTAAGGTGACGAAGTGCTTACGTTGGGAGTCGGATGCAGAGGAGTCGATGGAGGAGCGTAACGAGTTGCACTCGTCCATGTGAGCATCAGGATCGTCAGTTATGGATTCCATGGTGCGGCGGTGGACCTGCTCATGCTTGAGCTCGACTGTAGGACCTGGCTGGTCCTTGAGTTTTCTAGCCTTTGGTCCGTTTGGAGAGGGGGCCATCCGTAGTGGTTGACGAGCCCGGATGAGGCTCGGTGGCAGGAGGACGACTATGCAGCTTCGGCGTTCTCTTCAAGAGGTCCGAACCAATAGGGTGAAGAGCCAGGGCCCTGATAAGGGCCGTTTAAGTGTTCTTCTTATAAAGCGATGACCACTGCAGCGAAGTGACCTGGTCGACTGGTGACAGAGGAATGTGTTTGATTGCGATGCACGCGTATGTGCACGGAAATGTATGTAAAGCGGACGCGAAGCGCAGCTTGCTTGTCACCGCCGCGATCAAGTTTGTGCGGCAAAAAAAAGGGGCAGGGGGAAGGAAGAAGGGGAATAGATCAGCGATCCCGTGCACGTGGCCTTGAAAGCTTTATCAGTGGTACTCGTACTGTTGTGTTTGGGGATGTACGCGTTTCGAGTTAATCTTTGGGAGGGATCGGTATGAGCGTACACACTATCGAGCAAAGAGAACTGCTCCACATTGTAATCTAAACTTTCGAAAACTACGAGAAAGGAAGACAAGTACCGGATAATTCAAAGCGCATTGCACCCGAGAGTCACGAGCTTGATCGTTATTCGTGCCAAATCGTAAATATTTGTGAATTTGTATATGTACGCCAAGTGGGTTTCAGACTACTTTTTGCGGCGAGCGTACTTGTATATGCTCACGTGTACGCTCATGTGTATAAACTAGAGCCGGAAGTCGCGTGCAGGGCAATGATATGCAGGCCGGAATACAATCCGTTAGAATTATAAGTGACAATCGGTGGAGCTGCACGCGTGTTGCGTCTGTGTACCCATACCATTCCTCTATGTACGTGTACCTATTTTTATAACTGCACGATAGTACTGGCTGCTTTGTACACACGGGTGTTGAATATAATTCAAGGTTGAAAAATGCTCGAAAACGGTAGCGCTTACCAAGACAGTGGTGAAAATTTTTTTATCTTTTTAGTATACATTACCTCAGGTAGTTTGTTGATCGTATCAAAGCTGCTTTATAGAAAACTAGAGTGTATTTTGTGAATGGTGTTTATACTGTTGTTTTTGCCGTTCCACCTGGAATTCGGCCAGTCATTGCTCATTCAGCTGATCTTCTTTCTCTGATTTCTTTATATTACAAATGAAAACAATCGAAAAGCAGGTGCCAATTGACGACTGCATCACTAAAACAAAGAAGCCAATAGTACAAATGTCCCATAAGTTTTTATCATCCATTGGACAATAAAGCTTTTGAGATCAAGAGCACTTTTGTGTTCTCACCTTCCTTGGCTTACGTGTTCAGTTCATCTTTGATAAAAGACATTTATTACCAGTCTTTTGTAACTCGATCTATCAATTATTCGAAATTGAAATTAACAATTATTCACTTATAACTTGCTTCATCATATCCACCTTTCCAGATTTTTACATAAAACCACATGTTAGACCAGTTATACTTTTTTTCTATCATTGTCAGACTAGAGCATCCCAGGGTCACTTACTCAAAGTAGGTATATTAGAAAGACATTGATGCCATCTTCGACTTTTAAATTTACTGCTAACTAGAGTAGGAACTGATTGCCCTTTAAATATATATAATAAGTACGCTTGGAGATATACCAAAAATAATTTGGCGAATGCAAACACACAAGTACACTGAGAGAAACTGTTAAAAGCTATTCCCCGCATTAAAATATTTATGAAAGTTAGATGTGCCACAGCTTGTCAATATACCGTTGACCTTTTTCAATCAACACACGTGCCTTGAATGTACAAAACACCAAGTACAACGCGCGTTGAGCCCGACCTCTTGAGCTGTAAATTTATTTAAAAATGCGTTTCTCATGACCACTAAAAGCAGCCTACCAATAATACCCGAGCGTTTATTATTTCACTTAGCGGCTCATTAGCATCTGCATATGGTATGCTCAGTACAGCTTTTGTGTTCCAGCCGTTGGTGGACCAAAGTGGCGCGCAGACCATAAGCGGCTTATGAGAAGAGAAAATGAGGGCGTATCTTCGTCGTGGTGCCATTTAACAGACTGAGTGGAACAATGCATACCGAGTGGCAAAAGGTGAGTACCCAAGCTCCAAAGTACTATTTCTATTCGTCCCCTATATATAATTTAAAGATGAATATCATGTCGACGAAGTCATTAACTCGTTAAAGGACAAACCTTTTTTTTTGTTTTCCGAGACACACTTAAATTAAGTTTCATTTAATCTTTTGAGTAAACATATAATTGTTAGCATGAAATTTCGATACGGAAGCTACAAGTAAAGAAAATAAATTAAATATACTTTAAGCAATGGAAGAAAAAAAATTTTAAAAAAACAATCAAAAGTTCTGAAATAAAAGAACGATGAATAAACATAATGGGCACTTGTCATCCACAAAAGTCGATTCCGGCAACAACCGACCACTTTATAAACACAGTACGGATGTGTACACTTTACGAAAAAAAAAAAAAAAAAAAAAATAGCACTAAGAAAGAACGTGACTGTAGAAAGAAAAAAAAAGGAAAAAAAAGGGAAACAACAAAAGGAGTTGCACGCGCTCGTGGGAATGAAAGTTTCGCTAAAAATCCGTTTCACTCGCAGCAACGGCAGCAGCAGTCGACGACTGCTTCGGCATTCCTCGCGCTATTATCGACGTTATTATAAGGAGTGGGGGAGGTGGGCCGTCATATCGTTACGTCGAGAAGTTATTTACTACTTTCACCGGCAACTCTGCGGCGAGAGGAGACGCCGATGCCCACAGGACCTGTCCACGCGACAACCTGCATCTGCCGCGTCAGTTACGCGCGTCATTGGCCGATAACGGCACCCTCCCTCGTGAGTGGGTATCATCATCTCATGTGTGCAAACACGTGCACATGCAATGGCAATCCTATACGTTGTACTGCACGCAGTTATGAAATTTCTATTCCTCTTTGCCATCTTTCGTACTTTGCCCCAAGGAGGGAACGACTTTACTGCGGTTGTACAAGGTGGGAATGAACGTAAAAGTGGGTACGATGGGATTTTTCGAATAGCGACCGAGGTCAGGCTGTTTGCTCGTTGAGTAGTTGACGCGCGCGTCGATGCCAAGTATAAGGATCTCACAATAGGTGGGTACACTTGGTCGGGGAATTTTAATTGATTGTCGTGCGTATACGCGCACTTTGATGAGTTAATTAAATGTGTTTGGTTTGATGTATTCTTCGAAAGTTTTTGGGAAACTAATTGAGATGCGAATCGGGAGGTTTCCGTTACATGTACCTCAGGATGAATATATTTCATTGCGGTTAACTGTTTCTCTGCGTTCTCGACCTATCCAAAATACTACGCTCATTTGGGTGTAGGCTACGTTGGACGCACTACTGAATTTCATCGAAATATCGTTTTCTTTTCCAAAGTTTTGGAAAATTTAGAATATCGAGTCTCTTCTCAATTTTTACCGTAATAAATTATGCAAAAAAAAACAAATGTAATAGATCATTGGGTCACAATGTTAAAATTCACTCGTGCGCCTTGATGATACGTACACGCTACCACACGTCATTAAATTTAACACGTACTTATCAAAAATCAACTGCACGCGAATGAATTACGAATCTTGACGCAATACTACCAACATTGTACCAATCGAAAGACCCATGAATTCCTGCGGCGGCTGCATTCCTCGCGCTTTTACACAATCGATACGCAAACGAGAGGACGAGCAGTGATGGCATGTAAAATTCTTGCACGATAAAAAAAAAAAAATAAAAATGAATAAAAAAAAAAAAAAAAGAAGCACTATCATCGTCAAGTCGTCACGCGCATACTTTGCCAGACGGCGCGTCCACGCGAGGAATCCGGCGCGCACTTTCCAAACAAACAAACGCGCAGTCAGTGCCCCATACGCGAATTCCTCTTTCACTTCCAGCGCGTACCAGCGACGTCAGCAGTAACTGTCCGAGTGTACAGTACGGGGTACCCGTAAGCACTGGGTCAATCCACCGACAGTTTTCCCTCGCGGGTTTTGAGGTACAACGATGATTCCGCGTGGACGCATGTGTGCAGTAACTATATAGTCAGCTGGTGTAGCTGCTGCCATTGTCTCGAAAAAACATTTAATCGCGGGAGCCAAAGAATTTTGTTACCTTCGCAAAAACAGCTTTGCCTTTAATGGCCCTTCGTTTCGTTTGGCCACAAGTATTGTTAAAATTTCTTTGCAAGGATTACGGTGCAGGGATGCCGCGAGTTTTCAGTCCTGATGTACGGTATTTTCATGAAGACGTTCTTACGCAACTTTGCGAATTTCATTACATAAGATCGTCCAGTACTGTGTTGTTTCAAAAATAATCAATAAATCACCACACACTCGAGTTGAAAAACTTTCCTTCCCAACTTTACGATGTACGTGGTAAAAAATGATGAATAAAACAAAATTATATTTAATGTTAGCCAGTACTAATTTCTTGCATTTCAAAACTCGTACAATAATTTAATTATTATTCCAATGTGCAAAGACACATGCGAATTAAAAAAAAATGTGTTTAGCATGAAATATTTAAGTGCAGAGCGATTTAAATGATTAGGGGATACGCTGTTTATGAAATGACGAAAAACGTCGAGATGATTTCCAAACTTCGCGAGGAAAATTCCCCACGAAAGCGCATGAAAGACGTTACAAACTGGAGCCGCGTCGCGTATCAATTACTCTAATGGCCCCAAATGGCGGCGCGTACGTGTCATTATCCAGATATTTTCAGCGACGTGCTCGAGAAACTGTGACACCAAGCAAAGGATATAATACTCCGAGGAAGAGGAGGAGGATAATTTACGGAACTCCTACGCTTTAGGTATACGGTACACACACAGCTCCTCCGCTCCCCATCTTACGTCATCTCGCGCGCTCGACTCGACGTAATAATACACACGCGCTACACCATATGTCGCGAGTTGTGTTTACCCGTACAGTCGACTGCGCGCACGCAAGAAATGCGCAAAACAGCTCGTCCAATAAAATACTCTCGGACAAGGGACTCGAGGAAAACCAACGATTGTAAGGGAGATCATTTTTTTTATTATCGCCCACCGCAAGTTTCGCAATACGTTTTTTACGACACGTTGATCCTTCGTCTCGAGTAAAAAAAAAATACACTCTGGGAATTAATTTTGAGGAAACGCAGCCAACTGATAGTGACATCTGAGTCAACGAGGGTGATCAACGAATCGATGGCACAAGCGCCTCTCGCTATACGTTCCTCGGACGTACTCCTTTGACCGATGGAACCGAGCGACTAATAACCACACACTCACCGATTCAAGGTAGAGCGACGGTAGGCTGCGATTTTCCAAAAATAGCGTCCTCCCCCGGCACTTTTGCAAACACACGGAGCATCATGCATTTAACGTGTAATTCACATGAGGAGGAGGAGGAGGTAAGGCTGTCTCGGTTGGTTCCACCTCGAAGCGCTTGGATCCCAGAGGCGTCTCACTCGCGTCCTTTTCTCCGATGAAATCGAAAAAATCGGCAACGAAAGCACCAGCATCGGCTCGACAAAAACACCGAGGAAGCGAGACAGGGTCCACACGTCCGTGGTATCCGCAGTTGCGGGCGTATTGCGCAAAAAAAGGAAGGGAACGGCCGCGCAATTAGTCCGCCGAGCGCTAATTATGAAACGAAACCAGCCGCTCGCGGTTCTGCTCGGCGTGCGTTTACGCCACTGACCATGTAGCATCCATTACGGGGCAGGAGCGCGAAAAAGCGAGGAACGAGAGGCAGCGATGCACCCACCCGCACTAGTAGTTTAGCAGTAGCGCGCCAAGCATCCTGCCGTAAGGATACTCCTGCGGTGAATCGTAAACCACGCGCAATTGGTTTCGCGTTCGACGCTCCTTTCGTTGCCTTGTGCAAGTTTAGGGCTCGTAAACTCGTAAAGACACAAAAGGCGCGTTTATTACCAGGGAGAACGGGGGGGACTTTGGGCTCGACATCTACTTTCCTTCGAGTGTGCTCGGTCGGAGGAACGGCGATAACAAGTGTCCGGATGCCTTGCTAATAATAGCTGGTTAGCTGCAGGAGAAATTTAGCCGAGGAAGCGGGAGATATTCCCCCTGTTTTTTTTTTGGGTTTTTTGTGTTCAAAAGAAGCCCTACGCGAGCCGATCGCTCGTTAGTTTCAGCCACGAGTCGCAAAAAAGCGCGTCTGCGGTTTTGAAAGTACCCTCTGCTGGAGGAGAGTGCCATTAGCATGGAGTCAGTGAACGTCGGATCTGATTGAGCAGACAAGGATCGTCGAGCTCTTTCCCTCTGTTTTTATTTTTTGTTCCATCCAATGTTGATCTGATTCCATTGTGTAGTACGAAAAAAAATGGAAAAATGCATCAGTGAAACTACCTAGAAGTTACTCAATGCTTTTGTTCTTTGTGCGCGTGGAACGCGTCGATCGGTGCACGTATACAAGTCCGTCAGAGGGAAAATCGGATTTAAATACCGAGAAACCTCGCAGACAGGAATCGAGATCAGAACGCTGTTAATTCGTTTCGAGGTCTAATCGAGTCATGGACATGATGATTGGAGCACGAGTTTTTCAGACCATGAAGAAGTAAGATCGCCGGAGCTGGAGATAAGGAGCACACACGATGCGCGGGAGGAATCGGTAAACTGTGCGTGTGGCTACAAGTGGAGTACAGCCATTAACAATAAAAACTTTCACTGCCGACTTTGTTCCGATGACTGGACACGTGCTCGAAAAACCAGTGCTCATCGCCAACGTATCAATATGAGCTCCACGCAGTTGTAAAGCGATGATCTTACACCGGTCGCGGCATCGATTTTCTGTACCGTTCGTTGACCCGACGGTTGCAGTGAAAAGGAAGTAACCGCATGGAGTTTATCACAATGGGGAGTTATTGAGCGAGAAAAACAAGTTACCCGCGACGAGGAGCCTCGCCCCCTTTCACCGCTCGGACTGAGGCGACCTTTCGCGAGACATCACCTCCTCAAGCGAATCGCCCACGTGGAAAAGGCGATCGTCGCCACAGGTTTTGCCTCTCCTGCGTCAGTCACCGGTCTAATCGTATGCGAAGCGCGTGCAGCTCGCGCGAACCGTTAACCAAATTCCGCGGGTGACAGTGATTTCGGCGAGCGACCCAGTGGTCTCGATTGCCAGCCGACCGCCACTCCTTTGGACGACTTTTGGCCCACGTGCTCGGAATGGCAACAAAGTGGATGTCCCTTGGCTCCGGAGATCGACGCTGGACGTATGGACAAATGGTGCTTTCGGTTTGTTTTGGTGGATGCTATTAAGGGATTTCCAAAGCTGTGAGAAAAACTAAAGTTCCTTGTTTCGAATCGTAATAATGCATGGGCGAGCGTGGGCTGGAGAAAACACAGGTACGCCTATACACCACCCGTGCAGTGAGTTACAACAGAGACCAACGTGATTGTGCAACAACGATCCCGGGATTATCGTGTGTGCGTTTATCACCTCAGAGGCGCTGTGACGATGGCGTCGGAGCTTGAATGAAAGGGAAATAAAACAAAGAGCCCGTTTTCATTGGAAAATATCAACTTATGGCGACCGTTTGAGAGACAATGCGATTTCGCATCCAAGAGAGACGCGTACTCCGTTTGCACTCTGGACTACTTACGTAATTCCTTTTCTAAAATTAACCGCTGCAGTCGCGTTGCGAAATAATTTATCAGCGTTGCGTGTTCGAAACTCTCGAAAGTAACCGATCGGCTTGGAATTCTATGGAAAAAAAATCGTCTACGGCAAAAAATCCGTCCGTCATCAAGGTCGATAAAAAAAAAAACAGACGATTCACCAGTATGAGAAGCATCAGCAAACCCGATGGCCACTCGATCGCAAGGTAAACGGGCAATAGTACCGCGATGAGACCAGCCGGAGACACCCGGGGTGCGAGAAGAGCGACGGCAGCGAAGCCGGAAGGAGCTGCCATCGGCAGACCAGCCCAACCCGACTCGCCACTGTCCACGGCCAGCTTGTACGGAACTGCCCGAAAGAGCGGGCCCAAGAAACCGGAGCAGCCCAAGAGGAGCGGAATCAAGTCCGAGAGCTTCCACAGCCTGCCAAGGGAGCCGTTCGCCCTGGTCTCCCGCAAGGACATCATACGCCGAACCTGCTCCAAGGTGGAGGACCACAACGACCCCCTGACGAGGCTCACGCAATCCTTGAGGAAGCGATGGAGGCGTTCCTCGCTCATGCTCACGAAGAAGCGCGCACCCACCCCCCCTGGGGAGGACCCACCGCCCAGGCCGAGGACCCTACCATCCGTGTGTCGGAGGTCGAGCGGCAAGGACCGGGACGCGCCGACCATGATGTTCGCGCCACTGACTCGCATCTCCAGGCAGGAAATCATCCGGCGGACGTCGAGCACCGCGACGGACGAGCCACAAGGGCGCAGGCAGAGTTGCACGACCGAGTCCAGGCACGCTGGGTGCTTCGTGAAGAACGCCCCGCCCACTCGAGCCTCCGACCGGTGGAGGAACCCCGCGGACGGCAGGTCCATGCAGGTCCCGAGACCCTCTACCTTGCCAAAGATCGCGAGCAGCACCGGCAAGGACGTCACCAGCAGACAGGACGTGCCACGGGTGTACGGTAGGATACGAAGGCGCAAGATATCGGTGCCCAGCGTGGTGGGCTCGTCGTCGCCGGTGCCGCACGCCTTACGGAACGGGGACTCGAGCTCCATAGGCGAGGCGACCCTCAGTCGCGTCCGGAAGACGTACCGCAGTATCCGCGATCCAGCGAGCGATCCGCTCAACTACGGGATGCTGGACTGCAGGGGCTCCATGCCGAACCTGCCGCAGAGGACCATGTCCCGGCGCCGGATCATCGACAACGCGGAGGCGGTCAAGTCGGTGGGTCGGGTGAGGAGGAGGCAGAACGACGACGAGGCAGACAGTAGATACGGCTCGGTCAGGGGGTCGAGTAGCACGGCTCGCTCGAAGAACGGTCACTGGTACGAGTCGGCGTACGAGGTGCGCGGACCAGCGGGGGTCGAGGAGGGCGACCCGAGCATGGTAACGGGGTCGTCCAAGAGCCTGCCCTCGTACGTGAAGAAGGGGAGGAGGGCCTCGTACATTCCGCTGAGGATCGACAGGCCCCGACACGACTTTGCTACCAAGAGCCTTAACAGATCAATCCAGAGCCCCAACGGGGTGAGGGAGGGTGGGGTGGAAGTTGATGCTCGGGTGGCGACAAAGATGCCACCCTACTCGGTGTTTGGCCTGTGCACTGGGAGGCGCAAGGTGCAGCAGCCGGTGGTAGGGGACGACGACTCGACGAATCTGTACAGGGCTAGGAACCCGAGATCGGTGCGACTCCTCTTTTTCTTCCTATACTGTTTGATACCCATGTGTGCTTACGGATTGTTTCAATAGTATCTTACAATGCATGAAATACAATTTTTTTATTATTTTTTTTTTACCATTGATTTTTTTATCAAGTTGTATGCCCAAACAATTAAGATCCATACATGGGATGAAACATCTTTTATTCAGGTGGATCTTCATTTGTTTATGTGAATATATAACTCGATTGATAAATATTTATATAGGCAAGAGAAGATAATTACGCTGGAGCAAAAATAGTTTGGCGAGTATTAAAGAGATACAGGAAACAACTCGAGTTGTATAATCCCAATCTAAATAAATAATCAAGACATACAATTAATACGTGGCTTCTGATAAATAAGTTTAATTTAAATCGTTAATGACTAATAAAAAAAAATAAAAAAAACAAGACAATTAAAACACTTCTAGCCTGACATTTAGAGTTTTAATGGAATGTTAGAGCTCGACGTGAAGAATAATGGTTGAAAAACTCTTTGTAATGCGTACGGGTATTGTATATGACACTAGTTATATGAGAAACGAGCTTATTAAAACGGGCCTTAAAAGTACATCGCGCGCCGCACACGTGCGATCTAATAACGCAGATACGGTTAATCACTGAATTCGTTGGAGGTATTCGCACTTTTCCAATGAGTTTCACCTTCTTAACATCGCCCCGGTCGAGCTGTTCTCGATTATTAACCGTATCTCCCTACTCACCACGCAATCTAACACACATTTTACGTAACGAAAAATCGCATACGTAATTAATCGAATTCCCAATTACAGAGTACTTCCGAGTTTTTCGCGGTAAAAGTTTGCTCGTTAGAGCATGATTTCTATTATCTCCCGTGCATTTCAGGGCGAGCTTGTGTGGTTCGACCCAGGAGTCGGCCATGTTCTTCCCGGAGAGGTTTTGGAGTACCACAGGGCCGCCAACGTCCTGTCGGTCCAAGCCGTCATCGCAGGGAAGGTGAGTTGCATCTCGTATAAAAGTTGTACTAAGAGAATACATGGCAAAAAAATAGCCAAGTTGTGGATGAACCATTGCGAGCAGCAATAAAGACGCTAATTCGCTGAGAAAATGAAGCAGTACGTGTATTCAGACTCACGAGAATTTCATCTCGTAGATCTAAGTCTCACGCTTATAAAGTTCAGGTGCAATAGCAAATACACGTATATTAGGCGCACACGCATAGACATCCTCGGGTTGAATTCTTTTTGTAATTTTGCCTCCGTGTCGCAGTACAAACTCGGACTATTTATCACCATGGCATGTATGTTAATAAGCATCTAAATCATGCGGGGACATTCAATATAGCTTTTGGTGTATACCACGCGAAATTTCATCGGGCAACAAATTTGGCTAGTGTTGTTATACGCGCGATGTATACACGGGGAAAGTTTGTGTTGCGGATAAAAGGTTGAATAATTCAGATAATTCGCGTGTTCGCGACGCTTCCGTGAAAGTGCCGCGGTGTATTTTATGCTTACAAGAGTTACGCGTCCCGATGAACGACACGGATTTTTTAGTTCTTTCGATTTCTAGAAATTCTCGGGAGATTCGAGTTCGCGTGTGCGGTCGTTGACACACTTAAATTTCAACGCGAGTATCGGGCCATGTGTCACACTTGATTGTAAATTAGAGCGTCTATTTTTACATCCACCTCTACGTAGGGGATTCCCGTCGTAAAATCGCAAACTACATTTTTGGAAGACTTTGAAACAGTCATGGCAATGCAGTCACAATTTGAGATACTCATTTACCGCAAAATAGGATTTTAACAATGTGTTTACGGAATCAAACACGCGTTTACAAGTATTAGTGTCCTTTAAAACGATAACTCACCTGAAATTTGGTAAAGAGACACGTGTATGACTTTTACAGCCCCAGGTGTTTACGCTTACAAATCTTAGTGGAGTTAAACCCAGACAAGACTTGGGCCAAAATGGCGTGGAAGACATGATCCAGCTTAGGTAAAGGCTTCATTTGACTCTTTTTGAAAAGCCTCACTTGTAATAATAAACCAACAATGTAACGCACTTGTTTCTACTTACAGTGACTTAAACGAGGCTTCCCTTCTTTGGAATCTCAAAATTCGCTACGACAAAGAACTCATTTACGTGAGTATCGTGAAATAATTGCATTTATTTCCATCAGCTTCCCCTCACGCACATTTTTTGTTTGCCATTTACAGACTTACACCGGAAGTATCCTAGTCGCCGTCAATCCATACAAGATGTTTGACATTTACGGCATAGACCAAGTCAAGCTTTACGAGGGGAGAATTCTCGGCACTTTACCACCGTAAGTGAAATCTCCCCGTGAAAACGGAATGGAGTTGAAATATTGTTTTTATACCGACGGCGAAAGAAATGGTCCTCTCTGTTTCGACAATTAAAGCTTTTTTTGCGTGCATTATTAAAATCACAATTCGAGAAATGAAAAAATCTATGAAAGGCAAGATAGATTGAGTTTGCAGAGGATATAGTTACATCCAACAATTTTCTGCTTCACGATTGTGCATTTTGAAATTTATTGTATAATTTTTGCACGAAGCATACATCCTGTGATTCTCGTGCAAACAAGTGAAAGCGTGAAAAGTAATGCACAGTCTCGAAGTATAACGTTGCGATTCATAGGCTACGCGAAATTTTATCGCGAATCAAACATAAAAATGTTTCGTAAGAATCGCACCACAACCTTACACGAGTCTCAAAGAGTTGAATGAACGAAAAATAATCCTTTGAGTCACCCAAAAATCAACATACAATCAGTTAATTTTTTTTAAACACGAGGTTCACTGTCCAAAACGGCAGCACAATGGATAATACATATATACCGTTTGTCATTCCTACAGGCACTTGTTCGCGGTGGGTTCGTCGGCGTACAGCCAAGTCAGTGCAATAAACAACTCGAGCGCCAATCAGGTGGTGGTGATTTCCGGGGAGTCCGGATCCGGCAAAACCGAGTCGACGAAGTTGGTGATGCAGTACCTGGCCGCGGTCAATCGAGCACCCAGCAATCTCGTCACCGAGCAGATTCTCGAGGCTGCACCTCTCCTCGAGAGCTTTGGCAATGCCAAGACACCGAAAAACGACAACAGCAGCCGGTTCGGGAAGTACCTCGAAGTTTTCTTCAGAGAGTGAGTTGACGTTAACTGTAGTGAGTCATTTTTTTTTTTAACCTAGGTGAAATAATTTTAAAAATTCCGTCACAGTGGTGTAATCGTTGGAGGAAGAGTAACGCAGTATCTCCTAGAGAAGAGCAGGATCGTGACTCAGGCCACGGACGAGCGGAATTACCACGTTTTTTACGAACTCCTGTCGGGACTCGACCAGCAGCTTCGAGACAAATATGGACTTCTCGCGCCGGATAAATATTTCTACTTGAATCAGGTAAAAATCGCAGAAGATTAAACAAAGAACAAGCGGTCAACAGATCGGTCGAATGATTTCAGGGTGGCAGTTGCGACATAGACGGTAAAAACGACACGCAAGACTTTAAAGCACTGCTGTCAGCCATGCAGGTCTTGGGCTTCACTTCCGAGGAACAGGACACAATATTCAAGATACTAAGCAGTGTACTGCATCTTGGAAACGTGTACTTTACTCGCAAGCAGATGAGGCATGGACAAGAGGGCGTGGAAATTGGCTCCGACGCCGAGATTCGATGGGCAGCCCATCTACTGCAAATCAGCTCGGACGGAATTATCAGGGCCCTGACGACCAAGACCACGGTGAGTGCTCGTTGCTAATCGTTACAACGTTGAGGGTACAATTTATAGATGGGACGGTAAATGTATGCTTACTGGGCATCAGAGAGACACGTTGGGCGTTTATCGATTAGAAATTTAATAGTTTATGATAAAAAAATCAATTCCTTTCATCAACTTAGTTGCAAACGACTTGTAATTGGCAGAGTACACAGTGTGTGTGTCCAAGCAAAGTTTTTCAAACTATTGGAGCCTTAAAAAGACCCATTATCTCTTACGAATTCCTGACGGGCTAACGCATTGTCCTTAATATGTCAAACACGTGCGTACTTTTCGATATTAGGAAGCAAGAAACGAGCGGGTACTGACAGCTCTAAACATCGATCAAGCCCTGGACGCTCGAGATGCGTTCGCCAAAGCTTTGTACAGTTCGCTGTTTTCGTGGCTCGTGGCACGGGTCAATCACATAGTCTACAAGGGCACCAAGCAAACTGCGGCCATATCCATCCTGGACATCTTTGGATTCGAGAACTTTAAGGAGAACAGCTTCGAACAGCTGTGCATAAATTACGCCAACGAGAACCTACAGTTCTATTTCAACAAGCACATATTCAAGCTCGAGCAACAAGAATACGCCAAGGAGAAGATCGACTGGACGACCATTAATTACACAGTGAGTAATTCTACTGCTATAATTCTCAAAGTTGATGTGTGTTATTAAATGCTTTGATTTCTTCAACAGGATAATCTACCTATAATTCACCTGATAGCTAAAAAGCCAGTTGGTATTTTGCATCTGCTGGATGACGAAAGTAATTTCCCCAAAGCATCGGATCTGTCCTTCCTTGAAAAATGCCATTACAACCATGCGTTGAGTGAACTGTACTCGAGACCACGAATGAACTCAGCTGAGTTTGCCATCAGGCACTACGCCGGGCAAGTTTGGTACAACGTGGATGGCTTTCTGGACAAGAATCGAGATACCTTGAGACCCGATGTTGTTGAACTTTTGATCAGCAGTAAGATAAATGTAAGTTTATCAGAAAAAAAAGTTTGGTTCAATTTACTTTCCCAAGCATTCATTTGCAAGTGATTAATTTATTTGCGTAGATGGTGAGCAAAATGTTCCAACACGTGAGAAACGCCCACGAAGCCAACAAGACCGTAAACAAGCCAAACGGTCGATTTGTGACAATGAAACCGAGGACGCCCACAGTTTCCGCGCGATTTCACGATAGTTTGCAACAACTTTTGGAATCCATGTCTCTGTATGTTATCCTTTTAATGAGACGCTGATCGATCAATTCAACGTAGGAAAGAATTATTAAAGCAATCATTGTTCATAGGTGCAATCCTTGGTTCGTCCGTTGCATAAAGCCCAACAACGAAAAGGCTCCAATGAAATACGACATGCCCTGTGTTTTGGAGCAACTGCGCTACACTGGCATGCTGGAAACGATTCGCATCCGTAAAACGGGCTACCCAGTTCGCCTGCCTTTCGCACACTTTGTCGATCGCTATCGTTACCTGGTGCCAACGAACCTGCCACGAGGCGCTCCCAACAAGGAGCTGTGTCGGATTATTCTTGAGAAGGCCGCACCCAAGGATGCCCAGACGCAGTACCAGCTTGGATTGACCAGGGTCTTTTTGAGAGAATCCCTGGAACGCACTCTAGAGTACAATAGAGCTTTGATCCTGGAGCGAGCGGCTGTTACAGTACAAAGGTGAGTTTCATCGATTATTGCCAAAATAACAACGCAATTTATTTCCATCGAGTCTCATCGATTTTTCGTGATCAGATACACGAGAGGCTTCATCGCACGTCGTCGTTTCTTGAACATCTCGCGTAGCACTGTACTGCTCCAGGCCGTCTACCGAGGCTACCGCGAGCGCAAAAAGTTCCGCGGCTTGAAACGCGGTGCTCTCATGGCTCAGAAGCTTTATCGAGGGAAAAAACAGCGCGAAAAGTTCACAATTCTCAAGGAAGAGATGGCCAAACGAGCTGAAATCGAACGGGCGAGCAGAGAGCGGGCCAAGGCGAAACAGCAACGCGAGGAGCAAGAGCGGGCCTCCAGAGCCGTGGCTGGGGTCAATCATTTGGAGATACCAGCTGAGCTTGCCTTCATCTACAGCAAATTGGACGGTGAGTTGACAAATTCTTACAAAACTTTCAAGGTGTTTAAGTAAATCTTTGTCCTTTAGATTGGCAACCAACGCACACCGAGAGGAATCTGATAAAGGTGGTCGGCAGTGTTGTACCACTCACTCAAGTATACGTGTTGCCATCGGACATCGACCAGTACCAGTTCTCCAAGTTCACAAATATTTACTTCAAGAGTCATATATTTGGTATGAAACGCGAGCCGATAAAAACACCCTTTTTGGCGAAAGCTCGCGATCAGGACTACACGGATTCTCTGATGATCTTCAAGCTGATACTACGTTTCATGAACGAAAACAATCTCAGCGGGAAGAGGGAACAAGCCCTTGGCGACTACATCGTCAACAAGGGTATCGTCAATGAAAAGTTGCGCGACGAGATACTCTGTCAACTGGCCAACCAAACGTGGAAGAACGAAAATGACGCTAACAAGGAAAGGGGTTGGCTTCTCTTGTCGAATTGTCTGTCCGCTTTTCACCCGAGCCGTACTCTATACAAGTACTTCTTGAAATACGTGTCCGATCACGCTTATGATGGCTACAAGGCGTATTGTCAGCGCAAGCTTTTGCAGGGCGAGAGAGTCCTATTGAAGACGATAACCAACAACCAGACGACGGTCCAACAAGTGCCAAGAACATATCCACCTTCGGTCCTCGAGTGGCGAGCTAACAAGAACAGAGTGAATATGGCTCTTAGTGTCGGCTTTTACGACGGTAAATTCAACCACTTTTCATCATTTTTTCTTTTTCCCTTTACATATTGAATGACTTCACGAAATGGTGCTTCATGATTAATAAATAAAAAAAAAAAAATAGGTGAAACAACCACTTGTGCAGTGGACTCGTGGACAACGTGCGAGGAATTGGCCAATCTCGCGATCCAGAACCACGGCGTGGAAAACGGTGGCTGGACGATAACGTTGTGGAACCAGTTGGAGGGCAGCGATGCAATCGTCACCGAAACCAACGGCTTCGACTACGTCCTCGACCTAGTGTCCGAGATGGAACTAGCCCCGGCTTTCCCCGCCGCTAAGCACATGTTCCTTGAGCAGCGCAACAATAGTTTTTCGCCCATCAAAAAGAGAGAGGTGAGTCAACTTACCCTAATAATTGTCTCGACAACGTACGCGTACAGCCAAACACACACGCTTAATGATCTTTCTCGTGGGCGCACTGCCGCGATCGCGGAAGCCGGAGTGCGGGGGAGGGGGAGCATCGTAGGAGATAATCTACGAGGCCCGAGATCGTAGGTAGAAAGAGAGAGGGAGGGGAAAAAATCGGCGCTGCTGTCCTCCTACTGCGTCGTCGTACGGTGAAATGGGAAAATGGTAAGAGAAAGATAATACGAGCGTGGGAATCGCAGTAGCAGCGACTAGTGGCTGAGGAAAAGAAAGAAAGAGAGAAAACACATTGGCGAGTCTTTCGAGCGTCGCGAATGTGAGTCGGCGGATACGTATGGCGTTCCGTAGTAGGTGAGACGCACGCCACTCGCTCGATGCTACCAGTTTTTTTTTTTTTTTTTTTTTTTTTTTCATTTCTACTTCTGCTTTGCTTTTGACGCAGTGTACACCGTTTTATTAACAGCGAAAGGCTTTAATGTATGGTTTTGTATACGAAACGCATAATAAGATTCGGTATATTTAACGATAGGTGCTTTTATGGTGAGATTTGAGTTCAGTGAAATCTGATTTTAATGGAGTCCAAGAATCGCTCTGGAAATAAGTACAAGACACTGGATGGTATGTTTGTACTTGATTTTCCCAACTCTCTCTCTTAAGAGTCATGTTGAAAATTCTTTTATAAAATGTTATATTCTACTTAAATAATCGTTAAGCTGTCAAAACCCAGTCCTTGGTGTATCGAGATCGGTATAGCTGTCAACTGATTTGCAAAGATTTTGTAATGTTCGTTAGCTTTCATACCGATTTTTTACATAAATAGTTATAAAAAGACAAAAGAACTTGATGTAAAGCAAATAAAAACGCGTAGTATACGGTAAACGTTAAAAATGTACATCCAGGAGCACGAGACCCGTACGCTTACGCTCGAGATAGCAAATTAATTATCGGCCTCGCTGAAAGTCAAAGCGCGCTCTCTTTCCCTCTCTCTGTATGCTCTTTTTTTTCACACATGCAATACCACGACCGGTACCGTATAGGAGCACGAGTTCTCTCTCCCAACAATGAAAAGAAAGTACGTGCTCCTCTTTCAGCCGCGTGCATGTTCCACAACAATACACACGCAATGTAATAGAAAAATAGTACAACATTCCATTTATATGTACAATGTGTGTGCATTTGTCCGTGTCGCGCGCAACAGCAAGAGCAAGTGATACGCGAATTGGAGCAGGAGGTGCTGCTGCAGCATCATCACCACCATCACCATCACCATCACCACCACCAGCAGCAGGAGGTGCCGATCCTTAAGACTTTCCAGCCGTTGGAGAGGAACAAGCTAGCCGCGGTGCCGAAGCCCGTGGTCGTCGACAAGCCTCTGGAACCGGAAATACAATCGCCGAGGAGACCGGCGGTGCCGCCGCCCCAACCGCCACTCGCCAAAGTACCGGTATGACTGTATACACACACACACACACACACACACACACACACACACACACACAACCACACGCATTAGATTGTACGTGCGGGCACTTACAGCCGAGAGTACACTCTATGCCGTAGCGCTTGCGACGCAGTTCAGTGCGTGCGAGGCTCGCGCGCTTCTCGAACGACTAGTGTACACATTTAATGATAGCCGCGTTTTTCGTTGTCCCTGGCAATTCGGACGTACGGTATTTATTTGTTTGGCCGTAATTGACGTGTGATCCATTGTGTTTCCGCCACAACCCCATCATTAGTGCTCATAATTTACTTGATTCAAAGCTTGCGAGTTAGACACCTGGTGTGACTATTTTAGTAATACACGAGTTGCAGATATATTATTTTTTCAACCAGCTTGTCGCGTGAAATACAAACTGGGAAGACACGTGAATATTAATACATTCATTCAGTTCTTCTGTAGTGCTAAATCAAAGTGTCGGTATAATTTTACTTATCAACTCGCTTTTATTAAGCACACACGACAGAAAAAAAAAAATCCAAAACGAAAGTATGAGGCAAGCGTGGAAAACGCGACCGCTTGGTGTATGTAGAAAGGCAGTGGCTGCTGGACGGCAAGGATAACGCAGTGCGAAGTATGTAGGAGCGACGTATCTTGGCGTTTCTCTGACGAAAGGCTGCAGCAGCTTTAGCCGCGCTGGCGAAAATGCCGCCTCGTTGCACATCTGTGCGTACTATACGTTACGTACGGAGTGGCTGTTAGGTCATACTTATATCGATCGGATCTTCGCGTTGCGAGAGCACTTATGAAGCCGCGGTATTTCGGGTTCGACGAGGAAGTCTCGGCGAGAGGCGTTTGCTTTCCGTTCGTTGAGTCTTCTTTGGAAATTCCATAGAATTGTACAGATACCACCCACAATTAATTCAAGTTGCTCATGAGCTTTTACAAATGTTGAGATTGCTCAATACTCGTCGTGTAAGTGATTCAATTATAACTATGGAAACATTACATTTGTTCACGGTGTTCGTTTTGATGGCAATAGATGCGCAAACAGTCTCATGAAGCCGTCCTGGAATCTTCGGCCGAGATGGGCTTGTCCCGCAAATCGGCACTAAACGACCGCTACTTTGAAAAGGAAAAGCAGCGCAGTCGCAGTCTAGACAATCTGCTGCAGCCGGAAGTCATTTCTAATGATGTCATCGGTGGAGCCGGTTCCTCGGCTTCGAGCAAACTTGCCGATCTTGGACTATCCTCTTCCAAGCTAAATGAACGCTACCACAGTCTCGAGAGGATCGGCGAGGTGCCGATGATTGCATCGACGGTAGTTAGTTCCGAGTACATGGCCCGTTCGGAAGTTCAGGTAGTGCCGGAAAGGAAGTACAGTCGTATGACCAGAAGCTCCGAGCCAAATATCCTAGAAGAGGAAGATTTGACGATAGACTTCGAGTACCCAGACATACAATCGGTTAGTCAGACTGGCAGATCCGAGGATGACAAGAGCAGCTATATCAGGTCACAGACAAGATTCATCAAATCTCAGTATCCAGGTGAACAACCGATTTTAATTCATAAATTAGCTATGAAAACCGACTTTACAGTGCAATGTAAATTACCAGGCAAACGAGCTCATCCTGGAAGTCAATCTAGTAGGGCGTACATCGAGAAGAGCGAGTACGGAGTAAAATCTTCCGCAATGTCAGACACCAGCGAGGCTCCATCTTTGGCATCTCATGTACGCAGAGTTCGGGTGCCCAGTCAGGCTTCGGATGTAGATCAGTTCCTTGACGAGCTGTTTATGCCTGTGCTTGATGGAAATCTAGATGAACTGTCAGATGCCAGAAGTCTTGCAGCCAGTATCAAGGGTATGCGGAATTCAAATGATACACGGACTCAAAACATTGATGATTTTCTCGATTCGCTGATAGGAGGTAAGTGACAACAGCACGAGGATAATTTCGTATGGTTTACTATTGAGCTTAACACGTGTGTGTCGTTTGATTTTTCTAGATGATTCGTTAATCACAATAACAGCTAAGGAACTGTCCAAAAAGATAAAGGGCGGTGGCAACATGGATATACCCAACCAAAACGGTGGATTCAATTACAGTCCAATGATGTCATCGCCAATGATGATGCCGATTTTCGGACCAACTCAGCAAGTTCCAGCTCCTCAGAGTCCTACTATTAACATGGGTCCAGGATTCGTACCCGTGCCTATTTTCAATATGCAGGGGCCAAGTATTCCTCAGTTTCCGAATTCTCCACCCAGCCAAAATAACGACATGGCAGCTTACCAGCAGAATCTGCAGAGAGCATTCTTGCAGAGTGCTATGGCTCAAAACATACAAATCCAGCAACAACTTCTAGCTCAAAATCAAGCTCTGCAACAACTACTAGTGCAGAGTCCTAATGCAAATAACAGCAATAGCAACAACAACAATAGCACCGTAAGTATTGTGGTATGAGGAATTAAATTTAAAGATTGCTACGGAAAACGAATTTATTGAGTAATGACAGGCATCATTCCAGGAGGATGGGGATATGTGGGCACAAGATAAACGTACTTCGTCTCCTCAACAACCGAGCTCCATCATGAGCGCTCGCCAAGAGACAGTGACTGTCAAAGCTCAGGTACATCGTTCTCAAAGTCCACCTAAGAAAATTTCCGATCCATCTGCTCGTAAGTCGGATGACTTTGGTGTTCGAAAAATCAGCGTTGAACGAAAGGTCGTAAATGCAACTGAAGTCAAACGACCAGGTACTGGAAAGACAAACGCCCAGAATAATTTTACAAACGTTTTAAGCGAGTTGAAAAATCGTAAGAGCAGTTCTGAAGGTCCAGCTAGTATAAACAAAGGTGTCCCACCACCACCACCCATGCCTCCACCACTTGAGTCCCATGACCCATCAGAGTCTCGACCATTTATAGATCCATATGGAAGAGCTAAGACTGTTCGTATTGGAAAATGGAGGTAATTTACTTTTTGATTACTTTTTAGAGACAACGAATAATGTTCATAGTCAGATGAATGTGTTTACTAATGATACAATTATTTCAAGATGGCCACCTCCAAGTGACTCCAACGAAAACCAAGGCCAAGACAGCTTTATCGAATTCAAAATGCGACAACAGCATCAGATGCGAAAAATCACTCCTCAATATCAACCAGACTATCAACAAAATGACAATGAAACGATGATGGAAGGTGGTGTTGAATGGGAGGAGTTTGAGATTGAGAATATCATCAATAACGATGAGAGAACCGTTGTTATGCATGCAGCTGCCGCTGTTGTGCGTCAAGAGAATGGTTACAAAGAGGATAGCGACAAGAAAAAGAAGAAAAAGTCAGTATTCACTACTACGTCAAGTTTTAAGGAGATTGCAATGCTGTTATGTATGAGCAAACACAAATTTCAACAATTAGATGTATCAATACAAGTCTTTAAGCATTATAAGAACATTGCGATCTCCTTAAACAAGAAAAACAAAACTATATCGCTTTATTTGATTTTACAAAAACTTTGCAGATCTGGTTATGAAATTGGTGCACAAAGGCCATCACCTGGTAGCATTGGTAAACTCAAATTGAGTTCAGAAATGCGCCAAAGGCTCGAAAAGGTAACGGCTAACCACAGTGTCAGATCAACCAAGACAACAGAGAAACCAGCTTTGTTGCGTGATGATGGTAAAGTCAAGCGACTTGAGGATAACAGAAGACTCCTCTTGGAGCAGCAATTAGGTAATCTATAAATTTTCCATTAGCTTGTAATTATTAGTCGTGGTAGTTTCAACCATAAAAGTGATCATGTTTCATTTTTAAATTGCTTAGTACAAAATAATAATAAAGAAAATAGTAAAAAGTATAAAATAAATAGTAATATCAGATAAATGATATTTCAAACAAACTAAAATCATCTAGTTTCCATAAAAGACTTACAATAAAATAACTAAACAAATTACATGGTCTTTCAATTAAGGTAACATGAGTTCGGCTACAAGAAATAAAATCACGCGACACGTGTATACATTCCCTCGGCTTACATTATAGCGTAAAGTACCTATTGTGCGAGCAATATCGCCTCGAGGCTTGCATAGCTTGTACACATATGCTCAAAGAATTGTTTCCAATCAATTTCCTTTCACCATGAGCAACCTTCATCAGTATGCATGTACATTTTTCTTTTATTTCTATGTGTACGACACCCAGGCGGAAGGTGGGAAGATTATGCATCAACGGTCGATGACACGCAGAGCGTCACTTCGAAAGGTACCACCGACATGATGACACAGGCCCAAGTTGTGAAGACACAGATAGAGCGCATGGAAAGACCGGTGCCACCGCCTCCACCCATCACGCCTCCGCAACCCCCAAGCCCGCGCGGAGGAAGCGTCTTTACTAACAGGTAAGTGCTGTTGGCTGTAGTGACGTCGATTAGTTGGCAATTGTTCTTTACCGGAAAAGTACATCGCCACCAAGCCGCGACAATTTAACATCTCGCGTGCCGTCAACAAGATTTATGTAGTCCTTACGTACGGTTTATCATCCATGATTAATTGAAACGTAAATTTACGACGTTATGTTTTGTTGCTGTTGAGAAAAGGTAATATTGATCAAACTTGTAAATACGCAAATGAATGTTTACAGTCAATCTGGCCTAGCTCAGACTCGTTCGCCACCAGCACCTGTCGAGCCCAAGGGTCAGCGTGACATGTTCCGCACCTCACCTGATTCTGATTTGAGTTTCAACCAATATGGTAACAACTCGCGTGATATTACTGACCTTGGCTCAATCACCACTAGGGACTTTGACTCGCGCAGGGACGGATCCGATATATTTTCGGATGCCAAATACGCTAGAGAAGTTTTTGAAAACGCCAATGCAAAAAGAGACCCTTTCGGCATGACGAGAGATGTATCGCCCAAATCTAGGGATAGTTTCGGCATGCCCTCGTCAAGGGATATTGGAGTTGTACCGAATACGAGAGATCCGTTTGTAACGAGGCAAGGATTCAAAAAAATGGATGGGGATCCTGACCGAAGATCCAGCGTTGCTTCGACAATGGTAGATATAATCATATTTTTCGTAAGTAGATTCCTGTTGTCATGAAATTTCAACTTAATTTAACTCATCAGGGTACGCAGAGAACCGATAAGTTGGAGAGAATTGAGATCGAGGAGTGGCCAGAATTCCTCAAGCCTGTCATGCCACCGGTCGAAAAACCGGAAATCGAGAAAGCTCAGGAAATCATAGACACGAAGCTCTATCCACAGACCTCGAGCACTCATTTCACATACAATCGCGTCACTTGGACGTTGAGGGTGAAAAAAGAAGTGTTTACGCCTAACGAGAACTTGACAACGCCTCTGGCCTTACATCTCGTCTTCTGTCAGGTCGCCTACGATGTCTTGGCCACATCAAACATTAGAATCCTAAAGGAGGATCGACAAAATATGCTAAAAATGCTGGACAATTATGGAGTTACGTTGGACAATTTGCAGAGTACGCAACACAAAATAACAATCAAGAAGAACGTCGTTGACATGGCTAAGCAGTGGCCACTTTACTTTGCTAGGATATTTCCTGTTTCGGTTAGTATTGTAATATGGTTACCAATAACCCTATACTTCTTTGGATGTTTGTTCCAACATTTATTGAAAACTTTAGATCGGACCCCAGCAACCAGAAGTTCAACACATTGCCGTGTCCCATCACGGTCTTAGGCTCATCAAACAAAGCAACAGCGGCGAGCTTGTTATAATCGAAACTTTGCCTCTCGAGGAAATAGTATCGGTCAATTGCCAGAGAGCTGGAGTTTGCACTTTGCAGGTAGCATCGGGTGTCAGATTACCACTTCACACCAACCGGGCCACGCAGTTGGCTGATATGATCGGCAAATACATCCGCATGGTGAGTGATAGATTGATAGTTAATCTCAACTATGATTAATTACTGATGAATACATAGATAAACATTATGATACATGATCGTTTTGAAAATAATATGCGTTTAATCGTAAGAATGTGGTTTTGGTAAGTGAGTAATGCAATAATTAGATACGCCTCCATTAAAAGATAAACATCACTTATCCCCCACCCACGAATTAAAATAATTCGCAATGGTGATCCAATTGCGAAAGAGAGTAAAAGCAATCGCACATACGTGCAGCTGATTCAGCAGCCAATGGCCTCTTATTGATAAAAAAAAAAAAAAAAGTGTGTGTATTCACACGAGACTGTCTGGTATTTCAGCAGTGGTCATTTGATGCCCACTGTGTACACAAACGTGGAGTATTGGATAGACCAAAGGTATAACATACGGAGGCGACACTCCGAGATTAGCATGCTTCATGGGTGTGGTCACACAGGATCCTTAGGCTCGGCTCTCCCTCCTTCTTCTCTCCTCCCCCTTCTAAAAATACCGTGGAGGGTATATAGATACGCGCGAGACATTCCACGCCACCTGGTAAGAACGCAGTGTGTGCTGACTAGCCACGTCATCCTCTTCTGTACCGTATGAACATTTGATACTACCCAGCCCTTATCGATTTCGCATTATCTGCACACGCAGGAGATCAAAAAATTTGAACTCGCCGCTCGAATCTAGAATTTCAATACCTTGATTGTAACCACTTGCGATACAACTTTTGAATAATCGTTTCGTCTGATTAAGGTATGTGCCTGCGGGGTTATTTCAGCTGACTTCTGAATTTATGCTATCCTCTGGTAATTAAAATAGCGCAAGTGATACATCATTTTTCTACTAACAGACGTATGGACTGTGTACATGAGAAATAACTTTGCAACTCAGGCCCCAATGCCAAAGAATCGGCAACATGTTATGTATTACCACAAGTCATTTCGATTTCGAAAAAATTCGTGTCATTATGGGCACCTCTCTAAATTCACTCAAATACGCGGGGAATCCCGTGATTGCTTGATACCATCGCAATTAGAATGAGGATGCCAAGTCGTGACTTCATTTGTCTTCTCGCGTGTGTATGCTCGCACCGGCACCTCACGCGTCTCGCATCTTCCGCATAATTGAAAATCTCCGAGCCAAGTGCCCAAGCTTCATTTCAGGAATTTTCAGGACTGTTTCTCATTTATGACACGCGGCGATGAGCAGAAATACGGTGGTACACGGGGAATATTCTAAACAGGTTTTCCATAGCCGCGGGTGAGAGATGAGCAAAAAAAAAGTAGCCGGGGAGAGAGTTGCCGAGCGATTAGAGGCGGAATTTTACGCGCGGAGCGCTAGCCCTCCTCTTATCTATTATGGAGCTCTTAAAAATAGCAGCGAGCGAAAGAGAGTAATATATCCCGTGCAACGGAGAGGCTGCAAGGAAGCTCTGCAGCTCTCAAAGAACGAGGCAAGGGGGAGAAAGAGAGAGAACGAAGACAAAAAAGAGGATAGGATGTCAATTATAAGATTCCTGAGCAACGGAATTCGCAGAGGTAAGGCCAGTTCCGCCACTTCTCTCTGCAGCGCATCTTCCTTCGATTCGCGACCGTGGCTGATTTATAATCGGATTAGGAAGCTGAATAATTACGAGGCTAATGAACCGAATTGGGGGACGATGTCTGGCAACTGCGTTATGAATAAACTTGTCGCTGCGGAGTCAATCGCAATAACACGGGTACGCCTTGAAAACCAGCGCGCGCTCTAGCTTCCTATTTCGATAAAACGCGTAATTTATGCCCGTTAAGGGAAAATGATGGAGCAGCCTCTTCTGGAACTCAATATCCTTAATTATACGCAAAAACATCGTCAGACCAATTGCAAATAAGTAGTACAAGTCACTTGAAAATTATCCCTTTCCTAGGGGGATACATCGTGTGCCATCAATTTTGTCCAACGACTTTATTACCAGCAATGCATATTCATAATTTATGAAGTCACACCTTG
Source organism: Copidosoma floridanum (assembly GCF_036245765.1). NCBI lineage: Eukaryota > Metazoa > Arthropoda > Insecta > Hymenoptera > Encyrtidae > Copidosoma > Copidosoma floridanum. The sequence continues at coordinate 6,670,800 of NW_028321906.1, read as the reverse complement.
TTGATACTGTAATTTCCGCATAACACCAAACAAACAGACCGACATACTCGATAAATCCCTGCCCGCCGTTCGGTTTTAGTTCACACTACATCGGAATCCTGTAAAATAGTTATACAGAAAGCGTGGTAACACCTCGAGGAGGTCCAAGTAAGAGCAAAGCCCCAACTCCTGCATCCATCCACCAGTTCTGGCTGCGACTGCATGTATATCATACACCCGTAGGCCAGAAGAGGCGGACGATGGTATTACAGGACGAAGGCACACATGGGCACCGAGTGGAAAGAGAATTCACGCCGGGCGTTGCCTTACATCCCGGGTATTATGTGTATACCAGCGCAGAGTGGCGGGCTGCTCGTTACGTTACGCGCCGCTCTGCTCCCGTCACGCTGCCGCGGGTCCATCGGCCGGCGTCGATTGCACTCATGTTTGCGCGCGGCGCTCGCTCGGCTTCGGCACACTTAATACACCGTGATTAACCAGAGCTGCGTTTCATGCACCGCCTTTGTCGATGGGGCATGTATATGTACTTGGCCTGTTTTTCGGTGTGGAGAAAAATTACGATGATCATATGACCATATGGTCATTTGCATCAGAAAAAAAATTTTTTTAAATCACTCGTACGCATATCCGTGCGGCGGATGAGTCATCCCGAACAAATTGCCGGAACAGTATTAATTTGTACGTATACGTGGCTCGAGTATGAAAACGTGTATCGTGATTCCATGGCGATGGACACGCGTGCGAGCTACTCAATGCTCCCGGCACGATCTCGTTTATCCAACCCATCTGGTGTAACAATGCCCACGATCGCGTCGTACAAACACAGAAATCGATCCGGCGCTTAGTATCCCATTATGCCGTGCGACGAGACCAGCTGTGGTACACACGCCTCGGTGGAGTAACCCACGACATTCCCGCGGCGCGATCACACCCACGGAGCACGCGAGCGATAAGACAAACAAGAGCAACAGAGTACACGTAAATACGCCTCGGACGATTTCGGCTCGCGATCCTTCCAGTGGTAGGACCGTCGTCTCCTCCGATAGCCGCGGTTCGTAGAAGGAGAGGAGCCTCGGCGCTGATGCGCTTCCGGGTGGCGCAGATAATGCTCGCATCCAAGCTCGGGATGGAGGCACAATTAAATTCATTACTAGCACTGACCGCACACACTACAGGCCAAGTTAATTGGAGGTGGGACGAGCCACGAAACTCGTTTGTGTATACACGTATTACGGGCGGCGATTCACTGTTTACAGAAATCGTTTATCGTTACGTTCGGTATCGTTACCCCGGCGATAACCGGCCACATCGAGCTATATACGCTCAGTTTGAGTCCACGATGCGTCAGGAGGATGTTGATACATTATCCACGAGCCTTAACTCTCGTAACTGCGTTGCGGAAAATCGTGGACACCTCGTTAGTCGACGATTTTTCAGCTCCGTTTGCATCGCACACGCGATACTCTCTCGCGCGTTTACCTCGCACACGTTGCAGGTTTCGCAACCTTATGCAGAAATGGTTGTTTTGACGCTCGAAACGGGTCCCACGCAGTGCGTGTACAATCGATTTCCATACCATACAGTGCCTACCCGTTGATTCGAGAAGAAAAAAAAACAAAGACATCGGAAGGAGTACAAAAACTCGGCGACGTATAGGACTGATTTACGTAAGCCACGGCTCGATTCTTAGCGTCGTTTTTCCGTCTCGGATTCCGTAACTTGTGTATACAATACACGGCCACCACGGTGGCCGGGGGGAAATCGGAAAATCTTTTCGTTAAGCAAGGCTCGTTGAAAGCCGCGCACTGGACGCAGAGCCGACGAAATTTATCGTACGTCGTCGAATGGAAATGACTGGTTATGGTCCACAAGTTTACCGGGAACGACGGAGATGGGGAAAAAAAAATACGTGTATACTCATGAACGTGAAATTAATCCGAGATGCAACCATTTCCGTTCCCGGAAAAATCCTCGCCCTGGATCGGTCCTCGTTTAAAAAAAAAGTCCCACACGCATCTCTCTAACAGTAAATTCCTCGAGTAAATGAAAAAAAAAAAAAAAAAAAAGGAGGGAATAATCAAATCCGCTGAGGCAAAATGGTACTCGTGTACGTACAAATGCCTCACGTGTGTGTTATGATGCACGTAGCAGCAGCAGAGCTCAACTCGAGCGAGGAGACCAGCGCCCATGTGTACCGGTGGAAATGAAATCGGCCCGAGCAGGGCATGAACGTTATCTTTATTATCGGGGCGAGAGAGCTGCGAGCAAACGTAGACGCGAATATTACACATGCATGTAGCGCTGGGCCGAGTGGAGCGAGTCGAAAGTTATGCGCTACTCGCGAGCCGCGTGGCCTTGATCGCCGAACGATAATTACACGACAGCGGTGCTCTGCTCTCGTACCACCACCAGCACAACTGTACACCGCTAGAAATCACGGGGACTTTTTGTTCCGTATCCTTTACTTGCGCGAAACTATGCGATAGCCGGGGAAAATTGACCGAATGGCTCGCGGATCTGTCTCTCTGCGGGTGACGTGTGGGAAATGACGCGTTCACGGAGTACACCTCGACTTTTTGGGCTGGTGTGAGAAGTGTATTGAGCTCGTGATCGTCTATGCAGCTGAAATATGAAGATGCTAGAAGCGAGATCGAGAGAGAGAGGAGGAAATCAGGGGAACGAGTTTTTCCATCTCCTTAGGGTTTGTATATTCATGCATTTGGGCGACGACGCGACAGGATGACGGACCAAAAATATGTATAAACCTGTTTCGGTTGGTGGTACCGATGGGTTTTACTTGTACGAGGAATCAAAAGAATTATACGACCGTGGATCGGAAACAGGTTTACGACCATTTGCGTTGGATCGGGGAGTTGTTGAATGATACGTGGAGTTTATTCGAAAGGTCGTGGTCGCTGATTGCGCGTTTTTAATCGAGGAAAACAAGACGATTCTCCCTCAACTCCACACATGTGCGGTTGAATGGAGCTTAGATCTCGTGTGTGCTTTCGAGGTAGAACCTCCTGCAATAAAGCATTGCTGGCTTCCTGAAAAAAAAGAGCCAATACCACCCCTCGTTCGCCCGAGTACGCTTCTCTTACGCACCCTATTAATCTCAAAACGACGATCATGATGGTGATTACTATTCCCTTTACCGCTCAAACGAATCGATGCATCAGTGCTCTTGTATCTGTACGTGTACTCGCGAGAAATCAAATTACCAGCTGCGCTTATAGATTTTGCGGATCAGCAATCTTCTTCTCCTTCTTCTTCTTTTTCTTGCGATCTTTACCACCGATTTAACGGTAGGGAACTCCCACGGAGATACGATTTATGGAGCACATTAGTATTGTTGCTCTGAAATCCTTGAGTTTGTAATTGCACTGATTTACTGACGAATTTTTCATTGCCCGGCATCTCTGCTGTTGTTATTTCATGCTTTTTGTAAGGCAACATAAGAGCAGCACACCAAACTAATCGAGTTTACTTTTTTGAGTCTGATAGTCATTTTGAATTAAATTTTTTAATGAACTAATATCTTGATCTTATCGATGAAAAATCCCTCCCAGGTTTTTTGATACAGCGTGAGAAAAGACACTTTCCATTAATAGGCAGTTTTCTTGAACGGATACAAACACACAGGAAATTTATCCCCAGATAATGGACACGTGCAATTACACTGTTGTATGAAATTACTGCTTTTGTGTCCCTAACTCATTACTGAGACTCATTTCTACAAAACAACTTTGTTACAACAAATTTCTTATCCATTATATTTTCTTAACTTATAAAGGCTAATAGCATGTCAACTCTATTTGACTCTTATATAACATAATGATACATGCAATATTACATCTAATTGCTTGATTGAACTCTGTTATGTTGGTTTGACAACAAAAACACACTTGTTCAGATGGAATTACTCTACCTTACAAAATTAGAAAATGTAATTTTTTTCTACGTTATCTGGTTCAATGTGTTAAAACACTTTTAAAATGTATACTTATGAATTGGTTGCTTATTTTTCTACAATATTTCTTTATAACAAACTTATCACAAACGTAACAAAAATATATTACTAATTATATTTACACGCATTACAATGTGGTAAGAGAGCTGAAATCATAAAGCTTATAATATAGTAATGAGACTGTTAGGTTTGAAGGATACTCAATAATAAGTTCTGAGACCTCAATGTATGATATAACATAATTTCATTTTAGGAGCTACCATTCATGTATTATAAAGGTTTCCAGATTCTAAAATAGTAGTTAAGATTGAAAAGCGTTTAATTGGGGACTTTAAAACAATTTTTAAAAACTTACTCTGTATTATAGTTATTAATTGCAACGAGTTACGATAGGGTACAATGTAATCTTAGGCTGTTGTTAATTAATAACAGATTTTTTACCTTTCAAAGGAAAGTTTGAGATTGATGAGATACGGAATCTAATGAAACGCAGTTGTTTAAACAAAGTAACTCTGAATAGTAGGTTATGGATTATGTAAAAATATCAGGTGATTAAATACTTACTTATTATGAATTCAAAGACGCAACTATAGCTTTGTCTTTAAATTAATTTTTTTTATTGGTGATTTTGCACATAAACCCTTTAGACATGATGGAATATTTAACCATCGCAAACAGTTTTTTAAAGTTTTACTATCTTTCAATTTAGATCCAAACCATCATATAGAGTCTGAATGATGGAGTTGTTAGATTCTAAACCTGTAGATACAAGATGAAGTGAAGTACACACTGTGTCTTCTGGGCTGGAATTTTCAGAGCTAAATCCATTTAAGAATCTGGGTTATTTTAAAAATCAGACCCTGATAAAGCACTGAAAAATGTTGAAATGAAAAAAAGTTTGGTGTAATGTATTTTTTGTAGGGCTGTATTATTGACGACAAGAGTATTTCATTAAATGAATTAAAAATAATCAAAGCAGTGCGACGAGAAAGCAAGACACGGGAGGGGTAAAAATATGAGGCGCAAAGTGCGCAGAGAAGAGAAACGACGAGCACAAGTGCATGACACGCGAAGAGGAAATGCATCGTGCCTGTACACCTGCACGTGAGGGGGGAAAAAGTCGAGAGTCCGTAACGGAAAAGTCTCCTCCTTTTACCACTACCACTATTTTACTACAACCACTACGGCTACTATACCTCTTCGATCAGAGATCTGTGCTTCAAGAGCCATGTCCAATCGTGTATGCGTGTACCGCAGTGAGTACAGCCATAGATGTATGTGCTGGTAGGACTGGACGGTGCGAAAGGATCGGACCAACTGTTAATATACGATGCATGGGACTGCACGAAACTTTCGTTCCTTTTCATTCACAAGGCTTATTTTTTATTCTTCCTCTCCGGAGTACACATGTGTGTACGGCCGCCTTCGTTTTTCATCTTCTCTCTTTTGCCGATAAAACGATCTCATTACCAGTGCCTACATATATTTCTTCCTTTCTGCTCGTCTTTTTTTTTTAAATATAGCTTTCTACATGTTTGCCCATGCACTCGCTCAATCGATGTTTTTACTGTTAAAAGTATGTACCCATACGATATGGATTTTCCAAAGGATTACATTATTCATGCGCCAAGAGATTTACGACTCGTCATGGTAATTTATCAGGTATAAATTTTAAATTGGCCCCTAAAGATCTGCATCTGTGAATTGAATTACGGGCTTGGTAAGCTAATTATTTTATTAAAACGAAACAACAACATTGGAGGGGATGAGTTTTCAAGGGTAAACAAAGTACTTTCGTTTATGGTAACTTTCGGCGCGTTTGCGACAAGTGAAAGGATTAATCGATTCAAAAATGCCTGGGTGTTTTTAAACTTCGTTTCGAAAGCACGCGTTATATATCTCGTGTAATTGAACCGTGACGCCTCACGTCCGCAAACTATTTTGCAGCACATTAGTTTCTCATTTGGAACATTTATCCAACGACCCCGTGTGTAATTTGCATTTACGAAATACATGGCCATTAAAGTGTTGTTTGAGTCCTAATTCGTGCAATTTGCGAGTGTAGTTTTTTTCTTTGCAAAGTATTTCGTAACAAACACCAGCATCAAAACGAAACACCCCGAGCTCTATTTACCTGACATGTCTGTATGCAGTAGATCAGCTAATTCACAGATCCAAATCAATAAAACTGGACAATGATGTAGATTGGAAAAGAAAAGCCAGATGGTGAATTTAAGTAAGAAAAGTCGAGAGTCAGAAACTATTGCGTCACCACCGACACACGGCAAACCCAGTGTAAAACTTCCGGCTAGCTCGCGACGTGCAAGCATCAAGACGCGGACGTGCCCCAAGCTCGTGAAAAAGCCGGGGAGTTCTGGAAAATCACTTTTATAGGCAGGTGCCTGGTCGAGAGTTCAAGCAACTCGCGTTAGCACGTCTAATGTGCCGCTGCAAGTGCTCATGGGTGTACTGTATATACATACACGTGTGTGTTCGTATACACCCAAGTTAAGTGTCTGGAGGAGGGAAGCGTGCAGTCCGAGGAGGAGAGACCGGAAGCCGTTAGAATTGCTAATGAGTCGTACGCGCGAGCGAAGCGGCAAACCGACAAGTGCTCGCATGCCTATATCTCCTTTTCGGCCCCTGACTCTGGCATCTGGCCCAAATTCTCCTACTGTATACGTACCTTGGCTCGAATATCTCTTTTTCGTTCTTCGTATTGTCGGCATACAACACCCGTTTGGGGAACGGGTCGGAAAAAATCAGCATAACAAGCTGTCCAGGATCTGTAAACGCGTGTGCCTACTCTGGCCAAAGTTTCGCAAGCACAGAGCCCAAAAACAGTAGCAGCTCGATCGATCGATCGATGGATCCGACCTGTATATATATCTGGGCCCGAATCGTGTTACAAGGAGTCTTTTTTGTCCAATGGCACATCGATTTCAGTCGGCCCAATTCCTGGGAGCACACATCGATGTCAATGAGAATCCGATGGAGGAAGTGGACGGAGGTTTTCCATTTGGTCAAACTCCCGTCACCAGGAAGGACATTCCAGCCGAGCGGTAACCTGCTTTTGATTTCACTCCCTTGTGCGAGAAAGTGGAAAATTAAATATTTGCCGGACCAAGTGAGAGAAATGTTTCGGAACGTCGTGTTTAAGATGTGTTTTGCAAGCAAACGCGTGCGTGTCACAACACCTTACGTTCCACAACGCTCGATGTAACTTATCTCTATTTTACGCAACCGACTTGACACCGGGTACTTACGTACACGCGGAATTGACGAGGAATCGTTTAAACGTGTATTAACACACATAAAACAAAAAAAAATTCCACCCGGCGAACCCCATAGTTACGTGCACGCGACGAATGCCATTTGTTTCAATATTGACGATTGGTGACTTATTGAGCATTCAGTACTGTGTTGTCGCGCACGTAACCACAAGTGCAAATGGGAAAAGCCGGTGCGAGACACTCCTAATTCCTCCCAAACGACGACACGACCACGGAAATGAGCGTCTGCAAGGAATATCGGTATTTCTTTGCACCTGACGAGTGCACACACGCAAGATTGTCTTTAGCGCCAATAGAAATCGATGAGGCGAGATATCAAAATAGCCTCTGTACCATTATACAATTATACAGTTTCCAATAAACATTCAATGGCATCGATTATTCACACGTGTTATCGACACAGTGTCGATTGGGCAAAACAAACCCAAAGTTAATGATTAATTAGTTAATTTCAGTGGATGCAACTCGACTCGAAGGATGTGCAGCACCAAACGCTGGATGTATAGTATTGAAACTGGTAATTTTCCAAATTGCCAATAAGAGAGCGGAGATCCCGGTGAACGAGGCGAGCAGATGAAGAACAAACTGTAAACATGTACGCGTTCAATTCGTTACAAGCGCACGGCTACTCGTCGCCGCCACCATAACCATATTCCCGTTGGGGCCAAAGAAAGTAACTCCCCGTCGTCGTCGGCTGTCCTCTCTTCCTGGTGTAGCAGCAGCAGGCAGGTACGCGGAACACAACTGTACACGGAAATCGAAATAGGCGATCCTGGACATTCCGTCAAACGTATACGTCGAGCGATTGCTCGTGCACCCAAGAGAGCGACGGGGGAAAGGAAGAGGGATGCTCGAAGAAAGGAGGAAAAAAAAAAAAAAAAAAAAACTCGAGATGCTGGTACAGCGTCGGGTTTGTACCGGCCGGTGCTCTCTCAGCGAGAGTTTTCCAGGAGAATCTCAGGAACGAATGTATTACATATTTACAGCCTCTCTCTGGTACGAGTACGCGGTGGCATCGGTGAGCTGTGTTTCTTGAATTTTTATGTGACGGCTGCCACTGCGCGAGCTCTGTTTATAGGAGGGGTGAAAACATAGCTCTCCGGGAGAGGACGTATGGGGTGCTCTATTGTATTAGCGTCGCGAATTCTCTTCTTGCGAATCGTGGCGGACGTATCCAGCGATACATATAGCTTCTGAATCTGTATCTGGCGATTTGTTAGCTAAGATGGATATCGTGCAACGAGAGTCATCGACAAGGTGTTTGTGAAAAAAAAGGGGACTATAATTTCGCCACCAAAGGCTGGATTGTCTTTATTACAACGGAAGAAATCATCATCAACAACAACAGCAAAGGCCCATTTCTCGAGTCGTGCGAGCGTAAAAACTTTTACTCGCAGATGTGGACTCTCTGCTTTCTACCGGTCATCTCTGCGTATGGCGAGAAAAAGTAAAAAGACCGCACGACAGAACGGACGGCAAAGAAAAAAAAAAAAAAAAAAAAAAAAAAAAAAACAAGCCGAGCGTACAGTGGAGGCCAGAAAAAGCCAGAAAAGCATCGATCGTTACTGCATAACGCATCCGCGCGTACGAGTCTAACCGGTGTACTAGACTGCACTGCGAGTCGATCCCCATTTAAGGGTACCAACCTACACCGGCTCGGGGAAACGCGCTGCCGCGACTTTTCGTGCCATAACGCAACGCGCGACTCCAAGCTTGGTGGGCAGCGCGGAGAGGTGGAAAAAAAAAAATAAAAAAAAAAAAAAACAGCGGCTGACACGGAGAAAAGCCCCAGGCCCACGAGAAAGTTCAATAATAAACAGTTGGCCGGCCACGGGGTCCGTATTGTGCGTACGTGTGCGAAAAATATTGCCGGCGTCGGGTGTGTATATGGCAATGGAATTTTCTGCACCGGCTACCGCTGACACGGCACCGCGTGTGCGTGCACACACGAGAGAGGAGACGAAATTTTTTTCCCTCCCTCTTTTACCGCGTGCGTGTGTGTAAATATATATGTACGCGCAGCTGTGGCCATTCCTTTCGGTGGGAGACGAGGAGGACGAGGGACAGGCCGATAGATGGATTTTCTTCTGCCGGGATGGGGTACATCGCGCTGCCGTGGAATGCACATTTGTGTGTGCTCGTTTTCCGTCTCCCGATGCATTATTATGTGGTTGTTGGGAGAGATTTCTGTACGTATGCACTCGGCAGCGCGGCTGAGATTGAATTCACAAGTGCGTGTGTACCTTACTTGTACGCCTTTGGCTGAGTACGTGCTGAAAATTTTGCCAAGTAAGAACCGAGAAAGGACGGGGTCTTATTTGCATGGTTAATGAGTAGCTCTATTGCTTTCTCCGGGTGGAAGCTCTTGAAGAGTAGAGTGGACATTTTTTTAGGTTTCCATCGCCATTGGATATTGGATGGAGAAGATGATGATACTCGTTGAAATGTTAATTTTGAACGAGTCCGCGGATCCCAGATGGTATTCGTCTTCAAAACTTCTACTCTCTACCCTTGTAGTCCTTTTTTAATATTAAAAAAATAATTCACACGTTTCCTTTAGATAGAAGTCTCTATTGCATCTAAAAGTGATTGTTAAGCTGAGATTCATGTAGCTTTCAACATTGACAATAACTTTCTTGACAATAGTTTTGTCCATCGATTTTTTGCTCTCAAGATGAACTTATCCCTTTTTGTCATTAAACCATGTTTATCTCTATCGTCTCTTAATTTTTTGTCTACTTATTTCTCACTTTTCCCATGCATCAGCAACCTATCCCTGCCTACTTATCCTTGAGTATAAAATATTGCTTTTAAATACTTGTACGATTTATATAGTACTAATGTTTTTTCATTCTTATCTCTTTGTAGCGTCTCAAGACTATAACCTTTTATTAACATTTTTCATTGTGTCTCGTGTAATCTCAGAACTACACCAGCAGTTTTTGCGCTTTCTCTCCCTCTTCCCTTATGTGATTATTAATGCTATTCCTTCCTTGAACCAAAAACCTGATTATTTGTGCTTGCTACTTTTAGTTGCACTTTTTTGATTTCTTTATACCACTTCTATTTCTAAAACAAGATGTACTCAAGATATTCTCTTTAATCTAATACTACAGTTTCCCAAATCTTTGGTGATGCCGCAATCCCATCTTCTATTAATCTTAGGTGATAGATTTTCGTCTGCCCTATAATTAACTCTTATTTGTTCTTCTAAATCAATCACCCTCAAGTCATGTATGTAAATTTTCCATAAAGTAATATTAAAAAATGAGACCTTAATCTTGCCGTCTTAAGTCCCACATCTTACTGGCAATCTTTTATAGATTGTAACATTTCAGTTTCTACTTATTCTCAGTATTACTTGATTCTCCTCATCTTTCATTTTTCTCATTCATTCACCAACTAGTTTCTATTAATCACCTTAAATGACATGATGTTGATTATTATTTTATGAGTTACGTTCAGTAATGGCTCCTCCATGATATTTTACTGGTATAATTGATTTTAATTTAACGTAATGAAATTGTAAAGTTTTGAAAACTTTTAAACTAAAGCTCATTTTTCATTATGTAAAAAAACCTGACCACAATTAAATCCACTCAATCGTCGAAGGAGACTTTGCGTGAAATAAGTATTTATCGACTGATTGATGGTAGCCGACGACTCGCTTGATACTGTAATTTTATGAATTAAATCTTTATCCCGATGCATAAATAAACGACTTTTGTGTGTACAGTGACACTTTTAAAAACCAGTTTAATTTGAATTTTTGAGCCAATAAATCACTTCCCCTTAATCGGCATTTTTACGGCGTAAGAACTCGTTCTCGATGAAATTATAAAACTCGTCGAGCACAACTGGAAACTGCACCGCACAATTGAATCTTGCGACGAGTATAGATTTTTTTTTACTAATTTTTACTTGGTTGCGAATATACCCTAATAGAGATAAAACGTTGGCATGATTTTGCGTCTCTGAAATTCATAAGAACAATTAGAGCACCAAGCGTTAATAGAATTTATTACGATGGTGCTAAACAGGATCTTTTCGAGATGTTTTACTCTTCCTAACACAAATATTAGTCAACTACCCAACAACTATATGTATACCTACAGTGCAGATGCCAAAAATAAATGTAATCCAAGTCCCAGTGATACATATTCAATTTCCACCGAGTCACGCGATTTTATTGAATCAAATAAATCATTCAAAATTTTTGTCAAAGTGGAAAAAAAACAGCAACAAGAACAACGATGTTTACGGTAGCAGATAAAAATGTTTGATGTATTGCACTGCGTCTGCGGTCATACCCCGGTATACTTGCTCAGTCAAACGGCATATACACGCCTCGGTGGGATGGTTTGTGAATTCAAGATAAGTCCATCAGGGCGAGTAGGTACGAAGCGCACGCGAGATTTACAACTCGAGTTGTTGCTCCTACGCGTCAAGAGTACAATGACTTTGCGAATATAAATAAAAGGAAATTGCGTCAATTATCACTCGCCCACCTCCATCTGGTTGAGTTTATGAATCATCGGTGAGGTGGTGGAAAAAATATCCAATGCGGTGAACCCCGGACAGTAGAAGACGAAAACGAGCCCATTAGCTGTCCTACAACAGAACGTGACCAACTGGCCTTGAACACTTCCAACACTGGCAGGCCCCAAGAGGGAGAGGTAAAAATGCTCAAACAAAGCGCTATGATCGCTCTTTTAGAACGAAAAAAAAAAAAAGACACCGACTCTAGTCCTCTTCGAGGTGGGACGCATCGTTTGTACGCCACAGCGGCGTTCCCTAACGAAGCTCGAAAAACCGAAGCCTTATTTTCTTTCGACAGTCCTGTGTTGCTTAGGTCTCCTCTTTTTTTTTTCTCCGCCCATAACTTTTCCCCTACATTCGAGACTCCATTATTCACCTACACAATTCGAAGGTTCACCGGCTTCAAAAGCAGCAGCAGTGATGCACCTGCAAGAAAAAAAAAAAAAAAAAAAAAAAAAAAGAAAGAAACAAGCACACCTACAGCGGAAGCGGTCGATTAAACGTTGCTGGAGGGGTCGACGCGCGAGAAGGGAACCCGAAAAAGTGTGCGTGTGTGCAGCTCTTGTCTCCCTTCTTTTCTCGACGTCGTCGTCGATTTTTTTTTTTTCCTTCCTCTTTTATGTTTCGGTTTCGTTTTCTTCCACCTTGGCTGCTCTTCTGTGCGCGATAGCGTGAGGTGTATTTACAAACGGTTCCTTTGTGTGTCACGTGCACCACATATACACACACACTTGGACCTGGTGCCGTTTTTTCTTCTTCTTTCGGTTCAAAGGTGTGTTCGGATTATGCTTTTTACGCAGCGTTACGACAATAACAGAAACTCCGGGCGAGAGTGTTAGGCTTTTTGTTTTATGTAAGCTATTTCTGATGAAAAAAAAAAAAACTATTAATGCAGAGTTAATGACACACTGTTCACAATTCTGTTGACGATTACGTAAAGAGGAGGAAAAAATGGCCTGCGGTGGGTACAAATAACAAGCGAGTCTCTACAATGAGTCGTTTACGTGTCCGCGTGTTAAAGGATTTTCTCTCCTTTCACCGAAACTCAGTCTGCGCGAAAGTGCCCATCGAACGGCCAGGTTTTATCATCCATTGGACAAACTCTCCGTGCAAAAGAGACAGGGAGGGGAGATAATTTCGATGCCTATATCCCATGCAAATCAGCACCCGACCGCCGTGCAATTTTTAGTATCCCCATTTTTATTTTCACGTACGAGTTGCAAGTGCGATGGCCTCTCTCTCTCTCTCTCTCCTTGCACTCCGCAATTACAGATATCGTAAACGTTTCTGCTTCGAGGGTCTCTTTGTACGTCCTGAACCCCTTGGATTTTTATTTTCTACCCACCGATTGCGGTACAGGTGTATCATTACTCGCTGCGTCTCTCTTTTTTTTTTAATCCCGAGGTGGGAAAAAAACTGGAAAATCCTCGAGAGCCCGGATAAGTGGGCTTCACTGGAATTCCAATGGACCACAGCAAAGTTATGGTCCTTCGTTTTTCTGTGTTAACACCGGATCGTACAAACAACTTAGACGAGAGTCTAATCTCTTGAGTATACTTTTAGAGTATAAGGTCCCGTTGAAATTTCGACTGTTTCACACAGCACGAGGTGGGATTGGGACTCGCAAGATTTTTCGTTGCCCGACCACATCAAAGAGTTGGCAAAAGTAAAAGTGCGTTCGTTGATACACGCAGGCGAGAGAAGTGATTTCTCTTTAGGGGAAAAAAAAACCAGCCTGCGCCGCGAGAGATGTAACGATTGATTAGCAACACCAGTCGGGCTAGAAATTTTCACCGCAAGAAAAGCGCCCTGCCATCAGCGGCTCATTTACAACTAATTTAACTCTCGCGTGCTTTCTTCGACAGCCGATGGGAAAATAATTACAAGCAAATTTGTAAGCCCACTGCAATTATCGCGGCTTATTGTATATCCACCGGTGTGGAGGCAAAAAGCCCCCCCTCAAGCAATTCTCATTTCGAACTAATGGAGTGGCCGCCAAGCGAAAAGAAAACGAAGCCAAAATAAACGTCGGGAAGGAGGCCGTAAAAATCAATTGGTTGAGCCAAACGCGAAAACAAGAGTTACGAGAGGGAGAAAAAACAAGAGCCGCGGAATGTCAAAAGAGTCGGGGCGTTGCAAAAGTATGGTGGCAGAAACGAAGGCGCCACGAGCCGGATAAAAGGAGAGCCTCTTCGTGTACATAGACGCATTGGTCGGAAACGAAAGCGGCAATAAGTATACAGATTTCCTGCAGCGATGCAACGTCGGCCAAAAAGGCCCTCGCAAGAGGTGACGACCAAAGTGCTCTCTCCCCCTTTTCGTTCAACTTGTATGTTTGCCAAGGCACACAATCCGCGGATACGTGCGATGTGAGTGCGTGTATACACGTATGGCCGAGTGAGCGATTCACTTCCGGCCGGTTCCGCACCTGGTCACACGGAGACGAGCACTGGCCTGTGGTCTATATACCTACACCGCACCGTCTTCCGGCTGTCTTGATATATACGTACCCACTCGGCACCACCTGATTTATATTTCATCCTCGTGTACACGTGTGTGCTTTTTTCCGCACTAATTTCTATACTTTGTTGGTACAGGTACACACATACGCGTATCTATTTTTTTCCAGCTCTCGTGTGCCACTATACACTAACGAGAAAAAGATTGTTGGCCGACCGGTTTGTTTATTTCTTTTGTTTCCTGGTTTGTTGGTTGTACAATAAATTTAAAAAAAAAGTGGAGAAAAGAAACATTTTTGTTCGTTCGTAGCTCACTGGGCCGATCGCTCCATATTACACAAAGCACGCTCGGTTGGGCAGGAGATTCCGTGAAATACATGCGTTGCCGTTGTCGGATGTGGTTTCGATCGATGCTGGCGTGTCGAAAAGAATCAGTGTCTTCCAGTTGGGTGAAAACTTTGGGGATACTACTAAATTGCGACGACACCTTGATTTATGTATAAAACAAAAAAATGTATTCCAATAAAGCATTGAAAAAGTGCTCACTGTACATCTCAACTTCCGAGGCATCCCTTAAAAAAACAAATTGTAAGCTATTCTCCCTGTCTCTTTTCGATCATCAAAACCGTACTAATAGCATTCCTTGACTCTACGTAACTATAAAAAGAAAAAGAACCCCACATGGGTATACCTACGATAAATCGCTTCGCGGCTGTACAACCTGAGCGTTAGAGCCGCGAGTTGCTCAAGTGCCGAGCGCGCATGTAATGTGTACATATACATGCATTATAATCGCCGCTGCCTCGGAATCCGGTCACGCGTCTCCGGCTCGCGTACGTGTGAATGCATATACCATATTTTCTGCGTGCAGAGGCAATTATGTTGTGCAGCTCGATCAATTTTCACGTGCGTCCATGTGTGTTTGTGTTTTTGATATTTTCAATGTGGGTGGTTTTTGCTTCTTGTTGATCCGATTGGTTATTGTGCTTCGATTTTTGTTTTAACGCGATTGATCGTTGATGGTTGATTTCGCGAGGCAAGAATTTTCAACAACGTGACCCCGATTTGTGGGTGAAAAAATTCACACATTCCGATAAATTGTTTCTCGCGCCTAACGATTGAAATCGGTTGCCCCGAGCATGACTGTTCAGTAGAGCTTTGAGTTTGTGAAAAAAAAAAAAAAAAAAAAAAAAAAGAAAAATAATCGTGAGATGCAGAATATTACTTTCAATGGATTATAAGCGAGATTGCCAATTAATTGCTTTGAAAAATGATGTGCACATTATAAAAAATATGCACGTGTATAACAAAATAAGATAAAACGATCCATGTACCCTCGATGTTGCGCAAAACCAATTGACCGTGTTATACATGTAAAATATTCCTCGCGTAACGTGCAATTTAACCGATTCACGCAACATTTAACAGTACGGTTCTAACGCAGCATCTCAATCTTCCGGAACCCAAGTACCGCAACCTAGTAAAGATAATTTCAAAACCAGGGGAAGGGGGAGGGAAATCAGTGCCGATTAATAATTCCATCCTCCCCGATCGGGGCTCGGCTGCTTCAAATCCAAGCCGATCTCCCGATTAGTCATGATTCGGTAACATCGAGCTCCCGTTGGTGGTTTGGGGAGAAAAAATGCCACATATTCCACGGCCCGATAAACAATTGTACCGATCGATTCGAGCACACCTGCAGATAGATA
Organism: Copidosoma floridanum; assembly: GCF_036245765.1. Classification (NCBI taxonomy): domain Eukaryota; kingdom Metazoa; phylum Arthropoda; class Insecta; order Hymenoptera; family Encyrtidae; genus Copidosoma; species Copidosoma floridanum. Next base: position 6,654,830 of record NW_028321906.1, on the reverse strand, counting down.
GATAGATAGATAAAAACAAAACTTGTCTCTTACCGATCGGACTTTTAGAAAAACAGCTACAGGTGTGACAAACAACGGTTGGAGCTGAGAGGAAAAAACAATCCACCCTCTCAATGTAAACGACGCGCATGAAAAAAACAGTATATTGCCCAGCACCCCCTCGTGCATTCCAGCATCCGAGGCTCCCCGATACACCTCTCGCGGCTGAGAACAAACTCCCCTGCTACGCATATCGGCTACGTATATCCCGACTCCTTTCTATTGCGCTCCTTACAAACACCCACAGAGAGAGAGAGAGAGAACGAAAGAAAGAACGATAGAGGGAGAGAGAATCCAATAACCCTCTGCGAGCGCACGCAGCAGCTAAGTATACAGCCGCAGCCACGGAGAGGATCTTACGTACCCCTCCGGGCGGGCAGCAGTAGGGTACCTTTACCCTTTTTTTTTTTTCCTCATCCAGAAATAGAAGGGACTGCATCACCGCGTGGGCATGTGTGCGGTGCCCACATATAGGTATATATATATATATATATATATACGGTGGTACGGTGCTGCACGTCCGTGAAATGCAAATTCCGCGAGCGCGACCCAGATTAACTGCAGTATGTGCATACATACATATACCCATACGTGTCCTCTCTCTCTCTCCCCTTAGCGATGGTGGCACAGTCGTAAGCGCAAGCTGCAAGTCCCCCGTACCTATGGTGGTACGGTCTCTTTCTCTTCTCTTATGTGCCTCATATACCTACCTGTGCCCCATGCACGGAGCAGAGAGGGCACACATGCACACCCACACGTGCGCGAGGAGAGGGGAAGGAACGCGCGCGAGAGTGGTATACCTGTGCCGTGCCGTGAAGCAGCGGTGGCCGCGCGCGCGAGTTTTCAGTTGCTCGAGCGTCGCCACGGCGAGCCGATGCCCGTACATTAGCGAGCTTTGCCTCGTACCTTTGGTAATCACCCGCTGTTTTTACCGATTTTCTTGTACGCGAAACAAAAAGTCGCGTCTTTTTTTTTCCTTATCCTATTCGGTGGTGTGTCGGTTCACTATTTTTTTCTTTTTTTTTTTTTTCCATCAACGCCCAGCTTGTGTTGACTCTGTGAAGAAGGGAGGATCGTCAAGCAGTCCTGGTTTTCCATGCAACTCCAGTTACAGCACAGTGTGTAATTGTTAATTTACGATCTCGTGATGATATATATATAAGTTCTGTGGAAGTTGCCGATCGCTTTGGGTGACGACTGATATGTGTGTGTGTCGTGTGTCTGTTTTGATTGTTGCGATGCGATATGATACATACCTTTGCCGCTTGTATACTTGTACAGTTTGTTTTTGCTTTGAAAATCGACAAACGAGCGCGACGGCGATCGTTGTCTCGATATAATTGCGTCGGTGTTTTGTTGATAAGTACTCCCACACAATTGTATGATCGGTCACAATACCCTTTACGGCTTGTAATTGGTTTTTCGTTGGGATCACAAGATCCATCCTATGTTGTAATTTTGTTTCTCCATCGCCGCCGATATTCCGATCGCTCCGCACTAACGTTGATCAATCGGTTCATGGCCACGGATGAAATAAACGCCAAATCATCGCCAAGTCGCCTAAGTAGGCCAGTCGACAAAAAGCATTTCGGAGCATTGAAAAGTGAATGGTCATTAAAAGTAAACGCGCGTACAACCCCCCGCAACCGATTATCACGTCGTCGGTCGCGTTCCTCGGCAACAACAATAGCCGAACCGAGCAAAAAGAGCGGCAGTCTTAATCAGGGAAAGGCCATTTAGTCGCCGGTATTTAAATGGTATTGCCGCTAGTCTATACTGGAGGGAGCCAGGCTTGCCGAGCTCCATGTACACATACATATATACCGGGGAGCACTTTTCAGTTAATGGTTTCCTTGGGAACGGATGACATTAGCCGCACTGGTCGCCGCTGATTATAAAAAGGGGGGGGGGGTATAGTCCTCCCTTTCCCTTTATACGCGAAACAAACGAGTGCGGCTGAGGGGCCCTAATCGAATTTTTCCACGCGATACCGCCGCCGCTCTGTCCCGCCGCACTCGTTATAATACGCGGAGGGCTAATGAGCAATTCGGTGTGTGTGTGTGTATAGCAGCGCATCCGCTGGAAATTGCTCATATTGCGCCAATGGACGGTGTCTTCCCCTCGAGCTTTGAATTATTTTTCGATTTTTCGCAAGATCCGTGCAATTATCCCTCGGCTGTTGTTGTACCTCGGGGGGGATTTGCAAAATCAGCGTTTAATTGCAAGCCGCACGCGATACCCTTCGCGTCTCTCTCTCGAAAGATGTGTCGATCGTAAAGCATAGATACACATATACACCCGCTGCTGCTGTTGTTGCAACAACACACCGGTATGTATATTTGAGTGACGGAAAGGAGCACGTATATATACGGCGTCATAACTTGTCACGTGGATCGATCGTTTTGTCTCTTTGTTGATGGCTTATCGGTCACGTATACGTTACATCCCTTATTAAGCTATTATCATTCGGTAATAGTGAAAGCGACACGTTACATGTAGCCAAGTGTATATACACTTGAGTGCCCGCAATACATTATACAATACATATATATCGCGTACGTGCAAAAAGTAAGATCTTCATATAGTAAACACACAAGCACCTGACTCGTGTCCTCTACTATCCGTGCAATCTGTGTATGAATATAACAGCTCGCATCATCCTTCTCTCCTCGCTTGCTTTATGAATACGGCATTTATAATATATATCATGTGTGCACGTATGCACCCGGCACTCGTTGTATCTACACATCATCGCGCGTAATGACTTTTGCCGACTCTCTGATGTATATACTTACGAGAACGAATTGCGCTCGTCTTGCGTGGAACATTCAATTCCAATTGCGCGAAAGAAAAGCTTGTTCGAGCTCTGGGGGAAAAAAAAATTGCTAATGTATACAATATCATCCTCCCGATGGGTTACGCAATCGATGTTTTCGTCTCGCGCGCGAAGGAAAACATGTATTTGGCCGATCATACTTTTATTATGCAACGAAACAACACTCGGCACATCTTTCGAATATATTCTCTTCATTTTTTCGGGAAAAAAAAACATATTTACACTCGTATTGCGTCAACATAAAGTAGAGCAATAACTCACAGCAACGGAAACAATAACTCAGCACTTTTTTATAGATCAAAGAATCAAATTTCGTGATATTTATGGAAAAAAAATTTAATTAAAGGAGTGTCAAATAATTTATCCACTCATTTATAATGATAATCGTACTCCTAAGAATTCCCTTGGATCCACCAACTTTTTTGAACTAAATTAAAAATTAAAGTTAGCAAAGACATTTTTTTTTCCTCCTTTTGTTTAATCAATTCGATTCGCGTCCTATAAGCGACTTGCCAACACCCAAGATTCGTCAGCAATCAACCAAAGGTCTTGGTATAGAGTTCGCAAGCTATGTCGTATCTGTTCAGAGTCGAAATTAATACCAATCTCAATTTCAAAACCACAAACTGGTTCGCCTCACGTACGGGTGTACCCTCGAGGCGATTGATTTTTTTTTTTTTTCCTTCCCCCCACAAACGCGAACAATAACAACTCACTCACGAGGAGCAACAGCCGCATATAATCCCCCTTCACCACCGTACACCGCACACACACGCACACCTTAACTCAAAGTAACGCAGACCATCCCGACACACATACAACGTATGTATTGAGAAAAAGGAAAGGAATGCGCAATGCACACTTACAGAATGATAAGGTGCACACACCTGGGGCCCATATCTATGTACGTGCAATGTGTGCACAAGTTCCGCATCCTTCGTAAGGCCGCGCGTCGCTTTGATGATTTCTATTCCAGGGCGCTTCTTGCGGTTCGCCATGGCTGTCCGTACAGCGCATGCATAGAAAAGGAAAAGAGAAGAATATCGTTATACTCGTAGGGGAATACCATCGAGATAGGAAAGAGACCATAGGTATGCGCACTTGCGTAAGGGAGCGAGCGCTCGTTCGGCAAGCATTGCGTATAATATATATTTAAGTCTCTGTGGGTACTCGGTGCACTACATTCGCGCGCCCGCGGCGCGAGCGAGTATATTCCTCTGTTACTTACCCCGTACTTTATATATATTATTTGGCTCGAGCGCAAGCTTGAATTACGAGACACATAACATTACGTACCAAGATAGCAATAGGCCTCCCTGTGTGCCGCTTTTCCACTGCTCATCCGTACATGAATGTCGTTGCGGTGCTAAGCTGTATACCTGGCTGTAGCCGAAAGTAGGTAACAGTGTACAAACTTGTGCAGATGGTTTGATCGAGTAGAAAAAGAGAGAGAGAGAGAGAGAGAACTGACGCAACGATTTGGAATGGCTGTGTCGCTGAGTCGCTCGCCGAGAGATGAGAGATTTCAAAGTCGCCTTATGTGTGTACACTTGCAGAGATAGATAGTTAGTGGTTGATTGTTGGAATCTGTTATGTGTAATACACACATTCGCGTGGTATAGATGTATTTAAACGTTTGTCGTATGAGTGATAGTAGAGAGGCGTGTTTGTCCCATAAACTTATTGATACGGTTTAAAGATACTTTCGGAATATAGATAGAGATAAAATGTATAAGTTAAAAAATCCAATAAATTCATTTTTCTTGTATAAAAAACGAAAAAAAAAAAAAAGTTAAAAAGAACAAGATGCAACACAAAGGCACATAGACATATAGAAGACAAAAATAATAGAAACTCAAGGGCACAGGGTAAACAAGTAGAGACTTTAGGAATACATATTTGGAAAAACAGACAATGATTAAGTAGAAACGGGTTGCTTTACTTGTACCGGGTGAAAGAATAAACAAAAAAAGCTTTGGAAATTTTGAATGAAAGACAGTGACTTAAAAACTTAGACAAAAAATAATGGACTAAAGATATTATTATCAATTACGTAAAGACAACGGCAAAAAAATAAAGAGACAATAACGAAGACTTAAATATTAAACTGATCATCGTTAAAGGTATTTACATATAGACATTAATTGACCCATATTGTGGCAGAAATAAAAAAAAAACAACATCATACATAAAATTCTAGTTTAAAAGATACAAAAAAAACGAAGATAAAAACTAAACATCGATAAATGTATGGAGACGGAGTGTACAGACGCACAAATAGAAAACAAAAAAATTCAAAACAGAAACAAAAAGACTTTTACATTCAATACTTCAGAAGAGTAACACTGTATACTTTTATAGCACTTAAAAAGTTTCAAGTCTTCAATCTCTAAACTGTAGCACAGACCATACTTAAAAAAGCTCTACACCATATGCTGTTGAAATATAATTAAAAATAAACAGGTTTCATAGTCGTCACCCTGTACGTATAGACACAAGTATGATGATTGACGCGTGACAGTATATATACGAGCTAATATGACATGTATACACGTAAATCCCCGTACGTATGTCCATTCCATCGATTCGTTCAGCAACTTACAAACTCGCCTGTCCAGGTAAAAATACCCGAGCTGTTGTACACATCGAAAGTACATGCAATTTCGAAATTTCAATCAAACACGTTGTTGCTGCATATACAACACACTTGTTTCCCCACATCCCAAGCGAGTGCGAACAGTACTCGGTAATTATCCATGGTATTCTTTGCCACACTCCAACCCATTCTCAACCGCGTGAATTTTCGAGTATGCAAAAAAAACGCGTATTTACGTATGCAGATTCGCATCTAGTTTCGGTGAACATTTCAGATCGTAAAACGAATCAGGAGGCCATTCATGCCATTAACGCGCGAATGAACGATTGTGACGAGTGTTTTGTTATGCGCTGAACGAACCCTGTGCTGAACTTTCGAATCGATCGATAAAGCGCGAAAGGGAGAGATCCATCCTTACTCGGTGCACACACGATTGCTCGTACACCGTCGTCGTCGTATTTAAAATTCTGACCTCGTACGTGCAACACAAAAAAAAGAACAAATGACAAAAGAGCTGAAAGGATAAAGAAAGAAAGGGAAAAAAAGGGGGACGATGTAAATCGCGACGAGGATTGGAATGTTTTTTCTTTCTTCGCATACGTGTGCATGCAGTCGGTGCGGGCTCGCCGTAACGTTCGGAGGTGCATAACGATAGAACAGGGGCGGGGGGGGAGGAGCAAACAAGAAAAATAAAGAAGAAGGCACCTTTACGTAACGGCAGAACGGAGTGAGATCGTCTGCCAGATCTTTCTGATCTATACCGGAGGAAAGGGAAGGGGTGCTCCTCGCGCCGCGGAGTCGAGGAGGGAGGTGTGGCTCTCTCGCATGCCTCGCCAATCGGCTTAACAATGTGGCAAAAAAAAAAACAAACAAACTCTTTACGTTATGCAAGCGTAAGAGGATGGCTCTCTTTACACGTACGACTGCTACTATCGATGATAATGATGATGATCCTGGCGTTTCACATAAACACTTTCGCCTTGGTAGGTCACTTCTTACCCTAGGTTTTTTTTTTTCAGCTGATTTTCTGAAATTTAAGGTCTAAGTCGATGGGACTTTCGATGAAAAATAATTTGTTCGTCACTCGATTCGAGGTAAAAATGAGAAGCTAAAAGCACAATCGCCTTGGGATCTGTTTAGACACAATTCACGGTTACGTAATAGCGCAGGTGTTTTTTCGCTCCTCGCAGATGTTAGCACTGGAAGATTCTAGAGCAAAGAAACAGGCGCGGATAAAAATAAGTACCGGATAACTGGCTAAGTTGGAGGTACAAAAAAAAAAATGGGATAGCGTGTAGGTAATAATCGTCTGGTGACTTTGGACATTTGCAAAAGTCATTCGAACTGATACCAAGCGCGGTCCGCTTATGTAAAGCTCAAACATCGACTGTATGTAATATTCCGTCTCTTGGATCTATGATTTTTTTTTTTTTTGCAGCTTTTGTGCAGCTACGAAGCAACGTAATGTAACTGCATATCATGCATTATACGTCCTTTCATATTTAATGCAAATGCACGTGCTGCCGTAACAGTCCTCATAAAAATTCAAATCTCTCCGGTACAATTGTTTTTAGTTTAGTACTTGTAAATAATTCACGAGCTCGGTCCCATGTCAATGAAATGCATGAAATGTCGCTGGATGCTCGTGAATCCGCTGAAAATACATGTTACAATTAAAAAAAAAAAAAAAATGACTTGCGTCTGAAAACGAGGAAAAAAGATTTTCCAATACTCCCAGGAGGATTTTTCACGTAAGCTATTGGGCACGTTCGCCGAGTATATAGATGTTACACACGCGGAAGGAGAAAAAAAAACCCATATCGACTATGTGTGGGCGCGTTGTTTTTCGCGCGCGCAAACTGTACACATACACGCGAGTAGCACACGTGCACGAAATAATCGTAATGAAAGGTGCTGCTTCATTGTCTCGGCGACGAAGTCGGATCTCACGAGTTTTCTCTCACGCCGAAGCACGAGAATGCGAAGAGACGCGCTCGCGAGAATCACCGGGAAGATGCTCGAACTTGGTACCCTCCCCCCCCCTCTCTCTTCTAGAAGGGAAGAGTTTCCCTTGCTTCCGGACCAACTATCTATAGGACTATCTGCACATCAGCTCGCGTTCTCGTATCTCCACACGTGTATAGTATAGGTACTAGAAGCGAAGGATCGAATTAGACTGTCGGCCAGAAAATTAGCCAAGAAATCGGTACCCAAAGGAGAGGCTTTCAAAACAAAACGGAGTATAGCCTGCTTTCGAGTGCGGGAACCGTCATAATTTTTTTCCCAGGTTGTTTTTGCTCGCATTGTACGAGGGGGGAAAAAAAAAATCTGGAGAACGAATCAGCGAAAGGAATTTCGATGATTTAGAAAAGGAGAACTAGAAAGTAATTTCGCTAATACATATAACGGAGTAATTGGGGGATACACCGAAAATCGCTGGCCGAGATTTACGCACTTGGTAGGTTTTTGGCGGAATTTGGAGCGAATTAATTACCCGCGTGAGAATACCGTAGCTGGACTTTATGATGGTTAGCTCGAATCAAAACAGTCGCATTAAAAATTTCTAATTCAGCGCCTCGGCGCGAAATTAATCAAACTCGGTATTAATACCGATTCTGGAAGAAAGTTGTAAAACGGCTTATTTTCGTTTCGTGCGATCAATTACCCATTACTAGTCGGAACTCACCGCGCGCACGGAATTCTAATACGCCGATACTAAAAAACTACGTCCAACATGAAAAAAAAAAAAAAAAAAAATGATAATAATAACGAGACAGCGACGCGAAATATACATTTAACCCATTTTCGCTGAACGCGTCGCTCACGCACGTATGGGAGAACACACACTCATTTCTATCTAGGACGAACCGTTCCCCAACAGTTCGACCGGCAAAAGGCCTTATTCTGCATTAACCCTGACAAATGTAGCTCGTAATCGACTCTCTTTTTCCTTCGAATGACTTGTCGAAGCGAACACCCGACGTTTCGCTTCTTTCGAAAGGCGCTGCGACCTTCGAACCAACCAACCAGCGAACGAACAGATTCCGACGATGATGATGATGAGGATAATGTATGATGATGATGACGGGGGACAATACACAAAACCCCGACCTCCTCAATCACGGAAGTGAAACGTAATTTCCTCCCGTCGATGCGTATACGTGTGTGCATGTGATGTTTGCCTGCGCGTGTTTTACAAAGCAAAAAACAACTTCCACAGAGCTAATGAATATTATTGGAGAAAGTTTCGTGTCGTGCATTCTCGCGCTGTACTGACGTTGTTGTTGTTGTTGTTGTTGTTGTTGTACACGAGAGGCTCTTCGTCCCGTGTTATACGTGCCGACTCGTAAATTCGTCGCTCGCACAAGTGAATGTAACCACATGGAGACGACCGATTGATTAATTTGATTAATTATCCTTGAGGAAATTCATTTAACGACCGATAGATTCATTGCGCACATTTAACGAGCGACGAAACGAGTAACTGTACACGAGAAGGATTCTTTATTCCATTTTATAATATTTTGCATCATATTTATGCCGATAAATGTCTTTGGCCGAATGCACGACACGACGGAGCATTGCGATGTAATACTCATTGACCCAATTCTTTGCATACATCAGAGGATCCTCGAAAGCATCGGGGACGAATCGAGGGTAAAAATGTGCACCGCGAATTTCGCGAGTGAGTGGCTGCTGCAGTGAAGTAACACATCAACGTTGCGTTGCAAAACGACGAAAAGAAGAAAAAGAAAATAGAAGAGCACAAACGAGCGCTTTGAGAATAACGACCGGCATCAGCCAAGATGATGACGATGGAGCGCGAGGTCGCGGACTCGGAGGGCGTGTTCTCGCGGCGGCTGTCGGGCAACTGGGCCGAGCTGCCGCAGACGCTACGCAAGAAGCAAAAGCACCGGCCCGAGATCCTCAGCCAGTTCACCGACATGTCCGAGTCGGAGTGCGAGTACAACCGGCGCATCGACAACGTCCACTACCCCAAGCAGCACATGGTCCGGCGCTCCGAGTTCCTCAGGCGGCTCGACAACCGCAACCTCCTCCACCTCCAGCAACCGGCCGCGCCGCGCCAACTGTCCTACAGACGCTCCATGCCGGACTACAGGCTGCGCTACGAGGCCCAGGACATCAGGCGCCGCAGCATGGTCAACCTGAACAACAACAACAACGGAGCTGGCGCTGGGGACAAGTACGCGGTTAAGCCGCACTTGTCGGACGACGAGCGCAAGACCAACTCGCCGGACAGCCTGCTGGTGAGGTCGTCCGAGTCCGAGTCGAGCATGAGCGACGAGTACGGGCACACCGACGACTCGGGCGCCTTCCTCGAGAAGGCCCCGGCGACCTCGTGCGACAGCGCCGGCAAGAAGCGCATCTTCAACAAGCGGTCCGACAGTTGCGAGCCGAGAGCGCAGCAGCAGTCGGTGCCGCTGAAGCACCGGTTCGCCAAGTTTTTCACAAAGGGCGACGGCAAGCCGAAGCTGCTGGACGCAGGGAAAAACGGGACCCGGGAGCCAGCGAAAAAGGAGCCGGGCAGGTTCGAGTACGAGAACATACCGCGGATCGACATAGCCAAGTTGGAGCAGAGGAGCCTCAGTCCCGTGAGCGGTGGTGGCAGCCCGTGGAAGTCGTCGGCGCAGCCCACGATAGAGCAGCTGAGGGCCGAGGAGGGCTGCCAGCTGAGGAACCAGAGGAACTCGGGCTTCGGTAGCGAGCGGCCCAAGAGCACCGAGGAGATGAGGTTCGGGGGTCTCATCAGGGAGTACTACGTGGACGAGCAGGTGGACGGTCCAGGGGACATCGAGGAAGATAGCAATTACGACGCTACAGCTAACAACAACGGTAGTAGCAACGGTGGGGCAGAGAGGAAGCTTTCGGCAAAGGGCGGGGAGGAGAAGGACAGCAAGCTGAGCGTGCGCGAGATACTCAAGAGGTTCGAGGAGCTCAGGTCGCAGAACGACGCGCAGCTGGACGAGAAGTCGAGCGATCGGACCCTCACGACCATACAGGAGACGCTGCAGAAGCTCGACGAGAAGGTCAAGGGCTACCAGGTGTGATTTCGTGACATCCCTTTCTCTTTTCTTTGATTTGCACTTGTAGCTGAACGGGGGGGGGGGAGACGTTCAATTGGAATGATTCATCGCGTCCAGCATCGATATTTCCGTTTCGCAATCCCGATCCCATCTCGGACTGTAACTCGCGCGTATGGAGAGTTTTCGCAGATATGTATCTCCCTTGGGGGAAGTGTATCAATAAAATCGTTCCCAGCTCCGCGGATTTTCCCCCTCTCGGAACGTCGAAAAAGACCTTCGGGACGACTTTCGCCGATTAATCTCTCTCTTCTTGGCCGCCGGCTGTTCGTATACGTGTACACACGCGGCGCTCACCTTTCACTGTAGAATGTGAAATTCAGAACGGAAGCTACTCCTTTGCGGCTCGTCGCAACCCGCCTCCTTTTTCTATCCTTCATCCACCTGTTTGTCGTCTTTTCGTTAAATACACATTTCCCGTGAGCAAGTATACATATATCTACTCACTATTTGGAGGGTGGTAAAATACACGGGGACTCGGTTTTGTCGTGGTGTTCGTATAGCGGTTTGATTCATGGGACATCCACATTCCGCGCTTTGATGTCCTAAAAACCACGAGTTTTCAGCCAGTGATCGCGGTCGTCGCGTTCCCGGATTATGAGTATAGGGGTCGTGTTAGTGATTAGGCCCATTTGTCCGGGCACGGACAGATCGATGGCTCGACGTCGTACAGTGTATGCAAGCGAGGAGTATGGCGTTTAAAGGTCTCCTATCGGTGTATCCCCTTCCTTCTTTACTTCGGCACCACAAACAGGATCTTCGGGGCCCCCCACGTGTTGACTGAAAATTTTATCGGATACGCGTAAACGGTAATTTATGCGTAACTGTATATTATATTACCCCGCGTTGGGAGCGGAATCTAATTGACCCGATTTTTCGATGTTAAAAACGAGAAATTTTAAGTACAACCTTCTCTGATCGACCAAACATTCTGGAAGGTTCGGTGTGACTGATGTCAACTTTTGTTGTTTTTCCTTTTTTTTCTGTAATTGAATTTTAGATTTTATTAGAGGAAAACAGTTGATAAAGTCTTTGGGAGTTTTTGAAGCTCGTCAGGTGATTTGAACGATTTCGTGAGGTTTTCAACGAGTATTGGGTCAAGATGATTTGTGACTTTTGCGACATTACTTAAAATTAGTGAAAGTTCACACAGTATCCGTCAAAGTAGCTTCTTTAGAGTCATTAATAATACTTTTGTGAATGAAAAAAAAAAAAAAAAAAACACAATTTGCAACCATTTATAACTTAATCAGCAATCACATACACAAAAAACGCGAGTGTATACTTATCGTATGACTATTCGGAGTAAGATAATTTTTTTTATACACACATGTTCATCCGATCGAAATTACAAGGTACACGCTATTATAACGTTGCGTATGATAAAACCCATATACCTACGTACAACTCTGATGAACGAGCTTTTATACACGCGGTTAAAATGTAGTTTTCCGAGAGCATAGTTATTACTTAGCACGCCCATAACGAGCCAACTCGAAAACGAATCGACCTTATCGATAGCCGGGAAGGGTAGTTTGCGAAGGTTCGACCTTCATTCATTGAAATTACAGGCGGTGGGAAGGGCGAAGCGCACACATCACGCGGATGGATAATGCGAGCTCGCAGGAAAGATCGAGAGACAGATAAACGCTAAAATAAAAAGAAAAAAGAAAAAAAGGAAAAGCAAATTTACTCGCATTGAGACCACACCAAATTGGTATCCATTACGCGTCAACCTGCTGCCGATCGGCTCGATCCCAAGACCAAAAGCCACACGTTCGGCGAGTCAAACTAATAATCAATCAATCACAATATCCCTCCTAGCGATTAAGCTCGGAAAAAATAAAAGGAAAACAGCCGCACGCGCCTCCACCATCCATCAAAACCGCGAGCCGCGCATACCGATACCTCATCTCTCTTCCGCACATGTACCACCACGACCACAAGGAGAAGACGAAGAAAAAGAAGAGCCGCAAATTCCTCATGAGCAACGACGCTTGTAAGTCTTCGTGTCCGTCAACGACAGATTATTTCCCCGATTACGCGAGAAACGTAACAGAAGCGTCGTCGTCGTCGCGGCAGCATCTCACAGCCACGGAGGACGCGCAAATGTATACCTGTTGCTCATCTCGCATGCATATGGCCGTCGAGCTCTCGTATACAGGGGGAGAGAAAGGGGTCGACGACCGCGTGCACCGCGAGCGAGGCGTGTACGTATAGAGTTACGTTTTGTTCCTTATTAACGCGTCCGTTACGCGCTCGGTGCCGGGGAAGCGCGCATATACGCACCGCATTATCGTCGTACATACGTATACATACAACTACTTCTTCTCATCCCCGACGAGATCGCTTACACGTGTACACCTACTCTCTTCTCGTCCTCGTTGGCGCCGACCGCGACCGCTCCCTGTATCATATCCCTACGTGTCTCGAGGGTCCAGGGTCGCTCTTCGATCTAGTACCGATATGTATCACTTGGGGATGATTAAAACTGTGAGGTTTTTGGTTTTGTCTGCGGAGCATGTGTGAGCTCTCTTTTTTTTCCACTCCAACTGCATCATAGGAACGGAAACCTTTTTCTCAAACTAACGTATCCTCGATGGCTGTTTTTTTCGTTCATTTCGTTGAAAACGATGCAGGTGTGCCTACTAGCGCAGAACGCAAAAAGAAGAACATTAATAATAACCCAACGTACGCTGTTTTCCCTCGACGGTAGTGTGTATACGAGCGTGAAATGTTCAGCGTGAAAATACTCCAAAGTGCGTAAATAAACGCTCGACGTGTGATATCGCTAGACGAGGCTGGGAAAATCAAATCTCGATTTTGTAACCACTTTCCACTTGGGAGCTTTCACGACTCATGGAAAAATGATCAAAAACCATACACTCACGCGCGTAGGGGAGAAAGATAACGATTCGCTAATGGAGGAGAAAAAGAAGAGACGTACGGCGAAAAGCTCGGCGTCATCTGCCGCTTTCTACATTCGTTCCGCGCGCATCCTCCGGGAATTTCTAGCGGAGAATTTTGCCTAACGCGACTCGTGCCTCTTTGTCGATGATAAGCCGGAACCGTAGCAGTGCTGAGAACGAATGCAAAAAAAAAAAAGCCATTTTCATCAGCGCCGCCGACCACTTGTTGCCCGACACGTGCACTTCCCATCATCGGCAACAGGTTGGGAACAAAAAAAAGAAGTCCTCACTCCCTATCTTATTCATGCGTTTATACACATAAGTAACTGTACATGCCTCGCACGAGCACCTCGATGATGTTCATATCGCGGAGTATGTGGGTCAGGGTCGACGGCGTTGTCGTCGCTGCGGCGCGATCATGTGCATGATGCATACACATACCCACGTACGGAACACAGGACAAGAGAGCAGCCGAGCACTTTACGTACTCTCTCTCTCTCTCTTTCCTCCCGACTGCTGCTATCTAGGACGCCGCGAAATTATCTTCCCGATAGGCCGCTACACGCCGTCCTTTTCTTACCACTCGGTTGTTGGTTTTTTTCTTTTTCTCTCCTTTATTTTCGTTCACGCGTGTACAAGACGCGTGTACGTGAGATGCGTGCGAGTGCAGGATGCTGCGGAGGAATAAGAGGAGAAAAAAAGAAAACAACAGAGGGAAAGAAGCCGGAACTCGGCCAGCGGGATAATTTTACGCGGATGGCAGCGAAAATGCGTGGCATACGTGTGTGTACGCGCGGAAAATTGCGGCATTGTGACGTTGTTTAGACCAACTCTCCATGTAACTTAGCCTTGTAACAATGACTTTGTTGCGGATTCCAAGTGCCGTGTTTTTGGTGTTTTGTGGAGCAAGCGCGTGTAAGCGGCTTTGTTTTACTTTTTTTTTCTTCTTTTTCAAAAGACCGGCAATTAAAGTGCCTCCCCGGTCGGGAGAGATTGATGTATTATACCGCTGGCCGCGGCGCGATAAAGAAATATTCGGGGGGGGGGGGGGGACGCTTTTTTCGCGTGAAAGTAGCGCGAGAGGCAATCATGGGAAAAGCACGGGCTGTTGGGAGGAGGTGCCTTTCGAAGCCTCTCCGCTTGACATTCCTGGGACGAAATTTTTTTTTAATATCCACGGTGCTCGCAGGTAGTCTTTGAAACCTCGGGCTTGGCAAATTTCACATAAGCTTGTGCACGTGAGACAATTTTCACCTCTTGAGAAAAGGGATCTCGTTGTTTGGAATTAAATTTCACGCGCTAAGGTACTTAACAATTGTACCTTCTAACGTTTTTTCAATTGGACTAGACAAGCTTCGATCCTACGATTATTTATCAAACTTGGCATCGATAGAAAGTTCAAAAAACGTGGCAAGGAGAATTTCAAAACTCCTCGAATCAAAAACCACGCTGCTGTGATCTTTAGGATGCCTTTGGCATAATTGAGTGGAAGATCCCACGATGAAAAAAAGAGAAAAAGTAGAACCACCGCGGCATTACCATAATCACGGTCAAAAATCTACTTTTCATCGGAGGCTTGGCACATTCCTCGGGAGAGAGAAAACAAGAGCCGCGGGGCAAGAGAGGCGCGAAATACGAGAAAGCGCTTGGAGCTCGTTCTCGCAGTGAGTTCTCTATTATCCTCTGGAACTCGCATGCATGTCCTCGAGGCGGCGGAAATCGGTAGCGGCGCCAATGGTAATCATCAGGCAGATATACATCGGTATACATTGCGCGGAAAAGTGTGCACTTCGGATTTCAATTCTACAAACAGTGTTTGGCTTGCCGTGAGGTAATCGAGATCTGGGATGATTTAAATATCTATGCTTGATCTCAAGTCACTATAAATAACTTTCAATATTTGTTAAAAAAACTTAGTACATGGTATCAACAGGGCTATAAATATACATTTTCAATTAATATTTATGAAAATTAAATCTAATTTATGGGTGATTCAAGTATAATTTTTATCTTCACATGTGTGTGTGTACGTATGAAGGGGGTTTTTACCAAAAAAAACTACGTTGTTAAGATTCTATCAAAAAATATCTCTGAATTTTGTTGAAAGGTGTAGGCTTCACAATAACACAAATGTTTTCAACCTTTTGACATCGTTCTTAAATAACAACATACAATGACATAACAATTTCGAGGAAATACAAACTTAAAATCAATCCTGCTCGTTTATAGTATGTTGTTGAGTTTTTAAACAACTGAATTTTAAATAAAATGTGATATAAAAGATAAGTAACTTTGACTTTCATGTAAAAAGATTTGATCTGCAAGTTATGTAATTCAACAGTAATTAAAAACTTATTCCTTCGTAGTTTTTAGGGAATTTTTTTTCATGTTTGAGAAATCGTTGGAAAAACGGAAAAAATAGCGACTGTGTGAACAATTTATTTAACGTCTACTATCGTAACAAATAAAAAAGTTGCACAATTACAAACATTTTCATTGGATGATTTGAAAGTGGGAATAGTTGATAGACGAAGAGAGCAGGTATCTAGGAAAGCCATATGGTTGGCTGAGGCAAAGGAAATTCCGCTGCTTCGCTTAGGAAGCCGTTACATCCTAACTGCAGTACATGCATCGACAAAAATTACCGATAATCCATAAGATACACCGTAACATACTCCAAAAGCATTACTGCACGCACGTATAATATTTTTCAAAACGATCAAAAATTCATTGAGTAGTAAAAGTATGAAAAAATATCAAGTTACTCCCATACCTTTCCAACCAAATGAGGTAACCTGTTATCATCATCGTTTACAGATCGACCAGAAGCCCGCGCACAAGAGCAACCATATCGGCAAATCAATCGTCCCTCAGACGAACCACCATTCCCACCAGCACGTCGGTCACCCATACGGCTCGAGTTCGCCAACCCACGGCAATTCCCAGCAGCACAACGACAACGGCAACCTACCAAATGGCATCAACGGCCGTAACGGCCACGCATCCCCGAGCCACAATGGCATTCACTACCAGAAAAACGGCAAGTCGCCCCTGAGCTCGTCCCATCAGCAGCTCCATACGTCGGCCAGCCAGCAGGAATGGCGACAGCAAGAGGAGACCGGCTTGCGTCCTGAGGATACGGGCATATACGGCGAGAACGGCGGCAGGCCCGTCGTCAACGACGGCAAGCACTCCCTGCTGCAGTATGCCATACTCAACTTCCGACACAGCGCCGACAAGTTAGTATCTGTTTTTTTTTACGTACATTTTTTGTTTTTTAGAACTTTAGTTTTGATGAATGTTTATTTGCTGGGCAATAAAAAAAATGAGAAGAATTAAAAACTAAGTTTATAGGACAGTAGACAAAGTTTAGCAATTTTATTATCACAGAATAATTCCTTACTGATATAAATCAATTGTTGTGGTAGTTTTGTCCAAGTAAAGTTTGTTGAAAAAATAAATTACGTATTGGAAATAATACTGATTTGAACAGCTAAACGATATTCAAATTCAAAATTTAACACACGTGACGAATTGAAATGAATGAAACATATGATTATTATTAAGCCTAGAAAGTTAATCTTGAATTTTTTAAGACTTTATAGGAAAATATAGGATTTATTGAAAGTCGTGGTTTGATATAGTTTTTAGAAATAGCTCAAACTGTTTAAGGAAAAAAGTCGTTTAAAGTGCACCACTCACAAATAAATAGACTAAAAACAAGCTTGGAGAGTTAGCCTAGATTACTTTTGAGTTAGAAAGGGAAAAAGAGTTGTAAGATGTCTCACCTACAAAGGATAACTCTATTTATTGTAGATTATAGGTGAAACACAAAAATTATTCAGCAGTTTTTCTTTCTTTCTAATAAAGGATAGTGTCAAAATATTTCGTAGAAATCACTGTAGAACCATATTAATGACATAAACTACAATCTAGTAGGACATATCGACCATTTGAAAAGTTAATGTTTGTATGTTTTTCGTAACATATCCTCATGAATTTTTGAGACCCAGTCATTGAAAGGTTAACTCACTCGCACGACAATACTGGTGAAAGTTATCGTATTGTGGAATAAAAAAGGGACGTGATGCAAGCATGGATGAGATGAATCATCGTGAAATGACACACATTGTACTACCGTCGAGCAATGACGTCGCTTTTTGGCCCAGGGTTTATTCAAACGTTAAGTTTTGCCCATTTTTCACGCGAAACCATCAATGTCTCATGTTGAAAGCTGTTTTGTTTTCAATTCTCTTGTGAGAGATATTTATAGTCCTTAGAGACTTTTACGGATAACAGAATGATGCAAGAGTATTCTTGAAGCGCCAAGTTCGTTGGCCTGCGCCATAAATGTTAAACGATCGTTCAGCTACTCGATTCGCGTGGCGATTCCGGAAGTTTTTTTGCCGCTCAAAGTCTGCCTGAATGAAAAAAATAGCAGTTAACAAAAGGTGTTGAGCATCTTTCTGTTTTACCGCTATTTCCATAATTCATGAGCACAGAGGCTATACTTGTTCGTAGCCAGCTGAACATTTTCAATGATTTAAACGCAATCAAGGTAATGCAACAACGTATCATCATAATTTTTCGACGTATAATTAAGCTGCCGTGCATATATCCGAAAGAAAAACATCCGTTATTACGCTTTTCCAAACACAGCAAAGGAAAGCCAGCGTTGGTTCAACGACCGTGATCTTTGCTTTTTTTGAAAGCTCCAGAAAGGGCACCAACGCACTTCCATATGGGATTAAAACTTCAATCTCTAATCGTAAAAAAATTATTAATAACTCCTTGAAAATGAAAATAAAGTGATAGAGTTTTTATCATACAGTAGATATGTCTAAGGACTCAGTTGATCTAACAAATGAAACTCTTTTATTAAAAGCCGAGCAGTTACAACAGAAAAATCGTGTGTATCAACACAGAACTGTCTATCTTGAAACATCTCCCTCGTATTTGCTCAAGCCACAAGTTACATTCGTACAGCAGCGTGATCCTGTGCTCTTTCCTACACGGCTGACTGTTATTCACTTTGTGCCGATTTGAGGTTGTTCCTCTGTATCATTAGTTTCGTCCGAGAGCCCCTACGGATGCGCATCCACGCGGTAGCTCGACGATGACTGTGACGCGCACGCGAAAGCAGGCTCTTTGTGCATATTAATTTGACGCGAGTGTCATTCCACCGGAGGCTTCAAAAGTAACGGTTAACCGAAAATCTATAAAATTAAACGACAGCGCACGTTAGGACGCACGTTTCTGTAGGTTAGCGCGATATTCACCAACAGCTAATGTACAGTTAAAAATATGAGCTTCCAACGAGTTTTCGTATGACCTACAAAGAAATAGTGCAATAGCACGGTGTTGAGCACGTGCCTTGTACTCATCCGGAAGCTTCCAAGTCAGGAAAAATCAACGCGTTATAGTTTTTACGGAACAAGTTTGCTTAATTAAACATATGATACCCACTACGATGTGTTACTTGGAATTATAATTTCAAATGAGACGGGAGTTCCGTTAAAAATGCTAAAACTTGTTTTCCAAACAGTGGATATAGCGGACAGTTACGCATTCTCTAGGTTAATGGAATGTACAGCAAAAGCCAATCATAAATTATAGAATGAATTATCAGTAAAAACAGATTCATTTAGAAAAACACAAATGTCTTTAATAGCCAGTGGCCAATCCAACTTTTCAGATTCGAGGCGCTGAAAACTGCGGATGGCTCAATAAGCGGGTCCCTCAAAGTGATCGAGTCGCTCAAGGGCAAGAAGAAGGGGAAGAAGGGCAAAAGCCAGGATGGAGCCGAGTGGACGTGGAAGGAGCAGGTTGACCTGGTCAAGTTCTCGACGGTGCCGATAGAGCAGAGTCTGTTGCGCCTCGACAACGAACTCAGCACCCTCGCGGTGGAGTGCTTCCTCTGTCTCATGCGCTACATGGGCGACCAGCCATTACCACCAGATATGAACGAGGTCAAGTGCGTCTATACCATTCTGATGGTAAGTTTACGGCTATATAGTTGCAACTATATTCCCTTTCATGAACTAAAACGTTGAATTGTTCACTTTAGCACTGCCACAAGTTCGAGCAGCTGAGGGATGAGGTCTACTGCCAGCTGATGAAGCAGACGACCAACAACAAGAGTCCAAACCCCGACAGTGGTCAGCGTGGCTGGCGGATGTTCAGCATCGTCGCGGCCTACTTCACTTGCAGCGACGTTCTGAAGCCCTACCTGACCAAGTACCTCGAGACAGCGGCCTACGACAAACGCCGAGCTTACCACGGCACTGCAACGGTTTGCCTGCAGAACCTCAGAAAGACGGTGAAGTACGGTGGCCGGAAGAACGTGCCAAGCGTTGAAGAGATCATGGCCATCAGCGCCGGCAGGAATGCCAAGAGGCAGATCTATCGATTGCCAGGTGGTACCGAGCGCGTCATCAATACAAAGTGCACGACTGTCGTCCAGGACGTCATTGAGGAGATGTGCAACATCATATCGGTCAGGAATCCTCACGAGATGGACGAATTCTCGCTTTACTGTATTGTGGACGGAGATGCCTTCACTATGCCTCTAGCTAGGGATGAGTACGTATTAGACGTCACCACGGAACTACACAAGAACCACCAGCTGTTTTACTTGATCTTCTGCAGGTAAGTACAATGTGGTTTCGAGAGATGAATAACTCGTACTCGAGAATTGATTGCTCATCGATTTGTTACACAGGTCGGTTTGGTATTACCCACTGAGATTGGACGCGGCACTCTACGTCGAGGTAGTCTTCAATCAGATTGCACCGGACTACTTGGAGGGTCTACTACTGGTCTTACCTGGGGAGCATCTACCTCAGGAAGTCATTGTGAGTCGATCGTAGAATATATCTTGATAAACATTGGTTTAGAAAAACGAATGAATCTATATATGTACGTCTTTGTTTTCAATGTAGTACGACATGGCCCAGATCGCAGCTCTATTGCACAGAGCAGCAGACGTGAAGAACGAACGAGAAGAGCCAACGACCAAACGCATAAAGTACCTGTTGCCAAAGCCAGCGCTGAGTCTTAGAGAACCTAGGCCACAACAGTGGGCCAATATGGTGCAGCAGGCTTGGGCGAATGTTCAGCACAACTCGATTGCTAGCTGCAAGGCTCAAGTACTTGGTAAGCTATAAACAATTAATTATGAAATGAAAAGTCCATCTTTATGATCGTTGCTTTCCACCTCGCTTGTTTCTTCAAGGCGATATAATTTAATGCTTGTTCTCATTTTTTTCCTTCATGTAATTACAGAAATACTTTCCAAGTGGCCACTGTTCGGCTCGAGCTTCTTCGCAGTGAAGAGAGTGCCAGAGGGCAAAGAGAAGAGCAGCGACCACATCTTAGCTTTAAACAGACACGGCGTCCACTTTATCGATCTGATAACACACGTGAGTATACAAACGACGATCTCAACAAATCTCACGGGAAAACAGATACCTAAAATGTTTTCAACTCACTTTCTATCGTGTCATTAGGAAACGCTTTACCACTACCCCTACTCGGAAGTGATATCGACCCGCAAAGTTAAGTCGGAGGAGGGCACGCTTTACCTAGACATGAAGTGCGGCAATCTCATGCAGCAGCGCATCACAAGGTTACAAACCGAGCAAGCTCACGAGATATCCCGCCTGATCCGCCAGTACATAACGATGGAGCAGAGATCGACAAACAGCCATACCACACCAGCGCCGCCGATCGGCTACGGCGGACTCAGATAAGCGTGTTGATGGAGGAACCGAATAATATTGCTTATTCGGATGTGTGTTGCGCGTTTTACGACAAATCGTGTATTTGGTCCTGGGGAGGGAGGAGGATTCCAAGGATACGGTGGGAAGGTAGTCAGGGAGGGTTATATGGTTTTTTACAAAAACAGAGAGAAGGGAGTGCTCCGATTAATCGAATTTTCGTCTGTTATAAATTATTTAATATACAATATGTAAATAATAATAGTAATAATGATGATTACTTAGAGAAACGCGTAGTGACGATTAGTTAACGAAGAGCAGATTTTTACTTTTCTTTCTTTATTTCGTACTTAATGTTTAGCCAAGGGCTAGGATTCTTAAAAAGAAAAAAAAATGAAATAATAAAAAATGTCTGCTGGACCGACGAGTCGGGGTGAATCGAGAACACGTGTAAGTAGATAGGTATCGTAGTAGCAAGTGTTAGAAAAAAGAAAAAATGATGTTCGATCGGTTCTTCGTCAATTTGTCGGATGGCTACAGAGATTTATGTATTTTTTATCGTTGCGAATGTCTTCCAAGATTAGTTGGATATATAGAAGAGAGAGCAAAGAATGATGATATACATCGAACAGACGAAAGATTAATATTTTTTTTTTTTTTTTTTAGAATAAGCAAAAAGAAGTAAGTAAATTCATATGAATGATGCATTTATCTCAAGTTCTCTCAAAGTGAGCTGAAACGTATTTTTTTAAAGGCAGTTAATTATTATGAGACTTTTATTATTTATGTATGTTTACGTATACAAATACATATTTATATATATATTTTTGTGCATCGAGAAAGAAAAAAACTTAAATTTACACATTATTTTGTTTCACTTTTACTATGGTACAATTTACTATGTATGTATGTATGTACATCGTAACATAAGAAGTTATACTAATAATATCGATTCATACGTCTTATTAATGAACAAAACTAACCGTTTTGCGATTGTTATTTCTGAATTATTAACATTGTATTACATGCACATATAGTCTATGTGTAGAGATAAGATGAGGAGGCGAAACAATGTTGAAAGTTTGTATTAAAAATTGATATAAAAAAAAAAAAATTGTTGTTACTTTAATTCCTATACTTTTCATTTTCAGTTCCTGCATAACGTATCAATCGTATTTCATATATATAGGGAATACAAGGAATTTGTACTAGTGATCAAATACGATATTACATATTTTGTTCTGGCGAAAATGTCATACATCTTTGTTTAGTACGTTTCAAAATTAGCGCCATCACGATGTATGTTATCATTGTGATTTATTTTCTGACAAAAATATGAGTAGTCGAGACTCAGATTACAAGTGGACTTTCTTCGAAACTTTAAGAACATCAAGTAACAGGCAATTATTTATTGATAAGAACAGGCTGACAATAAATTTTAATCATTTTTTTTTCGTTTTTCGTAACATTCGAACATTTACAGCGCCCTTAGAAGTAAAAATAACATTCACCACGTAAGCGCGAAGTACTCATGTAAAAGATAAGATAAAATATTCATACTGCAAGAAGCGCAATGAATTTTCAGAAAAGTCAATACAAAAATGACTCAGCTACAGAGACATCATCACATTCCGTCAAAATTTTATCTACGTTGTTTTTCACTAAGCAAATATAAGTATCTATGACGTATAAGTATACGTAAGGAACTTTTGTCGGTGAAAACATCAATGCACCGTACTTGCGGTAAAAAATTACTTTTCAATGAAAATTATTTGACAAGAAGTACACAAAAATGTACAAATAGTAAAAAACTCTACACAGGATTTATTATGTATTATTGCCATTTCAACTTTTCAGCACAGTAATTAAAAAAATTTTCTTTTCTACGAGTATCTTACTTGGTTTCTTCCAACAAGTGGGATTAACCCTAACATGATTAAAAATTTTTACCACCTGTTTTCCCTATTCAATTACTGCACTTGACATTAAATTTAATTGTTTAAACAGTCATCGCTGTAATAATTGTTTGTCATGGCTGTATTCCGAATTCTTTTCAATACCAAATGATGTATTATTGGATGAAGAGTACATCCGTCAAAATTATATCAAGCAAACGTCTACTTTTCACGTATAAAACTGACGTTTTGTAGACAATTTTATAGTTCAAGAACATTAGAGAAAGTATCAAAAATGGTGCGGGGATATCTATTATTCATTTCAGCAACGTTTTGCGTCTTTCTAATTGGAAACGGTATGTTAGACCTTTTTTACGTTTTAATCATAGATAAACCTTGTATTTTTAGTTTAGATTAAAATATTAAGTATCACTGAAACAATTATTTATCAACAGAAAAATTAAACAAAAGTTATATTTTCTGAAGGCCCACAACAACTTTCTTTACTGTACTGTAATTTGAACCACCAAATGATAATTTTATCGTTTATGTTATATAAGATACACGTTTTTCGCACGACTGCACTCATTTTCCGATTTGTGCACTCGTTACGTATATAACTAATATTAAGTTGGAAACAGTTTGTGATAAGAGGTAATGATAAATGTTTAAATTTTTTTTTACAGTTGCTGGTTTAGAATCGGAAAATATTATTGGGGGTGTAAGAGCGAGAATAGAAAATAACAATTACGTGGTTTCCGTACAAGATGACGAAGATCACCTTTGTAGTGGCACACTCATTGAAGATGATTTGGTTTTGACTGCAGCTCACTGTTTTTTGGAAGAAAAAATAAAAAATTCTTATGTTTATGTAGACGAACCATACTTTGTCATCGCAGGGACAGTGGACGTTCAAAATTTTGATCATAGAATACGTGTGGACAAAGTTTATCTTCACACTAAGTACGAAGTGGTTGAAAATGTTTTGAATGACATAGCTGTCTTAAAGGTGAATATAGAATTGATACTTAAACAAATCATGCATATTTGTTTATGAAAAATCATAAGTGACTTAGTGTCATTATAGTCTTATTTTGGTCCACAAGTAAAACACAACCAACAAAGAATCAATCCAAAACTATTGTTTTATCTTGAAAAAAAAAAAAAAAAAAAAAAAAAAGTTACAACAAATGTAAAAGGTTTTATTAGGAAATCATTACATACACTATTTAAAAATTTTGGGATATGAAATAATATTTATTCACATCGTTAATACAATGTGAATATGATTATTTCTTTTCAGCTCCAAAAAAAATTCAATGTGATCAACTCTCCGAATATTGGTGTGGCACATTTGCCCAAAAAAGATGAATATTATGTTGGAAAAACGGCAAAAGTATTAGGTTTTGGTGCAGATGCTGTTAAGTATCTCGGTAACGAAATTTGGGAGGCATCAAACTATCCTGGAATATTGAAACAAGCAACTGTAAAAATTGCCCGACAACCAAAATGTGACAAAAAAATGCATCAAGGTTTATTGTGTGGAATGACTCAAAAGCTTAAAAATCAAGGCACTCAAGGCGTTTGCAATGTACGTATTTCAACAAAAATTTAATTATTTTCAAAGTTTCACAAAACTATAATTTGTTTCCCTGTTTTTGAAAAGCAGAGGTACTTTATAAAGTTGCCTCCAGAGTATACCATACTTCCGTTTGCCAACAATACAATTTCTAAACAGAGGTTACACAAATATTTTTTTCTTATATTTCGTAAATGACTATATTTTGTGATTTACAAAGACAAAACAATACCAGTCCTGATACAATTGCACCTCTACAATTTAGTAGTACTTTTTGATTTTTTAGCAAATAAATGTTTGAAATATTTCTTATTTTAGGGAGACAGTGGTGGTCCTCTTATGTTAAAAGACACGGTTATTGGAATCGTGAGTATATCATTGGGAAAATGTGATGACACATCTACACCGGCAACGTACACCAAAGTGTCAAAGTACTTGGACTTCATTAAAAATGTTAAACATGGCCTTGCAAGTAAATACATATTAATTAAATCTGTAAGACCATAAAAAGAGTCTGAGATTTAAAAAAAAGTTAGCTGTAAGATTGGTTGATCAGTTTTAATAGCTAAATTAAAGTAATTGGAAGTGAGAAAGAAGTTAATGAAAAAAAAAATTACAAAAAAATTCTATGATGCAACAGATGATTAATTTTTACAGCCAAATATTTAAAGCTATGATTTGATTCAAAGATGTACTATTGCATGTATATGTGTACAACAATAACATTTAAAAATTAATTGTAACAAAAAAATAAAGATAAGTATAAGGAAATAATATAAATTTCGTCTAAAAAAATCTCTTAGTTCTTTTCTTTTACGCTCTATTACACGGTTTACACATATATGGATCTGGTATTACTCTTTTGCAGTAAACAAGTGAAGTATTTGACAGTTAGTATTAAAGGCCGTAAAAAAATTTGATTATAATTTATGGTCAAATATAACAAGAGTTTTTTAAAGAAGTTTTTCTAACCACAAATAACTTTTCAC
This sequence comes from Copidosoma floridanum, assembly GCF_036245765.1. Classification (NCBI taxonomy): domain Eukaryota; kingdom Metazoa; phylum Arthropoda; class Insecta; order Hymenoptera; family Encyrtidae; genus Copidosoma; species Copidosoma floridanum. Next base: position 6,629,167 of record NW_028321906.1, on the reverse strand, counting down.
CATATTTCATAATTTCAAGTTGATTTTGAGTTTCTGAAAAAAAATAGAACGTTGGAGAAGCAAGACATGTAACTGGTGAGCAGTATTTTTTCAAACAATTCTTACAAACTTTTTGTTAATACTTTAATCACACGATCGAATAAGAAAAAAAGTATCTGTCAAATTTTGACGTTGATAATAAAAAATGTTAATTTCAAGAGTCAATATGGACTTGCAAAAATTAATATGATAACGAATCAGCAAGATATACCCATATTTCGTAAAAATATTATCTGCGTTATTTCCCTCTATATGAATATACTTATAACGTATATTAAGGTTTAGTATCGTTATCACAGCCTACGAAATAAACGATTCGGGATTATCAGACCGAACATACTATCAATTTTTGTTGCATGGCTTTTTCAAGGGGAAGTAATTTCAAGGAAATTCAACCATTTTAATCACATTTTTTCTAGCTGAACTACTCTACTTAAAGTTTTATTCAGATGCTTTAATAGTATTCACAGTGATTGTTTGAGTCTGATAAAAACATCTACTTTTTGAGTATAAAACTAATTTTTTTGTGAAAATTTTTCAGTTTAAGAATTTTAGAGGAAGTATCTAATATGGCGCGGGACTATCAATTTTACGTTTTGGCAGCGCTTTTCATCACTCTTATTGGCATCGGTATGTTAGAGAGCCTTGTTCTTTTAGTTTAAATTTACAAATTAAAAATTTAAACAAGTAACAATAAAAAAGAAAGTTTATTGTTGCATGAAGATATTTTTTACATTTCTTACAAAGCAGAAAAAGTACAGTCATAATTAATATGACATGATATTTTTTTCACAAATATTTTACATGTATTGTTAACTAATTTTTTTTAATTAAAAAATGTTTTTGCTTGCAAAGCGTAAAATAAACGAGTATTGATTAAATTCATCAATTAATTATAGGACGGAAAGGTAAACAAAAGATTTACTGTGTAAACGCCAACTTTTTTTTACTTTATTATGGTTACTAGAAAACTACTATCTCATTCCATGCAAAATAGGCATTTACTTTGTGAGAACTGTGGATTTTTCTACACTAATAAAGGAAAAAATATTACTTTGTTATACTCATATTATGATAAAAACTTATACTCTACCTGTGTGGGTGATTTTGATGAACTGAAAGAAATATTCATAATTTTTATCATATTTACGTACCTAAACAAATTACCATGATGCACGTTAGACAATTGACACAGTGAAATCATGGGACTTTTTGTATTACGATAAAAATTATGGAATATTTCTCTCGATACATAATAACTAGTAGTGCATTAAGAACAATTTGTAAAAGGAGGTGATGTAATTAAAAAATAAAGTTATTGATTTTATTTACAGTTGCTGGTTTGGAATTGGAAAATATTGTTGGGGGTAAAACAGCAAACATAAATGATAACAACTATGCAGTTTCAGTACATATAACCAGAGGCCAAATTTGTAGTGGCGTTCTTATTGAGGATGATGTAGTTTTAACTGCAGCTCATTGCTTTGACAGGAATGAAAAAAAATTCAGTCCTTTTAAATACAGTGACGAATCATATTTTGTTGTCGCAGGGACGAGCAAAAGTACAGATCATACCCACATGATAAATGTGGAGAAAGTTTACCTTCACGCAAGATACGAAAAGCGTGAAAGAAATATTAATGACATTGCTGTCTTAAAAGTAAGTGCAAAATTAATATTTGTATAAATTATGCTTATCTTTCACGAAAAAGCATACACGATTAAATTTGATAACTTCAGTGCTTATTATTATTAAATATAAATTGATGATTTGAAAAAGATGTCGTTATTTCACAATCGATACAACATTGACATATTTAATAAAATCGTCTCATGTATAAATTTTAACACACATTAAAACCATTAATGTAATGAATAAATTTTTTATATTACGGACAATGGTAGTTAGTTTTAACTATAAAAATCATGGTAGAGAAGAGAAGGGAGCTTAAAAGATACTGTTCATTAGACGATAAATTTTTTATCTTGAGCTAAAGGAAGTCTAATCAAGATGGAGATGTATTGAATTCTACAGTTTAATACATTTTCTAGATTGTTCGGCAAGAGAAGATGGTGCGTTGAACTTAAAAAAAGAAATTAGTTTTTTCTTCGTTTCTTCTGACTTGCTCTAAATTATTTTCGTATATCTTATTAATACATTAGAATCATACAGTATAATTTTTGGGTTATAAAGTATTATCACAAGGTATTTAAAAAAAGGCACTATCACTTTAATTAATCTCGTATAAGATATAATGCATATTAAGATAATAATTATTCACTACTTAGAAATGTTTATACACATGAGAAATACATGACTGCATATATTTTTTTCAGCTCCAAAAAAAATTCAATGTGATTAACTCTCCAAATATTGGTGTAGCACAGTTGCCAAAAAAAGATAAAAATTATGTTGGAAAAATAGCAAAAGTATTGGGTTTCGGCGCTGATGCTGTTAGGTATCTAGGTAATGGCAACTGGCAGGCGTCGAACTTTCCTGATGTATTGAAACAAGTAAATGTTACAATTCTCGATCAAACAGACTGTGAGGCAGACATGAATCAAGGATTTTTGTGTGGAAAGACTAAAGAGCTTAGAAACCAAGGGGATCAAGGCGTTTGCGATGTACGTCATGAAAAATTTTTTTTTTCTATTCTACAACTTTGTTGAAACGATTATTTTTTTTGTTTTTAAAAAGCGAAAGTACTTCTATAGATTTGTCTCCAAATAAAAGTTGTCAGATTTTATGCCTAGAAAATTATTTTGCAACAGAATTACAAAAAAATAAATTATAACTTAGAATGCCAAAAATACAGCTACTAATAAAACCTTTTCGGGGTTGATACATATAAAGTTCACTTATTGGTAGTTATTTTATCAAATCGAACAAAATGAATGGTAACATTCAAATAGTATCGTATACCTCATATGAATCAAACGTACAGTTATACTGCTATCATTCATTTAAAATAAAAAAAATATACCAACAGTTAATGTATAATTGATCAATAGAATATTTGCTTAGAGTTATGTTATAATTAAGCTATTTAATTTTAATGAGATGGAAAATTAAAACTGCCAACTTAAAACTCAAAAAACAATGCTTTATAAAAAAAATACTTCATGAGAAATCGATTTTCAAAATTTTTCAAGTACCTTACTTTGCAAGTTCAAGTTTGACAAATTAATTTTCTTTACTTGCTTGTTTATTGCTTTTTAATAACATATTAAAACTAAAATCAAGACTGAAATAGTACAGATATTTACTGTGGCACGGAATACGACTTGATTTTCTACTTAAATGATACTTTTTTCTACTATTTATAAAATTTATCTAGAACAAAAAGTTATTTACAGTAATGCAGAAGTTTTAAAACTCATCCAAGAAATAATAACCATTACTTATTTTGACAATTCAATGATTTAAAAATATTAAACTACTTACCGTAGACTATGTGACTTGTCATTAGTATAGAGTTTTAGATTTGTATGAAATTTTCAAACAGGAAATCGATTATTAAGGGTATCGCAAGGTAGCTAATGAGTACGCCACAGAAAAGTGTTGAATTAAGTAAATGATAGTTTTTTTATTGTTTGCGTAGTATATAATTATGTTAACGTATATAATTTGTGACTTCACTTTATGGTTGACAAAGGCAAGAAAATACTAGTCTTGAGAAAATTGTACCACAACTTTTTTTGTAGTACGTTCTAATTTTTTAGCATACAAATTTCTATATATTTCTGTTTTCAGGGCGATAGTGGTGGTCCTGTTATGTTTGAAGACACAGTTATTGGAATCGTTAGTGCATCGTCGCATCACTGTGATAATAGATATAAATCGGCAATATTCACAAATGTTTCAAAGTTCTTAAACTTTATTGAAAATGCAAAAAAGGACTGTGAAAGTACAGATACATTAATAAAAACTGTAAGAGCACCGATAAGAAGAATTAAACAAAAAAATTAGTCGCAAAACCAAACAAAGAGTCTGAAATTTCTAAAGACGTCAGATAAAAGCCTTAATGGATGGTTTTAATGAAAAAGTAAAAGCATTGGAAAGAAAAAGAAAATATAAAAGTTTACATAACCATTACTTAGTTTCAACACCATAATAGTCAAAGTTACAATTTTATCTAAAAATTTACTGCTGCATACCTAAATTTGTATGAAAAAGAAAAAAAATTGTAAAAAATAATTTAATAAACATGAATGTATACCTTACACGTCCTTTATTATCTTTAACTTTTTTTTACTGAAAAAATCTTTTTATAGAAATTCTTAGCTTGGATAGCAGTAGCAACGCAATAAGGTAGTCAAAATTTTTAAACTATTTATAAAATCTGTTCAAGGTCTAAAAAAAGAATTTTAATCATAGAATACAAAAGCATTGACTGTGTTAAAAATAAACTTCTACAAAAATGAATTTTTAGTTTGTATTTACTTGTTATAAACAATACTAGTTAAAAAACTTGTATATTAACCTTACATCGGTGAATAAAACGTTGAAGACAAATAATCAATTTGTATGAACAAAACATTCGAAAAATGATTTAATATTTTTTTCTCGTCTATTATTTTAACATAAAATAAAAGAAAATTATTTTTACTAAGTTTCTTACTTCAACTTTTGTTATAAAATAATTAAGCTTCTATTTATGCTTTACATTTTTGAACGCACTGTATAGATCAGAGAATATTAATTAAAATTAAATTATACGTATGAATAACACCCTACAAACTGAGAAAAATATTGCTTGAGGTGAATAAATAAATAATTAATAACGACCTCAGGCTTAGGGTTAGCAATAAACAAATATTTATCAATAGTTGATCGAGTCATTCATAGATAATTGACATATATTCAGTTATAACACTGCCTTTCTTTTCAACCTCTGATAGTTGTTAAAAAATATTTGATTCACGAAAAGTTGAAGTATTAAAACTCATTCGTATTGTAATATGCCTTTCATGACAGTTGATAAGCTTAAGGCACAATTAAGTTATCACTTTACTTTTGTACTTACAATGTTGTTTTTTTTATTTTGTTTTTTTAATACTAAAACAATCATAGTTCCTACAATATTTTGCTACTAGAAAAGGTTGTTTTTATTAACTTCATGTCTGATTTTTTTTCAAACTATTTCCAAAGATGCTTCCCAAATTTTTATTTTGCTAGGGACTTTAATTACTATTCAAATTGAAAAAAAATTAAATACAGTTCAGATAACACTTAGATGTTTCGAACATACAACTTATAAAGATAAAACAATGACTTTCAGAAACAATTTAGCATAATTACTTACACGGCATACGATTTTAGTCAGTAGTATTTTTTTTATCAGATATTTATCAGATTTTGTAGTAGAGAATAAATTAGTCAAACCCGATCGTTTTACACGAGTAACAAAAAAAGCCTTAAACATCTTAATTGGCACCTACTCCATCGTTTACCAATAAGAAAAAAATATGGTCTGTATAAGCTACCACTTTTATAAGGAACGACACCACGTTGGCGAGTAGTCAAGTAGCAGCGCCACGTGTGGCTTACTGTACGGACTACGTTTAACCTCTCATTCTTACGACCAGTATGGTATAAAATCAATCCCACAAACGGTTAATTACGTCAGCCAAAAGTGTGCATGTGGCTGACTACGTTCCTTATTAGCTCCAAAAATATCATATAAAATAGAGGATGATTATTTAATCAAAAATACAATTGGAAGTAGGAAAAACGGTTAAAAAAAATATGGAGTGGTCAACACTTGAGAATAAACAAAATGAAACGAAGTGAATAAAATATATTATACACGAATTAAGTCTTAAAAGGCTGAAAAATACTGTGTAAATGAAAAATAATATTATTATCAACATACTAGAGTGTCACTTGAAAAAAATTTCGCTGCTAATTTGCAGTGCAACTATTACTGTAAAAGGAAATAAGATCATTATAATTGCCAATGCTTTTGGTAAACATAAAAATTTTCGATTTAAGGAGTGAAGTATATTACAAAATTATAATTTTTTTTTTATAGTACACAAATTCATTAGTGTGAATATTTTATTAATTCAACATTCATATCCATTGTAATGTATTGTAGTATGTTGAGAATTTAAAGCCAAAAACCAAAAGTCAAGTCAATAAAGACTTGTTTTTATACTTGTTTTTTATATTCATGAACTAACGTAATGCTATAATTTAAGATTTTCCTAGTTGGCATTTTTTTTTTTTTGCGTTAACTGCGCTCTCAGTAGAAAAAATATAGAGTTCACACCTGATGCAACTCAAACCAGGGCAAAAACAAGGTGACTTTTGGTACTCGTGCTCGCCGTGGTGACGTACTACAAGGTATAAAAAAAATTATTAAAAATTTTTGAAATACGTCTTAGAAATTTTAAGTAAATAAAATATGTTTTTAAAATGATTAAATTTTATCTACGTTATTTCCTATTTCGTCATTGTATCCATGACGTATCTTATGGTTCATATCATTGACTAAGCCAATGAAAAATGATGTGGGATTACCAGATCGAAGCTTAAAAAACATACTGTCGATTTTGCTTGCACGGTTTTTTTTAAGTGGAAGTAATTTCAAAGAAATTCAACCATTTCAATCACATTTTTTCTAGCTGAATTACTCTACTCAAAGTTTTATTCAGATGCTTCAATAGTATTCACGGTAGTGATTGTTTTAGAAAGATAAAAACATCTACTTTTTGGGTATAAAACTAATTTTTTTTTGGAAATTTTTCAGTCTAAGAATTTTAGAGGAAGTATCTAACATGGCGCTGAACTGTCAGTTATCTGTTTTGGCAACGCTTTCCGTTATTCTTATTGGCAACGGTAAGTTAAGGAGCCTTGTATTTTTAGTTTCAGTTGAAAAATTTCAAATTCAAACTTTAAATAAGTAACGATAATGAAAAGAGTTAACTGTTGCATAAGATGGTTACATTTTTTATTCAAGCACAGTCTAGATTTTAATACAGCATATTACGGGGAATATTTTATTTTTTATAAATTTTCAACATTTAGTCTTATCTCTTTTATTCCCATAATTATATGTTTTTGCTTACCAAATTTAAAAATTTGGTAGTGATCTTTAAGCATACACATATCAAAAATTTTAACTCTATTGAATGTTAATTTTGTCAAATAGTCTGTTTACATATCTTATGTTTACATACTAAAGTGAAAACTTTGACAGCCTCTATGTTATTAAGGTAAATGATGTATCGAAAAAACATAAAATTATCTCAATAACGCCTTGTACGCATGTGCATACAAGAGATTATCGAAATAATTTTTTATTGTTGTGATGAATTGTTTACTTGAATAAATCCCCTGATCTTCTACTCAACTAAGTAATGCCTACATCGTAAAATCAAAATTTTTTTCAATAGTTTTCTAAACAAATGATAGCCTAGACCTAGCGCATTTCGTTTCTAAAAACTATCCAAAAAAATTTCTATTTTGGGATACTTCGCTTACTTGGGTAGTGGCTCTATATAATGTTTGCACTGGCTGGATGTGCATTAGGTGTGAACTCTATTTTTTCTATAATTTTTAAGTAAATTAATGTTGCGCTTGGGGTGATTAGTGAAACAAGGTAATAGTAGTAAAAAATAACATTAACGGTTTTATTACAGCTGCTGGTTTGGAATCGGAAAATATTGTTGGAGGTACACCAGCAAACATTAAAGATAGTAAATATGTGGTTTCTGTGCATACTAAGAAAAGCTACCTTTGTGGTGGTACACTCATAGAGGATGATCTGGTTTTAACTGCAGCCCATTGTTTTAACAATGATAAACTAAATAAAACTTATTTCGTATATGAGGACACTTCCTACTTTGTGGCCGCAGGAGCAACAAAACTTACAGATTCCATTCACAAAGTAGGTGTAGACAAAATTTATATCCACGCCAATTTCGAAAAAATTCATGACAATGCTTACGACGACGTCGCCGTCTTAAAAGTAAGTACATAATAAATATTTATGCAGACTATGCATACCTTTCTGTGATCAGAGATGATTCAATATCATAACCTTAGCGCTTATAAATATTAAATACAAATGAACGATACTCTAAACAGACTAGACGGATTAAATCAATTCCTCGCACTCATTGGGTACATTTTTTATTGATAAGTTTTTTGATTTACAAATAATGGTGACTGTTAGATCATTAAATTTTTTCATGATGATGCATCATGAAATCATAATTTTAATGACATTTTGTGAAAACAAAGAATGATTGGAGTGATGATTTACAAACCGTTTATTTTTCCAACTTGCGAATATCATTTGAGTCACTACCACGTGATATTAACTTCAAACACTCATTAATGAAACGTTTCAAGTATAACAGGAAAATTACTTTTTTTGATTGATTCTAATGACTCGCTTAAAATTATTATACTTAGTCTACACTGTAAATACTTTAAAATGATTTTTCAACTTTCATTGTTATCAGGCATGGATAAAGATGGTTGGAAAAAAATATACTTCCACTTTCGTAAACCATGTAATAGGATAAAATTCATATCAACTGATTGATCCTCCACTTTTGGAAATTATTTGTATCCATAAATAATACAGGATTACATAACTTTTTTCAGCTGAAAAAAAAATTGAATGTTATCAATTCTCCGAATATTGGTTTGGCACATTTGCCCATAAAAGATGAAGATTATGTTGGAAAAACAGCAAAAGTATTCGGTTTTGGTGCTGATGCTGTTAAGCTTGTTAACAACACTTGGGTACCGTCACACTTCCCAGGAAAATTAAAACAAGCAACGGTTAAAATCGTCCATCCAACAACATGTGATGCATATATGAATCAAGAATTATTATGCGGGATGATTACAAAATTAAAAAATGAAGGGCCTCAAGGCGTTTGCAATGTACGTATTTGAATAAAAATTATTTCCATACAATTTTTTATAGCCTTACAAAAAAATTGCACTTATTTTGACGATCCAATGATTATTTTTATCTTACAAGTTGTAAAACGTATCATTAGAATATAATTTTGTATTTTTATGGAATAAGTAAAAATTGTATTATAGGGAATTCAAAGGAAATGGTAAGTACACCTTTATTTTCGTGATATGTATACTGACGCATACGATATAAGAGACTGTAATTCATGATTTACAAAGACAAGATAATACTTGTCCTAAAGACACTCTGTACAACTATTATTTTTGTAGTACTTTCTAATTTTTCAGTAAATAAATGTTAAAATATTTCTAATTTTAGGGTGACAGTGGTAGCCCTCTTATGTTACAAAACACAGTTATTGGATTCGTAAGTACATCATACGGCACATGCGATGACACAATTCGTCCTGCAACATACGTCAAAGTTTCGAAGTACTTGCACTTTATTAATGATGCAAAATTCAATCGTATCCCTAAAATTACAGTAAATTTTTAAACGCCATTGAGAAGAAGCAAATTAAAAAATCAGCCGCAAAACGAAAAAAAAGAGCCTAAAAAATTAAAATTAGCCAGCTAAATGCCTAATTGGATTCAATGCTACAAGAGCATTTCAAAAGGAGGACAAAGATGATACAAAATAGTTTTGATAAGCTGTATTTATGTACACAATAAATAGTTTTCACGGTAAAACAGTTAATTTTACGATGTTGTTTAAAAATATTTTATTGTATGACTGGCTTGTTCAAATATAAGCATTAAAAACTCTGAAAGAGGGTGGTTTACTTTTTTTTTTTTTTTTTTATTTATTTATTTAAAAAAAATTTTTTTTTCTGTTTCGTATAAGGTTCAGAAGGACCAACGCAAAAAATCCTAGCTTAAATGCAGAATTGTGTATTATATCATCGCTCTTACATTTATATCAACAATCTTAATGACTGTTTCAGTACTAAAATACAACAGAAGTTTGTACAAACTGACTTTCAATTTTTTAACGTAGTTTGAATATGTAAAATTTATTAGTAACATTGAATACCATAATAGTTAATGTACAGCCTTGTAAGGAGACAGTGCGGAAAAATAAATTGAAATTTTTGACGAAAATGTTTTCATTTCGACTTCACTGACTTATCGACCAGTTTTCGTTACCCTCTTTATTTCGTACTTTACACTTAGCCAAAGGCTACAATATTAAAAGAAAAAAAATGAAATAATAAAAAATGTCTGCTGGACCAACGAGTCGAGGTGAATCGAGAACACGTGTAAGTAGATAGGTATCGTAGTAGCAAGTGTTAGAAAAAAGAAAAAATGATGTTCGATCGGTTCTTCGTCGATTTGTCGAATGGCTACAGAGATTTATGTATTTTTTATCGTTGCGAATAAAAAGTCTTTAAATGCAATATATACAGATTATTATTTCCATCATAGTGGTTTTTAAAATAATCTTTCCTTAGTGTTTCTAACTTGGTTTCTATTATCGCGAGGAATTCACTACAAGCTAATTAAAAATTCTAACCAACGACTGTTTTAAGTTTACCTGCGACACTCAAAATTTTATTAAATTGTTTACACAGTATTACAATGAACCTTGAGGTGGTACAATTTTTAATGAATAAATTATACGTTCTATTTAATATCACAATGATACGTTGTCAGATAATAAAGACATTTGTCAAAATTCCCTAAACAAAACGTCTACCTTTCAAGTATAAAACTGCCTTTTTTATGCCAATTTTTCAGTCAAAGACCATCAAAGTAGTCAAAATGACGCTGGACTACCAATTACCCGTAGTGGCAACATTTTTCCTCATTGCTGTTGGCAACGGTATGTTACTAAACTTCGTATTTTCTGCTAAAATTATAATATTTAAAATTCAAAACATGAATAAGTAACAATCACAAAACGAACAAATTTTTACATGAGAAAGCCTACTTTATTTTTTACTACAACAAAAAATAGTCATAATATTAATATGAGAGGGACAAGCTCTGTTCTTCCTACTGAGGGCGCAGTTTCAAAGGTAAAAAAAACTGTCCGAAGTAAAAAAAATTATTGACATCTATTAAACATACTCGAGTAATTATTTTTTTAAAGGAAAGGTATAGGAAACTTGTATTTTTTAGAAGGGCTATAACTTTTCTTTACTATGCTGTGATTTTAAGTGACGAATTACATTAAGTTACGTTAGAACAAATTTTTGAAAGATGGTAATAAAGATAAAATAAAAATTTGTGTTCTTCTTTCCATGGAGCTGTTGGTTTGGAATCGGAAAATATTAAAGGGGGTACGAGAGCGAGAATAAAAGATAACAATTATGTGGTTTCCGTACAAAATAACAGATATCGCTTTTGTAGTGGCATACTCATTGAGGACGATGTTGTTTTGACTGCAGCTCATTGCTTTTTAGCGAATGAAAAAGTCTATGATTCTTATATTTACAAAGACGAACCATACTTTGTCAGGGACAGAGGACGTTAAAAATTTTAATCACAAAATACGTGTAGACAAAGTTTATCTGCACGCAAAGTACAAAGAGGAGCAAAAAATTTTAAATGACATAGCTGTCTTGAAAGTAAGTACATAATTAATACTTGAACAAATCATGCATATATCTTTACAAAAAATCATAAATGACTTTGTGTCATGACTTTAGTTCTTGAATATGAATCATGAGTTACTTAATAGCAGAAAGCTTAACGCAAAAGCGCCATCGCCACTGGGGCTATTTTGCGGCCCGAGGTACCGTAAAGTAGGCTCCGGCTAAATGGCGCTCTCATACATGGCGAATACTATTTATCCTACCAAGGATGCAGTAAATATCCAAATGTTACTAAATAAGCTCCGAGGTATATTAAAGAAAATAAATAAATAATATTCGTCATTGAGGAGTACTGAACTCACAACTTTTTCTTGGGCGCTAAATTTTTTAATTCTCACATGGAATGGTATAAAATATAATAAAGTATAAGTAAGGAAAATATAAGCGAGAAAAAGATTAATTGAACTCTGCAGTAAGATTCTTTAGAACCTCTATTGGTACATAGATATTGTTCAGGGACAAAAGTTTATGTGTTGAACTCCAATAGAAAAATAATTTTTTTCTTCAATTCTTATAACTTACTCTAAATGATTTTACCTTTAGTGTATCTTATGAAAATCTTCGAATGAGCTATTAATATTTCTTGTTATAAAGCACTGGCATAAATGATTGAAAAAAAACGCATTTACTTCATTAATATCAACTGAATGATTACTTCTGAGGATTATTTATATTTGTTAATAATACATGACTATATGATTTTTTTCCAGCTCAAAACAAAATTTGATGTCATTAACTCTTCAAATATTGATATGGCATCTTTGCCCGAAAGAAATGAATATTACAAAAGTATTAGGTTTCGGTGCAGATGCTGTCAAATATCTCGGTAACGAAACTTGGGAGGTGGCAAACTATCCTGGAATATTAAAACAAGCAACTGTAAGAATTGTCCATCAAAGAAAGTGTAACAAACACATGTATCGAGGTTTATTATGTGGAATGACCGAAGAATTGAAAAATAAAGGCAGTCAAGGTGTTTGCGATGTACGTAACAAATTTTTTAAAACTACTTTTTTTCTGTTTTTAAAAAGTGAAAGTGCTTCTACAGATTGTCTCCCGAATAAAATTTTCCACTCTTATTCTGAATCGGGTACGATTTCCATGCAGAAGAGACAATGTGATTTTTCTCTTGCGGGTTTTTGGTTTACTTTCAATTTTTTTTTTCAACATACAACCGCTATAAATCCGCTTCTGGGACACTTATTACGATGCAGTTTGATTCAAGATTTTTTTTTTATTATTAAAATTTAAAAATAATTTCTTGACAGACATAATACTGTATGGGATTTTACTATTGAATAAATATGTGAAACGCGACCCCCAACTAAAAAACCCAACATATTATTGAAAGCTAATTTTATGAAAATTTTTTGGTTAGCAAATATTCAAATATTTATGTTTTCAGGGTGATAGTGGTGGACCCTTAATGTTGGAAAAAACAGTTATTAGAATCGTGAGTATATCATACATCAAATGCGATAGTATACCGGCAACATACACCAAAATTTCAAAGTTCTTGGACTTTATTGAAGATGCGAAACACGGTCGTCAAAGTGAAGACATATTAATTAAAACTGTTAGAGCACCGATAACAAGAATTAAGAAAAAAAACAAAAATGAATCATAAAACCAAAAATGATTTTGAAAGTTTTAAAAACGTCAGCTTAAATCCTTGTTGAGTAGTTTCAACGGTAAAATTGAAGCATTTGAAAATTGAATAGAAGATACTAACATATGGATTAGAGGAAATTCTATGATATAACAAATAAGTAATTAGATTTGACAGTTAAGTAGTTAAAGTTACATATTTACTAAAAGATTTGCTCTTGCATGTGTGTTTAATGACAATACAATATAAAATTTACTTGACAAAAAATTGGATGAATGGGAAAATACACGTTACAATCAGTCTAAGGAAATTTTTATTTCTTTTTGATATTAAAATACTCCTTATAATATGTTCCTTTTTTCTGAAGTATTAGCATCGAAACGGCTCACGTCATGCTTAACATAAGACTCATTAACTTCTCGATTCTTTAAGATATTTTATTGAATTATTAACAATTTGTTATACATGTAAAAAAAAAAGATTGGTAATTACAGAACACATGATATATTTACAAAACCAATGCAATAACACACTCCGTACTAATTTTGGATTGGTATACAAATTACGAAAAATAAAAAAAAAAAGATGGCTTGAATCATAATGTAGAGAACGTAAGGTGTGCTCACGCGAATATATAGTTAATATGCATAAAAATTTTCGACTAGTCACAGTAGCTGTCGGGATAGCCTGTTTCTCCACCTCCACTTTGAATGTCTAACTAATCTTCTACAGCATAACATTAAACAAACGTGGCGGAAATCAGAGGTAAGAAGAAAAAAAAAAACCGAGTTGTCGAGTGAGCAAACCTTACGGCCTTTACATCACTACCTTCAGAGACAAAACCTAATTTAAAATAAGAAAAAAAAAGGTGATGAAAATCCATATCCATGGAATACTACCGCAAGGCACACGTATCGACATCGTCCAACACTCCGATCTCAGGCACATTGTCATCAGGTCGGCGTGTTAGGTTTCAAACTGTGTGGCCAATTGCTCGCCGTGTGCCGCACGAAGCCCGGATCGTTCGGTGAGATCGGTGCCGCGGTCGTCGTGACCTCCGAGACCACCCCACCAGGCACCATCGTCTTCTTAGCGTCGGTAGTTTGGGTAGCGCGATTCGTACTCCTCGTCGACATCCTCAGCCCGTCGAAATACTCCTCCAGCATCTCGATCTCGTCCCGTGGGGTGGCTGTCGTACCTGGGTGCGACCGATTGCGCTGCTGTTGTCGAAGGCGTTCGTCTTCCGTCGCGACCGGATGATGCCGATAGTCGCGCGAACGACGCTGATCGCCGAAGAACGCGTCTCGCTGCCTCTTTAAGATTCCTGGGGAAGAGGTAGAGCCGCGCATTCGCGTCGGCACGTTGTCATACTGACTTGAATCGGAATACCTGCAACCAGTCAGCGCATGATCCCCGCATTGGCGGCAAACGTTACGGAAAGAAGTCAGGTAGAAGGCGACGCTTTACCTTATTCATTTATTTGATTTTTTACGGTGCTCTCGTGTATGTTCAAATGAATGATTGGAGTTTGTGGAAAAAACCGAGTGTGCGTGCTCAAGGACGGAACGGACCTGCTTTGCTGGGCCTTTTTTATCGGGAACGTCCCGTTACACACTCTTTGTTTTTTTATTTTTTTTTTTACAACCAATCGTGTGTCTCATTCACGTGAGAGAAAAAAAATTGGTGCACGAAAAAAACTGAGAAAGGCCAAGGACGCCTTGACGCATTGTGTGGCGTTTATTGAAAAAAACAATGTATACATTTATTTGTGTTGGAGTACATGACAGTAATCGAGTGACCATTTCACATAGGCACAGAGTAGTGTTTGGTGCGCGAAAATTAAGTGACGTTTCCTCTGAAACTCAAGAAACGACGGAGCACTCGAGGGCGCGTCTAAAAGTGCTTTCTACCAGACTCTCCAGCGTCCAAGCGTAAAAGCAAAAGCAGCAGATTAGTATAGCCATTTTTTTTCAAAGGGTACGAGTTAGAAAAACAAAAAAACACCACCAGCCCACCAACAAAAGCACTCAACACTAGAAACCACCAGTTGTTGGACCCACTGAGACTTGCCTGTAGTTGTCGTAGCCCCGATGCTCGTCATCGCGCTCGACCCGCATTATCTTGACGCCAGGGTTGACGACTTTCGGAAAGATCTCACCCATGTGGGTCGGAAAGGGCGGCGCGTCGTCGACTTCGTCCATGGGCCTCTGGTAAACGTCGTCGGCCCGGTAGTACCCGTTCACCTTCCGCGTCGCTTCGTCCCGCTACCGATTGCAAAACAAAATGATCATACCCAAGGACCGTGTGTGCGAATGAAAAAAAAAAAGACCCCTCACGGCTTGCTTTCCTCGGGCCCCCCTGCCGTTCTCGATGTTCTGGGCGTACTCGCGCATCTGCCTCTCGGCTCTCTCAAGCCTGTTCTCCCGGTCGTCGTCCTCGGGCGCCGAGTCGTTGTTCGCGCTGTTGCGTTTCTCCGTCATTTCGGGCGTCGGTGACATCCAGGTCGTTACGGCTTTGGGCGCGGGAGGCTCCTTCTCGTTTACCGTCATTGTCGTCGTCGTCACGTACTGCTTGGCTGCGAACAGAAAGCCAATCCCCGATATCTGTGTGCTACACTGAGCGCTCGTTTCCCCGTTAGATTTTTTCGATATTTTTTTTTTTTTTTTTTTCATGTACGGCGATGATTTTTCAGGGTTCATTGCATCTAAAAGCGTGCGGTGATGAAAAAAACAGTGTGAAGCATCGGTGCGATTTTAAGGAAGGAACTCTTTTGTGTTTTCTGCGATGCAATGAATCATCGCTAAATACTGGGAAACTGTTATTTATTAGTCCCTCGTACAGCATTAACTGTTATCAAGATGCCATATAATAGCTGTAATTTTTTTTTAAGACCTCGTATTCACTTTCAAATGGTTTTTGCAAACGGTTTGTTAGTCACGTGCAACGATAATACCCGTTTTTTTTATTTGTTTATCACTATACGTACTCAGCATTCTAAACTGCGTTTTGTTACCGAATAAGCTCATGTGAGCGCACAATATCTGTTAGTACTCCGTAGAACTTTTCTGTTTGTTTTTAAATTGAAACTTTTTGTGAGACATGAAAAAAATTGGTCCTTTATTGATGAGGATTGTATATCATTGTATTTCTAAAAATAAAACAGTGACATGAAACAAATCACTACAACTTTCTGGTGCATGCTTTCTTGTCACGGGTGCTGTTGGTGTTTTTAATTTGATAAGCGTGCAAGTAGTGATAATTCAGTGTGTTGTTACAAAAATCAAATTAATTGGAGGCCACTTGATAAAATAAATGTCAAATTAGGAAAAAAAAATATGAGATTGTTTTCCAGAACAAGATAGGGAAGGCACATGTATATTTTCAACAACCAAAACATAAATTTTGAGGCGTAAACAATTCTTTAATGACAATCAAAGGTTACATGTTCACCAACTTACAACGCGGTAATGCCAATTGAATAATTTCGATAAACACACCTACAGTACAATAAAAACGCAAAGTATAAGAGTATACGTAAAACACATGGAGTGAAACAAAAAAAAGCGATCGTTCCTCGCGAGGCAGAGTCGAATAATTAAAACCGACCTTGTTCCTTGCTGGACAGCGTTTGGGTGCCATCGTGTTTTTTCTTGCCAACCACGGGGCTCATCAGGAAGTCGACAATGAACACGATGGCCGTTATGATGCACAGAGAGCCGAAGATTATGGCATTGTCGACGAGATCGTTCGGCACATCGTCGACCGAGAACAGCGACAGCGTTCCCACGATGGCGAACAGAACGATGCCCAGGCCGAGTAGGAATTTTTCCTTCAAAAGAATCATAAAATCAGAATGGTCTTCGATATCACGCAATTAAGGTTTTCATCAGTTTATACACTATAAATTAAATGTATGAAAATTTTGTGTAACCTTGGAAAACTAATCATTCAAAGTAGTTGTGTATTGCTATAGGAGGTTAGTCAAACTATTAGTAGCAAGTTACTATTCATCTGTATTTTGATTAGTATTGTGTCAGAGGTTGCAATACTGAGTTATATTTTCAATATTTGTATTTACAACTTTATTGGACTCATTGTTCCTGGTTCGCTTTTTTCATTTCCCCTGTTATTTTATACATTTTTCTCTCCTCACAAGGCATGTCGTATTCTGTGCCAATTTATATATACGCTGCAACGTATTACCCTCTGCAGTATTCTCCTCATTTCTATCACTTCACTTTTTTCTTTTCTTTCAATTTTGCTACCATTACTATATTTTCAAACTCTTCTTACTTGAAAGTCTGGTGTATTTGTATGGTGAGAGCTAATCTAGAAAATTTTGTGTAGTCTTTGCTTATCTTTTAACTTTTTCTTTGTTTCTCTCGTTTTTTTCTTAACTCAAGCTGCGGCTATCATTTCACTGTTATTCCTTTCCATTGTACAAAAGAATACTGTTAGGACATTACTTAATCTTATTTCATGTAAAATGTTATAAACATCTCGTCATTATTTCTACTTGCCGTATAACTACTAAGTTTCGTCTCTAGTGACAAAATTGTTCCTACAGCGAGCCAAAATAAGATACCAAATATCGACGACAAAATAATATATTATCACAGGTCATAAGAGACGTAATTTTCTTTTCAAGAGTTACTGAAATTCGTCTTTAATATAATGACTAAAAAAGAGTAACTTTACGAATATATTGATTAAGCTGCAATCTAACAAGAAGATATACGTTCCATACTGAAAAAAAAGTAGTAAAAAATGTAACATGTGATTAGTAGACACTAGTAATTTTCTGCGGTAATTTAATACTATTCATGAGCACAAAGAAAAGTGCGTACCTATACACGGTATTTTCACAAGTCTGTTAAAAATCAATCATAACGTATCGGCAATCATGAAAAGGCACTCCAGAATGTACAATTGGATAAAATTAAACATTTTGTCTTACAGCTATAGCTGACCTTTATTACTTTTTAGGCTCACTGTTTCCATTTGTTTCAGACCATGTTTGAAACATAAAGGTTTTCATGGACCCACGAAAAAAAAAAAAAAAAGAAAAATAAAAAAAGCTCCTCCATCCATAAACGACAGTAAACGCGATATTTAACCAAAAATCAGTCATAGCTGGTCAGTCCGAACGGCTCTTGTCTCTTTTGTTATTATTTTAGCTCGTCGCCGAAAACATACAACACTCGAATGCTCGCACGGAATTTTCAACCTCCTTCGAATTATTTCGTACTCTAGCGCAAGACCGCGAGAAAACACACACACACACACGCGCGCGCGAGTCCTTCGAGCCGTATTATATTGTGGGTATACCACAAGGCAGGAAAGAGAGAGCGAGGGGCAGACCAAGAGTCGGGCGTGATCGGCTCTAAGGAGAATAATAATCGAGGCCCAGTTTATGAGTCATTAAAATAGTAGCGCCGCAAAACTCCTTGCATGCGCGCGTATATGGGCACGTAATATGGGTGTACATGCATATTACACATGTACGAGGTACGACCGGACCCATGGCGCACACACACGCTCTGCTGCGTGCCACATTTTATTTTTTTTTACGAGTGTATGGGTGGCAGTACACGCCTAGTTGAGCTATTGGGCGTATACAGCAGAGGAGAGAAGAAAAAAAAAAAAAAAAAGAGAAAAGCGCGGTCACGAGTCACCTTCGCGATACAAATTGAACTACACGCGTATACTGTTGCGAGTGAAAACATTTTTTCGTGACAAAAACACTGAAGAGGAGGAAAGGAGGGTGGGGCGTAAAAAAAAAAAAGGATTCGCGACCTTGCGTATCTCAATGTCGGGACAACGCTAATTCGCATATGTACACATGCGTACACGTATATATATACACGTGCATACAATGTACAGGAGTTGCGCGAGGACGAGGAGTTACGTCGCGCGAGTTCTCACGCTTAGGATGCTGCGGGCGAGAGCGACCCATTTTCGCGTCCCGGCTCTCTCATGTCTGTGCATAATGCGAATAGTTTACGCACGGTTCTTTCTATACATCGCACTTGTGTCACGGATAATTAATTTTATTCCTTTTTATTCTTTTTTTCACTTTCTGTACATGAGACCTGTTGTTTACGAGGACGTTTAATAGCGTCACTCTTGTTTACATGTAGCCGGAATAGGCTGTGGGTTGGTTGTACGTGCGTTTACGACGCGAACCAGGAATTTCGAGGGACGACTTTTGTGCACGAGAATACAAATGTTTGTTTTCACACGAATATATTTTGCGATGTATACATCATTACTCAATACGTAATGGCAAGTTTCAACTCTACTGACTTACATTTTATATCATTGTGTAACACATAGGAGTATGATAATTCGAAAGTCGTTTGCTTGGTCTTGTATAAAATTTTGTACGTACACGTACGTGCGGAGGAAGGCCATTTTTGTGCATTGAATCTCGTTGTGCAACGCAAAATCAGAGCAAATTCATCAGAGCTCAACTCTCTCCGTCGGTTTGTACGCCAAAATTAAAACACTCAATTCCAATGAAACTTGAAGCAAAAAGCAAATACGGAAAGAAAAAAAATTACGATCTATACACGGGGTTTTGAACAGTTACGCGGCAAGTAGTTGCAAAATAGATTTAAAATAGAAACAGAGTCCAGTGGGGTGATTATGCGCACGAGATATCAATCGTCTGAATTCCATTTGAGTGACTTTTCCACGTGTGTATCCGTATGATTTCACTTTTCGCATAAACAAGCCGTGCACACAGGAGTCCTTGTTGTTGTTTTTTTTTTTGTGAAAATTTAACATTTTCCACGTTAAAAAAGGAAAAGCGCACTTAGCGCCGCGGATTGCGCAAAAAGCGTCCGTAACAATAAGTACGACAACAAACGCGGCTGTTGCGCCGAGAAAATTCTCAGTTGACGCACGTGCTGCGCGTAAATCACAGACGAATGATTTGCATTTCGCTGTCAACTCTCGAGGGAACGCTCTGTTATTGATGGGCAGCGTTAGCGTAACAAGTGGACATACACAAGAAAACGAATTAAATCGCACGAGTGACGAGCTATTATGGATTTAATGTCCATTATCTCGCAGCTCGTATCAATAAACAAATTGATGTATACACCCTCGGCTCTCGTGTTACCGATCCATCGGTACAATTACGTAATTTTTCAAGGTGTATCGGCAAACTGGATCAAGCCTCTGCACTGGAATGCCCATCCGAGGATAAGCCCCTCTTTGACCTCAAATTGATTTGCTATCCCACACGCGGAAACGAGTGAAAAAGATTTAAAAAATCATCCCGCGGAAAAGACACTCGCACGCACGCGATCGAAGAGCTGCATCACCGTCGCGGCAACATGACATAATCGTCTTGGCGAGAGGCGGGGTCGGGCAGGAAGGCATGAATCAAGAGGCATTTAATCGCGCTCGTCGTTGTGTTCCCTCAAGTTCTAGTGGTTACTCATGTACATACATATAATATATTTATGTACCTGTTTATATTATTATATATTTACTACATCGCGCGGGAAAAAAAGGGGGACGCTGTTTGCGTGTGGCTTTCTGTATTGTTGTTGTTATCATAGGTGCAGGTGTAATACTCGTGGACGCGTGTGCGATCGTCATTACCGTCTTCTGGCCTCTGAGTTCTCCGCTGGCTGCGGCGATGAGCAGACCCGCGATTACGATTGTGTAGCCACCGCAGGTGGCTGTCGCAAGAGCGGCACCTGTGAACACGCGCATATAGAGACATATCACATTGGGCTATTTTTTTTTTTTTTTTTTTTTTTTTTTTTCTGGACGGGGGTTAGTATATTACAGCTCAGAGTTACGGAATGTGCACGGGGATTTTGTTTTTTCAATCTGCCAATGTGACGTGCAAGAGAATGGAGGGTATAGAGTTGCTAAGTTCAAGAACTGGTGTGACTGGTTATTGGAACTTTTATTTTTTAGAGCACACGTGATAAGCAGGTGTTGCAGGTTTCACCTTTTGTGTGACAATACGTTTTGAATAGATGCAATTTTTTTTATCTAGACGCATATAAATAAATGTCATCAATGGGCTGATCGATTAATGTGCACAATTTTGATAATTAGATGTATATTTTGTAGGGTAAAAGTAAAAATAATACTTATCTCACGTACCAATTGTACCCCATGTGACGTTATTCAAGAGGGACCATCTCTCGCGGCTTCTGTTGCGCAGGTAATGAAAGACTCTTCGGCTTTCGTCGTCCGTCACCCTCAAAGCGACGACGCACGCGATGCACAGAATCTGATTGCGAAAAGAAAAGGAGAAAAAAAAAAGGGTCGCTAGTATTGCGCTCGACGCTCGCACGTATGAACTTTCGGGGGCTTTGGTGCGAGTTGCATTAGCGAGTCTCTTTTATTTTTATTTCGCGATGAGTCTATGTTGAGCTTTAGCACAAAAGAAAACAACACTGGCAATGCTAATTGGCTGTCCACGGGATTTCTAAACGGCACTCTATGAAAATTTTAATATACGAATTTCAAAAGTTTTTTCATACTTCTTTTTCTTCCAATTTGCATCTTTAGAGACACTATAAGGAATAACCTATGATTTTTTTTCTACTCAAGAACGCTCCATACGTAAAAATAAAAAATGAACATTTAATCCAAGTTTTCCTGATTCTACGACACATTGAAATAATGAAATTTCATCTACGAAAGGCAACAATGTTAACGTATAAAAAAATAAAAGAATCAACCGCTAAAAACCGCAGCTCTTTTTTTCAAGAATAAAACTACCATGCAATAATTATCCTCCAAACAGGTAAGATTCGCACGTACGCAAGATTATATAGGCCGCGGTAATATAGAGCATAAACATACACATAAACAAGCCGTAACGCTTACCAGCTCGATAATCCTAATGAACACTTTTCGGTTCCACATGATTGGCCACGGAGAGGTGTGCGCAGCGCAAAAAAAATATACAGCCACAGGCTCCAATCAAAAGACGGCCTCGTTGGGTGCGATTTCCAACAATCGAAGGCACCGGCTGTACTCCTCTTTTTTTGCTGCTCCCATTTAGAGCGATCGGCTCCGGTTGTTGCTGCTACCTTCCGAGCATCAATTTCCCTTCGACCGCACTACATCCACGGGAGATGCAACCAGCGGTGGAAAGTTGGGAATGAAACATGTAAGCGTAACACTATTTTTAAACCACTCGCACGAGGAGCCGTATACAAAACGGGGATGATCGGTAACGGAACGACGCTTCGTTGCGGGGATCGGATGAATTGATCGCGCGTATGAAAACGATTCACCGTAACAGCAGGTTTTTAATTTTACGTAGAAAATCGATGGAATGCTCTTTTCAACTCGAACGGTTCGTTTGGATGGGAATTAATTTTGTATCGCCGCATGCAATCGGCATAAGAGTAATGATAGTTACAGGAGAATAATAAGTACACGCGTCCAATCGGAAGCAATTAGGTATCCATGAACTGAAATTACACAAGAGAAATCGGGAGAAAACTCGGAATGAAAAAAATGGCATTAATTGTATGTGTTCAGCACAGCGTAAATCGGTAACTTCCTATGTACTTCTGTCACATGGGTCGGTATACGCGAAAAATTATTTTCTCGTAAGAGTAAAAAAACCGATGAAAAGTGTGCGTGACCAATAATCCACGGAGTGAATAGCAAATTACAAATTGTTTACTCCCGATGTTGGGCCAAACTCGTGTCCACTCCCCATTCGATACAGCTTCCACCCGGTATCACCAAAGCAGATACATCTGATATATACGTACTCGCAAAAAAAGGGCAATGCTTCAAGCAGCAAAAATCACAGCGAACCAGGTATAAATCCGCGAACTCCTGAGTCGACGAACGAGCGACAACTAAACTTTTGCGGAGGTTCGCGGGAACAGAGCGGCGTATAGGAGGGAGGAAAATGTAGATAAAGGCGGGCCGTGGCTAGGCTGGGCTGCAGGCGAACGGTCTCTCGCTATGGCGCGGCTTTGCACGGATTGTGTCATGTAATGAGACCTGCCTGCATATACCTATTTACCTGCCTTACGTACGTATACATCGGTATGTTGGTTGGAACAACTTGTATATTTTTATGTATATATATCTTTGCAAGACAATGCCATTATCGCGCGCACGGCGCCGGTTCTCCCCCGATGTACCTTGTAATATACTGTACGATGCGTGTCCATCGTTTGCGTGCGTCTTGCACCGAGGAGTTTATGTTTCATAGATTTTTTACATAGTTCATAATAATAAATAGTGTAATTGTTATAATTTACAATATATTGTATCATAAATCGGACTTTTATTCATACTTCGATAATAATTTTTTTTATTGACAATATAATATTATGTAATAATAGAAAATAATACTTACTTGAATAATGTACGATTTTTACCTGATAGAATTAATGAGTTGTAAAAATATTTTCGAGAATTTTATACGTGGAAGTAATCATTGATAGTCATTTTTCTACAGAGATTATATATTATATGTAATAATAAAAAATAATACTTACTTGAATGTTAAGGTTACATAAAAATGTATTATGATTGATATTCATGCAGTATATGTAAGATAAATTGTTAAATATGCAAAATTGAAACAATATTTAGAAAACAGTCGCACTGCACTATCCAGTGTGTTGGTGGAACGTGGGTTGTGCATAAAAAATAATTGCCCCGGCAAAAGTATCGCGAGAGTATTTTTGCCTCTACCGATAAATATTACGAGCTCATTATCAACACGGAAAATTGCCATTTCGCAAGTCGAAGGCGCTATCTTTCTTTTCTTTGTTCACCTTACACATATCATATTTCCTGGGAAAGTAAATTCTTATTTCTGACTGAAACATTTAAAGCATTGTTCTGTGTTTCGATTATTAGCAGCAAAATGTTAAAACGACTATTTAAAATCAAAAATTAAAAAATTAAATGAGTAATAATATGGTACAAAGCTAAAAAAAAATTTCATCAAGATTGAACATGGGGGCGTGGTCTACGTGAATTGGGTGAATATAATTACACATTACATATGAGGTACATGAGTAATAATTGCGCTAAATATTTCAAACAGTGGATGCTATGACGGGAAAACTAACATTTCCGTAAAGCTCGTATATATTTGTGTACGACTATACATAATATACTTCTTATACCTAAATAGTAGTTTAGCACAAGTAGAGCATTTAGATGGAGAAATTTTTGAACAATCAGATTTGTTCGATTGCGAGTGTCCAAAGCTCCGAAAGCTTCCGATTCGGGGAGCCCTAGGGTTACCCTACCTCAAGGCTATTTGTATTTATGTAAACCTATATAAGTACAGGATCTTGGAGTATTATGACCTGCATGTTATGACACAACTCTCTCATTGAACAAATTTACGTGTGCGCCTAATAAATCCACTAATATCTACGCGCTCTGTACATCAAACTTTATCGCTATGTAACGAACGACAGTTCTTTTGCTCGCATGTTAAAACTTATAATAAGTAAAAAGCATGCAATGAAAATTCAAACTCACAGATCAGAGGGGCGGTAGCGCCAATCCCGATTCACTAGGTATATCGGAATAGGTACAGCAGGCGCAGTCATTTGCTCCTGTGGAAGTTGGCCAAGCGCATTTTTATAACCTGCACGTGTGATGATGCATCAGCACCACGTCGTCGTATTGAAAGTCTATGTTGTCACCATCATCGTCTTCTCTTCTGGGGTTGACCGTTTATTGCTCGCATGATCTGTACAAACATCTATATTGACATGTCCGTTCGGAAAATAAAAATCACTCCGCGGCTAGTATATCAACCTATCTAATCGCGGTATAAAAAACAAAAAATGTTGCATACTGTACCGGGAACCGGATCTTCTGTAGGTACAATGCCGAGACACACCATTTGATCGATTGCAAATGCTACTGCTATTAAGGTACAGGCATCTATAGCAGATCTATAGGTAACAAGGAATATTTAATATGAATTGTGCGTCCTCCGAGCATCCAACCGTTTTTTGTTTTTCACGGTCTCAACATATTCCTAGAAGATTCTTACTCGGAACGTTATAGGTACTTACCCTGCAGGTACACTGGAGGCATTGTTGAATTGAGCGGAAGGTATATATAACATCTACCAATGAAAAGGGGCAATGCAGGCGCCCGTGCCGCGAGCGCGATTTACTTTGTACGTCAACGACGTCTCCATTACGTTTTTCTGACTAGAACAATAAACGCACGAGCTTACAGTCTTGCGCATTACCATACTACGGTTTACACGCTGTTATACTTTGAAATTAAAAGTAAATAGCAACAATTCACTTACACAAAAGAAAAGTACAACCTCTACACAATCAACGTATCGCCCGCTTCGATACATCTCTCCGAAGTTCCCGTCCAATCAGAATGACCGTTTGCACAGGATAGGCTAGGTTAGGCTAGGTGGGGGAGGGGCGAAAGGACTCGAACTCCGGTTCTCAAACGGGCACACGTGGAACGCTTCAACGGTCGTTGCCGTTGGCCGTTCTTGAAATCGCAAGGTTCTCCGAAAAGCCCTGCAAGCACACAGCCAAAAAAGTAGATATAAGTACCATGCCAACACATTTGCGAGAGCGAGCCAACCGGCCAACGTCAACGGGACACTCCAGCCTGGTCTGTCAAAGCTGTGGGACGTACCTGATCACTAGTCGGTCGTCTTTGTTTGATTTTATTGATAGTGCGTGTATTGTTAATTGTTTATGTTTCCGTTAGTGTTTGTTGTTACTTGCGTGTGTGTGCGCCAAATTGTTTGACGTCTGACTTGTATCATATAATATTCGCGTGAAATAATGTGGCAGCAGGAGTTTCCCAACAACAACTTGCTGGAGGAATTCGAGAGGTTGCACTTGGACGATGACGATTTGAACAAAGATGTCATCAGAAAGAGGATACCGCGAATCAGTCCCAAGTCCGTTTACTTCCAGAAGAAGGTTTTTCCTGGTGAGTGAATTTAGAGGTATTGTATTTTAACAAAAGATGGATTTGGACAAGCTGTGAGAAAAGTCCAGAATTCGTGGTAATTTCTATGAATGCGTTGTTTGGGTCTGAAAGTCAACTTTTTTTTTTTCATCTCTGGTAATGCTTTGTTTATTAATAATTAATTTCAAGGTGTGACAGAATCAGCATGTGTGTTTATTGCTTATTATTGCCTATAAAAATATTTAATCAACGGTGTACTTTTTCTACTGAATACATGAAGTGTGTGTACATATCAGTGCTTTATGGGGATCATAATTTCAAATTTACATACAAGTAGATGTAAAATACTTTTCAGGCAATTGTCACATATCGTTTCATAAAATCTATTTGGTTTTTCAGAGATAAACAGCCATAAATCGAATAAAGAAATTGTCAAAAGCAACTACTGTCAAGACAGTTTGGAAGATCAGATTACAACAATTCAAAACGTTCTGAAACTACAGCATCAACTGGGGGTCGAAATCGTTCAAAAGAATGGACAAAGAAAACTTGGTGGTCCACCTCCTGGATGGACAGGTCCTCCACCTGGGGAAGGATGCGAAATATTTGTGGGAAAAATTCCAAGGAACATTTATGAAGATAAAATATATCCTCTCTTCAGTAAGGTTGGAGAAATTTATGAAATGCGCCTGATGATGCATTTTTCGGGCAACAACAGAGGATACTGTTTCATCATGTACAAATCTCGAGAATCAGCTGAACAAGCTGTCAAATTACTGAATAATTACGAGATTGCCCCAGGATCGTGCATCGGAGTCATCAAGAGTTTGAACAACTGTCGTCTACACGTAACTGAACTACCTGCCCATGTGGATGTGAAAACTTTAACGAAAGTAAGTTTCTCATTTTTCTTGGGAAACTTGTTGAAAGTACTTACATGAATTTTTCCTCGAATTTTTCTCTATTACATATTTTCAGAGACTTTGGGAGCACTGTGATGAGATTGACTCAGTATCGATGTATACTTACCTGAACAACCCTAGAAGAAAAGATGTACTGATTCGTTTCAAGACTCACAGGGGTGCTGCCATGGCTAGAAGAAGAATGATACCAGAACGGAATTTGTTGTTTGACAAGTCAGACGTCAGAGTTGATTGGGCCGACCCTAAAACTATCTTTAAAAATGTAGTGAGTATTGACAAAAATAAGCTACTGCCCAAAAAACTTAAAAGTAGAATAATGTTATCTGATACTTGATTTTTATCATT
This sequence comes from Copidosoma floridanum, assembly GCF_036245765.1. Lineage (NCBI taxonomy): Eukaryota > Metazoa > Arthropoda > Insecta > Hymenoptera > Encyrtidae > Copidosoma > Copidosoma floridanum. Next base: position 6,601,780 of record NW_028321906.1, on the reverse strand, counting down.
TTCATTAATTTTGAAAAACTTCCCTATAGTTTTTCAGAAAACAAAGTAATAGTTTAAGTAGAGAAAGAAAAGCTGAATAATTTTTATTGTGATAATGTATCTTGAATGATAGCATTATTCTAGTCTCTAAAATACACAGACTAGTCCAATAAAAAAGAACGAAACTCGCGAATCAGCAGTCAGTAAAATCAACAACAACAAAGTGTCCAAGCATAGTCATGTGATTCTTGCCAAGCAGCACAACAACGAGTCGTGTCTTCTCACTGGGTGAAAATAGAACGTGGGTACTTTCGCTGAACGCCACTCGCTGGCTTTTCACTCGCTAGTACTATATACTGTCTCCCTCCAACGTCGTGAACGTACTTATTAAGAAGTTCTTTGCCTTCTTGGCGACCTTGCGGTTCCATTTTCGCGCATTTTTCTCGTCTGATATCGCCCGCGGAAATCAAGCACGCGCGCGCGATCGTGTGATTAAAAGAAGGGGAAATAGTTGTCTTCTTTCGCGCTTCTCTACAACGCTCATTGCGTAAAACATGCAGGTCAATGCAGCCAAAGTTTGTCATCGCCTGTGGAACGATGTTTTTTGCTTGCTATACTTCACTCTGACTGAAAAATGCTCTTGCCTATAACAACATGATTTAGACAGTTGAATATTGGTCTTACCACGATTCAACAATTTAAAGAATTAAATGTCTCTTATTAAATTAGCATTGTTATTCGGTTTGTAGAAATATTTTATTAATAACACAAAATGTTCTGAAAACGTTATTAGCCAAGTTAAAGATTTATCTCTCAAGTAAATGAGTGGTATTGTACACAACACGCCTTCAGAATGGCAAACATTCAAACTTTCAAGTCACTTGCTCCGAAAAAGCATCAGCTGCCGTTCGATAGCGCCGCTCCGTGGCGAGACTCCTCGACTCTTCTTTGGCGACGTTGTCGTCGTTGGTTCTCAAAATCAGCTGATACAGTTCGCCGCGTCGCGTAAACGTGCACATCACCCAAACATTGAGTCGCAAAGTAGTACCGGCTTTTGCAGAGTAAAAAATATAAACTCAATCGAAGCAGTCGTTACTTGAATAATGGCACAAAACAACAGTGAGTACTGTGACTACAGAAGCCCACTGGCGACGCGCTATGCCTCCGAGGAGATGCGTTTTAACTTCAGCGACCAAAAGAAGTTCAGCACGTGGCGTCAACTCTGGATCTACTTGGCAAAGGCCGAGATGGTTCGTTGTACTTGATACTATTTGTTTTACTTTGTTTTTTCTTTGTCATACATTTCTGATCATATGATATTGAAAGCAAGTGCTTTGTTGGTGAGATATAACAACATTATTACGAAACAAGAGTATAGATTATTTTTTATGAGATAAAGTTACGTTCATTCGTTGCGATCTCAGTCGAGAACCCCCAGGAGAGCCTGATGAAACTCTGGTTAATTTCAAACTCATCTAATCAGTTGTTTACAAAGTTTAATCCTCCTTCGTTGTGTGATCTCTGCTTGGATGTTTTCCCAATGCAATCAGGCTGGTATGATGAAAGCGAGTCTCGTTCTTTTTTTAAGGCTGGTGAACGATCTTTAATTCACCCAATTAATTTTTAAGTACATGTACATATTTTCAATTTATTCTCTTTCCCCAAAAGGTAGAAGAATGTGCAATTTATCACTCCGATGAAAATATTGAGGTTGCCAGAGAGATCATTAAAGGTGCAGGAAAGTGTTGGTCAGAAGACTACAATAAACTTGAATGTAGAAACAATAACCGTAGACAAAGGGCGCCTGCTTTTCATAACAAGAAAAATGGTCCTAATAATCAAATGTGCTGTTATGATTATAATTTTGTTCATAACAGTCAAATTTTATACGAAGAAGATTCTAATGATAGCTATGGAAGTTTGAATGACAGTAAGCTTAAATTTTTTAATGATTCTACCAAATACTCTGTTAGGTCAGATGAATCCTTATCAGATTTTTCAAGGACATCCGACATGGACGAGTTTAACTATACAAATAATTTATACACCAATGTACCTCAAACGCCTCCATGCTTACATCCGTCAAACTGTTCTGTAGTTAGATTCCCTTGGGGCTTAGTTCAAAGTAAAAACGATTGTTTAAACCAGGGTAACTACAATTTTCATCATGTCAAGTTTCCATGGAACGCGATGTCAAATTTTAATAAGATGAATATGATTTTGCCTAATGACAGTCATGTTTACAATCATGAATACATGACTGTTTTTGAAAACAATTTTTACAATGATCAAAACGTGAGGCTGCCGTTTAATCAAAATGGATTGATGTTGAACGGGATTTCCATTATTTAGGGTATAAGTTGGTCATGAAAAACGACATTTTTTGCATTAGTACGCCAAACGTAGAGTCTAGAATAAATCCATGCCTCCTATAAAATTTTATAATACCTTATGTTTCGAAATTTTAATGAATTGTTGTAGCTTTTATAAATTCTTTGATTCTAGTTATTTATGAAAAATTATCTTGTGGTAAAATTTTATAGGATTAATTTATTGAAGCGTTGATAAAGTTTTTATCTACTTTTACGAACCCAGTGACGAGTTTTTCTACATGAAAAAACAAAAAGACAAAAAATTCAAGAAAGATAAAATTATGTTTCAATTTTATATACAAAAACAAAATCATGCTAAAACTTCAAAAGATTTTCTTAATGAAAAACAATCACACAATGTTAACTTGGTGTAATTTTATAGATCTATACGAAGAAAGAAAAGTTCCTAATAATGATTACGAATTCAGAGTTTATTTACGTTTCCACGCAAGTGGGATAAAATTAAGTTAATTGTATTAAGTTGTAGCTATATTGCAGCGTCAAAGATTATTCAACCATCATGCATGAAGATACCGATTTGCCACACATGTTTGTACTTTTCAAATTTTCTATAAGGTTGTCCGTGCAGTGGAAAAAAAAGCGCGTGTAATTGCGCAAGTACACGGCAACTGTAACCACCGCATGTTTCTATTTTTTTGTCAACACCTGTTGTAAAATTCTCTCTCCCTCTGCATTGTACGTGTCACTGCGACACCAGATCTCAACTGTTAACCAGCCGTGTTCGAGGGTTGATCCAATAAAGTTTTTTTTATTAAAAATTAATAATCCTCGCATAGACTCAGTTTCTTTATCATACCCCCGCACTCAACTACACACTTGCGTACAATCATTTGTAGCCATAAGAAACAACAGTCGTATCCAGAAGACTTTACCGTACGGGCTTGCGCGCGTACACCGGGAGGCCTCATTAGAAGATAATCGTGAGAAAGTCCAAATATTGGGCAAGAGCTCGTGCATCGGGGGCAGCGAGGGGGGATGGGATCAAAAGAGTATAAGCGACAGCGCAGAACAAAAGAAGAGACCTCCTAATCGGAACTCCAGAGCAAGATCGACAATGGGACAGTACTTACCCACGATGCAGCCTGTCTGGAGTACCTATACATGAAATGAACAAGAAGAGAAAAAAAAACATTCCATGGAGCGGGGGTCCTCGAAACGATATTGCAATGGTCAGAGAGAGCCACGGATGTCGAAGGAGGACACGGCCACCTTGACTGCGTTTCCGCTTGTCGAGCTGCTCGACACGATCTGTCCTGGAACTGGTATCACTTATGGTGTACATCGAGTACTTACTGTCGCTGTGTATGTAATATATTAGATAGGGCAGGGCTCGGGAGACCTTCGTTGCACGCACAGTTTACGTCTTGCGCTAGTTTTTACGCTTCTGTGGTTCGGGATGGGCTGTTTCATTTTTTTCCTTCAAGACGCGCGGACGTTTTCATCGTAATTCCATTGGATCATTATACTCCACTAATTAAATTTTCTCCACGTACCTCCCATCGTTTTAAGCTTTGGCCTGAGCATTTTTCAATGAAACACTCGCCAAATCGCTCGCGCGAAATTTAATAGCCATAGAGAAAAATGAGTATAACGTCGAGGAGAAATAAAATGGCACACTTTACAGACAACACCATAGAAACGAGGAGAATGACGATGCCAGTTGCGCTGTCTTTCCTCGACATCATGAACATACTGCACGCAACCATGACGAACAGAATACAACCGAGCACCCCGAACAGGAACATCTGTCGAGATCGAAGGTGAATAGTTGATCGTAAAAAAAAAAAAAAAAAAAAAAAAAAATTAGCTACCCACCGGTGTGTCGAGGATGGGATCGCTGCCGCATTGGCTGATCATGTCCACCAAGGTTATGACCAGGAAGATACCGATCACGGCAAATATGAAGACGCGCTCGTCTGGTCCGTAGGCCGATTCGTTGATGATCGTCAGGGTAAACAGCACCACTATGACCACCTGTGTTTCACGTTTATCCAGCAATCAGTCCGTGCAAATACTCCCGGACAACGAAACGAGTGGAATTACAAACTGATATATCCTTATCGGCTTGGCCCAGGGAACCTTGTTGCTGGCGCCCCCGCAAGCTTCGATCGGCGCCGCGTAGATCGGCTTTAACGACTGGCCTGCCTTCGTTCCGGTGCTCATGTTGGGGGGGTTTTTTTTTATGGGACCTTGGGTTAAGTTGAGAGGACACCTGCTAATGTTGTCATCGCCGATGACGGAGAATCACCTGACGTTGGGTGCAAAAAATGATACATCACATAATATGCGAACCATGTAGGATTAGGTTTTACTTTTCAGTTTTATTGAAATCTCTTTAGTCCATGTGGATGCGTTGCAGACGTTCATCGTAAAATTGTACAACTTGGTTTTTTTCCATCACACATGGAGTCTGTTTTATCGCCTTGTGTGTAATTTTACATTGTCTCCAAGTTTGAATCGAGTGAAAATTTACTCTTCCTCTCTCCCCAATGTGAAAATTCTTGTTAAGAGCGAAAATTGACGTTTTTTCTTTGAGTTGCTCTGCAAGTGAGTTTTATAGTTTTGAGTAACTGCAAATTTTCACTCGATTCAAATTTGGACGGTAAAAAGTGTACGCCCATTGAGCACACGCGTATCAAACTATATTACACACGCTCGTCAAGCAAAATACATTGAATAATAAAGAGACGTAACGTTAATAAATGGTATCTATAGACATACAAAACTGTCAGGCAAGCGTGACAAAAAATTTATAGGTATAGATACGTAATATAGGCACTTACAACTTGGACGCACGATATGGGGGGAGGAAAGAGAAGAGGTGCGTCCTAATCAGTAAGACGAACACGATCGAGCGATCAATCGTTCGTTTGACTTATATGATACAATTATACCGATTATGGACGGACTCGTAGAGCTAATTACAAAAGCTCTGTCGCTTGTACACATAGCCGCGCGCGAAGACGTTAAAGTGCAATGAATATGCAAGATGGACTCTTTTTATGTTGTAACGTCGCGCAACGACGTGATGCGTACACATTTTTTGATCGCACATTAACTTGCGCACTTATACATAATATATTATACGCTGATGCGAATCTGCGTTGGACGGATAGAACGTTGTTTTTTATTTTAATACTTTATAAATATAGTTAACAAACGGTTCGTTCGTTCAAATGAAAGAATAATCTCTCGAGATTCGGTGGTTGTTCGATGGACCGTTATGGAAAATCTTTAGCGTTTGAGATGTGATCGATTCAATCGGTACGTAAACCAACAAATTGATTTTTTTCAGTACTTAAAAGTGTCCATTTGTTAAAACGTTGACTTTGTAAACAACCGTCATAACAGTTTTACTTTGGAATTCAAGCGTAAGTTGTTATGCGTTTACGAAAAAGAACAACTTAGTGGACGGACAAAGTATAGTCTACGACTAAAAAGCTATAAACGTCTAATTTCTATAGGCCAAAAGCACGTGTTTTTGTTACACGCATTAGCTTTGAAAATAAATCGAAATCGCGTTAAATTTACCTCGTACTCTGCAACGATTCTATATCCTCAAACTGCAACGGATCGTACAAAAATACTCTCACGCGTTCAATTTCACAAAGATAATCATGCACTAACTACGTAAAAGGGACGAAAAATCTTTTTTTTCACGGGAGGGCCACTTGCGTTAATTTTTAATATCTTCGAGGGCTCGAATGGCACTCACGAACTATGGAAGAAAGGTAATGGGGCAAAAAATACCAACAATAAAATATACGGAGGGATGCTAACATGACACGTGTCTCTGGCTTTTTGTCTTTAGTAGTACTTGACGGTGACAAAGACATCTCCAGCGAAGAGCAGGCCGTTGATGAAGGTGATGGCCGTCGAGGATATCAGCATGTCCAGGTAGAGTTTACTGCCGAAGGTGTGGTTGTTGTAGACGTAGGCGTAGTTGCCGTTCAGCTTCTTCCAGTTGTGGAACATCAAGCCGCCCGCGATCAGGTGCATTATCGTGCCCAATCCGGTGAACAGTAGCGCCTGGAAATGGCATTTTTTTTTTATTTCTTTTTTTTACCATCCATCAAGAGTTTCGTTACGACACGTGAGCGTGTATATGTTTTTTTAAATTACCGTTATTTTGGGCATGCGATCTCCAAGGAAGAAGGCGAGGACGGAGATGCCGTTGACGATGATGAATCCCGCCAGGGTCACGTATATCATGGCGACGTCGCTGAGCTTCAGATGTGGCTGGTGCGTGAAGATGCGGGAGAACGAGTCGAACGGGTCGACGATCAGCCCTATCGCAATTATGGACAGTATCTGGGAAGAAAAATTTTGATTTGATCGATGGGTTCTTCGTTGATTAACGAGGGGCTGTCTCGGTAAAAAGTCCAAAAATGTTTTCAAGATTTTTGTAGTCTTTGGAAGACTGTGAGGGACTCAAAAGTCATCAGAAATCTCATTTGACTTTGGAATCTTTCAGTAGACCTCCCAAGTTTTTCGTAAGCTTTTAAGAGCCTCTCAAAGACTTTATGTGACTTTAAATGGCTCTCAAATCTTTTTAAAGTTTTGCAGTCTTTAAAAGACTTTAAAGAGACTTTGAAGTTATCAAGTTACTTGGACAGCTTTAAAATCTTTCAGTGGACTTTTTAAGTCTACATAGTAAACTTTTATAGACTCTCAATGACTTTACAAGACTTTGACATTACTTAAAAGTGTTTTGAGACTTTTGCATTTTTCAAAAAACATCAAAAGACTGAGATGACTTTTAAAATGTTCAAGTTGACTTAAAAATTTATTCATAAGCTTGAAGAGACTCTCAAAAACTTTTCATGGTCTCAAATGACTCTAAAGCCTTTCCAAGTCTTTTGCAACCTTTTTCACATACTTGAAGACTACAAGTTTAAATCAACGACTAACTATGTATTACTTAAACAATAGATGATACACAATGGGTTATTTCTGCGATTGTTTGTATATTAAAGCGATTTAAAAAAAACGCAATCCTATCGAGTAAACGCGACGAACTGAGTAAGTACTGACCACTTCGCCGACTTTGAAGAGCAGCCACTTGCGATAAGCGGAGCTGTCCTCATCTTTCTCGGCGCGCAAATTCTGGAGACCACCTTCGTCGGCCATCCTGACACGTGTATGCCTCCCTCGCCTATCTCCCAGTTTGTCCGCCCCTCTTTGTACGCCTCTCCGCTCTCTGGTGGGCTTTTGGGTGTAGGTACCTTTAGTCTTTCTCCTTCGAAGCTCTTGCGAAAAAGACTTGCTGCCCCGTCAATTCCTCCTCACCGATTGAAGCGTCCCGTCGACGACTCCGCCGTCATATAAACCCAGTCGCTCGTCCCGACTCTGGAAAACAGAAAATTTATCTTTCGTTATTAAAGGACAGGACAATAGAACCAGGAGAGTCACAAATATTTCCTCGGTGGCTGGTCACTCTCTCAGCCACTGTTTTGCTCCACACCGCGGCATTGCAGCCTCGATGGATATTGAGAACGCGATAAGCGCTCTCTCGCTCGCTACTTGTTGCCTCTTTCGTCCGGCTGTAATTATCGCGAGCGCGCTTTCTGCCGTCCATCGAATCGGCTGCCCGTGGCACGTTGGTCTTCGTCGTGTGGGTATATACCCTTGTTTCTTCACGACAATCATCCTACGTGTTCTTAATCTTATACGTGCACGTATAATTACGTAGTTTCATGCCTCTTCTAGATTATTTACGTGCGATGGCACAACACCAACATCTCCGCGTGATTTGATTCAAATTGAATAAAAAACGTTTGTTCCTTTCCATTTTTTCATCATTGTTCGATGAACGTCGTTTAATGAACGATCTGGACTTTCTTGCTAAGCAATGTTGATGGATCCCTACTTCAATGTTGAAGAAGGAAAAACAATTTTAAGTGAAATAGTTTGCATGTCAATGGATTTACAGTTTTTACCATTAATAAAACGCATCGAGTTAAAATCATAAATTTTCTTTCGAATATTGATCCTTTACAAAAAATCACTCCTTCTCTACTCTGAAACATAAGTTTATTGATGATTAAAAATATAGTTTTTGTCAAGTTTTGAGATGGATTTCTGAATTTCAAGCTTAAGAATAAGGAACAATTTGATAAATGACTAAAACACCGTGATATACAAATATGCTATGTTCTTGAATATCCAGTGGATTTACCTACGTGCGCACATACTACAAATTCATCATTTGCTAAACCGAATTAACAGTCTACGGGCACACGATGCAAAAAACCGCTTCACGACATAATGGTCGTGACGGAATATTGATTAGTTATCGGACCTGTACTTTCCCTAAATAATGACAAAAAAGGCAAGGAATGGCAAATTTTGAATAAGTATCCAAAAAGCATCATGGTCGAGCTTGTCGTGCACCTGTAGTATTCAACGCACATGCAACGCATAGAAAGAAAGTTGTTTCATAACATAATCGTATGCAAAGGAGAGACGAGGGTATACAGCTCACAGTGCTCACTTGACAGGCCGCAATTGGCGTGAATCAAAAGATTCCTTTCGTGGGATGCTGGATGTTTTATTGCGGTACAGGAAGAGCAAGTGGATCATTGGATCGAGAAAATTAGAAAAAATTAGATTATCGCGGAATTTCACGTTTCCTTCATCTTCCAGCTCAAGTGGTGACTAAGATGAGCGCAATGAGTCGTAAAAAACAGAGCTGACAGCGAAAAAAAAAAAGTGACTCTACGACCAACTTTCGAGGTTCGTTCGCATACGGTATTAATTCGATGAAAGCTCCCCTCATCAAAAGAAATAGGACGCGAGATGCATTATTAAGCAGCAGCGGCATAGTAGAGGTTTTTTTTTTCCTTTGCTTTTACTCTCGTTTCGCTACGTCTAAATCAAATAAACCGTGTGGCGTACAAAGTATAACGTATAACTGTATTTTTGGACTTTGCACTGGAATTTTTGCATAATATACACAAAATTGGTAAATCTTTGCCAACGTATAACAATAAAAGGCGTATCGTTTACAACCAAAACCGAAACTCACGTCCAACTGTTTCACTTTGTATTTAATTCACTTACAGCAAAAATCTTTCAATCTCCCAGGTTCATTGGAAATATATATACTATTATGACCATGAAAAAAAAGAATTTAACTTCGACTCGGTGTTTCTTTGCAGAGGCTGACCGTTGACACGATTGTAAAATACCATATACACATACCGAACTCGCTTCTGTTTACGTACCGACTTCATTCAAGGCCGCGACGTATACTTTCATGTGTATACACATAAAAAAATCCTGCACCATTTTCGCGCCCGAATCTTCCAAAAAATTGATCTCTACATCATATCCACACCGCCACACACATACCTCCACCTGCCCCCGAATCTTCAACCGATCAAGGTGCGGCCCCGACTCGCGATACCCAAATGACTCGCGTGTGCGTGCTTTTTTTTTGTGATCTAAAAACCATGGGTGTAGGGACATAAAAAGTGCGTACCTACACCTCAGTCATACGCGCAGGCACGTACATCAATCGATCCTCCCACGACGCTTGAATACTCGCGTATGTGCGTACATTGAAACGCAAAAAGTAAGAAGTAAGTATATATCTCTATATAATATACCTGATGCATACGAGAATGAAAGAGAGACGGGAGAGAGTAGCGCGTACATACGCGTACCCCACAAACAGCCATGTACGCGCAGGCGCTGCTCCGAAACGTATCGTCCTGCCGCAGCAATAATAGGTGCAAGCGTTGTATTATAATATCCTTGCGACACCGAGAGTATACGTACTTATATACGTGGGTACGTTGTCATTCCAGAGCCGTCACGCTTACCTGTCGTGTGTATTGTCTCCGAAATCGGTTGCGCCTCTTTCTCCCCTGGGTGTGGTGCACAGCCTCGATTTTGGCGAGCCAAAAACTTTGCGCCAAACAAACAACGCCCCGATTTATAGCCAGGAATTCACGTATGGAGAAAGAGAGAAGGATCGGAGTGGCGAGGAAAAGGAGAAAACGAGTATAGTCGCGTGGCGCGGCGCAACTTGAACTGTAACTCTACTCCACGCCGAGTCTGTCGATCGGTATATACCTACCTACCTCTCGCCGATGGAAACAGCGCGCGCAGGTTCTCCTCCGTTTACTTGTAGCACACATTCTGTTCTCATTCTCTCTTGGCTTGAGCCCCTGTTACGCTACAAACGTGCCTTTGGGTGTGTAAAATCGTGTTGCCGGTCGTTGACGATCTTGCCGGTGGTGTTGGAGAGGATCTATACATGGTTTGATTGATGGATGTGTTTTCTGGACCATTATGTTTCTCTTTTGTGCTATAACGTTGAGAAATTCGTTGTAACATACAATCAGGTCGAGTGCACCGTGATCCTTTCCTTACCGATCTTCATACCGATCGTTTCCTGTATCGATCGGGGATACCGATACAAATACAAGATTCTAGTGATCTCTAAATCTCAAAAGTATCTTTCACGTCCAACAAACGTGTTTGTCGTTTGAAACAACAATCCCAACAATGATGGAGGATCCTTGAAAAATAAAGAATAAAATGTCAAGATCCACCATAACGTACCGCATTCGCAAAAGGTTTGTTAGCGTAATATCGGAGTATCGCGAGGTATTCAGTGGAGAAACGAAAGAGGGAGTCGACACCGAACACCGGCTCTGCAATGCGTGCATCACGGTACATGTATATAGTGTGCACTTGTATACGCCAACGCTTCTAAAGAGTCCCCTGCACGCACACACGGTGTGCACTCGTGCGTCAATGCCGATGATCGCAGCAAATGTCACCGTAAGACGAGAAAAATTTGCTTGCCGGTTTGTATCGTTATTTCGTACAGACAAAGAATTTTTTACCATACGGCAGAGACGTGGATCGGTTGATTTTTCTTTTGAAAGAGTCACGGGAATAAATTACCGAAAGTATATAACTGTGAGAGGATGAGTACCACCGAACGGCGCATTATCGTCACGGTGGTCGAGTCTGTTTGTTTCGTTAACTAGCTTTTTCTGAAACTCATCAGGGATACTTTCATTTTCTATACTATTTCCTCGACACGTTTTATGACCATCCACGATTCAAACTGTTTCCTTTCCTACACATAATTTTAGATCGACATACTCGCAGGTGCTGATAAAAAACAAAGAAAAAAAATACCTATTCCTCTTTACACTCGAGTTTTGCATAAAATACCCCCCCATTCCAATAGACGCAACAAGTAGACGGAAGCAACGAAAGAGAGAGAGAAAGTGAGCCGAGAGAACAGCACGTGAGGATATAAATGACACGTTACGTGCTTTACCCTATCGCGATCGGTACACGTATCGATGTGTGCATGAGAAAACAAATTGTCATATTCTTCTGCACGCCATCGGTGTGTACGTATACTTATGGGAGACTGACAGGCATCGAATTATCAAAGGTGATAGCTATAGATGCATATACTGCGGCGATCAATAGAGCAAACGAAAGGCTGGATTCAAGATACACTTCGTACAGTAGGTAAGTAGGTGGGTAGACGAATCGGTGCTCCCTGTGCATCGAGTGGGTTGTACACCTATACCCACATTGTTGCTTATAAAAGTCGGTCAATCCGGGCCATGTGTGTATTTATGTATAAAAGAGTGCCTACGTCTATACACATCACAATTTTTATCATTATTATGGTCAATGAGATCGCAAATTTGACTTTGATCGCGTAAACTTGACATTTTTGAATCATGGGTTGAAAAAATAGTGGAAAATCGCCGTAACATGTGCGCGTTTTTTTTAGTGTAAAAAAAAACGTGTAAGTAAAAGAGGAAGAAGAATATCGTGTTTAAACGCGAGCGTGAATGTGTCGCGAAGTAAACCACACACTTGTGTATTATACCTATTATACACACAAACACACGCATGACTAAAAAGAGGTGGAATTGAGAGGGGAATCGCTAACGTTGCTGTACAAGCACATATATACCTACCTACTCATGGGTGCGGCTCTCGTAACTGCCAAGTGTGTTATTATTATAATATACGATGCACGCGTGAGTCAGGGCTTCCTCATTTTTATTTTACTCATTAACCATTTTTCCTTTTTTTTTTCACCATAGGATTTTCGATGCGATGGATGAATGAATCAGTCGCGCCAGATGTAGAAACATCGCGTAATTGCCAGGGATCGACGTTCTCTGGCGTAGAGGTCGAGTTTGAGATGATGCCATTCCAGCTCGAAATCAAAGTATAACAATGCCACTCCCGCTCCCTTTCCCATTACCGATTTGAAAATTTTTTCGCACCGGCAATGGTCATATCTGGTTTTATTGATGCAGGTCCCGTTGTTTGTTCCGTTAATGGGACCAAATGCTAAATTGCAGTAGCCACGTTAGCCCAAGAGGGAAACAATAGCGGCAAAGGAGATCGGAATTCCGAGTACGATAATGGAGGTATAATATGCTGCTGCTTCTGTTGTTCACATCCCATTGCTGCTCAGGTCAAGTAGGACTAATTGGTACACATGGCAATACATGTATAGGTGCACTAGTGCGTACGTAACTGTACGATGGTCACATGTCTCGTCGCTTAGGCTGTCGACCGAGTGGGTTGGGTGAATGTTCCGGAACAAAATGTTTGCGTGTGGGTTAAAAAGTAACGATTTTTATATCATTTTAAGTAAGTATCGCGAGTCGAGATGCTTCGTTTTCGAAATCAAAGCGAAACAAAAGACTCACGCATCGTCGTCGTTCACGGCGTCGTCCGAAGAGAGGTTGCCATTTCGTCCTTTAGTCAATATATTTTTATTGATCGACAAAACTACGTTTGCTTTGATAAGCCAATCGTTTAAAAAATTGAAATGGCCAAGCATGTCACCGTCCTCATCAAAGACCTTAATTTCATTTTGCGATTGGCCGAGTTGGTAAGTTTTTTTTTGAGCAAAATCATCTAACCTCGACGAAACTTAAATTTTTTTTATCATATTATATTGTTTCTCATGAAAATTTTTGAATTTGAGATCGTGTGTCTGATTGGCATTTATGCGCTGCACGACACCGCGTACGTCTATCGTATTTGGTCGTTGGACGGATGGTCCCTAGTCTCGCTCGCCTACGTCGTTGCTTACGTATTCGAGGACCCAAGCGTTTGGCTGGTACATTTTTTCTTCTTCAACTACTCGATAAAAATTATCAGTTTTGACAAAATTAATCGACGAGTCCTTTACTTCAGGAAATCCTCAATCTGGTGGCTTACTTTTGCGTGATGTTGGTCTCGGTAACCATGTACTCGTCGAAGCACGCTTTGTATCCACTTATAACAGGTATTATTGTTGTCGTTACAATAACCAATACGTATTTTTTACATTTTTATCATTTTCAGGAGTCTTGGTTGCTTTGGATTTAGTTTTGCTCATAGTTAATAAAAAAAATAAATCGCAAATCTAACTTAAAGACATAAAGCAGTTTCATTGTACAAACTCTAGTCGTGATTGATTTTTTACTATTGTCTTATTGTACAAACGTTTAATGTAGTATAATAAAAAATTTCAAGTTTCAAATCACACGTATTTATTATTTATTCGTAAAAGAATGTTTATCGCGATGAGGATCATAGAGACAACGTTGGTGCTCAAAAACGCATAGTATTTAACGTCCTTTTTTCCTGTAAGAAAGAAAAAAAACAATCAAGTGTACGTTTTAAACGATTGATTCGATAAGAATTTTTTAAATATTTGTAAGTATTGCTTTTATCAAACTTACCAACGTTTACACGATTTTCGCTATCGGTGACTACGTCACGCTCATCCCAGTGGACGTTATGGCTGTCCGCGAAACTGGTTATTATTATTAGTTTGACCAGAGCAGCGACAAGCAAGCACAGTTCCTACAATAAACACAACATTACTTCAACTTTGATCAGTATTTTTTCAAGAGGATCTATTGTTCTCTTAAAATCAGGAAGAAATTAATTAGTCATCATTAACACAAATTAATGCGTACCGTAATTTTGGTGGCCTTAAAAAAAATACAAGCTATAACAAGCGTGCCGATAAGCGTTAGAAAAGAAAAGTGGTATCCATTGATGACCGTCGAGTAGTAGGTGCGAGATACCGTCGGATGAATGAGGAGTAGATTCGTTAAAATTCCTATAATCTATAGGATCACAAAATATAATTTCATTTATTGGTTATGATGTACGACGTAAGGTGAAGCGCAGCACTAACCAATACGATGACTTTCAATCCGAAATTCGGATCTTTCATCAATTCGCTCGCGGATTTGGCCATCTCACTGTTTTCCTATTTTTATTTTTTTTTTCTTTACCTAAATCGGTTTCGAATTACAGCATGAGAATAATCACTTGAAAATATCAACAGCCTGATACAAGCAGTCTGAAGTTACCGCAAGTTTGCCATTTTGCGACGATTCATTGAATTTGGAGCAGAAAATCGAACTTGTTGGTTATATTTTTTTCCACTGTCTGTGATTTTATTACGATAAATTAAAAATAATACAAATACAATCAATTGAGCTTACGATACGAAAAGGCGATACCTACGTGTGAATTCGTACGAGGTATCATTATTGTATGGACGGCTGTTTACTCTACATTTCTCTAAGTTAAACTCGATCGATCTACAATTCGGGTGCAATTACTTATATTTTTACAACATAATACAAAACATTTATAAATTATACTACATTATACAATAAATTATACAAAACGTTACATTATTTTATATGATGTAATTTAATAATAATCTAAAAGAAATATTTTTTAATGTGATGAGAAATGGTTGATATGACGAGCGAGACGTGTGTTACGTATAAAATATTTTATTCATACTAAATAACATATTGTAATCGGCATATAAGTACGTTGCAGTAGGTATTGCACATGTTTCCGCAATATTCGTCATTTGCGGCGTTACGGTGAACGCAAAGCGTAAATTAAAAAATATGCAATGTAAAAAAATTTAATTTTTGATCTGCACGTGAACACGTTGTTGCTATGAATCATCGACAAACAAAATAATTTTGATTTTGTGAATCTGTTATTGTAAAATCATTTTACTCTTGTGAATATGGCGTTTGTGTGGTTTTTGTTCGTAAAATTATTATTTATTAGTTTTAACATGTAAAAAAAAAAATTACTAGTATACATCTTCCAGATAATGCATGACGGTGAATATGAGGTCCAAAAGGTACCCCAAGCCTTCGAAAATGCACAGCAGTCCGAGCGCTATGCCAACCTGTCAATGAGAATCATCATTATTATTATTTTTTTTTTAAATTGAATTTTTTAATGAAAAGAAGAGTAGTCGAGTGAAATACCTGTTTCTCGGTCGCGATGTGAATGTACTTGTGCTCCGACATGTACCCGTGCCAGTAGTGAAGGGCAATTCCTCCAATTACGATGAACATAAACATGCCGATGAAGTTCATTATGATCTCCTAATTTTCGAAGTAATTACATGGTTAAACAACTTTCTTGGGTCAAAACGTACTTTTGTCGAGATGTTTGTACCCACCACAATGGTTTTTTTATGTTCCAAAGTGCCGAAGCAGTAACTGATAAGCACCACGGACGTGTAGATGAAAAAACCCACGAAAATGCCGGACGCTATTATTTCGACATCCGGGCTCTTTTCCTCGTTTAGATTCCATGTCCCGCCGACGCCCAGAAACTCGCCGCCGTAACCAGTTCGATAGATTATCAGGATGACTATGTTCACCAGCTGAAAATTCAATTTCCCTTTGACAATCTGCTTTTCGATGCGACAATTAATACTACAATTGAAGTTTTATTGCCTTCCCAACCATGTATTCGCGCATTTCGCAACGTCAATGTAATTAAAAGTTTCAAGTACATCGATACATGCCAATACTGGTTAAATAATAATGTGTAAGAGAAAAAAATAAACATCTACAAGTTGCACCATTCGTTCATTCGAACCCATCTGGGACAAACGTATACTTGTGGTTACACACATTTAATCCCGATGTCTCACATGTTACACACATATATATATATATATATTTATGCTCGGTATCGCTCAGCAAACAATACCGAGCTTGGGTGACTGTATAGCTGATGGTACACCTGCGTGAATCACAACTGTGCGCTCAAGACATTCTTTCATTGGGCCCATACAACCGCGTCTCACACAGGGTGTTTGTATTATTTTCGGCCCTTCGAGCTCTACTTGAAAAACAAAAAAATTATTTCGTGTCTCACTGTGTTGATCCATTGAGTTTTCATCCAAATAAGTCGTGGTATAACAAATTTTTTTTTATCAAAATCTCATACACAACGCGTTATCAAGATTGCAGATCGAAAAAATGCCGTAAAATTAAAAATACAATCAACACGAGACACCGTTTGCAGCGAATATTCAACAAACACTTCAAAACCCTCCAAATGTTTGGCCCACTCTGATCATGAGACGTAGGGTATCTCTAAAATCGATCCGACAATCCGGCCAATCACTCACCACTTTGACGACTTTGAGTATAATGCCGCCAATAGTCTGGATCGACACCTTTTCTTCGCCGTTCATCACTGCACTGTTTTCGCCACCCAAAACTTCTTCGGAACAATCGCCGGTGCGTCGACGGTGGCAACGACTAGCGTGAACTGAAAGAGCTGGTAAAAAAGTTGTGCGTAAAGAGTCGGGGAGCCAAGCCCTCCTTATCTAATCTGATGATAACGGGTGTGCCTTGCTCGGAACAGAGGGAGATGCGAAGCGGTATCGAGTATACGCACCTGCGACGGTCGTCTCCGGCCGTTTCTTATCTCCATTTTCTCTCTCTCTCTCGGTTTACCGGTTCGTGATCGGGGAGGGACGCATAATGTAGGCCTATGTGTTCCTGCATTTGTGATTATTACGGCGATGGCCCATATTTCCTATGGGAGCTTGCGCTTCTTTTTTCTCTCAGGGCAAACTTTGTTACCGATGTTTCGTATGGCCGATGGAGTCATATAGGACTATGTACATACATGTATTTTTAGATGAATCATCAAAAACTCTTGGGCTTCGAGATGTCACATACTTACTACACCCATAAACTACTGCCCTACAATCAATTTTCTTTCGGTCAACTCCTACGAATGTCTACGAACAGTTGAATAAAAGGCCAACCTGGTTTTGTTGCAGGACTTGGGATTGTCGATAACCCAGGAGCAAATTGCAGAGATGGAACGTCACAAAGACGACATAGACTTCAAAGCTGCTGCCAAGGAGGAAAAGGCGACAAGGCACGATGTCATGGCCCACGTCCACGTGTTTGGAGACCAGTGCCCCAAAGCCGCTCCGATCATCCATCTCGGCGCGACCAGCTGCTACGTCGGCGACAATACGGTACGGCGTGGTGTGTAAACCACAAGACCACTCGTCCAGTTGATAATCGATCATTTCTTCCTCTGCCAACCAGGACCTGATCGTTCTCCGGGATGGCTTCGACATCCTGTTGCCAAAACTCGCCACGGTCATCAAGCGTCTGGCTCAGTTCGCCCTGGACAATTGCTCGATCCCAACTCTCGGGTTCACGCACCTGCAGCCGGCTCAACTGACCACCGTTGGCAAGAGGGCGACGCTCTGGCTGCACGAATTGCTGATGGACGAGCGAGCGATCCGCCGAGCCAGGAACGACCTGCGCTTCCGTGGCGTCAAAGGCACCACCGGCACCCAGGCTTCCTTCCTGCAGCTCTTCAATGGTAAGCACCAATCATTGAATTATGGTTATTGCTGTAAATTGCCACGTTGTGTGGGACATTTTTAATTTTAAATTCGTGTTTAGTAACTCTAAACTCTCGCATATTTACTCGTCAGGGGACAGCGAAAAAGTCAAGCTGCTCGACCACGCGGTCACGCGGATGGCGGGATTCGAAAAGTACTACGCCGTCACCGGACAAACGTACACCAGAAAAGTCGATCTGGAGTGTATCAACGCCCTCAGTTCTTTGGGTGCTACGGTGCACAAGGTTGGTACTTAACAATATCATTTTAAACAACGGAGGTGTAAACATATTTTTGGAAACACCTGACTAACCGTTGTCCTTTCACGCCGTCAGATCTGTTCCGATATCCGAATCCTCGCAAACATGAAGGAGATCGAAGAGCCTTTCGAAACGACCCAAATCGGTTCCTCTGCGATGCCGTACAAACGAAATCCGATGCGCAGCGAGCGGTGCTGCAGCATAGCTCGCCACCTCATGACTCTCGTGAACAATTGCTTGCAAACCGCGGCCAACCAGTGGATGGAGCGTACCCTCGACGATTCGGCGAATCGGCGCATCACCCTGGCCGAGGCTTACCTCTCGGCTGACGTTGTCCTCATGACTCTGCAGAACATCACCGAGGGCCTCGTGGTCTACCCCAAAGTCATTGCTCGACACATTGCTCAGGAGCTGCCGTTTATGTCGGCCGAGAATGTCATCATGGCCATGGTTAAGGCTGGTGGCGACAGACAGGTAATCGACTAACCGATCCTTACCGATCTTTTCGATTTTTTGTGGGAGGAGATCGATGTCGTGAATTTTTTTCAGGTATGCCATGAAAAAATACGTGTGCTGTCTCACGAGGCGGGTGCCCAGGTCAAGCAGCACGGCAAGGACAACGATCTCGTTGATCGGATCCGCAGTGACAAGTACTTCGAGCCAATCCTAGATCGGTTGGATTCTCTTCTGGATCCGTCGACTTTTGTTGGCAGAGCACCAGATCAGGTCATCGAGTTTTTGAAGGAGGAGGTCTATCCTGTTCTGGAGAATTACAAGGGCCAGGAGGTCAAGCCCGTCGAGTTGAGCATTTGAATTTTGTATTTAAAAAAAAAATGCAAATCCTTAGAGATGCTATTTTTTTCACAAATTTCTCCAAACACCCACGTGCCTATGCTCAACTCGATTTTTACGAAATATTTTTTTTATCTGTAAGATATGTAAATACTCATTTTTCTTGTTACTGATGTTCAAAGTTACAGGAATTGTTGTTTGAAAATTATTAAAGAATCGAGCCAATTGACTTTATAATTGAATTAGCTTGTGGAGTGAATAGGGTATTAAAACAGCGTGATTTTTTTCAATGCTTTTTTATTCGTCATTTTTAAATAAAAAACAACAATTGTAATGTCTTATTGTCAAAATTTTTGCGAAATTCAACAGAAAATCATATCCATATAAATTCTTCAGGCAAAACTTTGAAATTTTAAAATTTTATCAATTTTTTTCGTTCAAAACAAACTTTTTGTATTTATCTATTTTTCATTTATTTATTTTTTTATTTTTTTTTTATTTTTTTGGCTGTGATAGCGGATAAGAAAGAAATAAGCAGTTTTGAGAAAATACTTGAGAGATCAATTAGAAATATTTGATAGATTTGTAATACACAGAGAAAGGATGTACTGTAGGTATGTGAAAAATGATTGGAAAAAAGTGGCTAAGTAAAAAGAATTAAAATCAAAAGCATAGCAATAGAGGTTTCAGCGAAATTGAGTAAAAGTTACAGATATTTACATAAAATAACACAGATTTAGAAAATCACAAGAAAATATGGACTAGACAGACATAAGAAATATACGAAAAAGTAGTCTACTGTAAAGAAAACATTTTTCGAGCATATTAGAAAAAAGGAAAAAATTACTACAAAGAATAACTACAGAGTTAGTTTTAGAATGTAAGAGTAAATTTAAATGACAGATAGAAAGATAGAAACGAAAATACAACAGAAAAAACAAGCAAAGTAACAAAAAAAGCACTATTTACAGAAACTTGATTCTAGAAATACCAACGCGCTACAATATAGATAAAGTGAATGGTAAATTTACAGAGTAAAGAGATCAACAAACTTGGGAGAGATCAAGACATTAAAATGAAAGTTCCAAACTTAACGCCTAGTAAAGAAGTATAAAGAGAAGGAAGCAAATAAAATATTTTCTACCTCTTCAATAATCGGATAAGAATTGAAATCAAAGCTATAAAAATAAATTCGATGGAAAAGCTAAGAAGATGAAAATTGCACAGGAAAAAATATGTACAAGTAAGAAAAAAAAGTATTAAGTTCAAAGTAACAGAAAAGAAAGAACAAATTTACAAAAGATAGAAAGATAGTTGAAGAATATATGAAAAGAAAAAAATATATGTAAGACAAAAAGTTTTAAGCAAAGATAAAAAAAAAAATGGTAGGATGGAAAGAAAACTCTTTTGCCAAAAGATAAGACAATATAAAAATGAAAAAACTAAGAGACACTATGTTGAAGGGAGTTACAAGAGATAAAAGAAAGAACAGAAACAATAAAGATACTAAAAGAAGGCAAAGACTAAGAGAACAGTAAGACAAAGAAGTTATAAGAGAATCATTAAAGACACGATTGTAACGAAAGTAAAATACAAGAAATGAAAAGACAACAAAGACACAGGTAGAAAAGCCAAGAAAAAAATTGAGAAGCTAGCACACGATCCAAAGAACAATGAGATAAGAAACAAAGAAATAATAAAGACACAGTTGAAGGACAAAAAGTAAAGAAAATTAAAAAAAATCAAGAAAAAAATAATACAAGCATAGAAGACGAGAAAGTAAAACAAGTGAGTACAAAGACACAATTCGAAGATGAAAAAAGTAGGAGAAAACTCAAAAAAAATAACATAGACAAGGTTATATACGGTAAGATAGATAAAGGCACAATTAGAAACCAATAAAGTCAAGAAGAGAAAAAATGGTAAAATCTAGAGATTGAATTATGATACAAAAAATTGATAAAAGAGTAGTCAGAGAAAAATAAATACTCTGAGGTTGTAAGAATATGGTAGGATCGAAGAGAACAGTTATTAGAACACAAAAAAGTAAAAAAAGAGGAAAACAAGAAAAATGAGAAAGATCTCAAAGAGAGTCGAAAGAATGTAGTAGGAGAGATAAAGGAGATAGTAAACAGATTCAAAAAAGTAAGCAGACAGAGCAAGTAAGAAACTGAGCAGCAAGAGAACAGGTAAAAGTAGACAGGCGTGTAGGTGAGAAGTGGATTGACAAGATTTTTCGTCCATTGGAAAATTGAAATTTAATACTGGTAGGTAGAGTCACGGAACAAAGAAATATAGAAGCTGATAGTATACACAGTTTGGAGAAGAAACGAAAAATGAGGAAGCAGATATAGATGCTTAGATATGATGGAAAAAAAAAGTATAAAATGGAAAAGGAAAATGATAGAAGAGTAAGAGCAAGTAAAATATACAGTATATGTACATAAAATAGCAAAAGAGCAGTGCTTGGAGAACAAGTATTTCACGCCACTATCATCAAGTCACCTCTTTTTTATAAAAGTTTCAAAAAATGGTAACTATCGTAATTTCACAATAATGGTAACAATCGAAACTTTGGACTCGATGACGGAGACGTCGGGAAGGCAGATTGGGTGCTATCACAGCTGTAGACGTTCGCTCGTCAGCAACGATTTCTCTTCTACGGAACGTCTTTGTTATGGACAAAAAAAAGGAAAAACGAAAAATGAAAAAAAAAAAAAAAAAAAACAATCTTGCAAGTGAACGGACGATCGCGGAGAGCTGTCACTCCTTGGCGAAGCGGTAGCCGCTGAAAGTGGCACCGTCCAGATCTTTCAGGCTGGAGAAAACCGCGACCTGATCGCCCACGGCCATGCGCAACAGCACAGTGTTGGAACCACCCAATGGCCCCACCGAGACGACCGGAGTCCAGCTTTCGGTGGAAATGGCCCTGCGCTTGAGCTCCAGGAGCAAACTGCCTTTGCCACTGGTCGTGGGGTAGCCTGCGAAGCTGAAGGAGTACAAGCCCGGGCAGTGGGTGGTGAAAATGCCAGTCGACGCGGCGTACCCGACGCCCTGGTCCAGCAAAAACTTGGTTGGGACTACGTGCTTGTCCTGAAAATTCAAATGGCCTCCATCAGTACGAATTACTGGCAGTGGAGCAAAGAAAGTCCAGGAAAAGATTATTGTTACATTGTCGAGCATGACATGAGTGCCGGAGAAAGCTATGGGCTGCGAGCAATCGGCGGCCGTGGCCAGTTTCTTCGAGCCTACGATCGTTGTGGCCGAAGCGCCTCCCGTTGGATGGGATTTTGCGGCGCTGACAGATAGTACTACTGCCGCTAGCAGCAAAGCTGTCCGGATCGCCCTGGAAGAACAAGATGATTTTTCGTGTTACGTAAAAGCTTGTTACTTGCCGTCGCTCGTTGTTATTGCGTCCATGTACTTTTATGGTCTGCAAATGAAAGTTTGTCAATGAGATGTACGAGTGCAATGACTCGCGGAAAAATTTCATTCGCCAACGGCCATATATGCCGTCCCTGCTGCAGCCTTTCGGACTTTCGATTTCTGAAGTCGCTTTTATCTCCGGTACTTGTGCTTGTAGGTTTACGGTCCAGGCGACGTTTAAGAAAAAAAAAAAAAGTGAAAGGCGAGAGTGCAACGGGGCGCATTAGCTCTAGCAGTTCCTTTTTTTCCCTCTCCCGCCTCGCTCTCGGTCCGGCCGATACGTGCTCCTACGCTGGCTGTGTATATCTGCTTGTTTTACGCAACGCGCGGTTTTAATGTAAAATAGTGTGATTGTGGGTACCTCTACGTGCTTCTCGGTGTCCGATCTGTGTCACTTTAGTTTACCGAGTTTGGCCGAGAGATGAATAACTTTTCGCGCAAACTTTCACTTTTACACCGGACTTTAACGAGCCCCAAGTTTTTTCGCTTTCCCTCGTCATTTATACATACGTAATGATTGTACTTGAATTTGTTGACTCCTTAAAATTTGAGCAGAAAACGAACAACGAAGATTACAAGGTATTTAACTCGTTTTGCAAGGCTATATTACAATTGGCATATAATTTCGTTTAAACAATTGTCGGCAGACATGGATCTGTTGGTTGTGTTCACGTCTCGAGATGCTGACTATGACATTGATGTGTACAAGAACAAAGTCCTTAGAAAGATTGAGTCGAATAAATGAAAAAAACTAATATTGTTTACCGGATGGTAGTTGGTGCCATTTTTTTGTAAAGTCCATTTTTTTGTGTTTCTATTACATTTTCTGTATAAACGACGTCTATTTTTTCATTAGATCCTACACTTGGATTCGTAAGGATCAAATCAACATAGCATGACTTTATAATTCGAGCTCAGAGAGAAAAAAATCTTTACGAATGGAAAAAGAAAAATTAAATTTGCTAACTAATGCAGTGTTACAGAAGAAAGCTATTTTAAATGATAAAAATATTCTCCATACCCATACAAACGTCCAAAGTGTCTATGCCGAGCTGCTCGATCGGAGTAAAGTGAAAGCATGAATAAGTAAATATACGAGTCAACGGAAAAAGAAAAAATCGCAGAGCCGTTTTTGCGAGATCGCCAGTGGCTGCGTTCACGGCCGACCGGACAGTTGTACAGGAGTCCGAGAAACTGTTCTGCTTTCTACTACGGGGAGAAAGTGCCTCAACATTTTTTTCCCTTCCCTCATGGATCTCGTTTTCTCCTGTTTAACGCGTCCTGTTGGAGATGACGGCTGGCGATACGGCAAACAGCGAGGGGGGGGGGGGAAAAGGTTGCGGAAAAAATATGTACCTTTCACTTGCCGAGCGCAAGCACACCTGAGAACCGGCTCGAACGATGTTGACGGTGATAACAGTAACACAATGTCATTCCAAGCGCGCGTGCCTGCTTTGTCAACCAGCTGACAGCCTCGCGTTTATCGAGACGACGGTGTTGGATTACGAAAACAATTTTTTTTTTTTTTTTCTATGCTCTTAAATGGTGGAGATAGTTCTTTTTGCTCGTATGATTGATGCGAAAAACGCGTCGGCTGGAAAATGGAGAGCTTGCGCAAGTGATACTCGGAATTGCGAGAGTAAACGCGAATGGTGGGTGCGTTGGTGGTTGTTTGCCTACATTTAGATGCTAATTTTTTACAGTAAGTACTATGAAAGGAAAAATACGCTATTTCAAATTCAAAGATAAACAAAACTGACTTCAAGTGTTGAATGATTTATGTTTTACTGAAAAATTGCACGAGTGGATAATTAGCGCCATCAGAGATGTATAAAATGTATGCGCGTTACAGGATCATTTGAAAAATGTTGTACTTTGCGTAAGCACGGAAAATAAATGACCTAATGAGGTATTAAGATCTTTCATG
Organism: Copidosoma floridanum; assembly: GCF_036245765.1. Classification (NCBI taxonomy): domain Eukaryota; kingdom Metazoa; phylum Arthropoda; class Insecta; order Hymenoptera; family Encyrtidae; genus Copidosoma; species Copidosoma floridanum. Next base: position 6,577,288 of record NW_028321906.1, on the reverse strand, counting down.
ACTGCCATTACAATAAATTACTTTAAGGGGGTTTGTTGTACCGTAAGTTTCTTGTCGATAAAAGTTTTATGAGGAGGAAAGTGTACGAGGAAATATATGCATATTAAACACGATTTTATATGCCACATATCCATTGATACTGTGTTGTATATGTTTATTATTAAAAATCATGGTAAACTACAACTTTTTCGATAAAAAAAAAAAAATTATTTAAAGAAACGAATTAAGTTAGTTTGAAATACGTGCAACAACTTACATGGTGTCGGGCAGAGCTTGCGCCTTCGCGGGATGTCAGCCAAATTTGCGTAGTTCCCAACGGCAGCTGCGTCCCGGTGTTGAAGCGCACAGCAGCGTCTCTGCGCCAGCATACCGGCGCGGCGGCGACGGGAGCGGTAACCCGAGCTCTCGGGCGCGCTCGGAGCCGCGATCTCTCGTCCGCTGGTCCCGCCGAGTCCAAGCCCTGGCTTTATATCACTTCCGAGAGCGCGGGACGCCCTCCTTCCCACCTGCCCGACTCCCCGCCACGATCTTTCACTCGCGTTACCTTTCGCTGTTTTTTACGATATACCCTATGATTGTGTGTAGCCGCTTTTTCTTCTCAACTACGGTATATCTTGAATGGCGCGGATAACTATCGTAGCGACTTTTTATTTTCTGATTTTTTTCCCCCCTCGGCGAGCTACGAATAAGGCGAAATGTCGATCCAGAGATCGTTCAAGTACTTGTTTCGGATACAATGGATCGAAGGATTTTTTTGAAAAGTTTTGAAAAAATATGTTAAATTGAAGAAAACAACATAGTCAAAGCTTTCCTCAGAAATGAATTGAAGCGTTAAATACTCTTAAGAGAATCTGTTTCTACTTATTTGTTTTGGTAATATTTAGATATTGATAGTGCCGTTATTTATCATGACTTGTAATAGTATTATTATGTAGCATTAAATGTATTTGCGATGCATAATAACTGTGTAATAATGATGTGGTTGTAATAATAGGTTCTTTTTCTAGGTATACCGTGAGATTATATTTTATGTAATGTGTAAGAGAAAATAACATCATGCAAAGTATGCGTAGAGTACGAAAAATTTCTTCCAAAATAATGTACTAAGCAAACCTTTTGTTACAAATTATTATATCCTAAATATGAATGCAAATTATTTTTATCGCTTCAGATCTAAATTTTTTTTTTTTTTCTTGCAAAAAAGCTTTTTTTTCATCGAACAAAGAACAGTGAAATGTATTACTGGGTCATTGGAGCACTTTCGTTTCATTCGACGACATACTTTCCATTTCGGCTGGCATACTTAGCTTATTTTTTTCTCCACTCTTCGTTGGCCACAGATTCGTCTTCGTGCTTTTGTTGTCGACTCCTCCTTCGACTTTCCACTCTCTCCGAAAAAATCTAATGATATATACCAACGTATCATATTATTTAAGCATCACTAGAAGAATATATCATGTTTACACGCAAAATAGCTACCTATATTCGCTAGTAGTGCTGGTGAAATTTTGTTTTTCTTTGAAAGCAATTTGTGTGCGGCGCTAATGAGACTTTTTTTTTAATTTTTTTATAAACACCGGTTACTCAGTGCATTGACCTATAATTTTCTCACCTGTACTACAGTTCACTGAACCTGTATTGAACTTCCTGTACGTTTATGATGATTGAAACAATCATTTTTATTGGCCGTCCTATTTCTTTGCATATACAATATCTAGAAATTATTGTACATTATTCATTAATAATAATAGTACACTTATTTCTACAAACTCTAAATCAACTAAATTTCGCTCAAGATTGTACGTTTCTCTTTTTTACTGAGAAAACTTTCATCCTCAACGCCCCACTTAATGCTTAGATTTGATGAAACGCACAAAAGCCTATTTTGGACGTGAAAGAAAGGTTATTTTAATTAAGGTTTTTGTTTGCTTAACGATTAATATTCTTAAATAAATAAATGAATAAATGAAATAATTTTTTTTTTTTTTTTATAAGTTCTTATTTATATACAAAATACTAATTTTAAAATACATAAAACTGTTATTAACGCATATTAGGCACTTATTCTTCATCTTTTACTTCATTCTATATCATTATATAATATTCCAGCTTAAAAGTGATCAAGTATTTAGCAAAAAATTTAACGCACAGTTTTCCATTTTATTTACAATTTCCACTGTGACAGTGTGCTCATTTATTTACAGTGTTATTCGGTAGATTTATGATTTTCAAACAATTAAAAAAATTTTTTTTTAGTAAAGAAGAAAGTAAAACATGTAGATTTTAAGAAGGCATTAAAAAAACTCAAAATCTTTGATAAATACAATACAGTTTCAAAGCCTTAAACATTAATTGAATCTCTTAGCTCATTCATTATACATAAGAGATTAAGATCTACATGTTCTAATCACTTTTTTTGACGACAATATCATGTACACTTAAATTATAGATTTTTATAACCTATACAGTAAGTGAAGCTTATTTGATTATTAAAAACTAATCATCAAAATCAAATAGCCCTTAGAGTACATAGAAAATTAAATCCACATGACGTATAATTAGTATCATAAAGTATGTTTAATATTCAATTCGGTAACTTATAGAGAAATATAAATTTACGTCGACAAAGGTTACCTTTTGATAATTCAAGTGTAAGCCGATATAGCCCACATCGAGCCCACATTCCTACCAAAAAACATATTCAATTGTGTCATACCGTTTGATACTCTATAACATTAGGATCGTACAAATCATTCTCATTCGCATCACCCATAAAATATATGGCAGTACAAAGTTACTCTTACACAAGTAGTTTATTATCCTGGCAAGCGGGACCCTTGGTTGGATAGTTGCAAGCCCCGGCACTCGAATCGAATGCCAAGTGAACCGGACAGTTGAAAACGTGTAGCGTGTATCGTTTCTTCCAACTGTCCCAATGGCAGGCATAGAACTTGTTGCAGAATTTCGGGTGCCTGAACAAACCTGGCCTAGCACAGTCTGGTTCTCTCTGAAGCGATTCATCGTTGTTTCTCAAACCAGCAGATCCATATCGATCGAAAGGTATACTCGAATCTCTCAATTCGTTCTTCGAACCAACAGGTTTGTCAAATAACGCCTTACCTGATCTTTCGCGAACCTGTGACACTCGGGCATTTCGATTATTTTCCTCAACTCTTATCAGCAATGGTTGATAACTTTGTGTTCTTATCAATTTGTTTTGAGCTTGATTTTCCCTAAACACCGGTGCCAAGTCTTCTTTTTCAGATGGTGGTAGGTACTCATTTGTTACTCTTGTTGGGGGAAGATACGTAGTAGATGACGTTTTTCCTGGAGGAAGATACGTAGAGAGGGACGCTTTTACTGGAGAAAGGTATGTTGTGGACGATGTTCTTGCTGGAGGAAGATACGTCGTTGACGGTGGTCTTGCTGTCGTTGGTGGCAAGTAGGTTGAAGATACCGGGTTACCTCTAGAAGTAACCACGATACCCCTATCGTCTAATGCGTCATTAAATCCACTATCCGAGGTTTTTATCAATCTATTGGATGGTATGTTCTTAAGGAATTCAATCTCCTTTTCGTTCTCTTTGTTACCGTCTACATCAATGTAGATATCACTTTCGTCATAATTCGCAAGATCAACGGGTCCTCGATTTTGAGAATAAACGGGCAGCGTTTGTCTGTTTGGGCCACGGAATATGGAGAACGGATCAGCTTTACAAGTGCACTCTGCTCCTAGTTTTCCGATAATTAATGGATGCAAGTCACTTAATTTAACAATAACTTTTTTGTTTCCATTACCAGTGTCCAATAAATTGGCTCCAGCACGGCTTCGAGTTCTACTGAATGTGCCTGAATAAGTTGTAATCTCTGGCTGTGAAGTTGTGCTTTGTTGTATTCTAGCAAAACTGTTACTGCCACCGTTCAACGGTATCTTTTGACGAATGACATCATTATTGAATCCAGCACCACCTATTGATGTCACAACATTCGAGCCTATCAAGGTTCTCGTTTGACCATTAAAACCTTGGTTTTGGTTGGAGAAAGTGTTGGGTGAAATTTGGCCGTTGGAGAGTCCACTCTTTGATCCCTGAGAAGCAAAAGCAGCAGAGCCTCGATTGCTTGCTACTCTATTAATTGATCCTCTAGAAGCGAAATCTCCAGATGCTTGATTATTCAATAATCTGTTTGATGATCCACGATAGGCAAAGTTTGCAGATGCTTGGTTATTTCTAAAGTTTTCACTCGATCCTTGTGAAACTGCACTTGCAAAAGCTTGATTTCTTAAAATGCCATCATTTGATCCCTGAATATTGTTAAGACCTGCTGGACTTTGATTAACTAAATTTCCACCAGAAAGACTTTGTGGAGTGAAGATTCCTGAAGATTGATTACTCAAGACACGGTTGGATGATCCTCTGGAAGCAAAACCTGCTGCATTTCTATTTATTGAGTTCGAGTTTGTTAATGACCGACTAGATTGCCCTTGTTGAGAGAAATCAGCTGCTAAAATTGGTGTTCCAAATGTTACACCTACTTCAGGAGCTATGGTACTCGAGGGCAAATATACCTAAAAAACACAACAATTCTTAGTCACGTAATAATATTAACAAGATATAGTGGGTATTACCTGTGTTGGAGTAGTTACACCATTCCTCAAGATAGTTGCTTGATTAGTGCCGAATCGATTTGTTTGAGCAGTACCACCAACACCGGTTTTGGCATCAAATTGCGTAGATGTAATCAACTCACTGTTTTGATTTGCCTGGAAAATTGATGAATTAAATATATATATATATATATATATATATATATATATATATATATATATATATACATTAATGGTATGCTTTCTACAAATTAATTAGAAGAGCGCGTAAAAAACACTACTTACGTCTATAGTATTTATCGAACTTTGACCAGTAACTCTTTGTCCAAAGTTACCTTGATCTATGTTTGCTGTATAATCAGAGTAATCGGTATTACCGGATAAGTAATCGTTCCCTTGACCAAAAGAAACACCAACATCTAGATACGTTTTAGAATTGGTGGACAAGTCATTTGGTTGATATGTTTGTCTTATTGTACTAGCAATTGTTGGTACGGAAGTTGAAGAGACAACAGTTCTATAACCATTGTCAAAAATAGGTTTAACAGTTGAAATTGTCTGCGGAAGTTTAGCAGCTTGATAAACAGTTGTTCTGAAATTTTCTAATTGGCTTGTAGTATATGCTACCGGCGAGATAGTGGTACCTTTGTCGTTCTGAATGTTTGGTATCAGAGAGTTTTGATTGATGTACGATTGATCATCCAGTTTTGAAGATTTGGTAGTACTATCAAAGAAATTGGTTTGCGTTATCCCAGGTGTGGTTGAAATTCCTTTAATTTCCAACTGTACTAAAGGTTTTGGATAAGAATAACTCTCACTATTTGTACGCGCTCCAGAAGCTGTGTTCAGGTCGATAGAAAGTTGAGACGTGCCAAATTCAGCTGTAGTTGCTGTTTCGCCAAAGTTTGTTTTATCTCTTGTATTGAAGTTTGTAGTGCCAAAATTTGTTGTACCTCCTCTTCCATTAAAATCTGTAGCTCCTGCTGAACCAAAGTTGTTTCCTCCTGCATTGAAGTTTGTAGTTCCCACAGTACCAAAGTTAGTTAGACCATTTCCTACATTAAAGTTCGTGGTCCCTGTATTACCAAATTTAGTTGCACTTTCTCTTGCATTAAAATTCGTTATCCCTGTTGAACCAAAGTTAGCTTGACTTCCTGGTGTATCGAAATTTCCAGCGAATGCATTCGGTCCGATAAGTTGTGGATTGGGCTTTGCTCGCGGAATACCAGTTCCAATCACATAACTACCACTTCCTCCGACTTGTGCAGTTGTGATTCCTGTTTTAGTTGGTCCAGTTTTTGTAAACCCTTCTTTAGTATAAACTCCTTGATCTAATTTTTGTGTGTTTGTAGAGTCGTACTTTTGCACTGTTGATTGTAAGTTGTCTTCATTTCCAGCATTAATTATAAACGAACTTGGTATACTCGTATAAGAAGATGTTCTGTAGTCCTGAATATCGTTTCCTGGCACCTTATTTGTAATTATGCCATTGTTATAACGAATCGTCCCACGACCACCATTGTCATAATATTCGTTTGTTCTGTAAGTATTTGGTAATGGATTGAGTGTAGTTGATGGAACATAACCAGATTTTGGTGCCACTGGAGTAGTAGAACCATCAAAATTAGTGCCAAATAATCCTGAGTTATCTAGTTCAACAGCTGGTCGTATAATGTTATTGTTTGGTGGGATAACTCCTAAAATAATTTTTGAATAAATTTTCATATCATTTAGAGCCTTTTTGATCGTGAAAATGGTATAAAGTTCAATTAGAAAAACTTTTTACTAAAAGAAATACATACGTTATAAACTGGAAAACATATTTGTCACATTAAGTACTAACCTTGAGAATTAAAGTTCTGAGTGGGACTCGCAGGAGTAACTGGGTTTTGAATAGGTATTCTTGTGAAATCAGTAGAAATAAGACTATTTTGATTAGTCACTGTTCCTTGGTTGTTAAAATTGTCAGTTCTAAATGCAGTATTTTTATTATTTTGATAGTCATCAGGGAATTCCGTCATTCCAGAAGTTTTTACTATATCGTTATTAGCTGAAGTAATGCTTGAACCGATAATATCAGAATTGCCGTAAGTATTTGTTACGTCAGCGTTAGTATTGTAACCAGCTGTATTTATTGCTGAGCCCCGGAAATCTGTTACTCCAGCAGGCGCTCTGCCAAATGTACTTCCGAAAATTACGGGGCCAGTATTAAACTGTCCATCTCGATTAAATGGAGGTGTCACACTAGCTACAAATATATTTAACAATTTAAAATTTTTGTCTCCTAACATCAATTAAATTACCTTAATCAATAAGCGGGATCTGTTCCACATTTGTGATATATTTTATTAGTAAAGATGACTCAAATGTATGCAAGTTACCTGAGTTGATCCTTGAATTATCATAAATGTTTGTTCCAGTGTTGAGACTTTGAGTATTTTGAGTTTTTCCATTCAATGTAAATCCATTACCAATTGGTCCTTGTGGAGCGAAACTCTTCGCTGCTTGATTGGTATACTGAGTGCCGAAATGTTCAGTCGATGTAAGCCCCATAGCTACGTGTGAATGGTAAATTACAGCTATATTAAATATAAAAATTTCATTACACATATTTTGTGGGTTAGTTCTGATGGCTAAATAACTTACAATTGAACGGCGTTGCTGTGCTATCTGAACCAGCAAAAGTATTTTGATAGTCATTGAACGGTATAATAGTCGAAGTAGGATATCCAGAGTTAGCGCTGTATGAAGAATTGTACACCGTCGGTTGTCCAGTTTCAATGAATCCAATACTATTTTGATCTTCGATAGTATTAGTAAATCCAGTTGTAGACAGACCAGTATTCAAGTTATTATTGTAGTAATTAGTTGGACTTTTGGTGTCCAATGCATTGAAATTTGTGTTTTGTGGTTGAGGTACTCTAGTAAACTCTGTGTTTCTTAGGTCATTCGTGACGCTAGCAAAATTTGTACCAAATCTTCCGTCAGTTATCAATTGATTCTGAGAAGTGACATCTCTTGATGCATCAGTTTGACCACCAAAGGTATTAATTCCAGCATTATCGTTTGTTACGCCACCAGTATCTCCAGTTGGAAGATCTGCGTATACAGTTGTGCGACCTGCGACATTTTGACTGGTAGCACCAGCATATCCACTGGTTGTTCCTGATAGATATTCATTTGTTCCTCCAGATGGATGTCCAGTAGATAAAGCAGATTCTCCAATTTTAACAGAACCAGTTGTATATACTGTAGGGACTCGTGTATCTCCAGCCAAGTTATTAATTTCATGAGGCGTTCCAGAGCTTGTCAAATGAAACTGTGTAGTTCTGCCATCACTTTCAGTGTTAAACGTTGTTTGACCATTGTAAGTGCCTGTAGCGGCTGACCCATGATGGTTATCATAATCAGCTGTGTTAAAAGTAACTTCTTTATTTACATTTTGGCCATCAAATCTGTTATGATCATTGACTCCTTTCCCCACACCAGCTCCACCAGCAACACCATTATTGTAATTTTTATCATCACAATCTACACCAGCTCCATTATAAAATGGGCCATTTCCTGCAATAGGAACGTGACCATAGTTTATTCCTTGACCCGAGTTGTCCCAGCCATTGTAATTTTGTCCATCGTATCTATTACCTCCATAAGCAAAGCCATTTACAGGTTTTGCTCCTTTATAAGTTTGTTCGTTATAATTTAATCCTGCTTGAGGACGTGCGTCATAAGTTTGTTCATCATGATTCGAACCAGTATTTATGTCAGTATTATAAATTGGCCTATAAGAATTTTCTCCTGTTCCAGAATATCCAACTGGATTATGAGACGGACCGTCATAAGTTTGTTTATTGGGTCCTAGTCCTACTCCTGCTGCTCCAGCCGCATTATACGTTTGACCATTATAACGAGCTCCTGAATCATCACCTCCAGAGTAACTCTGACCATCGAATCCAACTCCTTTTCCTGCATGACTATTATACGTTTGATCATCAAATCCTCCGCTACCAATCGCTCCACCCGCGGTATGAATTTGTCCATCATATTGACCTAATGATCCAGCAGCATTGTAAGATTGACCTTCTAGTCCTTCTCCAGCCGAATTATATTGTCCATCGTGATTTGTTCGTACTTCATCTGCTCCTGGAAAGTTGTAATCGTGGCCTCCGTTTTCTGTTCCTGTACCAGCAATATTGTAACTCTGTCCGTCATTTGTAGCTCCCAATCCGACAGCACTGTGTATTTGCCCATCATAGTCAACTCCAACTCCTTTAATTTTAAATTAAATTGAATTTAGCTTATTTTGCTGCTACTGATAATTTTTATAATATTTTTATCATTACATAATTTTCGTAACAAATGAGTACCTCCTGTATTTTGTCCATCGTATCTAATTTGTCCAATTAATCCTTCTTGACCTATTATTCCTTCTTGTGGTAAGATTTCGGCGTGACCTCCATAACTTCCACCGTAATGATATGCGCTGTGTTGGCCTCCATGACCAGGGCCGTTACAGTTTGGAACTTTCCATGGCCATTCACAAGTTAACTTCTGTTCGTCGAAAACCAATCCAAATGGACAACGAAATTCAAAAGGAACCATTTCAGGACCACCTAAATGTAAGATTATTTTGTTGTAAAAATTACTTCAAAATTATAATTTTTCACTTACTTTCAAAGAATTGTTTAATAATTGTATAATTTACTTTTGAAAAAATTTTTTAGTACAAGATTGTAATAAGTTACCAAGATCATAACAGGCGAAGAACCATCTACAATTTTGCGGATCAGCGTAAAAACCTGGATGATCGGGACAACGGAATCTACTGCGAGGTACTGGCTCAATTTCACTACTTCCTGGACAAGCAGATCCTTGAGATAGTGATCCTGGCCACACACATACTTCCGTTCTCTCATCAAAAGCTAATCCAGCCGGACAATCAAACTCAAAAACAGAATAGTCGTCAACTTCTTGATTGAATTTCACGCAACGATAAAACCTAAAAAAAATTTATTTAAATAAATTTAGAATTAAAAAAATAATAATAAATTGCTTACGAGAATAAACGCATAAATAATACCTATTACAACTTTTTGGGTGAACAAAATAGCCTTGTCTCGAGCAAGCAAAGGCCGTTTGGGTATTTTCGCGAACAGCGCGGATTTTTCCTGCTGTATCTATCACTCGAACAATTCTAAAATCTGAAGATCTCACATGACTTGGATAGGCGATTTCAGTTCCCTAAAAATGTAGTATAAAAGTTCTCAATTGTGATTGTTTTGAATAATTTTTTAATCAATAATTTAATCCGTAATTAACTAATGGAGTTTTATTGTCATAGTTAATATATCTTCACAAACTCTAAGTATGGAGCTAAGTATGTTACTGAGTAAACAATATTATTTTTTTTTATTGAATAAGTTTTTTAAACTAAAAAATCACAGAATATTGACAAACACTAAAAGTTTTCGTTAAATTTCAAACTTTTTCAGAGATGCCAGCACCATACGCTTTTGAGATTCAAGAGAGTTTACTAAAGCGTATATCCTTTCACTTTTAACGAGCCGGCTTGTGGCACGTATTACCAATCGAGCGATATTTAGAGTTTTCTTAGCAAGTGAACTCGACGTTTTCAGCAGCTGTTAAAGTGATTAAATTTTTCTTATTTACCTGCAGGTCTTTTTCCAGTGACGAAAGTACTACTTCTCTGGTCTTCCTTTTCATTTCAGTAAAGGATTGGTGTACCACTCGAGCGAGCGATTCTCCGCAGTCGTTTTTCACATCGTTCTCGACATCTCGCAAAGCCAAACCAGCGAGTTCTCTTAGAATAACATATTTTCCCTGTAAACAATAGTAATTTAATAGTTGTATGCATATAAAAAGGTTAAATAATTAAAAATTATTAGATTAGCACTACTGAATATGTTTAGATTATAATTAATCTTTAATCACTCGCCTTAATTTTCAATGAAGTTTCATCCTCAAAAGCAATCCACGAAGTATTCTTGAAAGCGTAGGGTGCAGTCAGATCTTCGTCTCTTTCGATTGTCCATTCGCCATCGTTTATCATGTCGCACATCTACACGACAAAATAATAATTTATCAACTAAATATCTCACGCGATTCATAATATTATTTATTGTGTGCAAATATACTTTTTTGCGATCGATCGAGTTGGGCTTTTCTCCCTCCGTAGCCGACCTCGGCGTGTTTTCTTCCGCTTTTTTCAACGTGAAGTGATAAGCACTCGTTGGCGCTGAAATCAGTATTTTCTTTTTCGGTGCGCCCATACCGTTGATGAGATCCACCAAACTGTCGGTGTTTGACATGTCGAACAAGCCCATGAGTCGGGACGGATGGAACGTCAGGTTGGCCTCATCGTTGTCCCTCAAGTAGTGCGTTGCTACCGTAAACAGATCGACATACCTGAGGAAAAATTGACAAGCTCGTTTTATTAAAAAAATGATCAAACCCGTTTGCCACGTTACGCGCACGCCCCGTAAAATTCGTACCAAACTATTTATGTAATTTCAGTTATGTCATTTCGCCCAAATCACAAATTCTTTCGGCTAATCACGCACGCGGTACGCGGATCAAGTGTATCCAAGTCACGCCCATGCGTACAGCATAAATAATTTCAAAGAGATATCCATCGCTCGTAAATCAATGAAACATCAGTGCGTGTACCTCCCGTCGTCATAGCCGACCGTTAAATACATTTGTAAATAAAAACAACGTTGCACGTCCCTGCGTAACATCAACAACCTTTGCGCGGCAAGAAAAAAAAAGAATCATAATTACCAACATTTGTATGCAAAAGGCGCGCTCTAATAGCTTACCGCCGCAAAAATAAATAAATGTAAACCTTTTTGCTCATTCAGCGCACTCTTGTCCAAGCTATAACAAAATAGACCAGTGTAAGTACCGCTGCGAAAGACCATTTGTGCATTATGTCACGCTCACTTGGCAGATGTAACTACTGCGCTCGATGCGTCAATACATCGGAGTATACGCTTTTTCCCCGTTTTTTTTTTTGCTTCTTCGAGTTTGCTTTCATCCATATTCAACGAGGAAATCTCGGGGGAAACTGGTGCAGCTGGTTACTCGCGGCATCCATCGGCATTCCAGTCGCGTGACCCAGACCCCTGTGCGAGTACGCGCGCGAGTGTTCACCGTATAGGGTCTCAAAGAAGGCCGCGGCGGAGCTTTCAGGGTGACGCCCAAGATGAGCCACGACGATGCTCGTGTTCTTGGTTTCTTTCGTTGTTTTTTTTTTTTTTTTTTTTTTTTTTTCTTCTTTTCTCTCCAGTTTGCTTCACCTTCGATTTTACAACGAGGGAGTCTTCTCGCGATGGACGTTACCATAGTTAGTTGGGCAATTTGTCGAGTCCTGAGTCAGGGAGTTCGCGCGAGGACTGACGCAATTTCGCTTGAATTATTATCCCTCGGTTAATCGTTTCTAGGCGCGCGCGTGACTTTTTTTCACCTCCAAATGATTTGCGAGATAAAACTTTGACCGCGCACTTATTGAATTAATACCCCTCGTCCGAGAGACAAAAGATCGGGGGGATCTAAAAATACTCCAAAGACCTACAAGATCCCCTGTATATATTAGCCATAAGTTTTTTTGCTAACCAGCAGGAGCGAGCTTGTTTTTCTGATTCATTAAGGCACCCGAGATCTTTAAAAATAGTCGTAAGCGCCGAGAGACTCCATAAGTGCCGCATAAACCTCAGAAGCGCTGCCATATACATATATATTGTACATATTCCTCGTGTACACGCATATTTTTAAACGATGCAAACAAAACAGTGATAAATTACTCACTTGGACAGGTCCTTGAGCTCAAACTGCTTAGCCAAGTCCTCGGGTTTCGTCGGCAACGCCAACAGGATCATCCGCTCCAAGCTCTTGTTCACCAGCTCGTCTTTCAGGCTTTTCACGAAGGAGACCAGACGCTCTTTGCTACCGATTGTCACGTTAAGCTCGACACCGTCGACCTTGAATGGACAACGTTTACGTAACACCTTTTTTTGACCATTCCACGGATCATTTTACAGTGTAGGTGGTTTTTTTTTTTTTTTTTTTTTTTTTGTTGCGTTTTTGTGAAAACTAGTAGCTTTCGCAGGAATTTCAGGAAGGACGTTTATATTTATATGAATATTCATTGCGTCGAGTGCCTAATCGAGCGTTTAAACCTTTTTTTTCCACAATCTTGACGAACTAGTTCATTACGAAGTTTTGAAGAAAAAAAAACCCCCGCAACATTTGCTATCACTATATCGTTACATTGATAGATGCGACAGTTATGCTGTGAGATCTTTCAGCTGCGCGCGTACCTATATATCAACGACCGGGGAAAAATAATCGATCGCAAGTGCTTGGAAAACCATGTTATGATATCGAAATTCACGCGCTTGCTTTCGCACGACCAGTTCTCGTTCGCGTGACGGGCTTCGTTTTTTTAAGGTAATTACACCAAACAAACTGCCCCTTCGGCTCCGTGGGGACAATTAATTAGAGAAATCACCGGCAGGGGTAAAGACACGCGGGGTCACACCATATTTTTTTTTGTTCGCTAAGAATCAAAAGCACCTCCCGCTGTTGCAACGAAAATTTGTCGGCCACGGTAGGCGGTGATGGGGGACAAATTGCCGAAAGGGGGGTTTCCACGAGTTACCAACCACAACAATTGAGACGCGTGCAATTCCCAGCTCAGGGGACGGAAAAAACCGATCTTGCCCACGGGCGATGCGTAAAGCAACCACTTTTCTTCAACGGGGAAAGGACACCCGAGCCTCGGGCCTTTTTGTCACACACGTGCGAGTTTCGCTTTCATGGTCGCGAGCTTCCCTGTCCCTCTGCGCTCGTTTGCTCGTCGATAACGAGCTTTCGAGTTTCCAGACCACGCGTTTAATAAAACGTTGTTGCGTAACGAGCACATATACATGACTCGCGTGTGTGTTATAATACGACGTGTAGGGTAATTGTTATGCATACATAAAATATATACAATACACGCGTTTGGTACGTAACAATTTATATTATGATGCACGGCAATTATACGGAGTAAGGTGAGCGTTTAATTTTTCGGAGTAGCGTGAGGTGCGTTAAAATTACGCGACCGCGGTGGTTTGAGGTTGCTCTGGAAGACAAAGAGCTACACTCCGTTGCTCGCGAGCTCGTGTAATTGTGTTAATCGTTGATTTTTTGCTGCTGTCGTCGTCGTCGTTTCAGTTAAGTAAATGCTGAATGCATCGTTTTACTGGTATAATAATACCACGTCCAGTGAATGGTGTTGTAATAAATAATATTTCACGCGGGGTTTTTCTTCTCGGGAATCGACGACCGAAATACAATGGCGCATACTTAACGAGTTCATTTTGATTTTTAGAGCCGGACTAATGGTGCACTGTTGTTTCGATGATTTTTCTTTGTTTCGCTGTGGTTCATTTTTATTTTTTCTTCTAATATATTTTTAATACTAGACTCGCTCTAAGTGCGCGAACCATGACAAAATTATTGTATGCAAATTGTGGTTCCAACAGAAATACCGGCAAATCGTTTTTCTTTTTCTTATAAATTATCTCGTTATGAAAAATCGTTATTCCAAAATTGATATAATATTTAGTTACTGAATTCATTAAAATATAATCATTTACAGTTTTTCGTAAATAAACATTGTATGGTGGAATGTGCACAAATAGTGATACTATTAATTGAATCTGGTGTAAATAATGCAAAAAAATTCAAGGAAAAAACTCACCCCTTTTACTATTTCGGTCAATTGAGTGGCGGCTTCTCGTCTGGTCGTTGCCGAACTTCTCAGTAGCTCGTATTGGTCGCTGATCGACAAAATAAATTTTATGCCTGGATTCGCCTCTTTCGCTTCGCTGTACACGTTTTTCCACTCTAGAATAAATCAGTTGGATTATTCATTAATTATAATGTACCTCTTCTTTCCATGTATTATAGATTATACACAGTATATGTCAATCTAATGCTTTTGTGAACTACTATTATTCATCTCGAACAAAAGACATACTGTATCTCTGTTAAATTTTGTTCTAAAGAAGGCCAATCGTACCGTGCACCTGCAAGACCTTAGTAAGGCTGAGTCTAATCTAATCCAATCAGTAACAAGCAAATTCTCGGTATCAAGGGATTTCGAAAACAATTTCGACAAATCATAAACGCGTGCATTCCCCGGAAACGGTGGCAAAAAAATATATTGCTAATTAAAATACAATCGCATCGGTGCGGGATCGATAGCATCTACCCCGATTGCAATAATTAAGGAGGAGAGTAGAGAAAAGCCATTCCGCAAATGCGTGTGTGTACCAATACTCGAGCGTATAGGGATAAATTGTCCAAAAATGCACATTGCATATGTTACGTACGGGTGGACGGGAAATTTCTCTTTTGTCCAAGGCGCAACGGTACAAAGAGGAGAAACAATCCGTCGCCAGGCTGTGCAGATACAACTGCTTGCCCAATCTTTCGGGTATATCCTATGATTTAATATCGCACGGCTAGTATCTCGAGTTGCCGGTACGAGCCTTTTTCCGGAAGACTGGCCATGTAATCTCATTTCCTACACGCTGCCCAGCCTCTCTATGCTATGCGAGTAGATACACACACACATATATATAAATATACAATCCCAAGTGTGTAATAATCCAGTCCCGTGCCCATTGCCGCGGAACACAAACACACACGCACGCGAACGCACACGGTAAAGAAGAAGAGGAAAAAGAGAGAGCTTTGAAATTCTAATGAGGCATCAAAGGCGGAACTGCATCGGGCACTCGAGGAGAATAAATAAATGAATAAATAAATGTATCACTTATCCCCTGCTTTTTCTATTTTTTCATTCCATCGACTCGCGGGTCTCGGTGCCATGCCATCAATCATCCGCCCGAGCCAACGTTGCAGGGGAGATTAATCTGTATACCTGGAATCGCTAAAATATTTCTTCCTCGTGTACGAATTTCACGGGTATAATTTTAAAATATTCAATATCTCCTGAACAGCAGCGGATTTAAATAAGGGAAAATCCGCGGGATGAAAAATTTTAGGCTTGACGATGATTTGCGATGTTTTAGCGCTGTTATTTCTCTTGCGAAATGTATACATGGATAAGGTGAAGGTCGAAGCGTGTGATTTTTCTTTTCATCCGCAGTTTGTTTGCGGCCGTAATATATATATCTCAATCGGGAGTGGTGCGGTTGTTGAGTTTATCGGCTCGCTGGACCATACTTCTTTCCGCAAACGATCGATTTACGATATACCGGGGAAATTGAGCGTGCACTTTGTGTGTCTTGCTCCTTTGAATTTCAAATGCTGGAACAACTGTTTCATGTATATTTATGCATTTTATTGGTTGTTTCTTCGACTTTCGGTGTTCAATAGATTAGTGATGGTTTTATGCGATCGGCAATCACTCATATATAATCGCGCAACTCTAGTTTTCGAAACCAGAAGCTGTAAACTGGCTGTTTCAGTGCCCGTGAGTTTCTTCGCGCATTTTGTAAGGGCTTATTGATTGCCTATAGAATCATTGTGAGCTAGGATTAAACCCATGACCCTGTGCGTTGATATTAACAATATATTATACACACGAGAGCATATAAACGTACATGTAGGCAAGCTCAAACCATGTAATCCTGAGTGCTAACATTTGTTACGTTATTATTTAAAATTAAGCGCGGTGGGAGCAGTTTGATACGAGTCAACCACCAGTTTTATTATTTGTTGCTATAGAGGTAAGTTAATACGGAATCCTTGTACCTTTCCACGCCAATTACCAATTAGATTTCTACTATTGCTGAGTAAGTTTTCTTTTTTTAGAATTTATAGCTCTTCGTTTGAGTATTATTGATGTCGTTTTAATCAAGATTTATTTTCAGTTTTTCCATATTGGATAAGAAAGATATCCAACGTACATGGAATTTACTAAATGAAAAACGGATATCCTTGAGAACCCATGATTCTAATGGTAGTACTCACTAAGTTTTTCTTATGGGCAAAGACATAAAAGAAACCGATAGATATACTTTAAAATGTACAATAATAAACTTAGGCATTAAATTACAATAATCGCAATTTGAAATAATTTAAACAGCCTTCTTTAGGCATTTCGGCGGAGATGTCACGCATTTGTTACTCACCATATTATTTCACGTAAGTAATTAATTATCAAAATATTATGAGTAACCAAAAAGTTATTAAAATATGATTAATGAAACAAAAAAAAAACTTTTATGTTCAGCTATCTGATTGTTGTATTGTTACAATGTCCATATTAGCAAAGCAAAATTATGTCCAAGTCAAATTAAATATCATATATATAGGATACGCACGGTTTTAAGGATTTCGTGTTGATTGTACCAGTAATGGTGTAGAATGACAAAAAGTATCATTTTATCACTTTAAACCATAAATTAGTGTAACGTTGAACTATAAAAAACCATTGAACTACAGATTTTCTGATGACTATTAAATCTTCAACAATTTCGAACGTAAAACTCATCCCTGGCTCCAAAACACGGGTTTGGATTCATTTGCCGCGTAAATCAAAGTATCTGAATTATTTAAATACTTAATTTCATACACGTGATGCAAAAATTTAACTTTTTTTCTTGAGCCACCAATGCAACGTAAGTACCTCTTTAGTTGGCATTCATGTACACGCACAACTCGCCAAACCACCAAAAATCTTTTGTAAGACAAGCGCCGATTGGGGATACCCTAAAGATACTCCCGACGCGGACTCTCGTGACCGCGCGAGATTGGAAAAACGCATCGCGAGTTGTACAATCGCAAATTCAATGTCTCGAATGCGGTAAGACCCGAAACGCGTGCAACGAAATACGTATATATATATATATGTAATGAACCGCACGCGGGTGTGGGTATATCATAAGTACCCTCGCCGCAACGAAAGTAAATTCAAACGAAGGACGCGCGCTCCTCCCCCGCCCGTCAATTTGCTCAATTGGAGCGGCGTCTCCCCGACGACGGACGTTCGGGCTTTCACTTTTCACCCAGACCCGGACTACTTGTGGGCCATGCGAGGCTGTTATGCTCGTATACACTCACGTGTCGGTCTACTGGAAACACAAAGTGGCTGCACGTTGTGTGTTACATGCTTACCTTACACACGCACTTGCCAACACGAGCCAAAGTGAAATATGGCCATTGGGTGCCCGGTTGATTATAAGCCATTGGGACCAACGTGCACTTGTACAATTGATAATTTCTCTTTTGCAAGTATACATATGGCAACTTTATTGATTTTCCAGCATTTTTTGCAAACCGATCAATCGGAGCGATTGCCGATCATCGCGATCGAATGGTCTACTTGTACTGTTATGTCATTGTGGGTATGCCCGAGATTGAATAATCTCAATTTTTCTGCATTATCATCTATAGCTACTATCGAGCAAAGTGTATATACGAAAATACACTATTTTTAATTAACTCGTCCGACGACGTAGTTGTCAAACTCCAATTCAGCATCGACAAGCCGAGGAGCAATTGACCACCTGTCAGTAGTACCTATTGACAGTCCACACGAATTCGGCAAACGTACTAATACTTTTAGCTTTTCCTCTGATTCTTGGTATAACTTCGATTTCGTACATTTTCAATCCTCTCTAATGAGGCTCCGGACGCCTTGTTATATCATCGTCTCGAAACGAGACCTGCAGCGCGAGCGTATTAGTACTGCGCCCACGGGCTGGTGGGTAGTATCGGCGGGTTACGTGAGTCCGATGGAAATTCATGGCTCGTTGCTGTGGACGATAATGATAAAGTTGTAATGGACTAGCAAAATAAATTGAAAACTGTATGGGGCCCTGGTGACACGAGTTGGGGGCATTTTGTGACATCATCGATGCATCGTTTGGAAATTATGATTGGAATATATTGAATGACTTCTAGCGTACGTCTCTCGATACCCTTGCAGATACATGGAAGTTAACAATTTTTTATCCAACTAAACAATGATTAACAGTTGAAAGATTAATAATATTTATTATTATTTTTCATTAAGTATTGATTGCTTGACTAAAACTTTATTTGATTAATAAATTCAATAGTTATTCTCATCTACCGTGCTTTCAATTAATCCATGATTTATATTTAAATGATTGATATAACTATGTAGAAATTTTGTTTAAATACTACCAACCTTGATAAATAATTATGACGATTTTATTGCTAAGAAATAAAAGTTTAATCACAAGAGCAGACGATGAAACACCAAGGCTGAACGATTAAAATTTTTTGCAACTTTTCAACAACCGATCCCTCGCACATGGATATATCGTTTACTAAGAGGAGGTGTAATCACTTATTGTTCATTACAAAGAATTTTAATCGGGACTCAAAATATGCTAATTTACACTCGCTCTACGATGGCTTTTTTTTGTTCGAGATACACACTCGAGTAGAAAACAATGGCGCATAATTAATAAACATACCGGTGAATTGCCAAAGATACACGCGCGGAAAACCACTGCATCGTAAAATCTGAATATTGTGAAAATGAATATTATATATTATCTTGGATATAACACCGTAAGAGCCGATTAATCATACGATTTTAAGGGAAAAAAAGGTGCAGCAATCCAATTTCTTCCTCCGTAACGAAAAAAGAAGGTACTAAAAATCACAGAACGAAAAAAAAAAGATCGGTAAAGTACACAGATGCAACCGATCATGCAGGTAAGGGCTTGCCGTGTAAAAGAAAAAGGACGCTCGTAAATATTCATCAGGCCGGTCCTCGTATTTACGCACAAGCTTTTTTTCAACTTGGCAACGCAATCTTTTCGATCCGATTTCGAGGCTGGTTCCTTTTGCAGATTCGCGTGTGCGCGTTGCGTAACGCGAAATACATCGATCTCCCGTAAGGTGGGGGACATAACAATGAAGAAACAAGTTCGCGAATCGCCTGCAGCTAGGCCCAAAATATATATACGTATCGGGGGTATATGTGGCACAAGATGGGCTCCAGGTGGACGCGCACGCCTATCAAATTTCGGACACCATCCGCCTGCTGGTAGTCATACCGATCTCCATTTCTAACGCTATGCGTAGCTTTGCGGACCAACAGCGAAAATACAATTAACCAAAGGATTTTTTTAATGGTACTCTTTACACGCTAATGGCAATCACGTATGGTTAATTGATAACCCACGATCTCCGCGCGAGAGGGAGGATGAAAATCGGCTTTCGCCCGGTGATTTACTTCCATTAGCTCGAAACTTTCGCGAGCTCGTTTTTTTTTTTTTTTTCTTTCTTTTTTCCGAACCTCGTATTTGCGAATGAATGTATACGTTCTCTCTGTTTCCAGGCGTTGCACAAGCTGGCCCGAGCTGTAAATTATTATGTAAAGCAAAAACACACCTCGGTCAATGTTTCGATATAATTTTAAGGCTCTCTGTACTTCTCTCCGGTGCATTGTGCACTTTCCCATCGCTACCGATGTTTTTTTCGACCCAAACACACTCTCGAACGATGCATTTTTATATCACTCATAAATCAGCAATGCGTCTCGAAACACGTGTCTGCCATCCAGGTCGGACCAAAGCCACCGATTTCTCGGTCTGCAATCCTTCTACAGCTGCGGCTGTTGTTATTGTTATTTTTTTTTCCCTCTAGCAAAGACAAAGTGGACGCTCGGACGTGATGATTGCTCGTTAATTGCTCTGTCGAGCTCACGATTGCGAAATATCGCCAAAGGTGTGCGCCTTCGCTGGGGCACGCGTGTGCATCAGCTCCAGCCGGCCTCGTTCCACAAGCCCTCTTCTGACGATGCGCGTGCGTACTCGTATCACTCGAGGTGCCGTACGAGGGGATGGGCTTTCTTCTGTACGCACCTATACACGGCTAAAGAAGAAAAAGAGATTGTCCGGCGCAATCGAGTTTTTTGTTGTTGTTTGGCAAGTATTGTGTCTTGCACAGGGAGCTCCACCGGAGAGATTAATGAAATAATTTAACGATAATTGGACGCTATTCCCTCCAGAAGAGAGGAGGGGTCGAAACGCCGCGCCAGTGAAGAAATACCATTGCTGTTGGGAAAATCAAAAGAATTTTTCGGCATACCCGAAACTATGCAAGGAGGAATCTGGACTCGCGAGTCAAATATCGCATTTAATTGTGGCACCTTCATCAGCACCAGCTCGTTGCCTTAAACAGCGTCGTCATCGCATCGAGAGAGAATCATCGCATGTGTGTTGTATGCGCAAGAGAGAAAAAAAAAAAAAAAAAAAAAGAAAGAGGACGCCCACGCGCTACGAGAGGCAACTGAGCACCGGAGGCGTCAAAGGATCTTCTCCCTACCTCTCACTCTTGGTTTGTTGCAACTTGTAGAGAGGCACATAGGTGTACTCACCGGAAGCGTCGAGGCTCTGCAGGTCGTGGCCTTGGTGGACCAGCGTGGTGCAGCTGCAAAGCGCGTTCTCCAGCAGGTCGAGCTCCCGAGTCGACGTGTAGCAAACCACTTCCCGCCCCGGAGATGCTGCACCGTCTGGACATCCTGCAATGACAAAATGGGACAATTTACTGTATATGCTTGGGTTGCGATGAGCAGTTTACGGTGTTGGTGGGTGGGAGCGAAAATATTTGATAATGAGCACAGGTTGGTGTTGAAAGGCAAATACATTTAATTGAGAAATCGTGCGCCTCGCAACAATCGAAGGAGAGAAGCGTTGAAATTCAGGGGCGAGTCGGTCTCTTTTTTAATTGTTGCGGTGTCAGCTAATGGTCTCCCGCGTACTTTTCTCAGGCCCTTTTATTTTCTTACTTATGTATCCAGGCTCGTGCGACTCGAATGTTGTAAGCGATTTACTTGATTGAGCATGAGGAGAGGGAAAAAAATGGGGTATCGGGTTGGTTCCCTTTATAAAGTTACTTTTTATATAATATATTCCCGTACAAATCGATGGTATATACATCTTACTTTGAGCGGATCTCATTTGTGCAGCTCTGATTTTTTTTTCTGTGGGAGCTTGGGTCGTATATTCCCCGGTAAATGGTAATGATTTCATTGTTCGATACGTGAAATATATACAAGTATACGTAGAGACGTTTTGTGTGCTTTGGTTCACAACCTTTTATTTTTTATTTTTTATTTTTTATTGTTACAGAAACGCGAATGTTATACACGACCGTAGATAATAGTATTGTCAATAGCAGAGTGGCGGAAATCCACGGAGAAAAAGCGAGGGAGCCGGAAAACTGGCACGTGTGACATCACCGCCAACGACGACGCAATCCTCGCTCCTTTGCATCACGGAGGTGCGCGTCATTCGCTCGGAAAAACCATATCGTCCGGAATTCACCTTTTACAGTTTCATTAGCCGCGAGTAGCCGTACAAGTAGACGAAATTTTTTCCATTTCACAGCTAAATTAGCACTCTCTCTCTCTCTCTCCCTCGAAATAGGAAGTTGGTGCACACGCACGCCAGCGCACGAGTTATAGATATACGTGCGCACCGAGTTATGTATATAATGTGGGGCGAGCGCGTGTTTTATAATCGACCCGCGCCTTTTTGCCGACTAGCAAACAAGTGGAACTTATTATTACAGCGCTCGACGCGTAATACGCGATTAGCGAAAATTTCGTGTGTCCCCGTAAAACCCGATAATACCTTTAATTTGTTATCTTGGAAAAAAAAGTAAAAAAAAAAAAAAAAATTAAATGCGCACGCAAACCGATATCCTAATCGAGATACCATCGAGCATTAGTATATACGGGATACCCGAGCCAAAGGATCAATTCAAAAAAGATCTCGAGTTACTTTCGATGTATAAGCTTAGCACGACAATAAGCGCTTGGTGTTGTATATCGTATCGGGCATAAATCTTCCGGGTCTCCGATCCTTTGGATGATAATTCAATTGAAAAATAAAGACATAAGGCACCAAGTATATACATGCTAATGCTATTGTTTTTCAGCTCACGAAAAGGCACATTTATCAATTCCTCCTCCTCGCAGGTGCCTTTTTTCTGAAATTTCAATTATTTTCAAGTTGCAAATGAATTTGTGGATATAGAAACACGGAGCAAAAATGCGGAAGGCACGTGCAGGAAAAAAAAAGTCTAGTAAAAAATAGTTTCCAGCAGTGAGTAGGGGAAAAAAAGGCGATACATTATCATAAGGCGCGAAATTCCGCGGAGACGCCTATACGAGCTTAGCGCTCTATTGCACCGCAGGCAGTGGTAAACGTACATACAGGTATAAATTGCACTCCCGTGGCGGCATATACGAAACCACCCAACAGCTGATGCGCCTCCGGCCGAGCGACTTTTCCGCGAAAGCGGGCTTTTTTGCTCTTACGCGAGCAGCAGCATAAACAACGCACCGAGCCTGCGGTGAAGCGGAATCGAAGAAAGGAAACTTCTTGCTTCCGAGGAGGAGCATCCTGACAATAAAAAAACCAATATAAAAAAAAAAAATATGGTCAAAACATACGGTGGAGGGAGTTGGTCGTCCGCGTTCCCACTTCCGCGGGGTGTGGTAGAGGAGGACAAACAAACTGATGAAAATCCAAAACGATTTACGTTACCAGAGGCAAAGAAATTGTCATCAAAGTTGTTGCGTGTGGTTTGTTTTTTCACGATCGGCGAAGCAAAGACCTCGCGCTAGTATAATATACATTTATGCAAATCGACGCGCGGAACAATGTGAGTAATGAGAGCAGAGGCATGCATGTATACATGTACGAGATGTGTAATTTTTCATGGCTCATCTCGAGAGGGAACAATTGTCAAGCGTGTAACGTGAGTAATTTTCAATTACAGTTTGACTTATATAAATCAAATGTTAATATACGGATGAGCCATTAAATTATTATTCAACATCTCCATAAATTCAATGTATTACGACCGAGCGCGTTTGTAATAAAATTTTCACTTTTGGCGCGTTGGATAATAATTAAGTATGTCCATGTTATCAGGAAAGTCCACTATTGCGCAATCGATTGCGTTTTGAGTCTCTTTCGCGATTACCGTGTTTTCCAAGAAAATTTTGGGTCTACAGGCACACGAAAGTTCATCAATTTGGATACACACAAACACACACTTTTCCAAAAATGTAGGAGGAAAAAATAAAGACATCCCAAGCACTTTAGAGGGAAAAGGTAGGCGCCGTATCTACACGGGCTGTACGTAGCAAAAGCACAACTTACTCAGCGCAGTCGCGGTACAGATCAGCAGTAAAAGCCCGACCAGGTGGCACACGCGTCGGGATTGACGCGCCATCCTGCCAGCTCGTCCTCTTCGCTCGACGTTATCTTGCACAATTTCTCACCAACTCCGATTAGGCAAACAAATAACAAATGTCTTCTCTTTTACCTCCAAGGGAAAAAAAAGGGTCGCGTTTCTATCCGATCAGTCGTCGCGCGGAAAATCGGTTTCTGCAGGAAAATCGGCTCCAAGCCCGAGACATCGGTCCCTCCACCGGAAGGATGGCTCCTCTCTACTCTTCCTATTTTACTTCCCTTTTTCTTTTAAAAAAAAGGGGGGGTCGGGGAGGTAGTCGCGATCGGCAGATCGGTTGAGGTCTGAGCTGTGACTGAAGCCGGGGATTCTGCGAGCTCGGACTTTAAGACAGTCCTGCCGGTGCCTGCGAGCAAGCGCGGCTCTCTTTTGCGGCAGCGCCGGTGGCTTTGCCGCACCACTGCGAGCTACACGTATATACGGGTATATTATGCGCCCAGGTCTTTCGCTCGAGAGCGCGGGGGAGGGCGTGCGTGAGCGTGTGCGTATGCCGAGGTGGGCTTGTACTTGTGTATATCCCCCTTTGGTCCCGAGGACTCAGGCCGGTCAGTGGGTCTGTATGGTACATCAGGGGAGGGGAGAAGGTATCGATGGCATTGCGCGGTTTTGATATCGGTTACGAGCTTCTTGGGAACGAGATCGGTATGTTTCGGTACGCCATGTGATGGGCCAGCCCGTTGTGTGGCATTTTTGGTATTTTACAGGGTAAAGGTGGCTTTTTGAGGGCTACGGTGAATTCTTTGACGAGGATCGAAATACTTGAACCGATGAATTTCTTCAAAAAAGTTCAAAACAACATACACATTGAGTTTGAGTTTTAGGATACCTACAACTGAGAAAATAATAGAGAAAAACGGACTTTGCAACAAGTAAAAGCAATAAATACAACTAGTGAAAAATAACAGTAGATAAGAAATCTCTCTTATGGTCAGTTGTCTGAAAAAAAGAGCACTTTCAGACCCTTTGGCTGGTCATCTCGACGGACCATCTCGTTGACATGCCGAGCATTGCTCAACCGATTGATCCCTTCGATGATCCCCGCGTTCTGGGGTAAGGTAAAAACCAGAGCTGATTTATTTTGTTTCCTCGCAACGACTAGGTACACGCACCACGTAAACCATAGATTTCAACACTTTCGACAAACGGCAGTAACGGAGCACCGTAACAGTATCCACACGCACAAATCGGCGGCGAAAGGAGGGCAGGGGGGGGGGACGAGTCAAATTTCAGCACTCGCGTTTTCATCCATCTAGCTCGGATGGCCATTATCCCGTGCAAAAACCTTCGGCGCTCGCTCCCTCGACAATTACACTTCATTCACGAACAATTTAACAACTATTCGAGCTCGAACGAAAAGCCGAACAAAAACAAAATCGGGAGACATTACGTGTATAGAAGCCATCGATGTCCTTACACCCGTAACGTGGGAAACAGAGACACACTGAAAATTCCTGCTTTTCTCGTCGACCACCATACTTTTCAGTTATTTTCTGGCTTTTCCATTTCATCTTTTCCTCTCACGCACATACGATCGCGTCTTCCTGAAAAATGACGGCTCGAGCACAGCCAAACCCGTTGCGCAAAATATCTCGCATGAAACACAGTCGCGCGCGGCTGCCGTGCTATTTGTCGCGGTTGCGAAATTCGCGAGCAAACGATGCTCTCTTAATCGTATGCGCGTATACTGTACACACAATGGTCCGCGGTAGTAGCTGCCGAGTATGTGATTGCCCATCGTACGCTTACGTGCACACACGACACGTGGGTGTGGTATGGGTACTCGAGAATTTTTTGACTGCTGATTCACGTGTGTATAAGCTTCAGCTCTCTCCGGTAAATCACGGCATATCGCCCCCCCCTCACCCGCAGGAGTTACGAAAAACAACGGGACCGTGGAAAAAATAAAATAAAAAAACTTTCGCGAGTTTTGGGAATTAATAGCTGCAACTCAGGGATGACCTATCGCGCCTAGCTGCTGATAAAGGATTCGGACTGCCGTCATCCACTTCTCCCTCGTTTTTGAGTGCCTACACTCGCGCGGAAAAGTCATGATTCATACGGAAAGAATATAGGCGCGTCGAAAAATGCCGTGCTTTCTTCGTATCACGCGCCAGTCATTAATAAACCCAAGACTCCGTAATGCGCCTTATTTGTAAAGCTGGTGCAACGCAGTCGCGCTCGCGTGTCGCGGTTCTAAGCGCAGCATCGGTCAAAGTTTAGATAAGAGGGACGGGGCGTTGGGAAACGCCGATGACTGTGGCAAAAGGACGATGGCGATCGTTAATAATGACCGCCATGCATGTATATACAATCCCAGGGCACACCTACTTTATAATTTTCAATCATCACGGCGTAATGCGTAATGTCAGAGTTAAAAATACATCCTCTCGCCCATGGTGATGGTGCCATTGTTTTTAACTTTTATTCTTTTTTTGCAGCGCAAAATGTGCAGGATAGCGCGTCATAATTTGATCGCTCCTTGACCCATTAAACTATAACTTTGTGCAAACAAACGTGTAAAAACGATTACGGGGCATTAATTGCAAATTCAATCGTGACGGATACAAACACGCGTTGGGGGGGGGGGGGGTACGAGCCCACGCTTTACCGAGTCGGTAAGAGGAATCGTTAGGGAAGCACCCACGCGCTGTTCGCACCGCATTGTATGCACTCGATACTTGCGCGCTCCGATCGAGGTGAATTTCTTAGGATTGCGCGTGTGCAATTGCATGTGCAGTCACTTCTCTATTCCGAAGCTCTATAGGGTGACAAATCGTCCGGTAATCGACTCAAGTTCGTTTGCTCGATTTAGATTGTGAAAAATTACGTTTGCTCAGCAGATCACCACTTCGGACGGTGTCGCCATTCAAATGCTCTGTATGGGCTCTTAATTCTGCGCGCATTCGCATTTTTTTGTGATGGGGTTTTGAAAAAAAAAGATCTTAAAAAATAACGTAGATTACATTTAATTTCCGGTGATTCTCCTTTAAAAAAAAAAAAAAAAAAAAAAAAAAATAGAGAGGGAGACTTCCTAAAACGAAAATAAAACAGATACCTTCCAGGGCCATCTTCTTCATCCGCGTATCTAAGTACCGCGTGTGTACACAGTTTACTACGAGTCCAGAGAGCCTTGTTTTGTTACACCTGTACTTTTTAAATTCCTAATTACACAGGATATAGCCGTGCGCTATATTATACGTCGCCTCTCGCGGGCACGCGTGAATTAGGTACTAACGACGTGCACCGCCAAAATATGGACTAACGCGCGCTCGAGGCCGGGGTTGAAATTCTGCCCCTCGGGGGTTTTCCTATCTCTCTTTCTTGCTTCACGACGCACAAAGCGTCGGTGCTTGTACTACTGGCAAATATGATATGCATGATGATTTGCCCTCTCGAATAACGTGTGGTAGAAGGTGAGTATTATACACACAAGCACCAAACCGTAAAGTTTGGGATCGCGAACCGTAGATACGCGGGAGTTCTCATTATTTTTTTTTTTCATCCTCGAGCGCGTTGATTCGAGCATTGTGCAGCGACGATTTGCTGGAATACCAGAGTGGAAATTACTTTTGCGGATGCTCGAAAAGGAAGTTTGCGAAAGTTTACGGTCGCGCGTTTTTTAGGGTTATATCTTGGGACGCCTCCTCCGAGAGTCTATGTATAATACACAATATATTCTTTTCGTAACTCTTTTCTTTTCTTTTTTTCTTTTTTTTGCTTTTACACCGAGGTATAACGGCAGATCTGCGAAATTTCACATGCACCCGAGGATTTATGCCCCGTTACGTTTATTGCCTTGTATATATGTGCGAGTGTATTTGTATATTTCTACCGTATCCGACCGGTACGACTCGTGTTCGCGAAACGTTGTTTGCGTTGCGTCCCGTGCCCGGTGATTTGTATCTATTAATACCGATTCGGAGCAAGTTCGATGAATATTTATGACCCCCCGGTGTACTGGGTATGGATTTTGCGAGAACCCCGAATTCAATCGGGTCAGGGGCTGGGGCGATTTTTCAATTTTTCCTCTTTGTAATTGGCCGCATACCGATGATCGGTCGCACACAGGGTCCTGAAACTTTTTTCCCCACCGTACAAGTCCTCTTTGGCAAAGTTCTCACAGTCTACGATCTGAGAAACGCATGAACAAACAGCCGCGGAAGGGTATCGTTGCCGATCGGCTAATTGACTTAATTCTCGGCAGTTTGGGCTACGCCCCGATTTTTACATATCAGATGAGTATTTTGTGCTCCGTCTGTTGCAATCTAGTGTACAGCTGTCTTTAGAGCTTTCTTTCTCATTTCCGGGAGTCATTGATAAGTGACTAGCAGAGTGTGGGCTAATTCGTTGGAAACGTGTTGGCATTAGCGATAGACCGGTAGTTGGAGTACAGTCGTTACCAATGATTTTTCGGCAAAATACCTTACATTGCAAGAGAGTTTATCAATTTTCCGGATATGGCAATTTTCGAATGCAAAGGAGCAATCGACTGAGCCTGTAACATAATATTTTCGGAGTTATCACGATTTCAGGCTGTCGAGTCCCGCGTAAGCGTTCCGCAAACTAGATCGCAATCCCAACGCGAACGAGAGCGCGGACTACCGTGCTACACACACTTGGCAAACCCACTTGCAAAGTAGGCAGGCAGGGGATGAAAGCAAAAGAACGTAAGAAATTCTCGATATGCGCGCGCGTGTGTAAAGTACTTGCGGATTGTGCGTAGCCTCTGCAGGAGAAAGTAATCGCGTCGCGCGTGAGCGAACCAATGAACGAATATGCCGGTTGACGGAATACACGCGTATTAATTTGACTGCGCATACACACCCCGGTATCTACAAGTGCATGTATATATTTGGGTGTGTGAGCTCAGTGAGCCGTACGGGGGGGCCGACTGATAATCTGGGACTAAACGCATACGGACAAGCGAAAAAGCAAACACATGCGCGCTCGCGGAATTTGCGGGGGATACACGTAATCACTGCTGCTGCTGTTATAACAGCACTTGCTTTCCAGCCCCCCTCTCTTTCGCTCTCTTTCGTGTGTTTGTTTATTTGTTATTGCCAGATATTATACGATCGCTGGTCAATCCAAGCTGTACTGGATTAACGGCCCTGCGAATAAATTTGGGTCTCCAAGGTGAAAAAAATGGCTCCGAGCTTTTTTTATCAAGACAAAGAAGAATACACGGTAGGTAAGTACCGTACAGGGCACAGCAATGAGGAAAAGTCAATCTATGGGTGGGGCGTTCGATCGGAGCTTGGTATGCTGTGATTTTTTTTTTTTTTTTTTTAGCTGCCAATTAACCATCAATTAGGAAGTTTCGAGAAACCAAAAGCGGAATTAACAGTGCACGGCCACTTCGCGTGAAGTAATTAAGCCTCCCCACCTTCCCCTGTCACTCTTCATTAGCCAGAGACGACGATTTTGCGTAATCTCACCTAGAGACGTACACGCCCATGATTCTCCACCCCCTTTTTGCTCCCCTGGAAAACGAAAATCTTCGTACGGTCAATGTTTCCAAAGGACAATTTAGTGTTTGTAAAAAGGAAAAAGACACTCTGAATCTTCTCACGATTCCATCGATCAGAGTATAGTAGGAGGAAACTCGGTCGAGCCAAAGTGCCCGGTATAGACGAGGGGGATAACAAAAAAAGGAGGTCCCCGCTCGGAGTCTCTCTATCGGCAATTACACGTGTCGCAATACGACGCGACTCGCGAGATGCAGCATGTTTTGTTTTCTTTTATAAGCACACTTGAAGCACTTATAGCTCGGTGCGGCGCTTTCTTTAATGAAATCGGGCGCAAAAAGCCGCTTCTCGCGCTCACCTCGTTGACGCGCCTCGGATTTTTCGCCACGGTGGCTGATGATTGTTTTGGAGATTTTTTTTTTTTTTTTTTTTTTTCCTTTGCCGCACGGGACGCAATTACAGGGCGAACGACAAAGTATGGTGATTAGGATACACACCGTAGGACTGGATTCCTTTTTCCGCGAGTATGCGAATTGCACAACCCGCGGGCGGGATAAAAGAATGCCTTTCGCGAGCTGCTCGAAAAGTCCGAAAAAGATTTATGCCCGTGGCCAGCTTACATTACGTGCTGCCTGTGTAATTATGTGCAAAATGCACCATACGTGTGTGAAAAAAAAAAAAAAGGATCCAAGTGGCCGTGGTCGCAAAACATCTGTGTACGAAAACCCGACTTTCACACGTGAAGTTCAGGCCGATCGCGAGGCGTGTTCCCCCCCCCCCCCCCCCAATTGTATCCATTTGCACGTTTCGCATCGATTCTATTATACACGGTAAACACCTACACCACAAAAAAACGGAACCACACGGAGAGTGCATTTGTATCATTTTCGAAATTGAGGATCTCGTGGGCTGTCACGCGAGAAAAACCAGTTGGTACCCAGGCGCGGTAAAAACGAGCCTCGAGCGCTCAAGATCGGCAGATCGGCCAGCGGGCTTCGAGGCGATCGATGAATCGGCGCTCGGATCGAAGGACGCAGCGGCCCCCTCCCTTACCTTTCCTCTTTCTCCGTGCAGCCTCGAACGATGGCGATAACGTGGAAGGGAACAAGGTATAGGTAGGTAAACGTTGGGAAACTCGATTATTGTGTGGAGTCTGGAAATTCTCCCTCCAGGATTATGCATCGGCTGCACGTACACATAGAGTCCTCGTGCATGTAATGCAACGGCTCGTTGTGCACCTCCTGCCCTGTCTGTGGGCACTAGATTATTGCCCGGCCACCGCCTGTAGGTGTATGGTATACACGACGTGTATCCTTTTTCTCCAACATTGGACTACACGTGGCTTATTAGACGTATATTATCGGTATCAAATCGGTATGGTCCCAAATCAATTCTCCTTGCCGGATATACATATTTGAATCGGCAGCTGTATTGGAGGAGGAGGATGATTGTTGGTGTCTATGTAAGTACTACTGTGCGCTGACTGCGTTTCCTTACGTACAGGGTACTTACTTTACGGCTTGCTCCCGGCGTGAGCGTAGGTGGGAGAGTCGAGATTACGAAATCGGACTTTTTCCACCCCCCCCCCTCCCCGTTTCTATGTGAGTACGAGGAGAGACAAATTACCGGCTAACGCGTACAGATTTTTTTTTTTTTTCTTTTTTTGTCTAAGTGGCAACGTCGATGTTGCAGTGACTACTGGGAGCCCGGGGATTGAAAATTAGTCCATATTCGGTTGGCAAACACCAAATAGCTCTCGAAGCTCAAAAGGACCCTTCAGCCGGAGGATTTTCTCGTTATTCACATACTTTCTGCGCCGATCTGATAATACGTGTGTACGGTCGGCTCTACTAAGAGCGATGCATTGTTTTTTTCGCGCAGGCTCGAAAAATTATTTTCTAGGTGCAAAAAATCGCATAATCTCTAGGCTTCGATACGTCCGACACGCAGATTGAATGATTTATTGCTCACTCTCGAGCCGATCGCCCGCACGGTGATGCAGTGACCTCTCAATCCGATCGGCACAAAAGTTTGCCTCACGCCTGTGTCGGTGTATGTAATAATATACGAGGCAAGCGCAGCTGGACAATTTATATCTAGATGAATAATTACCCGGTGTGCTTTTGTACGCGGTGGCGCAGAGTCACGTATATGTTGTGCGCCTAGTGGCATAAAAACGGGGCCCTAAACGGCCCGAGGTGACTCGTCTCTGCTCGAGGCAACTGTGAGATAACAAGTAAGTAGGTACACGCAGTTGCGGAGTATCTCCATGCATCCATGTGTATCCTTACGACGCGTGGACGAGAGGAGGTGGCGTAGATGACAGCCTCGAGCTAAACGCGCTTTCCCTCCTGTGGTGCCGATTATTATCTCTGCATTCTGGCTGCTCCCTCTGGTAATTGTACAAATTTTTTAACGCCTCGCTTGTACACGTAGTCTTACGTGTTCCTTGGTCCAGAGGAAGATTGAGACTCGTGTAATTCCGGTTGATGCGATCGGTGCGTGGTGCTTGCGAGGATTTTTTTTCCTCTAGTCTATTGGAAACTGATGTACGGATTGGTAATGGGATACGCAGTAAATTTTTATGATGTGCTTGAGCTTATATTTTTCAGGAGCAGCAGAAATTTGTCGATTCGGGGACGGATATGATTACGAGGTGATAATGTTGCTTTGAATTGGCGGGGTACATCGTGTATTGTGCTTGAGTTGGCAATTTTTTTTTTCTTTTTTTTTTTTTTTTTTTTTTTGAGCTGTTTCATGACAGCTTAATTATTCGAAAAAAAAACGGAGACAACAATATTGGAAAAGTAATGTAGGACTACCATTGCGGAAAGTGAAATCTAATTACTCTAAGCTTCAATACAAATTTGATGTCACACCTCCTTGTTTGGAGTTAAAGATTGTCAACTCGGGTTCAACAGGTAAAAGTTACGTACACTTCAAATTCACTAAACGCATCATTATGGAATTGTAATGATTGAACCATTAAATATCTACGAAGAGAACATCTGAAAAAAATTTTCTTGCCATACTCGCAATACTTAAATATATTTTTGATTTATTTTACATTGATTTTTTTAATACCAATTGAATTATAAAGTTTACATTGACATGTAAGTGTGTTTCAAAAATTTACTGTTAATTACATTGAAAAGCTGTCTCTGTACTTAATTTTTATTCATAGCATGGATTCTATATATGCATTGGAGAATAATATTATAGTTTTTTAAACAGTATAGCTTGATAATATTCGAGTGTAAACAAATGAGTAGGACAATTACATGCTAATGCTGAAAAAGATTATTAATTAACTTGTTTTATCGAAAAATATAGATTACAGTGATGTTCAATAAAATATTGTGATTGAAGAAACAAAAGATATTCCACCGAGACGATCCTTGACTGCGATAACTATATCTATACTATACTATAACTATACTAATGTATCAGTTAAGTTGCTTTAATGACTCAAATAGTATAGAAGAAAGAAAAGATACGTCACCTAATGATTATTACAATCATATATTTACTTATCATTTTACTTATCAGAAGGATAATCTTAACAAGCATTATATATTGAATATTTGAGCTTCTGTGTATTTTACTAGTCAGTCGTTGAATTAATGCTTCTTGAAAGACTATTAAATGATGCCTTTATTATAATATTATAATATGAGTATTCAGAGAAAGTTAATAGATTCTCAAACGTTCATGGATTTTAAACATTATCTAGCACAGAAAAGTAATGAAAAAGTACTGAACACGCGGTTTTGAACATTTCAGAAAAAAATCAAAGTAGTGATATGGTAAAAAAATTGTTCATGCCTAAATCATGTCTCTAAACGTTTGATACGACAGATGGTAGTTTATAAATTCATCAGGTGCCGAATTTAACTTTGATTACTAAAACTGTTAGATAACTGATGTAGCTATATGCGATATCGTACAAAAGGTCGTTCAGTAAACTTAAATATTGTCGTTATTTTTAAAGAGTTTTTTATTTATATCATTGGATTGACAATTAATCATCCGCGAACCTCTTTTTGTAGCTTGTAAAGGTTCTCGAGTCCATAAACATTGACTTAATTTATGGAATATAGAGTTCCTCTACTATCGTCAAACTTGAAGATTTTGTGCACCATCAAATGGTGGTCAAGACTCACTTGCAAGGGATACTGCCTTCCACACTCATGGCAAGTGTATCTGGGAAACGTAATTCTACCGTGATTTTTATCGCTGGGCATATTTGTCAACGATATATTTACCATCTACTTGCAGACGATCAGTTGTTAGTGTATGGACTCCACAGTAGATCCACAGCTTTTGTTTAATTATTAATTTTCGTGTGATATGTAGACGAGGTTGACAAGTTGACAAAAACTTCCTGTGGACAAGAAAATTCAGAGATGGTGACAGTCGTAGCCATAACTAAGTAGTTGGCCTGCCTTATAACCTAAGAGCAATGTTCTTTTGTTAAGTTAGACGACGTATATTTTTCAGAGTACTATCAATCTATTAGTAATCGCGAATACTTAATTCATGTGTTAATATGTTTTGTATATTTATAATGATTTGATAAATAAATCACCTTCAATTGTAAATTGTATTCTAAGTTTTCAGTAAGAATGTAATTTTAAAATTTAAAATAATATTAAGAAATAAAACAAAGACATAATCAGATTGTAATTCAATTACTCAGATGAGTAATATTTCTACACTAGTTTAATGAAAAAATATAAGACAATGCAATCATGTTAAGTAAAATAAGTGTTAAACGTTGACAAGAAAGTCACGGTATGATAAAGTTAATACAATAATTGTTCTTACGTGCAATTTTTCGGATGATGAGTTTATTCTGTGTATGAACGCAGCTGTTTATTACGTATATGAATGAATTAACACCAGAGTACTATGTAGGCCCAGGATTTATTTTTAATGAAAAATAAGCTATTCGTGCGCTCAGGCGTACAAATAAAGATTACAAATGCAGCAACTCAGCAAATGATTTTCACTTTTATAGTTTACAATGACAGAGGCATCGGTAATAGTTTCTTGATAAGTACCTAACTATACATACATAGCTTTACATATATTATATATTTGCTGCCCGGATGAAGCCTGAAAAATAATTCGAAGTATTTGAGCGACCTCAATAAATTTTACATAAACATCTATGTTTGTGTGTTGCTTGTAAAAAATTATTCACGGAGAAATTATTAAAATTTATTTAACTGTTATTATATATCTTTTGAGTTGTACAATTTAAGAATAAAAAAACTACAAGAATACTGATTTTTAACTGAATTATCATTCAAATCGTACTCAAGTTATGATATTTTTTAGTATATTCTTTTTATAGTAGTTACAGTATATATACTATGCATGTGTAAATGTGAATGTTCTCTATGAATTTTAAGAAAATATCACCATTCTAGTACGTTTATTTCAGAAATTTTGAAACCAATCGACCAGAATAACAAAATTGTATGATATAATGCTTAAAAAAGTTATCATTTTTTTTTACATTTTATTGCATTATAACGTTACCAGCATTTTCAATCTGAGCATTAGAAGTTTTTCTTAAAGTGATTATTTATCGATAACGAAATAGTGGTTCGTTTTTAAAATTATTTTATAAGCCCTATGAATACTGTCTAATTCATGGACTTAGGTACGGATATTTTTTTCACGTATTTTCCATACAATTTTTTTTCTAAAAATATATTGCATGTTTGTGCTAAATAAATTTTTAATTAGTACTTACAACACAGGGATTAACAACATTTTATCCAGCATAAACAACGCATTACGAACTAGTACGAAAGTATTTAAATTTATAATTTCAAATACTTTACATGAATTTTGGTATCAAAAATTTTTTCAACTTATAGATTTATTATTATAAATATTAAACACATGTTTATATTATACATTTATCTGCTGGAAAAATTTTTCTCAGCATTGCAATTCATTACTATACGAAGCATTGTATAGCATTATTACAAATAGTAATGAATAAAAAATTTTGTCTATACTTACAAAATTAGGAATACAAAAAAGAAATTTTGATGTACATTGACCCTACGATTTGATATCTTCACATACTCGATATTTTTGGTGTATGAAAAATAAATTAGTAAGAAAATGAATAAGTAAAACTAGTATAGATTTAGGTGTTCAGATTTAGTTAGTTTAACATACTTTTATCATTTAGAGTTCGATGGTGACAACCACAAAGAAACTATTAATGAGTAATTACCTAACTAAGACTTAATTACAAGTACATAATAGTTAAATTATAGGTATTTAAAAGTTATAAGACTTGTTTCTAAGAAATTTCCTAATTTTCTTTCACAACATATTTTTAAATTATTTTAACTAAAATGTTGTTATGTATATTTTCCAAAAAAGTTGATGTCCCGACAGTTATCTTGAAAAGAAATTCAAACACATACAACTATGCCCTTATTTTATTGTCTGACGTTTTTTACGTTTCTGATTGATACGCGTCATACTGTACATTGTCTACTCGGCTAAGTTTATTTGCGACGCAGCGAGCGTATCAACAATGAATGGGTTAAAAAATAGATAGGAAAGAAAGAACGAATGAAAAAAAATAACGAAACGGATCATTGTGTGAAAGTCATTCGAAAAAGCAAAAGTGAATCACTGGGAGCCGCGTGTGTTGCGCAACGCCGGGAAAACACATTATTTATGTAATATATTTTTCAACGGCGCAGACGTGTTTCATTCATTTATATAAATTCCCGATGAAGAGCCAACTCCGCGATTCGCAAAACGTGTTGTAAAATGATTACGAAAATTAATTGTTGCGTTTTTTTTTGTTTTTTTTTCCAAACACCGGCCGTTGTTTTAGATTTTTCAACACGCGATGCTCATATTACTCGCGGCGTAATGATATACAATTATCGCGAATCTCGAATCCAGGCATCCTGCGATTTTATTGCACTAATACGAGCGTACATAGGTACATTTCGCTCACTGTGTCAAGTATAGGCAGCGAAAAAATTTGATTTTCCCATCATCGGAGCACTATTGGCTCGAGAATTTATTAATAACCCTCACACAACAATTATCGCAACGGAATTAAAATACCCCGACAATGGACACCCAAACGATAAATGACAAAGAGCCACGTAAGTAAAGCCGCAACGAGCACGCGGATAAATCTCCCCCTCCCCCCCCTTGCGACGCGTATCCTCACAAGTTCACGAGTATACATGCACGCGGGTGCCCGATTCTTGCTTTCCCCCGATAGAATAGGTATAGAGAGAGACACTCCATCAAAGTCCAATCCGGGGCTCCCCGATCCCTATTCACGAGGGCGTTTATCTTTCCTTCCTCCACTGAATTTCCACGGACTCCCGGCTGCTTCGATAGCCCTCGATCTCCCGATGGAGACAAATGCATGTAATATAATGGGGACACCCCAGCGCGAGTATACATGTATATGTATTGTGCTTCGATCGGGTTGGGTCACGAGGCGCGTAACCGAAAAATACCGATCTTGCGCAATCGGTGGACAGGACGCGGGTGCGGAGCGGCCCATTTCTCCGGCCATAAGTAGGTTCATAACGTCGCGATCGGCCTCACTCTCGTCCAGATAAAAAATCGGTGTACCGCGTGTTTAATACGCCGACTGGCCGTCAATGTTGGAGGAATGCCGCCTCTTTTCCGGACGCCCTGCTTTCTTTTAGCTTGTTTATCCTTCGGCGGCGCTGCGTGAGCTTTTGCGCAATATACATATGACTCGTGTGCAGCTTCGAAGATTATTATTCGCGGGGCCAAAAAAAGATGGATGAAAGAGTGGGTGTGTGTATACATATAGGTATGGCGATGGGTGTATTTTGTGTGCTCTTGTGGCGCTTGTGTGTTAGTTCCCAGAGTGACGGGCGTGTACTGCGCGATACATTTGTACCCTCGATTCACTTTCTCCGTGGAGCTCGTGAAATTGCGTCACAGAACGGGGACCCGTAGCAGAGCCCACCTGCATTTTTGTCTCTCTCTCTCTTTTTCGTACGGTCACTCGTACACTTACTTATTGCTCTCGTCTCGTTTCGTTGTTCCGTCGATCTTGCGTTCACTTTTCTGTTTTTTTTTTCTTTCTTTTTTTTTTTTTTTTTTTTTTTTCCCTTACCTTTACGTGTACGAATGCATGAAAGGAAATTAATCATACGAGTTGCACGATGGTGGTGCGCAGATTAACATCGTTTGGGGTTTCTGTCTTCTGTTCCTTGGGTCGCTGTTATCCTTGTTTTTATTATTTTGCTATTGTCCGTTTTGTGGTGTGTCAGAGAAAAAGTAGATCAATCTTTCTAGAGGGTCAATGGAAACGATATATTTGTTTACTTTTCTTATAAAAAACATGTAAAAAACTGAGATTAGGGTACGATACAAGTACACGATCAACTTTTCGTTTTGGCTTTGTCGCAATGATGGATAAATAATTTGAGATATGTAATTTATGAAAAAAGGAACAGAGAAATTTTGCAACATAGATACCAGTGAATGAATAACTTGGGAGGAATGGTATATAATTATATTACCCATGTGCAATATGGTTTGATGAGTAGTTTCGAGTCAATTTTATTGTTGTTTCATTTTTATGCGAATTTATATTTTATTGCGATAAAATAAAATGCTCTTGTTTCACTTATACGGTAATTTTTAGGGTTTTTAACCTCATGGGAAAGTGATTCATTTGTACTGTCAAAAATAGCGCTGAAATTGGAAATACTAAGTACAAACAAGTATTGATTCTCGGAGACGTTTCAGCAAAGTGGGCAGGTCGGATAATCAGTTCGAACAATGACTGCCCCGGGAAAATTTGAGATCGTGTCCCAATGCGAATTTTCTGACTTTATTGATGTACTTTGAATGATGCCAGAAATGCTGAAATTAAAAATTTCCAGGAAAAACAATTTTGGTATATAGGTACAATACGCTTGGATTACAATCATGCACTTTGAAATAATGGACTCTTGATTCCTTGCTATTTTTTGAATACAAACACTGTAATAAGGGAAAAATTTTGAGACTACGAAAAAAGAGATTCTTTTTGTTGTTTTCAATAACTTTTTCGATTTAAGCTTAATTTTGGAGACTATAATAGATGCATGATTTTCGCAGTTACAAGCAATGGCGCAAAACAACCCCTATATGTATACTTTCAAGATGTACTGCACATCACAGAGGAAGAAAGTAATACATCAACTCTAATTTACATAACATATGAAATTAATTATAAATAAAGATGAAATGTTTTTTCAAAGCTTTGTTACTAAATTGCAGTTTTACTTGGTACAGTTTAGCGAAAAGAGTTTAATGATGCTCATGGGATGAACAAGTGTTTGAAACCTTATTGTTGCTTCTGATCCATTTTACATATGAAAGGCTATGTAATGCCATTCAAACAAATAAACGATAATAAACCTGAAACCCAACATTCAACGTAACGTAGTTTACCTCTAATTTAACCGTCTACAATCCGAATCGTCGTTGATGGGTCCTCTTACTTTTTGCAGCTACCACGTTCGCTCTAACCAGCCTCATTATCGCTAACCTCTTAAAACGTACGAATCATTTTTTTTAAAGGAAAAAAAAAGGCCGGAGATTGTCCCCGTCTCGTGTTAAGAGGCGAGGGCATGCACGACTCCATAAATCATGTCGGTGGTCGATCACTCGTTAATCGGTGCGTAAAGGGAACACCCATAAACAATCCCTCCTCCTCCTCCACCTTCTCCTCTTGCGGCCCCTCGTTTTTCTGCTTTCGCGCAACACAATCACGATCCTGTAAAGTGTCCATTTTTCGATTAGCCGACCGCGCGACTGCCGCTAATTGCCAAGGGAAAAACAGCCAGCCAAGACAAAACTGCTGCCGCTTGCAGTACAGGGATCATACGGCTCGCACGCCCCTTTTTGCTCCTCTACGTGAAAACGCCCAAGGTGGAGCACAAGACCGACGGCTTTTCTCGAAAACAATCATTTTTATTTCGTTAAACGCCGCTGCTGCTGGCTATCGAGTGCTGATTTATGGCACCGAGTGTTACCCGTCGCTGGTATACAATTGGCTGGTATCTCCGTACGCCAAGCCCAGCGTCGATGGTTAATAACTCTTATGGGAAAACGGAGAGCTGAGAACAAAAAAGCGCTCGAGGGGAACATCGATTAACGCCACGTGTCGCGCTCACCGTTGGTGTGAACTTACAAGGTTCCGAGGGATGTAGGTTTTTTTTCTTTTCCATCCCTGGGACAAGAGATCGGCTTAAATCCGAGTGTTTTGTGAATACTTTGTGCACTCGATTTGGTTTTCACCCTTTTTATTGTCGATCGATAACTCGTGGTGTTACGACTCGCGGAAAAAACCAACAGAAGCGCAATCCCTCGGTTTTTTTTTCCACCTCGATCTAGTGGCCGATGGAAAAGAAACTCTTCGTTGGAGCTTTCTTAAATACCATCGTCTCTTACGGGGACATTTTTCACTGCTCTTACAACACTGCCGCATTGTCCATCGGTTTTTCATGCAAAAACCCCCGGCCAGGCCATAAAAAAAGCCACACACGGCCAGATTACATGGTATCGATTCTCGAGCAAGAAAAAAAAGAACAGAGGAGGGCGAGGGATCGGCACGCGCGGTGGCTTCATGAAATTTCATGCGACACGGAGAAAAAGCAGGCAAACGGTACACGGCAATGCCTTATCCGTAAGGCGCTTACAAAGTCGGTCGCGCCGACTAGTGAGTGAATCACTCGGGCGTTTTTCTCTTAGAATGTCACTCTGCGCCCCGACTTTCCCCCCCCCCCGATCGTCCACCGATCGAAGCGTCTCTCCGAGTTTTAATGTCTTTATCGAGTTTGCTCGCTACTAGTAGAAAATGTGGAGGGAAAAAAAAGGGAGTCGTCGCGCGTAACTCTGATGATTAGCGGACGAGTATATGACATTCCTAAGGCTCCAGTGATGAAAAAGAGACACTCCGCAACACGTACACCGCGTATATAATTCTTACATTGTACAGCGAGTTTTTTCATGCATCCAACGTGGGATAAATAAACATAAAAATCACGATCCATTCGCACCGATACGGGTATAATATTGATTGATCGACGGATCACTGATATCCCGTATAGCTCTTGCAACAACAACAACAGAAAGAGAAACACACTTCAGCCCGCAATTAGCTCGTATGAAAACGGTCACGTTTCAGAATCGATATCGTTTCAGCCACAGGCAAGTCGTGAAGTATACTCCAAAGAAAGGCACGAGGGGGAGGTCACGACCGAGTGAGCGCCACGGCCGCGTTACCTTGCACCTGATGCCTCGGTGATGTTTGGCTGCTCTATTCTGCTCATCACCGCCTCCGATCGGAGATCACAGGCGCGAGCCGTACATAAGAAACGAGGCGCTGCTGTAGGAGTTAACGATCTCTCGTGGAGGAAATTGTTCTCTACCTGTTACGCAGTCCTGCTCTTGGGGAGAGAGATTGATGACCGTGCGATGTCCGATTCCATTATATTCCACTTTCCAGGCGAAATGTTTTTTCAGAGATAGGTACACCCGCGGTTCGCGCTCCTGTGGCATTTTGCGTTTTAATTGAGCTCGTGGTAGCCGTTCTTTTACGCAACAAACTGCACGACAATCGCGTACACGGGCACGCGTGAATTTTTTTTTTTTTTTTCGATTTATCGCTCCTCGGCTCCCTTTGTTTGATCATCGCTATAAATGAATTTTAACGACCGCAACTCACCCACCGGTGATACGCGCCAAAGTTTTGAATTAAAATCGGCAGCGTTCGCGGAAATTTGAGGCTTATAAAATACACGCCATGGAATAGAAATGACGCTTTGTGTCCGGGGGTCGTGCACAGACCGGCAGTATTACCTAATGGCCGTCCAATCAGAAGAGATATACATTACGGCTTGCGAGGCATACTGTATGGATTAGAAAAATTAGAAAAAAAAAAAACACTAATCGAGCAGCCCAATGTTTTAAAGGATTTTGTATGAGAGAAAGGAGGTATTGTTACGTTTTGTACATTTATCACAAGTTTTTTTTCGAGGCCCACTCGAAAAGGGAGTCCTTGCGAGATGGGTGGATTTCCGTGTATGTCAAGGATCCGGCGTACATCGCTCGAAAAGTATCTTTATCAGATTTTCCGAATCTCATTTATCCATAGTACGCGAACAAGAGCGTGAAATATCGCAGGATACGAGAGGAGGGTATTTTCCAAACTCCTGAGGTCACGAGGACCATGGTCTCTGACAACAATGGCGTGTACGCGCTAGACTTTTAAAAATGTACACGGACACACGCATTGGCACAAATATCGCCTCCACCAGTACAGCTCGTATATATGAACTTCGAGACGCGTAAGATAAAGGATATAATTACTGGCCTTTTTTCGTCTTTCAACTGTCATTCATCGCGCCAACTAGGAATACAATTTTTTTTTTTTTTTTTTCTATTATTGTTTCAAACAATTAATACACAGCGAAAGAAATAAACAATACGTACGTGCGCTCTGAGCTGCGGTGCTTTACGACACATTGTGTGCTTCTGTTTTTCTAAACTGGGTTAAGTCGTTTGAGAGTCAGTCAGCTGGAGAGGAAAAAAAAAGTACCTATACGCATACACACATTGGCACACGTGTGATGAAAGAGGTGGGGGGGGGGGTTGCAACAACATCAGGACACTCGATTATTGGAGATAAGCCTTAGACTATCACCTTTGGCATCATTTGGAGTACCACGACGTTCATAAATGAATGTAGGGCTGAGTCTCTGTGCTTCCAGGATATTTTGTTATGAATATTTGTGACGTATAAGTCGATGTTATACAAATGGCATGACAAAAATTTTACTGATGGATGCTGTCAATAGAAAAGCGTATACTATACTTGAGCTGAGATCCTTCAACAACTTCGTTTGATTTTTCTGACTTTTCTGATGTACTTTATAGGAATCGACGTTAAAGTAAAGTAAAATTATTGTTCTCTCATTTTTTAAGATCAACTGAGACTCTACCGTCTCTGAAAAGACGAAAAACAATGGCACATAAGTGATATACTGATGGTACTCTTGTTTATTGTCTACTTTCTAAAGGGTACTAGATATTAATTTCTGTATGTACATTTAGATTAACCTTGTAATGTACTTGTGTAGTAGAAAAACATCATTTGGTACGTAATTTTCAAAAAATGGCTCTGATGAGTTTTCGTATACCATCCAAAATATAAAACGAAAGGGCATGAAGCTATACTTTTTTACTCTGCCCAACAAGCAGTAAATTTCCACTCTCACTTTACTTACGAATAATGAATATCAGTTTTTTCAACACATCAGATTTTTAATTAGAAAAGCACAGTAAAATACATTGCACTTATGTTAAATGGTACATGTAGAATGGCCCCTGTCTCAAACATCAACCAACGATTTTTTTTTTATTCCAGTCAAACAGATCATTTGATTCAAAGTACAGCTACTTTACATGTAAACGTTTGGAACACTATTGGGTGAAT
This sequence comes from Copidosoma floridanum, assembly GCF_036245765.1. NCBI lineage: Eukaryota > Metazoa > Arthropoda > Insecta > Hymenoptera > Encyrtidae > Copidosoma > Copidosoma floridanum. The sequence continues at coordinate 6,534,393 of NW_028321906.1, read as the reverse complement.
TCATCCTGCATACCTGTGACATTTGCGTGGCTTGTTCTATCTGTCTTTTCTTGATCTTAATTCTTAGCGCGAAAGAAATCACTGTTGCAGCAATCTGAAAAAAAAAAAAAAATTGTGTATTATCAAGTTGATGATTTTGTGGTACAAAAAAAAATTCTTACCTGAATGACAGCAATTACTGCTGCATAAGCGAGTATACAGCACAAAATAACATATCCTACATAAGCGTAAGTTATTTGGCATCCATCTGAATAAGCAGAAGTTAAGGAGCAGTGTCTCTCATTGGGGTACCAAAAATCAAACTTTTTGCAGCATGACTCTGGTACGTTCGAATATTTTTTCAACCAGTCATGAGGTCCGTCGTATCCACAGCATTGGAACTATTTATCGAACAAGTAATTTTTGATCACTAAAATTTTTTGTGACTTGAGCATAAGACAAAATGAAAAATGTAGTGTTGGCTTACTTTCTGTTGAATTGAATCGATCTCCTTTCTGGACTCATGTATTGTGTCGTAAGATTCTATTTGTTGATACAACAAGTTAGTAAAAAAATTGGCATACTTTTCCCGATTAATAATAAAAATCACTATTGCCACAATTCCAAGTGTGAGGCTCGTTAATTGTAAGCTTATAGACTGCAAGCAAAAAAGATAGGTAGGCGTTAAAATTATCTATTGTGCATATGTTTGATGGAGATTTAAGTAATTTGATTTAATGTCATTACTGCCGTAACAAAAGAACTGTTCTCCTTGAATGCACTGAAGCTGCTGAAAATGGCCGTGAGAAAAATGGCACTTCCGATAATTATGATAAAAATATACGACAAAGCAATTCCTACCACTTCGCTGTAATAAAACACCAATGCACCAGAGATCTGAAAAATAAGAGATTCGTAGAATCTTTTTTATTTTAATTTTTTAAATGAAAAAACATTTTTCTTTCACTATTTTTTTCATCCATATTTGTTTTAAGTTGACTGGTATGCGGTTATTAATTTACATTTTTTTAAATGAAAAACTGTCTTTCATTTGCCTCATCAGCATCAAACATTTTTTCTTCTCTACTCAGTGATTATGTATGATACTTAAACAACGCACCTACGCCAATTAAGAAGATATTATAATGTCTAATTTCGTCATATTTCAATTCAACCAAACCTTTTTACTCTCATACGGACAAAATAGTACAGTGTTACGCTGAGTAGAGGTACGGCAAAATAACATTTTTTTACCCCCGAATCTGTTGAATTTAATACATTAGGATTAAACAAACCTCAAGCTCACACGCAAACGATGATCGAAGAATTTAAATCGAAAAAAGTTTTATTTGATTGCACGAGTTTCTGAAATACATAGTGAATCGATAAATAATGATTACGGTAGGATGCGACTAAATGATAAAACTACACACACACACACACTTCAACAGCTTAAAATGATTAAGAACAAAAAAAAAAAAATTATTAACAAGTACATACATAAGTATTAATTAGCAGGTGGTATGTAGATGAGTAATGATAAAAGAAATTTCATCTAGAGAACGAGGTATAAAACAAAAGAAGGTGTATGATGTAGGATTTGAAATTTGTAATAAACTATGAGTATTACCTACTTCAAAAACTTAATTACTCATATTTATAGATCTAAACATACAAGAACGCTGGAAATTTTTTATTTTTAAAACTTTTGTAAATACAGGGCACTCCTTGACTTTATTCGAAACGTGTAAAGCAAATAAAAATGTGTGGAATAGGTAAAAAAACAATTATTATGACATTAAAATTAAATTGAATAGTACAATGCTTATTGCTTTTTAAAGCTTGTATCGAGTGGTGCAGGTACCAAAAATGTTAAAAACATATAAAAAAAAAAAAAATACTGCAATTAATCCTGACCATCAAAAGAGCGTTGACAACAAAGAGCACAATCTTGAGATCACAAATCGAAAAATGGATTGCCATTGTGTTTCCTTTAATCAATCAAAGTGCTTCTATTGCTCAAAAAAGTTCACTTCCTTCAAAAAGTACTATAAACAAATTATATGATGGTTGTGTGCAGTATATGAAAAGTACTAAATTGATGAAAAATTAGTGCTAGCTAACGTGCGATGAAGTGCGTGGGAGAACTGCGAGCTGTATTGCTTCAGCTTCAACCTTAGGTTTCCGGCTGGCCAGTACGTAGTACCTCTAAGATTAGACAGGAGGCAGTACTTGACATTTTTGACGCACACAACATTTCTACTAATCAGAAGAACGCGTCGACTCGCTAATTGGAAGTTAAACATGATGGAAACATCTAGAACACATATTATGTGGTGGGGTGTTTAGCATGAATTTAAATATTTTTACATTCATAACCATAAGACACTTTCAACCATCAACGAATTTGTATTTTCAGAACTTTCATTACGGTGTTCAATTAAATTTGTTTATGCGTGTCATACGTGTGTCATGTCATATATGTCATCCAGAAGTATTTATAAGTACTTCGGCCACTAAAAATTTTCAAGCTCATTTCACACAATGGATAGAAATTCTGGACTGAAATCCAGGGCCGTTGTATTACAGTTAGTTTTCCTTTTCCTTGAAACGATAAATTTGTAGAGATGTAGTTGTATCTAGTGTTTGTTCAAATCACTCATACAGCTTAGCTCACAGTATAGGTAAAATCTACGTTGTAACAAAAAGTAAAAGTTTTTAAAAATAACCATGTACACAAAAACGTTAAACTTCATTTGTGTGTTTCATTTTGCACATAATCAACCTGTATCTACTAGTCCCTGCTCATCAAAGTTGAAAAATAAAAAAGATGGAATCTTATATTTTTACGATTTATTGGCATGGATTAATTTCATACCACGCGATCAACATTTCTACTCTAGCATATACTATTCTAAAGATCAAATCTCTTGCAGCGCATATACTTTGGGTAACTATAATTTATTAAAAGTCGTTAAATTAGCCTAAAAGGTATAAAAAGTTGAATTTTTGTCACTACTTAATGTTTTCAGTCATTGTGAAACAAGCTCCAGTAATTTTACTATTTTTTCACAATCAGAGGAATAATTAAAAACATCAGAAAGCGAGCTCATATCATAAAAGGCAAAATTTGTCCTTTCACTTACTCGTGCGACGATAGTTATCTCTTTTAGATAACTCCTTTCGACACGTTCTGTAAAGACAGAACATTTTTAACAATTGTTTGAAGTGTTCTTTTTATATAATTCACATATAGGAAATCACACTACACGTTAAATACTTAGCAGATACACCCATTGATTAATTATACTGGTGATAGACACTTGACTAAGCTTTTACGTATCCAATGCAATTTTGCTGTATAAGAAATCATTTAGGCGATTTTATTGCTCACCTAACTCTAAATTAATAAAGATTATCAACGACTATATCACATAACATAGTTTATTTATACGTTTGAATGTTTTTCAATAGTGTAATTTAAAGATATACATATGTATATAATGCGCATGGACTGATTTACTTAAACTTTCCTAACTACAGAGTAAGAGTGACGAAACACTCGTCATTCAGCTCGTGATGATAATATTTAAAACTTATTATTCGCTATTATCAAAACTAGTAATCAAAGTTAAAAACGAAGACTTAAATACTAATGGTAAGTATATTTCCATCGAGTTTTATCACACAAAAGCAAAGTCGAAATGTCGTCCACGTACATTATTTTTTCCACCGATCCAAGTTTTATCCAGCTTGCACCAACCAATTAAGCTCTTTGCTTGCGGCAAGGATCGACTCTGCCAGTGTAGGTACAATCCTCCAGAGTCGGCTTCCCCGTACCCCAAAAAAAAATTATCTTTCAGCCGATTCACCTCAGAATTCTCGGGAGTCGAAAGTATCAAGGTCAACCTGTGTGCAATCGCTCATCGTGCGAGTGAAGGTGTATTGTGTTGCCAGTTATTTACTTATTCGTATCTAGATCCAAAAAAAATCACTTTGTACGTATGTTAGGTGTACTTAACGGAGGGAAAGTAAACTTCATTCGACAGTTGAAATATATAAGTATAGTTTATTGCAACAAGATCATTAGATGTACTGCAACAAATAACAACGAAACTACATGACCTTTTCTTTGTAAATCGATTCAATTTGTACACACTCACATCCACGCGATAACGTTAAAAGCTTCTCAACTCCGCAGGAACAGTGCATGTGTGGAGCGAAAAATCAACTTGAGATAACGTCACGTGTACAGAAAATAATTTAAGTGCACGTATGGCTGAAACGATCGACAGTATCGTGGAATTTTTATTTAACATACGGCAACGTGTAATCATCGTCGTGCAGCCCGCAACGAGTGATATAAGTTATGGCAGGGCGCAATCCGGCATACATTGACTATACTCCATACCACGTAATGAGACCCATGTGCATATACATTAAGCGGAGCACGTTTTAGGTGCGATACTCTTGTGGTTTTTGTACCTTTACTTATTATTTTTATTTTTTTTTTTTTTTTTACTTTGCCACTGTCGATTTTTTTCTCCGACAAGGATATCGTATGTATGCACATACATAGCGAACGTACGGAACAATTCACGCGAATTATATTTGGCTGAGCGCCCACACCTACGCCCAGTTCGGTTACATTAAATTGTATACACTTATGCCGTTGTATATAGCCAAGCTGAGAAAATTATTTTTACAAGAGCATAGCCATACGTACACGTGATGCAGCCAGAAGTAATGCACGAAATTCTGTGAGATTTGTTCCCTTTTCCCTACAACGCTTACATGTGTGTGTGTGTGCCATTTTATTCCCACGTGCATTTAGGCACACAAATCGACCCTCGGCGCATGTAATGACAACACGAGTTACGCAAAAACCGTGTGCACGCGAATTCCCGTTGATCATAAATCTCCAATCCTTATCTCTTAAAAGAAGTAAACAAAAAAAAGCATCAACGGGTCGAGTGGATGATTGATGAAAAAAAAAAAAAAAAATGAAAATAGCCAAAATCGCGATCCAAAGCAACATAGCTTTCCGCGTCGCTGACCCTCTAACGACGAAACAATGGCACGCGCGGAAGCCCGTGTCGGTGGTGGCTGGACCCTCGAAAGCAACTAAACCGCCGTGTCCGTGCCATCCCGAAAGGAACAATGTGCCGAGGGAGCGGGTTGTACCTATACAGTCAAGCCGGAGACGCGCGAAACATTCGTGTCAAGGCTGTGGCTCGCCCGCGCGTATACGTATACGTTCTCCTCCTCCTTCGCCAGTGGACGTCCTCTGCTTGCCCGACATATATAAATGTATATGTCTGTGATGCACGAGGAACTTGCTCCTGGAGGGAAAAATCAACCGATCGCCTCGAGGACAAAAATAGTCGGGCAAAGGCTACTCGCTCCGGTTTAGGCCTCCGCGACGAGCGTATATGTATATGTGTGAGCGTCTACGTGTCTAAGGGTGTTTCAGTTCAAGGAAAACGAGACTCTCCGATGCGAGTACCAGCTGTACGAATGCGTGTATTGTGCGGCCCCGGCCTCGCTGTTAGCGCATCTCTCGTGTAGGTATACCTGTATGTACCTACGCGTCTTCTGGAGCTCAAAGTGTCTATAGGCGCACTTGTATGATTTACTACTTGTCTGAGTGACCGAAGCATCGTACGATGCAACGTGCCTACGACTTTTCTTTCTCGCTGTGAACTTGCAAAGGGGCTGGGGATCGCCGGAGAAATTTCTGTTCGGCTCTCGTGGTGAAATAAGAGGCTGGGATCTCAAGAGAATTCGCTACGAGACGTGGATAATACAATCCAGCCAAGTGTTTTTTTTTTTTTTTGCTTGTCTCTTTTGAGAGAGGGAGAGAGAAATGCTCGAGGCTGATGAAAAAAGGATTGCGCAACGAGAGTTGATGTAGGATGTTTATTTTATTTTTTATTTGGGGGGTGTGTGACGAGTGAATGTTTTCGGGTTTCGGGGGAATACGCGTGGATTCGATTAAATGGCCACAATGGTGAAGAGACAGCGAGGGGTTCAGTTCGAAAATCGATGAATCATTTATCAGAGTAGGTGGCAAGGGCTTACGGGGCAAAAAAAAAGTATACTCGCTGAAGAGACGTGATCTAAATTTCACATTTCCAAGGCCGTCGAGTGTTGAAAGTAGCTGGTACACATGCGTTGATAAAGGTGTCAAAAAGTACAAGTTCACATTTGGTTCAAATGGACATTCGATACAATCTAAATTGAGTTGCATGTGGAGACGATTGCGAGACAAATTGGGGAGTCGGCTGAGTCCAATCGAAGTAAATGGGATTTAGTTGCTGACTGTTAATCCTCGATTACTTTGCGATTTTCATGGTGTGCACGTACAAGAAACTGTACAGTGTACAGGGTAACGTTTTGAATCTAGAATATTTTTCGATCTTAGAAGAGGTTTTATGAAGTAGTGTTTGTTGACTGGTTTGAATTTAAACTTATCTATAGTTTTTTGATTCACATTCAAATAATAAATATATTCAGAAGAACACCTGTACTTCTCATTTTCCGTACCGGATGTTCATATTGTTTGACAAATGTTGATGGTTCTGCTGAATTACACACTAGTTGTATTTTATTTTACTTAAAGCTTGAAAATTCGTTATTGTATTGAAAGAAGGTAGCGATCAGTGTTGGGAAAAACTAGAAGTTTGAAGAGACCGAAGAGTAGAAAATCGATACGTCGACCGCTAGCAAGCGTGAAAACAGTATTACCAACGTTTGCTACACTCAGTATCGTTCCACATCGTAAATCGGCAAAAGAGAATGCTCGTGCTTGTAGCTCGACACAAAGGCGTTCCTTCTCACCTACAGTCTGGCAACTATATAAAGAGCGCAAAGAGATATGTGTGAGTATACGTGAGAGGCGCAAGGCGCAAGGCAAAACGATTGCCGAATCCGAGCTCGGGTCGAAGCCAAGAGTCGTGAGCCAGTTCTCTGGTGGCCGGTTCGAGAAGGACTGCCACGGGAGCGCTCTAATAGAGTATATACGGGAGCGGTGCCATTATTATTTTTCGCTCCGCTTACCTAAATCGACAATAACAGCAAGAGCGCGGAGTGGCCGGCCTTTCGAGTCCCGGTCGTCCCTTACCTTCGTTACAATACAACCACCCCCCGAGTTGCCTCTGACGATTATTGACAGCCGATTGAGAGTCAACGAGATCACGTTGCACAGCGAGGATGTCTTACGGCGCGAGGATTCTGCAGGCGCAGGTAGGCCAACGCCACTTCTCCACCCCTCCCCCACCCTCCTCTGCCCTCCTTTCGACTATTCATCCCCTTGTGACCCTGTTTTCATCCCTTCGCGCGTTGACCTGTTCTTTTTTTTTTTTTTTTTCGTTTTCTCGTTCGGGAACTAAGTAGAGCTTTCGATCAAATACTGCACATGTGTGTCAAAGACTCTACTCACTGTCGCTGTTGTGCAAAGGTCAAAAAGGATTTTTTTGGGGATGAATTATTTTTGTCGTCCGTCGTTTGTCGCCCACACTGACGTGACGAGTCGTCATGTCACGCACTCATTGGTCAACCAAATAGTGTCAAAACATCAGTTTCTTTTTTTTTCTTTTTACGTAAGATCACCTGTTTTCTCATCTCCTACATGTCACGTTATTGGGTGCACTGTATGATTTGGCATCACGGGATGCTTCAACTTTTTTTTTTTTTTTTTTTCAAATAAGACCTTACGCTTGTGCGAATTTTTTTGAAAGACTTTAATTAGGGGACTTTAAATATAGAATTTATGTTCGTTTATAGATGCACGCGTAACTTATTAATCTTGTGTAACATATTTTATAAAAACCGCAGTAAAAAGTTGACACTTTGTAAAAGTTGAAAAATGTAATTGGAGCATACGTTTAAAATTCTATTCTTACTGTCTTTATCATCGGGAATTTTATCACACAAGTTTTGGAATTTTTTTTGCGTCATAAAAGATAAAGTAAATTGATAAAGGCCCCGAGTTTATGACAGGAGATAACATTTTTTTTCGTTTGGAAAATCTCGTGCAAAAGTTACATAATCAAGTGGTGCGAAAGAGACACAATCAAGCACAAGGTTATGTTTCTTCTTCTTCTTCCTCTTTTCGTTGCTTTAGTCGACATTCATGCGCACTGGGTACTGCTTGCGTTCTGGCGCGGACGAGCAAGTCTTTCTTGTTTTTTGAAATTTTTCAAAAAACGAGCTTTAAGCTCTGTTCACATGATTTTTACGATAGGGTGAAGTCAATTTTTATAATAATTTTTATAATAATCGAAATTGAAAGTATCTTGTAGATTTTTTCAACTGGCTTTTGATTTATCTATACTTAAAAAAAATCAAATTATTATAAAATATCAGTTACAAAATAATACAAATGACAAAAATTCTACTTACTATAGAACTAAAAGATACATAGTTGCTTTAATTATAAATCTTTATTCCTAACACGAGTAGTATCGCAATTCAATTCTTAACTTTAATTCGCGCTATCGGGAGTATCAAGTTAGAAAATAACACGATAACACTTTTCCGAGAACACGTTAGTCCATAGATGTTACTATTTGAATGACAGCACCTACAATGTAATGCTAAGATAATTATGATGTGATGATTTTTAATCATAATTAAATTTTATTCTATTTATTTGAGTAATATTGTACTGCTATGAATTAGCTCGACCCTTCACTTTAAATACTGTCATCTATATGGTAATGACTATTAGTCACAAATTACAACAAAAAGTAGTCCAGACGTTATTTTTAGTTAAAAAAATCGGCAGGCATTTTCGAACATCATTACAAACGTTCATACAACGTTATTACGATCTCATTTAACAACGTTAAAATTTGTAAGAATAATATTTTTTCTTAGCATTTTAACAATGCTACGTGCTATTGAGAGTGCTTGTCAAATAAATGAAAATGTAATCTATCAGAAAATTAAATTTATCATTTTATTCAGCTAACTATCAAAAACTTGTGTTTTCCAGAAAGTTGCCGTCTTTGCGGCTGAAATCCAGCAAAGATGCTTCAACACGAGTCCACTCACCTTTGCGGCCGCAAAGGTGGCTATGTCCAAATTTGACTCCAATGCTCACTTACCTTACGACAAACTCGAAGACAGACTTAAAGTCGTAAAGAAAAGGTAATTACCAACAATATGAATCCCTAAAATTCCAAATTTAGGGATAAATTGGAAACAAATAAATTTTATCTCTTTCAACTTTTAATAAATGCATGTCTTCAAGCGAAAATCAAATAGTAAATAATTATAAGATAGTAAGAAATAAATAATAAGATATGATGAGGTCGATATTTGAGATTTTTTAAATTAATTTTCGTTATAACTGACATATTGGAAGGTACAAAAAAAAATCTAAGAACCAATCGTAACTATTATAAATTATAAATTTATAATGTGTATTATTTATTATATAAATATTTTTGAGTAACTGACAAAAACTTCTACAAATTATCACTAATTATTTGTAAAAATGATTTGTTGCCATGATTCAATCAGGGAATTAAACTAAATTTTTCGATTCAGTTTTAATATAAAACAGAAAAACAATAGTAAAATATAAAATTAGGAAGACAAATATCACTATAGTTTAAAATCTAGATCTTATTATTTGTTATTATTAATTGTTATTTTTTAAATTTTTCTTTACAAACAATGAAAATAATGAGATGATTTTCGCTCGAAAATACACGTGAAACATTTGCAATAACACGTATTAACCGCTTTCAGGCTAGACCGTCCCTTGACCCTCTCGGAAAAAGTTTTGTACTCCCACATAGATGATCCTCAAAACCAAGAAGTCATCCGCGGCACGAGCTACTTGCGGCTACGCCCCGACCGCGTCGCTATGCAGGACGCCACGGCCCAAATGGCCATGCTCCAATTCATCAGCTCTGGTAACCGACGCATGATTTCAACCGCGATCCCAATCATTCGAACAGCTTCCTTGACCCACCGACTTTTCCCACACAGGACTACCAAAGGTGGCAGTTCCCTCGACCATCCACTGCGATCACTTGATCGAGGCCCAGATCGGGGGCGAGAAGGACCTCAAGCGCGCCAAGGACATCAACAAGGAGGTATACAACTTCTTGAAAACCGCCGGTGCCAAGTATGGGGTTGGATTCTGGAACCCGGGCTCTGGAATTATCCACCAGATCATCCTCGAGAACTACGCTTTCCCCGGCCTCCTCATGATCGGCACGGACTCCCACACGCCCAACGGCGGTGGCCTTGGTGGCTTGTGCATCGGTGTGGGCGGTGCCGATGCCGTCGACGTCATGGCCAACATCCCGTGGGAACTGAAGTGCCCCAAGGTAGGCCAAGGAATATTCTAATAGGGCAGCCTTTGTACGTGTAAAATGCTCGTAGGTGATCGGCGTCAAGCTCACGGGCAAACTGTCGGGCTGGACGAGCCCGAAGGACATCATCCTGAAACTCGCCGGTATCCTGACCGTAAAGGGCGGCACGGGAGCCATCGTCGAGTACTTTGGGCCAGGCGTTGACAGCATCAGCTGCACCGGCATGGCCACCATCTGCAACATGGGCGCCGAAATAGGCGCCACCACCTCGGTCTTCCCCTACAACGACCGCATGAAGGACTACCTCAAGTCGACCAAGCGCGATGACATCGCGGCTGCCGCCGATCAGTACAAGTCGGCACTCCTGACGGCCGACAGCAATGCCAAGTACGATCAGATCGTCGAGATCGACCTGTCCACGCTCGAGCCCCACGTCAATGGGCCCTTCACGCCCGACCTCGCGAACCCCATCTCCCAGTTGGGTGAGTGCAGTGGTGGACGTGGTTCTTTTTCGTTGGGACCAACTGTCAAAGTGGTGGGTATTCAAATTGGTTGACTTTATTGTTTTTTGTAGGTCAAATAGCGAAAAAGAACGGCTGGCCGAACGAGGTGAAGGTCGGCTTGATCGGTTCCTGCACCAACAGCTCGTACGAGGACATGGGCAGGTGCGCCAACATCGCCAAGCAGGCGCTCAAGCACGGCTTGAAGTCCAAATCTGCGTTCAACGTCACCCCTGGCTCGGAACAGATTCGCGCCACCATCGAGCGCGACGGTATTGTAAGTGCACTGTATATACATGTATACGCACGTTCTATACATAGACGCGATTGTTATGCGACTGTTAAATAATCGCTCGTGCCAAAAACCAGATCACAACATAGGTAGTAACGTGTGCTTTAGTTTTTTTCTTTTTCGATCACTTACGTTGTACACAAGGAGCATACGTGTTTGCCAAGTACATTAGAGAATCATAATCTACATGTTCAGCGTGATTTAGGCAATTTTTACGACAATCTTGCCAAGTACATTACATTTCAAAGGATCGCCCAACAGTTGCTTTTATTAAACATTTTTCAGTGGGTGCATACAGTGGCTTGAATGTCTGTGCACTCCAGAAATCATTCAAAGATTTTCAAAGACCGCAAATGTTGCGTAAAGTCATTCAAAGACTGAAAAAATCTCGAAAAAAACTATGGAATTTTTATCGAGACTTCAAGAGTGCGAAGACCCTGTCGCAGTGGCTGAGGGTGTAATTTTAAAAAGTGTTGTCAACTAGCTTCGCTAAAACAAACGTTGCAAGCGATACGACGCGTAGCCATACAACAAAAAAAGTGCAATCAGTCAATGTGTATGCTACAATAGTCCTAATGAGAATCTTGATCGTAGGCTCAGACCCTCCGTGAGTTTGGCGGTGTGGTCCTCGCCAACGCGTGCGGGCCCTGCATCGGCCAGTGGGACCGCCAGGACATCAAAAAGGGCGACAAAAACACCATAGTCACCTCGTACAATCGTAACTTTACCGGTCGCAACGACGCCAACCCTGCGACCCACGCTTTCGTCACCAGCCCCGAGCTCGTGACTGCCCTCTCGATAGCCGGACGCCTCGACTTCAATCCCATCAAGGACAAACTCAAGGGCGCCGACGGAAAGGAATTCCTCCTGGACTGTCCATACGGTAAGAAAACCCAACAGCGTAGACTCGACGTGGCAATCCACCCTGACGTTGAACTGTTGCAGGGGACGAGCTGCCGAGCAAGGGCTTTGATCCTGGCGCGGACACGTACGACGCCCCACCCGCCGATGGCAGCAAGGTCAAGGTCGACGTCGACCCCAAATCCCAGCGCCTACAGCTGCTGGAGCCGTTCGACAAGTGGGACGGCAAGGACCTCACCGACTTGACCATTTTGATCAAGGTCAAGGGCAAGTGCACCACCGACCACATTTCCGCAGCCGGGCCCTGGCTGAAGTTTCGCGGCCACTTGGACAACATCTCGAACAACATGTTCATCAGGTGAGTATCCACAACCAGAGTCGCCGGAATTGTCCTGTACGGACGTGATTTACGAATCGTTTTCATCAGCGCAACAAACGCCGAGAACGGCGAGATGAACAAGATCAAGAACCAGTTGACGGGCGACTGGGGCGGCGTGCCCGACGTGGCCCGCCACTACAAGAAGAACGGGGTCAGGTGGTGCACCATCGGTGACGAGAACTACGGCGAGGGCTCGTCCCGGGAGCACGCCGCGCTCGAGCCCCGCCACCTGGGCGGCCGTGCCATCATCGTCAAGAGCTTTGCTCGCATTCACGAGACCAACCTCAAGAAGCAGGGCATGCTGCCCCTCACGTTCGCCAACGCGGCCGACTACGACAAGATCGAGCCCACCGACAAGATCAGCCTGCTCGGCTTGAAGGACCTTGCGCCCGGAAAGGTATGACCTTTTTTTCCATTATTGGACAATCAAAAGATCCATGAATAGTCTTGTTCACTGTCTTGGAATGGTTGAAGTGGGGGGCTTCCCAACAATGTAGAAAATTAAAAGTCAATAAGGGGGGCCTCTACTGATTTCGTTAAATTAAATCAACAATCCATCTGTCACTGGAGATTTATCAAATAAGAGACGCAAAAGTAAATCTCTGTATACGCGAATCCTCCAATTGACGAGGATTGTCCTTTGTCCCTACTATTCGATTCGTTCGGTCAATGTAATTTTTGTCTCTTATTTTCCGGCAGCCCGTGAAGTGCGAGATCAAACACAAGAACGGCAAGACGGAGACCATAGAGCTGAACCACACTCTGAACGACCAGCAAATCACGTGGTTCAAAGCAGGCTCGGCCCTCAACCGCATGAAGGAGATCGCCGCCGGCAAGTGAGCAGCCAACCACCTAATCCGAGCCTCCCTCCGACCTCCCCATCCGACGGCAACTGTGACGAAAAAACGTTTCTACAACTAGTTACACTTAGGCTGGTTCTATATGCGTATATATATATATATGGTATTGAATTAGGACTCCCGATAAATAGCGGCTTCACAACTGTTCCTTCCGATCTCCCCTGGCTTTGAAATCTTTGTTGCTCGATGTTACCGATTTCCAAACGGGAGAGCGGAAGATACGAATATGGTCGCGTCGGCGATGCAATCGTTATTATTTTTAGGCCCCGTGATTATGCAACGCGAAAAAATTTACGTTACGGCTTTTAAAGAAATCTATTGCTGAATCTTTGAATGATACATTAGTATTGTAAAGCTGGATTTTTTTAAAAAATCGGCTCTATTGTACCCCTTGACAGGTACTTTCGTAACCTGTTTATTACAGATGCATCAGGATTAAATTTTGAGATCTGTATTATTTTAGGATGATGATCGAACGATAATCGTAGATCGCGTTTAAAGTGCTAAAACTTAAACATAATGAATAATAACGATAAATAACAAAAAAAAAAAAAAAAAAAAAAAAATCATATAACAAACACGACAAAGATGCCATAAGAACGAGTGATCTTTGAGAAGAAAAAAAAAAGGTACAACTCGCGTTGAATTATCCAATAGACAAGTGCTGCGTATGTGACATGTCGAAAAATATATAGGTTTTTTTAGCGCTTTATTTTAAGAAAAAAATGTAAAAATCAAATGCCTACAGAGAAGAAAGCTCGTATCGCGAACGATTTGCGACGATCGTGCTTCGGTTTCAACATCTTGGAAAAACTGTGTACGCCCCGGACCGAGATCGTCCATCATCGTTGCGCCATTACGTGCTTTCTCGAGCACTTAGAGGATCATGTACATATTTTACCATAGTAAACATAAACTTGTAAACGAATTTCGATCTATCGCGCAGGTATCTCCACTAGGACCTGTGCATTGCTTATAATTATGTAATATGCTTACCTTTATTCTATTTATTATATCTTTATTTTGCGATTTACTTTTTGTTTTGTTTCCTATATATATACGTACGTACATTTACAACTACGTATACGAATATCTATTGTATAGTTGTACCAAAGGGTGGCACATGCTTTGTCAAGTTGCGTGCGAGCGCGCAAATAACTCATTGCAATCAAACGATCGAATCATCGTCAATACTTGCGATTATTACAAATTAATAAAAATTTTAAAAAATGATAAACGATTGTTTTTTTTTTTTTTTAATATTAGTGGCCTTGATTCAATGTCTCCTGGTACCCATCTATTTTATTGTCATCTGCTACCTAAAACCAATAATGCAATATTGTAAATATTTTATTATATTCGGTACATGCATGAATACGTTTTTGACTCATTAAATTTATAGTTTTTGATTGAATAAAATTTAATGACTCGTTACATCTTCAAGTTGTAATTACAAGAAATTTCATCCCCTATTGTATTTCTAATTTTATTTTAGTTCAACCACCAATAACTTTTGTAGTCTGTATGAAAATTTTTTTTAATATATATCAAAAGTAACCATAGTAAAGTTAAACGCGTTTCGTACATTCTTCGTTACTGACAGTTATTTTTGCAATAAGAAATAAATATTTAGTATGATTGCAAAAATAAAAACAAAAAATATGACACACCAGCAAGTCACCCCACGTTCAACTTACCTCAACTTACCTCAACTTACCTCTGGTACGGTCGGTGGGCTACTACACGTTGTTCAACTCGTGTTAGAAAACCATTCAAACCGATTCCGTCCACGTGGGTGCTCCTAGACTTACGTCATAGGCGAGCCAGTGTGCACACATTTCTATCGGTAGCTAAAAAATTCTTCTATTTATACTACCACCAAACACTTTTCTCGCCACTTGCGGGAGCTAAATAAACGATGATATTCACGAATTATTGTATCAATTGCCACCACGCGATCGGCGATGCAGTTACTATATCGTGGCAGCGTTTTTTTTTTCGTTGTCGATAACAAAGAAACAATAATACAAGTATATATTAATTGGCTTTCCTTTGAAATGTAGGTAATCGGTAACCACGATAATAGAATTCCGTAGTATACCTATATGTGGCAAAAGGCAAGATGTATAAACTTCCCAATGAGGTCAAACATCGACGGCCAATCAAATGGCGTTTTAAAACAGCGACGCATAACTTTTTTTAGGAGATCAGAGAGTATCTTTTCGGTGGGTAAGAGGAACATAAAATTTCTTTTTTGACTAAACTTAGTTATGTTGAACGTGCTTCGCCTTATTGTGGCTTCCTTTGTACTCACTTTCATGCTATTCAAAAAGCATAACACATTGCAAAAGGAGAACACCACTTTGTTCATTTTTTTGTCTTCCTAACCGTATACACATACGATACATATGGGACAAAGTGTAATTAATGTAAGGGATATTCCAAAATTACGTGCAATTTTATTTTGTCTCAATTTAAATCAAATAAAGTTTTGGGCATAAATTATATTTTTTCAGAGTAAAAAAAATCAATTATTTTTGATTCTATTTGTATCACTTTTGATTGTATTTGTATAATAAGATAGGTCCATTTTTAATTTTTTCTGAATTTTAATGCAATTGATTTATAACAAAAAATCCACCAAACAATACACTCGATCTGTTGCAACCAATTACACAAAGAATAAAAAGGCTTCAGTCACGTGACAATCATTCTTTTAAGATAGGATAGGATAGGATTAATTTATAATGTATGTAGAAACAAAGAGGATAGCTTTTGTAGTTTTAATAGTTATGACTTATCATCCAGTGGAATATATTATAGCGAATATTTACGTATTTTTAGTAGTAGCAAGACCATATTTATAAAAAGATAACTCACATTACGTGTAGAAATTTTATGGTAACTCATTGTCAAATATTCGAAAATACCTAACTGGATTCTGGATTAAACATTTAAAAGAATAACCGTCCATCAGTATTGGGATTTGTAAATTCAAAAGTCCTAGAAATTTCATCTATTCTGAAAAATAGTTACAAATAGCTACTCATAAAATGAGAACAAATATTTTTCTGTTTAATTTAAGTTACTCACAGTTGGTATTACAGTGATTCAAAAAGGATAAACTTTTTTGCTTTATCTTTTTTTTATCTAAATTTCATTAACTATTAAAATAACACAGTAATGAAGTGTTGAAAAATGTAATAACTAATTAAATAATGCAGATTCAAATATTCTAAAGTTTTTCAGCAGTTTTAATCGAGTTTTAATATTATTACGAGGAAAATAGTTTATAATAATGTCTAACCATGAATCACGATTAAAAAATTTAGTCAACATATAAAACTTTTTGCTAATTAAATAATTGGTTGTATAACATACTTCATCCCATAAAAAAATTTTTTTTTTTAAACATCCATGTATTTAATAAATAAAATTCTGAAACTCTGAAAAAATAAAAATTAATCAAACAAATTAAATAAGTTACTTACCTACTTTCAGTCATGAAACAGTAAAAAAAAACATAACACTTGAAAGGCCAGGTTGTCATGACGATGCATCGCACCCAAACACTTGACGACGCCTAACTTATGACACTCGTTTCCAAAGTAAACTAGAACTCCTTGTCTCCTGAAGTAACATCATTAGGCATTTCGTCCTGGTCGTCCGGATATGTCTGGGGCCGGAGTAAACGGCACCGAGGGGGAGTTTTACCTCAGCTTGACCGGCTCGATCGAGTCCGCGGATTTTTACGAGGTCGGCAACGCCTACTGCAAATACGCATATCAGTTTGGCCCAGAGTGGAGTGTACTCGCGGTGAGATTAATGACAAATCTACCTAGTTTTTTACCATGTGTATTTATAATTGCAGCTGTATCCAACGACTTTGTGTGACGTTTTTTTTTTTTTTTTTTTTTTGTGTGTGCAAGTGTCTGCTTATTACGCGCACACGTGAAAATCGTGATGAGGGAAGGGAGAGGGGGTTGGTGTCTTGGTCCTCATCATTGTTTTCGCGGGCTTCCCTTTGTCCTCCTGCGTTTCTTTTCTTTTTCGATGCCTTCTTTCTTTTCTATTCTCTGCTCTTCTCTTTTTTTACATTTGAATTTTTTTTTTAGTTTTGTATTTTTACTTTTTGACACCGGTGCCCCTCACTAACTCAGCTATTGTGTGCACTAACGCGTGTATACATATATTTTTCCCCTTTTCCCTCGTAATTAAGAATAATTTCAATTTGGCGAATGTACTACGTTCGTGCATTGTTTACTTGGGCGAATGAGCTCGGCCCAAAAAATATCTTCCGCGTATATAGTTACGCTCTTTTGTCTTTTTGAAATATGAACTTTCTTTTGTTACTATTATATCCTAATGACGTGGGTTCTAACGAATATTGATTAGCACAAACAACTAAGGCATCGTTAACAAAACGCGGAAAATTTAATTGAGCCGAACTTTAGACCAAAAAACAGAATTGAAAATTGAATTTAACGTTTAATTGAATTAAGGTTCATCTTTTACATTGTATACCATGAATAAAAAAAAAAAAACTTCATTTAGTGTTGTTCGAACATTAAGAAAAATAAATGTGATTTAAATGTATCATTACTTTATTCAATACAAAATTAGTAGAAATACTTAATACAATCAGTGTTTCAATTGCGAGTTTCAAAGAACTTGTTGCAGTTCAACCGCGGAAAGTTTGTCAATTTCCTATAGATATTTCCATTAGTGAAATTTATGAGGGCAACTTTCCAGCATTTACGAATCCGCGTATTATACAAATGCACCACACAAAAGTAGTAAAAGCCACTCAATGATTTAAAGGGCATCGAGGAAGGTCTCACACAAATGAGCAAATGCAGCGGGGATGCCCGCCGACTAGCAGTCTGGAATTTCCCGCTGGACGTGGCATTTAAAAGTACAAGTCCATTCGGCTGTGAGTAATTGTGTCTTTTTTGTCATTGTTTCATTTTTTTTTCCTCAAGTTTAGTACATGTAAAAATATTCTCTAATTATTAGAAAAGCCAAACATTTTTCAGTGGTTTTCAGCTTGCATGCATTTTTTATCTAGCTTACGATAAAATCGGCTTGGCTTATGCTTTATTGGTTTTAAATTTATTCTTCTACCACAAAAAATATTTGTTAAGAATCAGAAATTTTTTTGTCGCAATTAAACTAAAGATCCGACTTTCGTGAAAAAAAAATCAGTGATTAATCATACTCTAGCTTCTTTGTATTTCAAGAATTAAAGCTCCCCCAATTTTATACCTTTTTTTTTTCTTTAATTGGTCACTTTTTATCTTATGGGGTAGGTGCTAGTTGTCCATTACCTTGTAATAATAAGGAAAAAAATATATAAAAAAAGAAATAAACGTTGAGATGATTAAATAATTGATGCAAGCATTAAAATAATTTATTTTGTCTGCATTTTTCGCGATACTAGCTCACTGAGTTAATCACTCTTATATCAGCGTAATGTCTTAAAAATAAGCCACATAGTAATAGTAATGCAAGATGAGGCTGACTTGTGAAAGCCAGAACCTTTTACTCCGATTAGTGGCCAGCCACGAGTTTTTAAGTGTGGCGTGAAAATGATCGTTAGCCATCAGTGCGAGTCGGCTTGGCCGTGGGGCAATCAGTTAATGACAAGCGTGACCACGAAAAAAAATGAACAAAAAAAAATCATCAACAATTTTTGTGTGTACAAATAAAAAAAGAAAAAAGAAAAAAAAACGAGTAATATATCTAGAGTATTAGCAGCGCTTTGATTGCAGGGCCACAATTGCTGCTTTCGATTTACGGACTGGATACTTTCGGACACGACATCGTCCAGGGGTACGGTGTTTGCAGACTCCCATTAATTACGGGCAGGCACGAAAAACGGTAAGCTGTTGCTTTTTTTATTTTCATGTACTTCCGTGGTGCGAGCGTGACCATCTTACAAATATTACTCCAAATTCAAGTAAATTCTCAACAACGTATAAAAATACAATGTAGATGAAAAGGTATTGTGAACGCTAATGGTACGTAGGTACTTGGAAGCGCCATAGAAATGTAAAAAAGAAAGGTCCTTTACACTTTTTTAACTTTCCTTCCGTCATAAATTTTTTTTTTTTTTTTTTTAAGAAATAAAATCTGCAATTATCGTTGACTTGAGCTTCATTAATCTGCCAGTAGCAAATTTTGCTAGCAGTAACTGCTGTTGCTGTAGAATCCCATTCTCTGTGACCTTCGATGATTATATTAATATTTCGTTGTTGGTCGTGACAGATTGACGGAAATCGTTTTACGTTCCACCTTATAGTACACGGCAGTTAATGAGAAAATCGGAATTCAAAGTGTGCTTTTTATTTTTTATTTACATTATATTTAGCGCACGCTCATCACTTTTAGCTTACTTTGGTAATGTTTTTTTATCAAATTTTATTTTTGTTTATGTCTAGCCACGTGAATTCTACGGTATTCGCATCGAGAGTGGCCAATGATTCAAGACTAGCAACACGTGAACATCTATAATAATGTTTTATTTTTCTCCTACAAATAGTATTACGCTAGGGGCAAGCATAAATCAGGGCACCTCCCTTTTAGAAAAATTAGCAGAAGCAAATCAACCACGTGCTTGAGATACGACTGTTTACTATGGGCTTGGAGAACCATAATCGCAGCGTCTCATTCTTTAAGATTATCTTACCCTCAGAACTTGCAAGAAAAAACAAAGATCTGTCTGTGCGTTTCTTTTTTATTGGTGTATTTTTGGCTAGCAACAAATGGTCAGTAACAGAGGAAGATAATTTTTTAAGTGATTATGAAAATTTCGTAGTGAGAGGTAACATTTCAAATGACATATTGTTGGATCAATTAACACTCTTAGTTAAAAATTTATCTTTACGTATTTACACGAGTTTAAAATTTTACTTTAATTTAGTTATTGTTAAATACCAAGATAATAAGTGATTTTTACTCCTGGATTATAATGTGCATCGATAATCGTTTACAAATTTATTCCTGCTCAAACGAGAAATGACAACGTAAGTAGCTCGTTTCCAAAAAAAAATTTTATCGTAATTTTCTCATTGTAGAGACAAAAAGTTGAAACTGTGGAAAATTCAGCTTTTGCATGATCGAATAAGTGATCCAAATACCAGAGTTTGATTGCACAAAGAAACTTTTCAAATGTATTAATATACCTTCATCAGCAGGGAAATCCCCTCAATATTTGCTAATTTAATTATCCACTGCTTCGTTATACATACCTAATTAATCTTCGCACCTAATCGGGCTTGATTAAGCGATACGTGTGTCACAATACATCGTATACGTGTGGCAAGTTCCCAGCATTTTTTCTAATGATTTAACATCAGTATTAGGGGGAGGCTAGACAGTAAGCCGAGAAACAAGCAAAAATGGTCGTAGCCTCTTTCTTTTTCATCATCCTACGTCTTAACTTGATACGGTCGGTCATTACGTTATACCTATACTGTTTGCTTTCATCGTTGGCGCCCTATTTATGACTGCGACATTTTCTCTCGAACGCTCACTTTGTCAAAGTGTCCATTGTGCCAAAGAACATACAGACATGCCTGTGTACATTCTCTGATCGTGCAGTGTCACTTTGATTCTCTCACCAGGCAAATAATTGAGTTAAAATACTCATTACTTTCTTAATATTGTTTTTCTTTTTTTTTTTTTTTTTTCTTTTTATTGCGCAGAATCCACTACAATGCTACTTTATTTTATTAGATCTCCCTACATGCACAGCATACCAGTTGTATCGAGCGCATTTAACAAATATCCGACCGACCAATAGAGCGATTTATCGGGTGCAATTAAAATCTCACGGGAAAAAGATTGCATTTGATTTTCAATCGCAATGAATGAACTGGGAATCGGCAAAGATCCACAATCATTGGAAGAACAAATCTGTATTAAATCGACAGGATTGTAGACACAGGACTCCCCATTGTCCCTCTCCTCCCATCTATACCTCTGCTCTCTGATGTAACACACACACGGATCTGTCCGGACGACATTCATTTAAGTAAAATCAATAGCACACCTACACACGTATGGCCAACCCACCCGATTGTGAGACCCCTTTTTTACATTTCGCTTGAAAAAAAGGGGTAAAAACTTTCTCGAGTGCGAGAAAAAAGCAAACAATGCGCTGGAGCAGTCCTTGAAGGGGCTTTCAAGCTAATAAATCAGTTTCCTTGTGTGCACGAAAACTTATATATACTTTGTAAAGCCTAACCCTTTACATCCATTCAATTTCGCGCGAATGCTTTTTCTCGTCTCTATTTTTTGCTAGAAATATATCATGGAATCCATGCATAAGTTCTCATGCATTCAATCTCTGTTACCATTTTTTTTATTTCCATGCTCTTTCGGTGCTGGATTTCACGGATGAACAGGATAGCGGTTTACGTACCCGAGTCGGGCTCACTGGTGCAACAGTTTGCTGGATGGTTCAGTGGACGCAGGCCCGAGCTAGTCGACGTTGGTATACTCGCCGCTGGCGATGGTAGAGAGCGTTAGTGTATACGTTTTTTTTTTTTCATTTTCAATATTCGAATTTCAATATTAACATTCAGACCGAGTTTTTCTCCGAGCCCTTGGTTTTTTTTTTTTTTTTTTTTTTCTAATCCTTTCAACGTTATTTTTTGGATGGACTGAAAAGATTTTCAAATATTTCAACTACGCCATCATTAAATCTTTCAAAGTTACTCGAGCATTTATTTTTTATTATTATTATTATTTTTTTTTGTTACATTCTATTTTATCATTTTCAGTCACGAGAATGAGCGTTCAAGGATTCGTCAGCGTTTCATTCAACGTCGTACTAAAGGACTTCTTCCAGCTTGGATACGACAACGGCGAACGTTTCCGATAAAATTCGTTCAGAGACATCTGGACTGTTTTTTTTCTCCAATTGCTGCACGTTACGCTCGAACGAATCACGCATTATTGAAGCTAACGAAAAACCCTGCCATGTGTAAATATTTTTTGTAATAAACGGTATTGTTCATCCTGTAGCTGTTTAATTAATGCAATTTTAAAGCAATGTACACGACAAAGCATAAAGACAAAGACTAATTAATAATTTCACCGAGTAGCTCGACAAGCTCGACAATACCTGATCTTTCCGTACTGCGACAAAGCTTCTTGATCACCGTTGCAGTGCGATCCTGTACCAGGAATTGGAAAGTGGCTGTAACGCAGAGTTTTGAAAAAAGCTATTGTCATGCCGAGAGGGCAGCTTATTCGGCAAGTGCAAACACGATTTTGGCCACTAGCCAGACCTCACTTTAGTGGCAGAGATCACACGTGCGGTTTTTCATTTTGAACAGCAGTTGGTAGGATCAGATACGTTGGCAAGAGCATCGCTGTACCTGTTGGGAAAATCTTGGCTTTGTCTTCATGCCGCAAGTTGAGTCCAGAAAATCTGTTGGGTTGTTGTTGTTTTTCAAATACTTCACGAGGCAGATTCTATAAAATTAACGTTCGTTAAAATTTGTCTATTACGTTTTTGTGAACGAAAGTTTCCATGAAATCTCTGAAAAATGTTTTTTAAATTTTGTTGAATTCCTTACGAATTAATTAACAAATCCATAATTTGATTTATATTTTCAAGTCGTAATGGTTTTTAGAAACATTTTTTTTTTTTTTTTACGTGAAACAGCAGGGAACCAGTAAATAATGCAGTAAGTAAATACTCAAACATTTATTTATCAAGTGTTATACTTCAAAATACATGACAATTTTTCAAAACTTTTTTTATTATTATTCTTGCTTAATAGTACTAATATACTGATGCATATTTTTTTGGCTTCAACAAGTAAGTCGTAAAAATCTTGTAGAACATTATTCCAAGAGTTTGTTTACCATCATTCATAACATTTAATATTACAGATATTTAGATAAAGTCACTTTGTACACTTCTCATTATTTTATAAATTGTTCTAATAATTTACAAATAAAATAATACCACCAATACAATGTCAAATTCAATTATCTTAGTTTTTTTTTTTTTTATCAATGCACTGCCTTACTAGATTTATAATTCTGCTCTCACTTCTTCTGGCAATAATGATTCCATATAGATCTAAGTACTGGCCGGTTGGATCCTGCGGTTCTCAGATGATTTTGATAAGCTAAAAGTTTTGGAAACAAATAAATATATATATTCATTAGTATATAATATACGTTATGCATTTTAATAAAACATCTAACATTGCCACGTGATTCTTTGCTGTCATAGTCCTAATTTCCACTTTTGCATGATCCACACGTAAATAGGTCAGAAATTTTTTTACCTTTCAGTGAGCAACGGACTACAAATTTGTTGAAAAAAAAAAAAAAAAAAAAAAAAAAAACTAGGACTGGACACTAGATCAAAAACCTAGTCTCTACTACGTATAGGATATATTTTCTTGTTCAGAAGTGAAAACAAAACAATCTCAAACGAATTGGTACGACTGAGAAAAAAATCCAGTGCATAAACCAGAGAATTAAATACCAAAGGGTCTTATCTCTTTCGAACTCGTACCAATAAATCAGAAACAACAGTAGCAGCCAGACTTCACAAATTAGAGTACCTACTGTCTTTTTCTTCGTTGGAAGATAATCAGCTTAAAATCTTTGACGCTGTAACAGAAAATAGAACGGAGCGGGCACGGAAGACGAGGGAAAAAAAGGCGGGTCTGTGTAAAAAGATCACGGACGCGGAATCATAAATCGCAGCCAAAGTGCGAGAAAGCGGTGGAAAGTCTGGCGAGATAAAGATACATAGATCCGGCGCGAGTGGGTGCGAAGCAAACTCGGAGGTATACCCCCGGAGAAATTGGCCTCTTGGGCGGTAAAATACCGGAGCTTAATCTCCTCTATGGTAAATTAGCATCTTAGTATCCGCCTTAAGGATAAATGGCTTTTAATTTCATCCCGTGGTTGAATTGCACCCGCTGATGCTTTTGAAGATGTAATCTCACGCTTTCGACGCTGTACATTGATCATCCGAGTACTTGTATACTTCATTACGATAATTAATCAAAATACGACGCGATTTATAACGTTTGATTATCACAAGGACTCTCGGCTCCACAAAATTACTTTCAAAGCGCGGGTCTCGTTTTTCTTTTCTTGAATATTTCATCCAAGCCACACATAAACTCAATTTGCATCACGAGAATGATAAATGCGTGTTTGATTTCTCCACGTATCAGTATAAATCGTTGGCTTCCAAGCTTTGAAGTCACCATGGCAATATCTAGATTGTACATGAAAAAACACCGGAAAACGATCATCGCAACCACACCCTCCAAACTAATGAATCATAACTTCAAAGATGAATCCGAGTGGTGTGGGGTATCGTTTCATTCACAAACCCGCGGATCATGATCCGCATGGTTGAGGACGAGGGGACGGTAAAATTGGAAGCGCCTGTGTAACGTATACAAAAGCTGGAAGTGAAAAGCAGGCATTTGTCTCAGTCATATTCGCGAGCCCCTCGAGAATCACGTGATCACAGCATCTAGACTAGACTGAGCTCCATGCGATCGGGGGGAGGATATTGAAATCGACATCAATCACCTTGACACGGGTACTTACGTACACTTACTTTACCTACCGAATCTCTCGTAGTGCGGACGCTTCTCGGCATTGCTGTTGAAAGTTAAATCCGGGTAGGTGGCGAGGAACTCGAGCACCACGCCGTTCGTCCAGCCGAAGCCGTTCTGCACGTCGTACTCACCGCCACCACCGTACCGGCCAGGACTAGTTGCATCGTACTGTAATTTTAAAAAAAAGGTTTTTTTTTTCTTTTATTATTTTTCGCATATTTGTTTGCGTAGACGTTTATTTCGTTTTTATTTTGAAAAAGCCTCGAAAAAAGTCGGTTAAACGTAAAGTAGCTTTGGGGATTGTTCGGGCATGACGTTTTTCCTCGTAAAAGCAACGTTTAATAATAGATAAGAAGCTTACATCTTCGTCTGACATTCCGAGCCATCCGACTCGTCTACCAAAGTTTTGTGTTGCACTTTTGGTTACTGTACACTATTATGTTAATATTGTAAAAATATTACATACAGTTTGTATTGCACGCTCTCAGGAGCTTAAATTTTTGTAGTAAAAAATTGAATAAACAAGTTAATAATGCCTTTTCATGTAGTTTTTGGAAGCGATAACATACAATATATAACTTTTTTCCGTGTTTTCCCTAACTGGAAAAACAGCCTCAATCCTGATCAATCAAAGCAACGTCCGTACTCCACCGTAAGTATAACTACTAATGTACCAGTGGATAACATCGTGTGATAATGCATTTTAAATAAAGTAAGTGCAGAAAATACTCCAGATAAATTTTTTGCTCGACCTTCATTTTCACTCATATATATTATTTTCCTGCCTTAATTCTCTCTTTGGAGCAACTGCATGGTTACAAGAGAAGAGGCGTCTAACTCCCGTGCGTGTGCATAAGTACATGCTACAGGTGTTGCGAGAGCACGTAGGGGAAACGTAACGTGAACTTCTGTCGCGACGAAGAAGGAAAAACGAGGTATAGGTCGAGTGGAGATGAAAGGAATATCGCGCCAAGCTCCTCAGTGTCGTAAGCTTGTTTCGCTTTTTTGGTTTTTATCATTATTCCAGTGAATTCTGCTTTCAATATTTTTTCGCGTACATGACGCTGCATTTTCATGACGTTTCGTAACTGTTTTGCTTGCAAGTGAAAAATAATGCGTCACACGAGTAAAGAATCATAAATAAACTGGTGTAAATTTTTTCTAGCGATGTCAATGATTCTTTGAGTATGAAAATTGCTATTTATTTAGACGTGTGTGTTGTTGTTGTAGATAATGTTGATTCTGTGGACAACGAAGCATTTGTGAATTGATGTAACTGTTGGATTCGTATTTTTTTTCCTCACAAACCTCCTACTTTTTTTTAACATCGTTATACGGCAACTTTGATATTTTTTTACCAGATAAAACTAATGCATCGCAGATAAAGGAATTGGGGAATCTATTGTATAAATAATTTGACTTTAAATTGAAAAATGCAGATAACAAACATGTTCTAATAGGCGTCTTTCAGAGTTCTTATTTTTGTAACGTCGAGCACAGATAACTTGAAATATTTTTTTAAAAGCATATGCCAGAAAATGTTGCTCAGAGTTATTATTAAAAAGTTGAAAATTTTTTCACTGGTGCTCTCATCTTTATGACAATGCTAGTTTTCTCACTGAGGACACATCGAACGCCCAAAGACAGTAAATTAATGTTAAAGTGAAAAATTTTATCATTATTACCTTACATTAATCAAAATAAATGTTTCACACATAAAACTAAGATATTCTAAGACTTTTATAATAAACAAATTCTATACATATTAACAACCATTAATTGGTGCCTTTAACTTTTACTTTACATGTATCGTCTCTATAGTTTTTAAGTTTTATGTATGTATTGTAAAATAAATATAGCATTTTTCAACGTCAGATCTAAAACGCGGTCATACGTAAAAAAAAGATGTACATGTACTGTAGTGAGACACTTATTAAACTATTAACTGTATCGTTATCATTGTGGACTATAAGTAGGGAAGCCATTTGGAGAGTGAACGCATTTACTTTTTGGGTGCGTAACTGTACGAATAGCAGATTTAACAGTCTGAAGACGTAATTTTTTGGTCTTAAAATTATTCAGATCAATGAAGTGATACTTTTGTAATAGCTTGTGCTGTATTGATACAACTCCTTTGTCAAACTCAACTCTATCAATGAAAAAAATTGCACGTAAGAATAATTTATTTGTTCATTTATTCATACAGTAATTTTCTTGTGAACGTTTAGCACTTGTTTTATATGATTGGGCCGAATCATCTCTTTAAAAAAGTATGAAAATGAAAAGCTTTCAAAACCAAACGATTGAAAATTTCAAAGAAATATTTACTGGTTATAGATCTCTTTACTCTATTGTCGTCAAAACCTGTAAAATTTTTTGTAAATTTTTGTAACGACCGATCCACGGAACGTATGGCCATATCGAAATTCTCTTGCTCATAAAAACATCTGCTATACTTCAGTGACAATTCTCTTTAAAATCTTTCAAGTCTCGAAAGGAAGGAGACTAGTACCCCAACTACTTAGCCATCTATGACTCACCTTAACTCTGAACTTTTCTTATCAACAGGAAAACCAGTTTTCAAACAAGGCAACCCCATCCTGATTACACCGTACAATTACTCTTACTACCTCAAAGCAAGGCTAAGACCTACTGTTAAATCCGTTCAATTGTCATCATCTGATAGTGCAAGGGTGTCGTTTACAAATATGTTCAGTGCCAGTAAAAGAAATGTTAAGGATGACATATTATGTGCGAATAATCGTTGCAGTGTCTGTGGAAAGAATTTTCTTCATACTATGTGCCTTGATATGCACAAGGGTCGACATGATCTTTCAAGAGTAAATAATAGTTGTGGAAAGAAATTTAAGAAAATTATTTATATTCAATGACACGGAAGCCTTTGTAAACCATGTTAAAATGTGTGTAATTAATTATCTTGCCTTTTATTCGCATTAATTGTATAATTAACTTTTGGTTAATTTAATAGGAATAATAAAGATACTTGAAGTACTTTCAAATCTACATTTAATGAATACATTACTATTAGATATTTAAAAGATGATATATCAAAGTTATCATAATAAAATAGCTGTCTAAATTGTGCAGTAATTATTTTCAAGCTTTATAAAATAATTGATTATATTATTACTCTTATTTTGTTTTTAAAACAATTTATATTTTCTCGTTACTGTCACAGAGTTGATAACCTAGACGTTATGTAGAAATAAAACTCAACGA
The DNA here is from genome assembly GCF_036245765.1 of Copidosoma floridanum. Lineage (NCBI taxonomy): Eukaryota > Metazoa > Arthropoda > Insecta > Hymenoptera > Encyrtidae > Copidosoma > Copidosoma floridanum. Next base: position 6,506,339 of record NW_028321906.1, on the reverse strand, counting down.
GTCAGTTTAAAATTTGAAATACTTCTTGCTTTTATTTTTGTTTTAATAAAAAATAGTAGTTTGTAATTTTATGGCAAACCGACCAGTTTGCGTGAAATAAAAATATTGCACGCCTCTTTTGACCCCTCGTTGCGTAATGAACTGTTTACCTGAGAGGTCTGAGATCTTGTAAACAAAAACGAGGTCTAAAATTGTTCCGAACGTTAAATTTTTTTCCCTGCACAGTGGGAGTATGAGGTCACAATTTTTAATTGATAGGTATTAAAAACCGTATTGTGGCACGAAATTACGATACCCTCGTCTCACTTGAAAGTAAGAAATAACGTCGCTCTTTATCCTCTTTTGGAGCAGTATATATACTTTCATACAATAGCTTCGATGAAAATCAGCAGTGAAAAAACCTCCATGAAGTAATCGTCTTAATTAAAACTGAGGTTTTAACATCGCTCACTCCACGCTATATGCACAGATGTATGCTCAAATACCTATTATTATGTTATTAACGATATCATACTGTCAAAGTGGATTACAAATATCAAATTCGTATTGATTGTGAATGCGTGAAATGCGCTGTAAAAAACTAAAGGTTTTTATTTGTTAGAAATAAACTAAGAACGGACCTTGTGAGGGTTTCAGTCGATAAAAAAAACTAAAATAAAGAGAAAGGGTCGAAAAATGAAGGAACAAGAAGACCCATATTGTAAAATGGTGTCATGTAACACGTAGTAGATTACAGAAATAAATCACGCATAGATAAAATAAAAACTTTGGGTACTGAAAAACTAATAAAAGTTTTACTAGAAAAAAAAAATTCATTTTTTTTCAACACAGCTGTGCAACGGAAGAAAAAATGCCACGAAAATTTTGAGACATCCCAATCATTACTTACTAAAATTTTTAATAAAATATCCAAGATCTTTCACTTCTATGTCAACTGGATACAAATTTCCACTAATAAAAAACAAACATTTTGTCCTCAAGGCACAAGATAATTAATTTCTAGCCACGTTCATATTAGGTTTGCAAGTTATTAACTGAGCCTCACGTCGATCAGCAAAGTGTTCAATGATTGCAAAAAATGCCTTTGTCTTAAGTATTGTCCATCGTTATAATAATAATGCCTTATAATATCTGCTACGAAAATAAAAATATTAATAATAGTTATAATGAGGCGGTAGATAGCAATAGTTCTAAAAATCAAGTGAGACGATGATTTTTTATTTTAAACAACTTGGGAGACTGTAATTTACTCAAAAAAATGTATGAAAAATAATTCTCAGTTCCTTACAACAAAAGCATTTAAAGTGTGCTCAAATTTACATTAAGTAGGCTGTACCTTATACAACAGTTTGATAAAAAACTTAAGCAGGAGTTATAACTATGGGTTACAGTAGACAGATAAATTAACCTAAATTTTATCGATCCACGACTGTTTTACATAGGTAACGTAACGTATTTTCTTTTTTCTTGAAAAAAAAGACTTTTATTTTCTTATCAGTGTCTCGAAGTTGAATCGATGGGTTTTCTAAGGGAGGAATTAAACGCGTGTCCTTCGAAGCTCTGCTCTGCTACCTTCAAGATCAAAGATGTCTCAAGGATAACCCTTTCCCATAAATTTTTTCTCGTTTTACATACCAAAAGACTTTTTCCGTCTTCCCAACTACAAACAAACCGTGTGGTAGAAAATCCCAAGTAGCTGGTACACCCAAGACGATACGTCGCTCTTAATTGCAGGGCAAAAAAAACAAAGCGTTGAGCATCCGCGTCCTCGGCAATTCTCATAAAACGATCGCAGGGCGCACTCAAGTGGGCAGTTTTTTTATCGCTGGTGGAGGGGTAGGGCAGATAAAAGAGATGTATTCAGGAACTTTGGAAAGAGGGGCTGGGAGGGGATCGATCGAATAGGCCAGTCAAGCGTGTATCAAGCCGTTAAGGACTCAATCGTTGCCAGCCGAATGGCCGATTTACCGATTCTTGAAAATTAATTACGGCCCATTCCCGTTGGTACGCGCCAAATTTTTTTGTACGGATCGACACACTCTTTTTGCCTTGTCTCTACGAGAGATCACAGATGAAGGCTCTTGGATTTTTTTGTATCGCTTCGAGAATTCCCAAGGGCCTTTGCGGGATCCTTTTTTCTTACGATAACTTCACGGGAAGGGGTCGGTGGGTGGTAACTCTGACGCTGGCGATATTTTATACGGAGTTGACCCAGTGCTAGAGCTTGGCGCGATGTTAAACGGAACGTAGACATAGTTAAATTTTGATGGAATTACAAATTAATTGGAATACGGATACATACATGTACATTAGAGTAATGAACGGGTCTACCGATATTGGAATTAGACATCGCATGTAGGTGCACTGGAAATTCCAATCAACCAGACTTGATTCTAAATAAACTCTAATTATTTAACTCTACATTTGTTAAGCATGAAAAATGAAAAAACAATGTACAAGCTTTGATCATACATTAAAAATTGTGACTTCATTACCAATTACTACACAACCACGATACTTTGAATCCAGTAGTCCTTGAGAGAAAAAAAATCCATGTAAGCCCAACCAACCTCACGCAAAGCCCATGGTATACCAACCTGCAAATACATCAAGTACCCCCCCCCCCTGAACTGATGGTTCAGGTATACGCAACTCGTATAGGTACACACGCATAAGCACGTGAGCGTCGACGTGCTGGCAAATTTCCTGAAGCTTTGAAACTCAATTAGCCCTCGGGGGAATTTTCTCGGCGTATAGTGCAACATCGCTCAGCCGTCGTTACTCAAACTTTATAAAAGGACACTCGAGCCTTAACTTCCTGATGAAAATTCGCCGATAATCCGAGCACGCGGTCGAATGCGAAATCGCCGGGCCAAAGCTGCTTTTCCCCAGAACTGTAAGTGCGCTCCAAGTCGAGTGGTCACCACGACGTATTGGCACACATTTAGGAGTAGGTACCCCGGGATGCTGTGCTGAGCTTTTGCGTCGTGCCTATGAGTGTGGAATATGGGGGAGTTGCATCGGTAAGTATACCATCGCTGTGCCTATTAGGAGTGAGCAGCTTATGCTCGGACGAGACGTGAATTGTACTCTCCGGTGTATTGTAAATGTAAGTGCTGCGGCGAGCTTTACTGGAGCTTTTAGCGAAACTCTGCCCTCGCTTTTCCTGCTGACTTTGAGTTGAACTAATTTGAGTACTTTTAATTTCTTATGCGCGTGTACTCGTGGAAGTTTCCATGGCAATTCATTGAATGAGTTTTAAGTGAAAAACAACATTTATCTGAGATGAATTATGAGACGCTCATTTTTGCAAATCAAGTACTAACTCTTGATTAATCTGACAGACCATCAAAGACAATAAAACTGCGTACGGAAGCGTGTATATAATTACGTAGTCAATAAATCATTTATTGAATTACGAGTCACGATGCGAGTGTAAGTAGCTGACAAGACGTACCAATTAAAAATTTTATCGTAAAAGTCGTCAATTCCCATTAATTTTATTATCTCTTTTGCATTTCATTAGAATTTCAATCAACTTGGGGTTCATAACCGAAAGAAAAAGAAAGAATCCCAATGCCCTATGTACTTCTCGAACTGCACTCTACATCGCATCTCGTAAAAGTAACCACCGCAGAAACTCATTTTCCCGTCAGACGCGATGCCCATCGCAATTACTACCTTCTCAAGTAGGTGGCCCGACGCGAAGAAGAACTCGATGAACCGACGACGACGACGTAATTACGAGCGCGATTGCGCCTCTCGACGCGTGCATGCAAATATCCCATCACGAGCGTACATGTAGCACGCAGGGGTAGACGCTGCACCGCGAAAAGGTACGCGCACACACGAGCAGCCCTTATCTCCTCGGGTCTCCTCTCGCCGTAGGAGGTAGTTATAATTGTCGGCTCGGGGGTCAGGGCAAGAACTTTAATAGCCGATTTGAATGGTAATTGGTTCTCCGCCACAGCGAGGGGTGCGCTGCTTGAGATATCCTCTTCGCACCTCGGCCGCTGATCCGAGTCGATTTCACACACGGACACGAGAAGAAATGATGATGGTTTGGCGGAAAAAGATGCTACCGCATCGCATGAATACACATTTCTCTTGGTCTGTGGCTACTGGTATGTAAATTAAAGCAAGGCGCACGCGAGAGAAGCCGAAAAGTTGGGCCAACTTTGAGCGTTTTAATGCGATGCGGTATGCAAGCAATGGATGATTTGACAAGGAAAATGTCGAGCCGATTGTTTTGGAACCGGTTGGCCTTCGATATAGTCCAGTGTGAGCGAAGCGAGGAAATTAGTTTTAGGTGCACAGTATGCAGTCGATAAAATCAATCGGTCCTCGACTGATTGGATGTGTACTTTATGCGACCTGAGATTCGATGTCTGAACTAATTGACCAGGATTTGTGGCTCCGTAATATCTAATGATAATGTAATTGCTCGAGCACACGAGAGGCTGGGGGTTGATTTCTTTATAATTATTGAGGTTTCGCGTGTAATTGGAAATGGCTTTCGTCTTTTCTGTTGGTGAGGGGTTTTTGCCAGACATTTGAGTCAAAGCAGTTATAATTGAAAACGAAATTTGACTCGTTAGCGTATAACAACGTTGCGGTGTCGAATAATTCAGAGGTAAAAGGGACCGCAAAACTCGTCTCTCAGTTTTGCTTTTGCTTTGAACAACGAGAACGTATAAATTTACACAAGGGGGCTGGTTATTTTTTATGTTTTTGTTAGCTTTGCGCTCGGAAATTCAAGCAAAAGTTTTTGTTTTTCCCTGGTACCCTTAAAGTTTCATTGAATGGTTAAAAAAATGGTTTCATATATGTACAATTTATTCAAAATCTAGATCTTAGGCTGAAAAAACACATTGGGTTCCACTGTTATATTAACATTAAAAACACTTAGTAGCTCCTGTGCAAAAAACTGAAAACAAAAATGCAATCCCCCTCCAAAAAAAACAAAAAAAAACTTTTCCCTTACAAACTACCCCATCGAGTCCATCAGCGTAATTAAACCCGAAACAGCAAGATGCACTCAATGCGTATCATCGGAGTAAAGCCCCTGAGAATGGCATCACGGCTCTCCTAACTGCCTCGGAGCCCGTAAATTATTCGCACTAAAAAGCTAGCCTCGACCCCGGAAACGTATACACACTCCATAAAGATCGCGGTTGTAAAAACTTGACGACTCGGCAGTTAAGAAAACCGCATCACGTCCTGTGCCTCCCTATGCTCCTCAAGACCTTTAATTGCGCCTGCTTTCCCACTTCCTAGGACTCTACCTCCTCGAGAGATTCGCTCTTTCCCTTCCCCTATTGCTCGATTTAATATTTCCGCGTGCGCGTGATAAATGTCTTACTTATCGTTAAAAATTTGCAGTTTCGCGCGCTCGATGGTGCATTTGTCGCGAAGGGAAAGGGATGGGACCCGAGCTTCGAGGGAAATGTTGGCATCCGTTTTTCGACTGCGACAGAGCAAATGTACCATTACGTGCATTAGTTTCGCGTGCTAACGAGTCCGTTTTTCGTTTACTCTTCATATTTCAGTTTTTACTTGCTTCGACAAAAATTTTTAACTTCATTTCACAAAAAAAGGGCGCTCTAAAATCACGCTCCGTTAGAAAAAGAGTTACATGGATTATCGTGATAAGGGGATCAAAGTTGTATCCCCGCAAGAAGATTCACGTTTACTTCGGCAGAGGGTAAAACATTAAAAAAATATCCCACGATTCAGCCAGAGACATAAAAATCCTTAGCTTCTGAAAATCTTCAACATCTTCGGCTTGATGGCACAAATAAATGTTGCGAAAGTACGTCAGAGGGTAAGGAAATTTTAATGGAGAAAATTAAGCCACTTGGTGAGCACTCGAAAACAGTAGTCGAAACTTTGCCGAGCCCTGTATACATGATCCTTCGCGTTCATAATCGGCTAAAACTTTTACTTCCTCTTATTTTCGCTGCCAAGCCCTACGTGCTTTACATAATATTCTTCTATTCTTTGTGATCATCAGCGGAAAATACGGTTGCCGGATAAGTGGTTGTGACTGAAAAATGCGAGAGAGACTTTTTTACACTTGCAGCGGAGCAGAGATTGATTCAAGAAGAGTGTGCGCTGGTACGTGATGTGTGTATACGTACGAAACGTTGCGTGAAATAAGACGACACTCGCCTCAACGTGAGTGGTGTACCTCCGCAAACGTTTTTTTCCTTTGTTTTTAGGTCACCTTCACTTTCGGGGTTTTTTCCGCTGTGTCGTTTTATTGATTCAAGCAATTTGCCGAGAGCTCAAAAAGTGAACTCAGTCACGGACGAACCAATCCGATAAGTGCAGTCGCAATTTCCAGATGATATAACAGACTCTCGCGACCTTTCGATCCAAAGAAACAATTTTCCAAAGCAATGCCCTTGTTCTCAATTAAACAGAGGCGCCACGAGTGGAGGCGAGTTTGCCGATGCATCTCTCATTTTTCGGGATGAAACGCTTCTCGAGGGAGCGTTGAGGAAATTTGGAAACCATTGGATCGTCATTTTGCCCCTAGTGTATTTTTACTTTCAAATTAAACGGTCGGGCTGCCGAACCTTTCGAGTACCCCATGACCTAAATGAAAAAATACTCTATCCTTAAATAATTTTAATAATCGCTAACTAAAAACAAATCATGAATTGACAGGTTTCTTTTCTATACGTTAAAAAATCGCGGAGCCCTAGAAAAACTGTATTTTGTTGTAAACAAATAATTAAGACACTTAAACTTAATAATAAAATGTTACTGTTCGTTTACAAGACAATTAAAACCATCCAAGTCTTAAGTACTATCTTATAAATTCTTATTTTTGTTTTTTGCTCGCATATTCAAAGTTATGTAGTCTGTTAAGTCTACACCTTAATAGTTTTATAAGCAGTGACAGTTTCCGAAAGTTTTCTCGACCGAGAAAGCTTCAGTGCCTTAATGGACACATGCAAATTTAGTGCTGGCAATAGCGATAGATTTTCATGGCATGGTCTTTTTTTTTTTTAGGAAAAAGTGTGGTTCGTCTTGCAAAAAGGGCCATATTTTTTCACGCTAATGGGTTTGAGACAATTTTTCCTGTAGCGTATGTTTATTTGGAAGAAAAAAATCCATAGCGAAATTCTAAAAGTAGAAGTGACACTGCACAACTGCAAAATTCAAAGTGAAACAAGTATTTCTTCTGTTGCAAGAATATAATGTACTTTGGCCCTTATCGATTAATGATTGCCATATTTTCGGACTACTCTTATAACGTATAAGCCTCGTCAGACACACCTTGAGTAGAAGTAAAAGACGAAAAATTTGTTACACGAGGAGTTCTTACGACATGAATTATCAATCTGTTTTTGATCTTAATACGATAGTTCCTCTCTGCATGACGTAAGTATCACGTATTAGACCTAGTGTATTCAAAAGCGTGCATTTACTTTTTTAAAAAAAAGAAAGAATGGAAGTATTGAAAATCATGCCAAGAAAAATACGCAGAAAATCGATACAGATTAATGCGCATGATAGACATATTTGGACGAGAAATTGTAGTGATGAGTGATTGACTCGAGATGATCCGACTCGCAGGTGCTCCACCTAGATTTTGTATAAGGGATTTGCATCTCATGCGTGAAATAATGCGACATGAGTTTGAAGTTTTATGTATCCCCCCCCCCCATATTTGCTTTCAGAAAGCTTTTTACCCCTGTTTTCTTATTTTAGATAAATTGCTCATTTCAAACAGATTTTTAAATACGTCAGCATTACCCAAAGAAAAATTTAACACTAAGTAAACAACCAAAGGTACACTTTTAAGTGCCCTCGTATTATTCTCTCTCAAAGAGATACGTTTTCAATCATTCATTTATTAAAATTTACAGAAAAAACTGTCAATTTAAAAACATTAATATGCAAATCAAATAATTAAGAACGGATGTTTTATTTAGTCTGTGCTTAACTATAAACAAAGTAAAATAAACACAAAAAAATAACAAACAATGCATTTTAAGTTTCAAACTGACCCAATGGTTACTCTTTAAGAAAAAAAATTAAAAAAAAAAAAAAATTACTTCAAATTTCGTAAATTAAAATATAGATAAGATTGATTAACTTTCCAAACAACTGTTGCGAGAAACGAAGCTCCAACGAGATCAACAATAGCCCATTAGTGCTAATCCCCTCGGAAGAAACAAAACAACGAAGAAGAGAAAAATAGCTCAAGGAAAAGGAAACAGTAGAACAGCTCGTAGATGATAAAATTAAAAGTTGCGTGCGTAGGACAAATCAACTCATCAGTACGGAGAGATGCTGCACTGTGACCTGCAATCTCCCCATCTCTCCCTTTGCGTCTCAGTCACTTGGTATTCGAAAGCTGCAATGGGTCGATCACTATACTACGAAGTAAATCAGTTAAGCTCGCGCGGACTTAAAAGCAGAAATAATTTAATATATACAAAAGTTTTTCTAATCTTTACCGAGAGGGAATTAAACTTTCCCACAGCAGCCTGGGGTCTAAGAGATAAAATGCATTCAAAGAGGAGGGATGGAGTTCAAACTTTGCCGATGCCTGTTCTACGGAATCTTAAATGGATCGCGAGCTGGCCGTGGAAATACTCTGCGAGAGCCAATATTTACCTTTGGCTGCCAGAGTTTATGTTTATTCGTTTCCCCAAGCTCGGGATAGTGGGCCAACAGAACTTTTTTCACATTCATTATCTCATAAATTTGTTTACGCAGGAGCCGGTTCGTTGATTTTCGACTGATTGTTAATTGCAATTTGTTCCGGCGTGTAAGCGCAATTAACACTTGCCGGGCATTTCCGTTGTTGCGGTAATTTTCGCCTCCTTGGACAGCTAAATTCAAAGGTAAACACTTTAACCGTAATTGTTTCATTAAGCTGAGTTGATGGGCTGGTTTCAAATTGAAAATTCAGCGACTCTTACATCAAGTGATAATCATGCGCGTACACTAGTTCCATTACTAAAAAGATCGGCCTATCAACATTGCGAACACATGTCTGACTAAACTCGTTTTGTACTACTGATCATTTCTTAAAGTTTTTTTGCTCATTAAAAGTACATCTACTGTACTCTTCAACGGTTAAAAGTCGAACAACGAGATGTCTGACCAAACTTGCTTTGTACTACTAGTGATATATTTACTCAATGAATGGCCGTACATTACTCTTTATAAAAAGTTGAATAACGAGATGTTTGACTAAACTCACTTTGTACTACTTACAATTCCTTTGCTCAACGAAAGGCCGTACGTTTTTCTCCATCCATTAAAAGCCAAGCAACGAGATGGCTGACTAAACTTGTTTTGCACTACTTAAAACTCCTTTATCAAACGTAAGGCCGCCGTTTCCTTTTGAATACAGTATTGCTTCAACAAAACATAATAACCTTTTGACCGTCCCACGTAGTAATTTAACAGCTCGCAACTCGACTGTGCACCCAAGGCCATTTCCTTGTCGCCGAACGTGCACGCAACTCCAATTACTCGCCCAAGCATCTGCGAAAAAGGGAGCGGAAGCCCACCCTGTTTGTAATAATTATCAATAATTATCCTTACGAATTTGAATGCGGGGAGTCAGTATTTCCCCATGGCTCGCGTGTAAAATACAGATCTGGGTTAATAAACACTCGAGAGTGTAATCAAAATGAACGCCAGCCCCCGCGGGTTTCGCGCTTGTTTCTCGTTTTCCGGTGTCACGGAAGTGTAAGACCAACCGGAGAAAAATGGAAAATCGTATTTTCAATGCCACCACGGTTTTTCCAATTCCCACGAAATTAATCTCTTGCGTAATGCGGTTTCTTGGCCAAGGTTAGAGTTTCAAGCCGCCGAGAGTAAACAGTTGTAGCGTGGCCAACATCTTTTTTTTCTTCCTCACTGCGTCGTATTTCGCGGTGGAAATCGTTTGCTACAAGGTCTTTCTTTAATCAAACGCTAAGCTGAAATTTAAAAGGAAGACTCGCTGGAATTGCAAATGGAGGGTCATTAATGCTTTCAAAGCGAGGCCTGAGTTGTATACATCGTCAACAGTGTTTACAGCAATTTGAAAGAAGTCTTTTCATGGTTCTTTGAAATGCCGTCATTGACAAATCTCTCGATGATGAGGTTCTGGTAAACAAGTGCAATTCATTTATTTTCTCGTTTTCTACCTTACTGTAGTATATCAATACTGCATCATAGCATGATGTACAGCGACAAACTAACCATTACTTCAAGTCCTACTTGGAGCGTATCACCAAAAGCGGGGCATATCATTTTTATCCTCACCTTAAAGCTCTTCGTGTTCGAGTATAAGAAAAAATCGGTGAATTAAGGTAAATGATACTTGGCTGATGGCGATACGCAATTTGCGCTTTCATTTTTGAGCTGCGGTCTTTAAAGTAGTGGGGACATTAGGAGCAGCCATAAGTTGACTCTTAGCATTTTTCGGCTATATTTCGCAAGAGGGCTGGCCTCGTTATTCATATGTTTTTTTTTCACAAATTTTTCTGCATTCCTTTAAAATATTCGTATTAAATATAAATTTTCTCCCCACGTTTTATTGCCTTTTTTCACAAAAAGTGCAAGCGCTAACGCAACTCGGTTGAATCATCAAATACCTTGAAGCTTTAAGAAAAAAAAACTGAAGCCATCTAATTCTCACTGCTGCTCATTCCACGTAAATCGTTGCAACTTCAACCTCAAATTTTTTCAGCTTTACTTTAAATCTTAAAAATACATTTTAGTTTGTTTTGTGCATAATTTTATTCTTCCAACGGTTCGTATGAGCTCTAAACGTTTCACCCATGCGTGAATAGCCGAGTTCTTTGAGACGACTTTTTCACTTGGGGTTCGTTTCAACCTTTGACTCCAGAGAGACATTTACCTTTAGTTTGCGGCACACTGTGTGCGCACAAAGATTGTATTAATTCTGTCCAAAATAAAGGTAAAAAAAGGGCCAAGCACTTACCTTCTCGTACATCTTGTCCGTATCGTTGAACCCGATGTAATTAGACCTGAGCCAAGTGTAGGCCAGAGTCCTGGCGACCTTCATAGCCGGCTGGTAGCCCGTTCTCTGCAGGCCCTGCACCACGATCGATTGCAGCGGTGGCCAGGCGTTGGGAAAGTCCCACTGCTGGCTGCTGTTGTCCAGCGACGTTGGGACACCACCTGTTTCTCAACGAGAAAATAATACCGTGAATTTCCATCATCTCTTTTCACTTTCCCCTCGTCCCCGCTACGCTTTCTTCTCGTTTAGCTCTAATGAAAAACTCTTTGGAAGTAGAGGCGCTCGAGTCGTCGAGGGTAACTAATTTCTCTATTAAAACGCAATGACGACCTTTTTCTTAAATCCAATAGCTCGACGCATAAATTACTCCGATGAATCGCGCATCTTTTAAGAAATCACTGTACACTTGTCATTTCGCGCTATTAATGCGAAAATCTCATTCGACAATCAATAATAATTTAGCAGTCCCGAGTGGAATATATCGCTCTGCAGTGAAGATTGGCAGGTAGATTAAACGCAGCTTAATAATATTCACCGGAGAGAAAAAAATAATTATTCATCAAACGCTCGGGTAGAGCACATCATGGAGCACAATTGCGAAATTTAGTCGAAAGTGCTCGTCAAAACCCACTTCAGGAACAGGTCTACAGGAGCAAAAAGCTCGCTCCCGTGGACGATAATGCGAACGCACTGCAGCGGAGCTCAATTAGCGAGTGCCCGATGAAAAGCTTTGCCCATAGCCTTCCTCCGCACAACAGCGTATAACGGCCACGCATAATCACGCGGTTAGCGAGCTACGACCACATCTTGCCCCGACGGCTACTCGAGCTCGCGCGCACCAAAGTTCGGCCCGTAATCGCGGCCTCATAACGCGTTTCCACGCTCGCTTTCTGTTGGCCGATGCATCGCGGCGCACGTGATGTTCCATTGGGGTGCTCGAGAAAGCTTCCTAGCTCCCTACTCACGAAAAGGAAAAAAAAATAAAAACATACGGAAATGTCGCTTTTTACTTCTCTTTGTAGGTACTCTCTTTTGTGTGACCGTTGCGCCGGTACAGGCTTTTATGATTTTTTACTTGGTATTTTACAACGCAAAAAGTTAAACTCTCGTCCGTGCACAGCTGCATTATTACAGGTTTTTGGAGGCACGTAATGGAACGATGAATAGAATGCTTTTAGAAATGGAAATGCTTTTAATGACGGCCAGCCATCCTACTATGATAAGTGAATGTAATTATTATTCTTGTTATTATTTTTATTTATTTTATATATATATACATTTTATACTCCCTTTCGGGTTTGGAGGGCGTTATTATTTTTATTATTATGTAGTATGTACTAACGTACTATGTACTTATGTACTAATCGAACTTCTTTTCATTCTACCAAGGCCAATTGTTATTTGAAAAAGCATTTATTAAAATAATAATTGCATTCAGAGATAATTCTATTTGAATCGGTATTACGAGAAAATAGAAGGAAAAAATTATTTTAAAAATTCTGCAAGCTGGATGCAAAACGAAAAAGTACACGTACAAGAGCCATTGAATTTAAAAGTAATAGCTTATCACCGAATTTTAGTTGGTAAGCATTTTGTAAGAGCTTCTCAAGGGGACGACTTGAGCCGGGTGCACTTACGTACACAAACTGCAGTGACTGAAAAATCAAGTTTTACGCTATTTATACTGCTCGTAAAATTTTAAAACGTGAAACTTTTAGTACCCATCATCTAAGAAAAAAAAAAAAAAAAAAAAAAAAAGAGTTAAATATACAAGAGGACGGGAATGCATGTTTCAAAAGGATAAGAGCGATTTTTCCTTAAATTTACACGTGCACTAGATTTTTTTACTCACAAATTTATGTTTCAAGGCATTTCTTGGACTTTAATATACACGACGTACAATCTCACGATTCCTTCTAAAAGCTTTTTATCCCTCTATTTTAAAGATCGTGCTTTGCAATTATTTTTCACAAGGATTGACTCTTTAAAATTATCTTCATTTAATTCATTTGCGCTGAAAATCAGACTAATGTAACGCTTTTATATAAAAAAAAACGGAAACTTGATTTCCGCTCCTACTATAATATTCATTATCCTCGCCTGAGAAGCAAACATCGATCAAACAAATACGCACTTGATGGTTCGTACATTCATTTATAGGGCACTCTCATCGCGATAAAAATGGGGAAAACAAATAAAAAAAAAAAAAAAAAAAAAAAAAAAAAAAAAAAAAAAAAAAACACAAAGAACAGCCAAACTCATAAGCACTGCCGTTACGTAGTTCATACTCCATACCGTACGTACATTATCATACTTACGGAACGAGAAGCTGCTACTGACCCATTGTTCCCCAACAAAGCTCCCTGACTTCCGACCTTCCCCCGCGAGGGACAGTACGTGCTTCGTCTTTCTCTTTTACCGTTGTATTGCGTGGAGAAACGCGGACGAGCAAGCGCGTGCGATGCATATTTTATGCCCTCTCTCTCTCTCTCTGCTGTTCTATTTCCCGTGTCGTGTGCATACCCTTTTTACGTTTTCCGAGAATAAAGAGCACACCACCTGGCATATTGTTTTACTTCTGCTTCCGCTATCCAACGATGGGAGTAATTGTTTTACACAAATTTTACGGAGCACGGTATTTCGAGTTCTGCTTCAATTATTTACAGAGCAAGGCTTTGTTTTTTTTGTTTTTGTTTAATTGCCCGCACATTATAACTTGTATGCTTGCAATATAATAAAAATAAGAATAATAATAACAATATTATAATAACAATAAAAATGATAGTAATAATGGTTTTTTTTTTTTTATATTATAGTGCTCTACGTCCGGTTCCTTTCATAAGGGGCACTACTATGAGCACTTGGCACTTGGGAAAGGGACAAGGAACGGGATGGGAGGCCTCCCATTATTGAGAGGGGGGGTAGGGGGAAATTAGGCAATTTTCGCTGCGAGAAGGTCGCCTAAACCCTCCTCGAGGAGCATTGCTTGGTGAAAAAGCACATGTGAAAAATCACAGAGGTACTTGCCCGAAAAGTCGCACTGGCCAGGAATCAAACCACGGTCTCCCCGCGTGCAAATCCACGACCTAGCCGACTGAGCCACCGCGCGCTCAGTAATAATGGTTATAGAAATAAGTAAAACATTTATCAAAAAATTCCTAGTCACAGATGATGTCACTTAATATTTATGAGGGTTGTTTGTAACACGTGGCACAAGGCAGAATATTATCCAACAAATACCTGAGGTTAAAATGATCTAATAACAACTTTGAATTCAAAGATGAACTTAAAAAGTGTTGAAAAAGGAATAATTTTGTTAGAATATATTGTATTATGAGATACAAGGAAGGTTATCGGTTTGTGTGAATTATAATATCTTATGACTTAAGTAGTTTTAAAGATACTCTCCACGAAAATAAGAAGAAAAAAAAATTGTTGATACTAATAATTATTGTGATTAATTTTTGTGAATTTTTCAAAAAAAAAAAAGGTTGTAAATGTTTAGCGAAGAGCTTCGTGCTCATTAGGAATTATCTCTTACGTTTCGCGAAAGAACATCGCAGGTGCCGGAATCCACCAGCTGAAATGACGAGAAACCACTGAAGGGACAACAATGGGTAAGAAATGTCAGCAGTTACCAACAGCAGCTTGTATCCACAGCCATGTTGTACTTAATCCCGAGTGTCTTTATTTATTCATCCAGAGCTGAATCCTACTCATGTCCCAACAGAGAGCATTGCCAAGGCTTTGCGTGACAACGTCAATATATACCTATTCCGGTTGAGGAGACCGCGCTAACTTGAGTTTATGCTCGAGCTAAAAGGCTTTTCTCAGCTTGACGTACCTCTGTAATCTTCCTTCAATTACGGACTCGACGTGCTACTAATTCCCGTCGTCTCGACTGAATTTTGTGTAATTTTAATTTCCGGTGATATTTTTTTAAAACCAACATTATTTTTCTCTTTCTCTTTCGATACAATTCGTCCAGGAGAGATGATTTTATTTTTTTTGCTCCGCAGCTCGCGTTGGACTCATTTATGAACGGCTACGATTTAAAATCCTGATTGTGCAAACGCTTATTACTCGGGTGTTTTATAGCCTCCAGGCGGAGTATCTGCTTGATGGAAATTTAAAAAGAGGAGATAAGAAGTATTGCAGTTATTTAAAGGGATATTAAATACCAGATGAGTCTAAAAGTCATGATTTACAGGCGAGCATAACAACTTAATGTTCAATACTTTTTAAAGCGTATTTTTATTTTAGGATTTGTGCTTATTTAGAATTTTTTTGTGGCACGTGCTCGTATTTATGATACGCCGGCTGAACGAGCGATGAATTATCAAAGCACATTATATGTACCGTGCACGTGCGGGATAAATTATTCACGCTTGGAAACGAATGTCAACACTTGGCCGTATGAAACAATTGAGCTCTCGAAATTTCTAATTAAGGACCGGGGAAAACCCATTTCTCTGGCTTCATTTTGATTATGTATGATTGGAGTGTGACATGTTCGTAAATTAAGCTATTTGATTTTATGATAAACGCAAGATAATACTTGTAATATTCAAACAATGAAAAGGTAATTAATATTTTATGTAATCAATAACAAAATCAACTTACTACAATAAACATTTAACTAACTTGACAAACAAATATCTACCTTAACGACTAAATGTTTCTTTTCACTGCATCAATATTACTTGAGTGAAGTTTATGAAACGTCAATACTAAAGCACTAGATCAAGACTTTATTTAATTTCCAGTAATGTTTTGAGCAAATATTACTTTGACAACTTAAAACGGTCTTTCAGAGAAGTAAAAATAATATATTATCTACGACTTTATGGAAAAGAAAACTATATGAGTTTTGAATTTAAGGCAAGCTCATTAAAACGATTAAATACGTGTGAAAATTTTTAAAAGAATACTAATTGCGTAGTTTTGTACTCGACTTTGTAGTTGAGATTAGTAAGATAGATGGTAAACACTACAGATCGTGATGCATGTCTGATCATATTCGGTCTTGTTCTACCTCCTATTTGTTTAGTATTTAAAATGGTACATTTGAGACTCTTGGCTGGCTATAATCGGTCTTGTTCTACTTTCCTTTTTCAAGATTCTACATACGGTAGTTATCTGACTATGCCTGGTCTTGATCTACGTCCTTCTTTTGAATAATACAATAAAAGCAGCTATAACGGTGTCTTCAACTTAAAATGTTAGTTTTATTTTTCAAACAATTTTATAATATTATTATTCGCGAAAAATAATGTGAATGACTTCATATTATGTTATCAAAGAATAAAAAGCAATAAAAAAATTAATAATCCTTCTACAATTTATGCACGATTTCTTTTTTCGGCTCGTTATGGAAATAAAAGAACTGATTTTATGAATATCTATCGAAATTTTCTTCACCAGAACCATTTTACGGGGAATGCTGATGGTCTGACTATACTCGCTTTCATTCTATTATCCTTTTTTATATTTTACAATCAAGGGCACGACTCTTTTCCGATCACGGCTAGTATTAATCTAATTCCCGTACTCTTGTCTGACCATAGCGGTCTTGATCTACTTCTCATAACTGATCATTAAAAAGGGAATAACTCTTGTCTGACCATAATTGTCTTGATCTACTTCCCATTATCGATCATTCATAAGGGGATAGCTCTTGTCTGACCATATTTGGTCTTGTTCTACTTTCATCTCTACAGATGCGTTAAAGACAAGACTTTTGTTAGTTCATGCCTTGTTTTATTCTCCTTTCTATTATTATTTAGCATTTATAAAGAAATAACTATTGTCTGACCAAGTTAGGTTTTTCTACTTTCATTTTTTAGATGCTACAACTCAAAGGATTTTGCCTGGTCATGTCTGGCCTTGATCTTCTTCCTATTATTCAACATTTACACAAGAATGACTCTTGTCTTACCATAACTGTCTCGATCTACTTCCCATTATGGATCATTCATAAGGGGATAGTTCTGGCCTGACCATATTTGGTCTTGTTCTCCTTTCATCTCTGCAGATGCGTTAAAGGCAAGACTTTTGTTAGTTCATGCCTGGTCTTATTCTCCTTTCTATTATTATTTAGCATTTATAAAGAAATGACCGTTGTCTGACCAAATCGGATTTTTCTACTTTCATTATTTAGATGCTACAACTCAAGAGATTCCCCTCGCCTGGCCATATCTGCACGAGAATGACTCTTGTCTGACTATATTTGGTCTTGTTCTACTCTTTCTTTTTTCACCGCCTAGAAGAACATCACTCTTATCTAACAATAATCCAGTCTAGCTCTACTATGCATTTTTCAGAATCTAATACGCTGTACACTGGTAACTTTAGTATTTTCAAAATATTATCATGGACCATGCACTTACCGGCAAAATCGAGGATGCCCTTGCGGTGGAGATAGTCGACGATCTGCTGGCCTAAGCTGCTGGCCAAATCTCGCTCGTAACTCATGGTGTAGAGCGGTGCCAAGTTTGACGGGTAAAATGAGGTCCTGTGCTTCTGATGTTTGGCGTCGTAGTCGAACCAAGTACCCTCTGTCGAGTTCCAGTTAACGGCTGCAATGGCTGCGCGCAGATCCTCTGCTATGCCTTTGTAGTATTTTGCTTTCTGCTTGCGGGAAGATAAAAAAAAACAAAAACTATTAACGATGAAATGCACCTTCTAATGAATGAGCTTTTTTTATAACTTGGTTCTTTGTTTCAAAAAATTGAAATTTATCAAGAGGCGGGTACATTAGTGTTTCAAATAGATCATGAACAAATACGTGATGATTAGCCAAGTAAAATAGGGTCGATAGATGAGAGAGGGCACAAGCGTTTTTTACTTTCCATCACGGCCGGTTGAGAAAGCAAACCTTGTTTGTGATGTTTCGGGACAATCTATCAATCAAAAACTGGCCGTAGAAATGATGGAGTACTTAATTATATATGTTTATAGTTACTTAGACCCGGGAACGTGAAACGTGTAACAAACAGCTTATACAGACTTTATAGAGATGAATAATCGACTATCAATATATGTAAAGTCCGTTGTATAAGTTAGTAAAAAATTTAGTTTCTACCAATAAATTAAACTCTTAAAGAGACAGTAAAAAAAAAGGGACGAAACAATTTGTGAATTCCTAAAGTCTATAAGCTTAAAATCTCCGGGACGACGTCTTGGAGAGAAGAGAGCGAGAACGCCGCGCTGCTTAGTCGTGCAAACTTGGCCTCCGAGTCGTTGAGATGCAAAGGAAGGGAGAAATGTACCGAAAATTAGAGCAATTACATGCCAACTATCATCAAACCAACAACGAGATAACCGTCTCCTGGTCCCAAGGCCGAAGGCAGCCCTGTCGGTGCGAGTTTACAAAATAATGCTACTTTAAACCAAACAAGCCCCTTGCATGCCCAACAACACCCCGGCAACGCGTTTTCTCTTCTCCGGAGCTGCACTCGGCTCAGTGTGTATATACAGATGCCTAAGAAGGAGGGATAAAGGAAAGCAGGGGAAAAAAAAGTTTCAACGAAATACGAGTTACGAGCGTTTTTCTTTTCTCTGTTGAAACGCCGCTTATCTCCCTCGTGGGCTTTCATTGCAGGAAAAAAAAATCGCTCTCTCGCTCTGTTTTGAGGCTAAAGGTGGTGAAACGACTGTCTATAGAAATCCGTGTACGTACAGAGAAGGCTTTCAATGATTACGCTGCAAAAAAAAAAAAAAAAAACTGAGGGTAAGCGCTTTTCGACTGGTTAACGGAGTGGTTGAGGTTTCTTTTATTTGATTTCTGATAAAAATTCGATTGCCTGTTGATTTAGTTTGTAAGATTCGTTATAGACGGGCATATTACTCTCAGTGAAAAATCTTACTTTTCTATTATTCCAATAAGAACAAGAAACGAATAATCTTACAATATAAGGGCAAATGACTCGAACCAACGTTAACTACTCATTCATTCAAACTCTTTCCGTTTTCTTCCTGCCGTGACGGTCCTCCCAGCAGGAACTGTTACCCTTATTTTTTTTTCTCTCTCTATTCACAGTTGGTCGTATCGAATTAAGATACCTTCACCGATAACTCATACGCGAGCAACGCCGAGTTCGACCGACTAGGACGAAAGAAAAGCCCAACATTTACGACGAACGATTTATTACAATCATTTCCTCCAACGTCCTCCGCCCTCCACCTCCTTGAAAGAAAGAAGGAGAAAAATTGCAGCTGTATCGTACGTGCTTTTATTTAGGGCAGGCGGTAGCCATTAATATTCGAACCGCGTTTATAAACCTCGCCCGCGCTGGAGAGCCAGTCGATAAAGGGGATCGGTAATTTTCTTGCGACAAGCTGCTTAGTCACTTTACATTTTGTTGTTTTTTTTCCTCTTTAGAGAAGAGAGTGTATAGGTAAGGGTGAAATGTACCACATTGAACGACTTGCCTTGTAATTCTTGAGACCATTGAACCAAATGGCGAGGGTCCTGGCGTTCCTCTCAACAAAGGCGTTGAGATCAACGGGAACTACGTCCTGGGTGTTGATGTTGTCGAGATCGAAGGAAAACTCGCCTTTCGGGCCGACAAACCAACGCGCCGAAAAGTCCCAGCCGGACTCGGCACCGGCCTTCACGTTGTTGTAGAAACGACGCTTCTTTTCCGGATCGGTGATGCCCTGCGCGAGGTGGTAGTCCTCCCTGCGATTGCGTTTCATTTGCCATTGAAAGAGTTGTTGTCACATAGTCATGGTGACGACAAAGCTGTAACACTTACCGGTAACTTTCCGGGCGTGGACCCTCGCTGCTGGTCACGTACCGGTACATCTCGTGGATCTTGCCGTTCACGGGGATCTTGAGGGTCTTGTACTGCTTCCAGTACTTGAACTCTTTCTCTAGAATCGGCAGACTCTCGACCACGTATTTCCAATCCTTCGTGAACTCGTAGTACTTCTCGATCTGCCGAGTAATCACATTACGTGGTTGCACTCTATACCCTATAGTCCTTGAAACAATTCGTGCGCTGTAGTGCGCGATGTACTCACCATCGACGTCAATAGAGGCGGCTGGCTTCTCATCAGGTAGTACACACGTCCGCCGTTGGGAATGAATCCATACCTCTCGATCATCTCCTTGAAATTTTCGATCATACCTCTCGACGTCTGGTACATGTCACTCAGCAGTAAGCCTTCGATCACCCAGTAACTGTCCCAGTAGTAGAACTCTGGAAACGATGTGGTTGACACGTTTTATTTTATTTTTTCTTACCTCTTTAAACGAAATAAGGTATTTCCGGATTTCTCCTCCCAGCCATACACGAATAGTTAAAAAGTGGCTTACTACTGGTGTTGGTGAAAAGATATGACTGTCAAAATCATCCAAAGTATCTTTTGAACTTAAAAAGAAATTAGTTGAAACTCTTATTTTTCCACTACTTGACTATATGTCAGTTGCCTACCACTCGATTGATTCGATTTCAAATGCTAAGCTTCATACAGCACTGAACGCTTGCGTGCGTTTTG
This sequence comes from Copidosoma floridanum, assembly GCF_036245765.1. Classification (NCBI taxonomy): domain Eukaryota; kingdom Metazoa; phylum Arthropoda; class Insecta; order Hymenoptera; family Encyrtidae; genus Copidosoma; species Copidosoma floridanum. Next base: position 6,485,833 of record NW_028321906.1, on the reverse strand, counting down.
TTTTCGGCAAAATACCCCGATATTCTAAAGTGACACCGTTTCGACTGTCCCTAGGTTGGTTATCTGTTGAAGGTCGTCGCGACTACTTTCTGGGGTCACTGGCCTACTCAACTATAGCGCATAACCGCCCGCTCTATTTAGCCAAAAATTTTAATCTCAGCTCAGATGAAGTTAGACGCTCAGCTAGAACTGTGTCCACTTTATTGCTTTGCCCACGTTTTAGAACATAAACTTTTCGACATTCTTTCCTGATCCAGGCTATTTACTTGCTAAACAGAACGTGCATCCCAGTCTTCGATCTCGCGCTCATTACTAATTTCAAAGAATCTTTAAGGAATTCAATATTAAATAGAGATAAGATTGAGAATGTGATGGCTTTGAATGAATGACACAGCTGCTAAACTAAGCTAAACTACAACAAAATTTAACCTTAATTCAGCCAAACACACTTTTTACACACTATATAGAAATCCTTTTTATTTATTTAGTTATTTTTACCGAGTACTGTCAAATTTCTATTATCATTGTAAGATATAATGTTTAACAAATTCTAGCATGCACAAAATTGTACCTATTTCTTTAGCCTTATACCACTACAATCTTAATTAACTTTTACCTACAATCACTTGCTTTATGTAATTCGTAAACGAAACATGTATTAAAACTATATCAATACTATTACACTTTACTTGCATCTACGATTCTACCACACTACTCTTTTTATACGCGTTTTGTAATTTAGTAAATTATTAACTTGTTGTAATTCGTTGCATAAACTTACTTAAATCTGTATTTTTACAAATCATGTTGTACATTTCAAATGTATTATTATCAGAGGGCCAGACATGGCATTGCCACAAGGCCTCAGTAAAGTGCAATCTAAATCTAAATCTAAAGTCATGTGAATATATCATGGAATAATTTAGACTTTCGATTGTTTGAAGACCTTGCCATTCTTGCATTGTGCATCACTTGATGATAAAAAAAAAGGCAGTAGACAGTGAAATAGATAACCCACCCTTGAATCGTCCCCCGGGAATAATGAAGGGATGATCGACGTAGATGAGACTGTGCCTCCTGGGACGATTGCGCACGTCATCGGTCATCTTGCGCGCCAACACCTTCCAAATCTGGTTGAGATCGTAGACCCAGCGCTTATAGTTTGGATCCCTCACTCGTTTTATCAGACTCACGTGCTCCCTCCAATCGGCCAGTGTGGCGTTTTGCAGCTCGTTCACGTCCTCGAAGTGGTCGTTCACGAACTTGCGCAACTCCTCGCGACTCGGATTGTCGTTCGTTTTTTGCATCAGCATTTTGAAACTGCGAATCATTGGGGGCATTTTTACGTTTCAATGGCACGTATCTGTACAATGATTGAAGGGAATTTCAAATGTATTTGGCGATGAAGTGGGTTCGCGCTTTGAAATAAAATGCATGCGACTCAAGCCCGTTGGAATTTATTACCAAACTGAAACTAATTCTCTCGTGTGTGAGAATAAAAAAAAAAGAGATGTTGTGTAACTGATACGTCATTCTGTCAGGTACCGCTCGACTGGCCAAATAACTCCCCGGAAATTTCCAAAGGGAGAAAAAAATCGACGATCGTCGCAACTTCATATTATATCATCGTTTTTCAGGGCCCGAGCCAAAAGTTTGATCGTTATCGCCTGGCGTGAAGTGGAAACGAGAATCTGATTTCTACAGTACGAAAACATATGTGCGAACGAGTTAGGTGCCGTTTGGTGGGTATTCAATCGCTCGACTATTCACTCACTTGGCGAGCGTCACCTCCTCGTCCTGCTTCTGGTAGAGATCGACGAAGGCTTTGCTGTCGCGCGTCAAGTTTGCCAGCTGGACTCTCTTTAGCAGCTCGCCTTGACAATAGACTTGGCTGCAACACAAATAAAAGGTTTCCTTTTTTTTTTTAATTTTGTTATTACTATTTTTTTTATTATTATCATTATAATTTACGTACAAAAGCTGTTTCGCGTCAAATGACAGTCACGACAATGGGGAAGGGAAGAAAAGGTAGTGGAAGCTTTTACAGTGGTTATTGCTCTTGGCGAAGTTTTCGTACTTTCGCCTCAAGCTTCTTAGGAAACAATGACGATGTTGTACGATCCTCGCAAAAAGTGGACGCCAAGTTTCCTTTCCACTGTTTATTTTGAATATGATCTTTTGGTAATTATACTCTCACAATTTTCAGTAGGTTCCCTCCCTTTACTTGGTGCTTGCTGAGAAAAAATTTTTCGAACGAGTTTTTGACGTACGCCAAGTCTAATACCCCATTCAAGGGCTATTTTAGACTTGTACGACTGAGGTGGGATAGAATTTTTTTTTAAGCTGTACATTTTTCAACACCAGAAAGCTCGACTTTTACAGTTGGGAGTCAAAGAAATGACGTAATTCCTCCGATGTGATATCTCATTGTCGACTGCGTTTCACAATCCGCACTTTTTTTCATGGTGCGGTAAAAGAAAAACTCTGATCCATATGGGTGATTTTACAAAGACAAACTTCGGAAAAAAATACATTTGTCCAGTTGTTTGGCCAAGCTAAGCTGTCTCTACGTCAATTAGAGCATTTTTTTTTTTTTACTTCAAAAAGAGAGGTAGCTCGTTTCGACGTACCCTGTGTACGCGGATACTCGAGCGTGGCTTTTTTGTGCCACGCGAGAGCTTTGAAATGGAGACTGTAACTGCGGATGTGGACAAAAGCTGCAAGAGCCAGGAAAAAAGTCCATGATAGAACTCAGGCATTGGCGAAGCGTGTGAGCGCGGAAGCTTAATTTTTTTGCGTAAGTTGCGATGTTGGCATTTATATGAATCAGGAACTTTTTGAGATCATTAGTTCAACACCTACGTGGCTATTTATTCCTCGTGCGATTTTTGCTGGACAACGAATCTCACGATGCTTGATGTTTATGTTTGTAAAAGAAAAAAATTGTCGGGTTTCACCTTAAAAAAGAGCGAAGAGTACTAGTCGCTCAATCTCAATTTTCCTTCGAAAAAAACAAAAAGATAGCCGGAGCAAAGGAAAACGTAAGCTCTCCCTAGGTGGTGCTTGTAATAACGAACGAGAATTTACACACCTCCGAAGAGTAGCCGGTATTCTCCGGTGCCTAATAAACATTTTAATTTTCTCGCCGGAAAAACAAAGGAATACACGCTCGAAGACGATACATTGTTCACGTATACTAACAAGCTCGACAGCGCTTTTGTCACAATTTAGTGTCCGACAAAAGATTGCAGGCTAAAGCTTTAAAATTCCTTAAATCCCTGCAGGATCTTGGTGCACCCTATGCATCCAAAGAATCTCATTACACTATGTTTTTTTTTTTTTTATTAGTTACTTTTAAGATAAGTACATCCAATCCCAAACACAATATCCTATCAGTAATCAATCTTCTTCGTTCCAAATTTTAGGATTTCTTGAGGTGTGAAAAAAAAAGCTTCTCGTAAAGGTGAAAAACATGAAAAAAATACACATGAATGAGAAAAAACAGGATTCAAACGAAGGAGCAGCCGTGCGTGATTTTTACCTCGGCATATTTTTGCGAGAAAACGAGCACCAGTATCGGTGAAGTTACGCGCGTCGAGAGCTTCTTGCACAAGTGGATTCCTGACTCGCTCGGGGAAATCGCGGACGCGTCATGATGTACATCAGACGCACGGCATCCATGTGTACGGTTGAGAGAGCGTAGGGTGGTTGGGTAACCCAGTCACGTAAACTGTCGTCCCTGTGACCCGCCGACGGAAGGAGTTAGATCGATGGAGTACATACCCTACGTGCTGATAAGCTCTTCCCTCCGATGCTATCCCTCCGGAGAGTAAAGATTGCATGCGGAGAAAGGCTCGAGGAAGCAAGAAGGATCGCCGTTGCTACACTCAAGAAAAAATGTGTACGACGCGCTGGGGTTTTAACATTACTCCTCGAGGCTCTTGCTCCGAGTTGCTTGAAACAAAGAACGAAATGATCGAGAGATGCGCGTGGGTGGTGCAAATTTCACTGGAATTCTTTTGTGGACAAGAAGAGAGGAGACACCAAGTGCCTCGAGTTACGCCTCGTGATTTGCGAATGCGACTCTCGGACCATTAGCTCTGTGATGGTAGTTTAAACACGTGCGTATGGTAAATAATCACTTCATGAACTCTAAGCTGTAATATACGTCGTACGATTCGAATCGCACATCTTGATAAATTTTATCTCTTAAATGCATGAATTATTGTAACAACGTCGAATTGATAAACGTTACGCAGATAAGCTGTGCAATAAAAGAAATCATTATCACACATTTAACACAAACACGAGTGTGCTCTAAAAGACGTATCTTCTCAGATAAAGTTTATCGGTGATGTATCTTGGTTTTTTTTTTTTTTTTTTTTAATTGCTTGTCAGATGTTGTATCTAGTATCAATTGAATTTCAAATGTTACAAAATTCATAATCCCACAGCTTCGAGTTGAAAATAAAATTTTTGGTAAGAAAAATAATTTTCTTTTTCATCGAGGACCGAATTTTTCATAAATCAGCGTTATCAAGGACGAGCGTTACGATCCGCGTCCTAATGATAAACGTTTTCCAATAAATTCCTCCGGTTCGGTTGATTATTTACGGCGCGCTCATTGTATTCCGGGGTCATGAATCATCTTCTTATTATATTGGCCTTTAATCAAGATCAGTTTGACTGCCAAAAAAAAAAATTTTCAAACAATACAATTCTCGGGAACAACTGCTCCACAAGTCCTTCCTTGGCGTCTAATCTAAAAGTCCAGACCGTAAAACAGTTTTGCGTCAAAGGATTTTCAAGAAAATTTGTGAAAACGCGTCAAAGGTAAGGGAATTTACATGACTCGCGTATGAATATTCATACCCGAGACAACGAAACTCTCTCATAACTAGCTTATTGCGCAGTGAGAGAGAGAGGAATTCGCTTAGTTAGGGTGGGAAGAGTTTTCAGCTTAATCCGATCATGTCGTTTTAAAGTTGGGGCTTCGTTATCATCACGTTGCTCTTATTATTTATCTCTGCGAAATTTCCGATTCCGTAAAGGTGAGTAGAACAAGTTAGAGGTAAGATCTTACCTGCTAAGGAATGAAATAAATTAAAGTGTACAAGTTTCATTTCGTTGGTATTTTGTTTTTCTCCTAAAAATTATGAAATCTCATCATGATGTTTTTACAAACTGTTGGATAAAAAAAAAAAAAACTCTGAAAAATGGACATAAAGACCACTAAAAAGCTCACGAAGCTCTCAACCCTACCTGTATGGATATACCAGCTCGCGAAATAGTTAAAATTTAGATTAGCACCAGCTAAAAACAACAACAACAAATGACCCTGAACCGTCAGCGAGTAACTTTAATTAATCAAGCCAGAGCATCCACCCGCGTCCCAGTTAATCAACTATAACGCAGGACGAAAATTCCCTTGCCCCACTGTGGAGGAGAGCAGCCAGCGCCTGCTAGCTCTCGGCAACCAAGGAAGCCCATTCTGCGAGACCTCATTACGCGACTCGTCGCCCGGCGCGCTTCTTTGTCCATTTGACGTTCTGCCGGTCCTCTCGAGCTCGCTCTCTAGGGTGTCTCTCGCGTCGTCGAAACGGATGCCGGCGCGAGGGCCCCATTGTCCGAGTGTCAAGAACATATATACTGCTCCCGCTACAGCCACTCCCTCTTTCTCTCTTTTTTACTTTTTTTTTTACATTTTTTCGAGTACAAAAACAAAAAAAAAACAAATACGTTGTCCAGCGCTTTTGTGAGATCCAGTTAGCACTGGCTCAAACTTGAGTGATTTTCGCGCAAATTAATTTGAAAAATTCCGCGCTTGGGAGGGGCGAATAAGTGAAAAACGTAATTTTAGTTGCGAAATTGCGTTTTCATTATCATAAACACGCGCAGGGCTGGCAAATGGGGATGGCGCCTTTGGCGATTCGAGAGATCGAGGAGAAAAGTATTATCACGAGCAACAGCAGCAACTCAAGGCAATCCATTAAAAGTTTCGAGGGGAAAAAAAACTTCATAATCTCGCTAGGTAATGAATTTTGCGAGAACTACGGCGTGCACGCAGTCCTCCCCCCCTTGACCCTTCCTTTGGATGAGAAATATTATCAAAGAAGGGGGTGAGGAGAAAACGAGTTTGTATTCATTTTTAAGGTGCATCTGTATACCTTGCACAGATTGTGGCTGAGGTTTTTTCTTGTTCTTCAAAGACAAACGCTGAAAGTAGGCCCGAGGGCCTGGACGATAATAATCCTCCATTTTATGGTCCAAAAGTCGAGAGCGGGAGAATCGCAAGTTGTGTCGGAAGGAATACGGGTGCATCAAATCCCGCGTTATTGCGGGGACAAAAAGAACCAGAGTGCAAAAGGACAATCTTTGCGTATCGATTTCCCGGGGATCACTGCCAGAGATATGAGAAAACGCGTAGCAGGTATATATGCATTTTTTATGGAAAGATATTGGAATAAAAAGGCGTATTCTCTCCACCCCCTGTTCTTGAGAAGCATGGGGGTGTCGTGCAGGTTTGCGTCCTAGCCACGTTTTTTCCTTATTTTCCTTCACCATCCCCTCCTTGGATGTTGTATACTATAGCTTTTAATAAACAGCTTACTGTTATCTCTGCGACCGTGCGATTAAAGACAAACGCTTACTTTGACGTTTAGACTGGATGACTAGATAACAACAGAACAAAGTTACGTGTCTGTTTTAAGAGTTAAAAAAATTGTGTTTTCGTATTTCATTGGTTGTGCAACGATAACTTTTATTATTACCAATTCTACAAAATCTATGGTTATTTTTAATGGATCTTTTTTTTTTATTTTTTTTTTTTTTTTAACAAAGATATATTGTAACCAGCAGCTAAATTGATGCAATCCTTCCCTATCAGTCCAAACTAGTGGCTGGTCTCGAGATGTATCAGTAAACCGACACAACCTCAGCTTACCCTTCTCTTCCACTATTAATTAAGCTTTGGATATTGGTAAACGTATATGAGCGATTGGAGTTGGGCAAATGTTAACTCGTGCAGTCCCAATGTACCCCATACGTATTCCCGGGGCAGTCATACATTCATACGAGTATACATGCAGGGAGTCGATTGATGACATTGATGCAGTTTGCACCACACAACCACAAATATCTGTATACTGATAAATCAAACTAATGAAACTCCCCTACCACACATTAATAAACCCACAGCTCTTGTGAAACTTTGCTCGGCAGGAGATCCGATGATGTCGAATCGAAAGTTGGAAGCGCGAAACTACGGGTCCTAATTGCATCGGGTTTTGCAGCGCAAGCCTCTCCCGCATCGGCCATACATGACTCACATTTCCGGTAACCAAAGAAGCGAGACGTGCGATGTGAAAGCCAAAAGTGCGGATTCGGCAGTCCCAAGTGTTCTTTCGGTTGTAAAGCCTGCAGGTGGTTGGCACAAGGCCGCGCTTGCTCAGCGAAACGATGGATTGCGCATCAGGCTCAAGGTGTTGCGTTTCTACATCTCCGAACTGTATATTTGCAATAGACCATTTTTTCCATTTTTTTTCATATATATCGTATCACCCTGATCGATACAAGTGCAATTCGTCAAAACCCCATCGAGCACGTGTTACCCACACTCGAGATGATATTATAAAGATTAACCGCCCTTGGCGCGGTAAATGAGATTTCGGAGGTAAGTGCTTCCGGTGTAAGGAAATAAGAAAGCCCGGATGCGACAAATAATCCCCTGCCCCATCATCCCCAACGTGGAAGGTCACCGTATCGAGGAAGTTGCCGGGACGTCGTGTGCGATACGTCTTTATAACGTTATAGGGAGGCGACGCGCGTGTTTTTACAGATGGTCCCTCGCTCTCGAGAGGGTCTGGTCCTTTCGGGTAAACATAGCACATGATGCTGGTCACGAGCTCACACGCGTGTCTTTGTTTGTTGTTGGTTTAAACGCATGACCGATTTTGTACCCGATCGAGGTGTCGAGGGAAGCGTGAAATTCTTGTCGCAGCCATGTGTTCGCGATCTTTGTTAATTGTTGTAGTTTTTTTTTTCTTCTTCTAAAAAAAGTTTTGTCTGTGAATAGCTGCTCAAGTGGTTGTTTTTCGTTCGAAGTACTACTTTGCCCAGAAGCGATAAGGACACGGAGTATAGGTGTACGAGAAAGAGACCGAATTTCCATCGATATGAGCTCACGTCCTTTGCACGGAACCCCACTCGGTTCGGTTTAATGGAAAAAAAAACGAAGAACTCGATTATCGCTTTTATCAATTTTTTTTTTCTTTCCTTCTTCAAAACAAAGTTGAAGCATAATAATTGTGTACCTATGGTCGTGCGTGGTACATTACTAACTTTCAACATTTATTGCTGGGAAGTAAAATAAATGTGTGTATTTATTTGTGTATTTACTGTGTCATTATAATATTGCTTCGATAAAATACCGCAGATCGAGGATAAAAAAGAAAAATAACGAAAAAAACTTAAGACAACTAGGAATAAATACGCTGCAATGGATCGATTTGATTGCTTTTTGCTAATGCTTTTAATGGCTTCTGTATGTAAAATCAATGTTGTCTATAAAGTATAAGAAAATTTAGAATTCATTTGTACTTGATTTTTTTTTTTTTTTTTTTTTTTTTTCAAATTTCAAGATAAAGATGATAATTTTGCAAAAATTTTTGGTCACTTTAAACAGAAAATTCATCAAGTAAATGATTGATTTAGTGATTCATGAAAAACATTAATTTGAAAGAATAAAAACACTCCCAACAACTATAATTTGCTTTGACACCTGTGAGATACAATTTAACATTGAGTTTTTTCTCTCTGCCTGCAAAGTCCAGTTGCCATAAATTACTCTGATCTATCACTGACATCTCATCATGCCACGCGCATGTACGACTATGAACAATTCTACAAAAAAATTTTAGATGAAGATTCTAGAAAATTAAAAGATACTTGGGAATGAAAGTTTGTACGTTCATGATGTCATCATCGTATAAAATTTTTAATATTTTGTAAAAAATTTTCGTTACTTGATTCATAGTAAATATAAGAGTTCTCAGGATTTTATTTCAATAAATAATTTCGAAAAAGTACTTTTTTCAAGATTGCGAATTTTTGTTTTTTCAATGTTAAGAAAAAATTATTACAACCACTTTTTTAACAAGCCAAGGAATCTAACAAAAAAGATTTATCATTCATTGGAGTTTTGAAAATTCTCTAAAATTTCTGAAAAAAAATATTGCACTAAAAATCACATTGGTAATTTTTTGTTTCATTTTGAGGGTATCCCAATTAAAGTTGTACCGTGGAATTTCAAGAGTCTGCCTATAGTAAGTGGTCAACATCAGATAAAAACGTAATAAAAATACGGTAGCAAAAAAGAGTAAACTATCCAACGTAGTGATATCTAATCTATGTATGACATAAATGACTCTTGATCGTTTGGTCTTTCAGTTTTTAATACTTTATCATCAGAGCACATATTTGTTTCAATTAAACTCGTTAACCAAACGATCGCTACGTCAAAGAGATCTTTTATGTGCGGATAAAGTAGATGTGCCATTCCGTGTGACGTTTGCTACAATGTCAATAAATTCTTGGAAATATAACGGAATATTATGCAAAAAAAAAAAGTACAAATTATTTAAATAATTTTTATCTACTTCTCATTAATTCTAAAAAAAAAGAAAATTTTTGTTGACATTAATTAACAAGTTTTCCTACATGATATGTTCACTCATTGTCGTCGCATAATTAATATTCATTATTAAATGACAATAAAGGAATAATCGGGTCAATATAAGATATTATAACAAGTGACAGATGAGATTCCATTGTTGTTCAAAAACTGTGTATGAAAAAAGAAAATACCCACTGTATTATTCGATGCCAGAAAAAATGAAGGTAACGCTACAGTAATAATAATAATAATAGTCTCTATGAGCTAATGGTAACGTGAGCCAGCAAATATTTTATTTACCCTTTGAACGTTTGAGAAAACAATGAAACGAAAGCATGTCAAGTAGCTGATTTCCGGGAATGTTATAAAAACCGTCCATGTGTTTACACAAGAATATGGGCTATTCCGCAAAAAATTAGTGTTTAGTTGTACTTGAAAAGTTTTTTTTTTTTTTTGTATGCACGTTGTTGTACAGAATAGTTTTATTTTCATTTTGCTTTTGAGAAATATGGGAAAATTTAATTTTTCTTAATATTGCAATTTTTTTATCCAGAAATTGTGGAACTTGAAAAAAAATTGCTAGACATATCCATTTTCTTCTCAGTTGCCTTGTGACTTTTTAATAAACTTGAAAGAGGTTTAAAAAAATATTTTATACCTTTTTTGTTACGTTAAGTATACCGCATTTATGTTACATTCACGAATTTCTCTACATATTTCTAAAGGCATTTAAAAAATAAAAATCACGATCTCAATGGTCATCCTCGATAATAAAAAAAATCCAAGTACAATCCAAGCTAGACATTTTCGCGTGATTGCTCATATACACGAGCCTCTACTGGAAAATAACGCAACGTCAAGTTCACTACCAACAACACGAATAATTTCGATGTATCATCAGATCAGTTAGTAAACAATTGTGAAATGAAAAAAAAAAAAAAAATAACATGAAACAATAATGACAAAATAACAGTTAAATAATTTCCACGTTTTTTTATAACTCAACTGAGCTCTATTAAGCGCTACGCGAACGATCAGTTAAAGTATTATTGCCAAGAATGCCGAGAATGCTTGTCTTGCACTCTCCAAGCGCGAGGATTTTTTATTTTTTATTTCTACTTCCTCGGACCGTAAACGATATCTTAATTGACGATGAAATTCGATCATTAGCAGAGAGGGAGAGTCAAGCCGTACAGTCACGGGTACTGCACTTTATTTCAAATGATCCGTATTGACAGACGCTGCTGTTGTTGTTATTGTTGTCGTCGTCTCGAAATACACATTCCTTGCTCCGACAGGAGTTGATTTTTTTTTTTGTTTTTCAACGAAACGACAAGCACCAATCGATAAACCACAATAACACCCTCCTCTCGACTCACCTGTCGCAAAAATCCGGCACATCGTTCGTGTCCAGCTCCCCTACGATCCTGGCACCGGCCCGATCGAGCCCCAATTGGCACAGCACAAGGGCAACGATAACCCACGAAAATCGGCCCCCCGACATGACTCGCGATTCAAAGTCCAACTATGGATCTTCACGGAAACTACAACCAAAAGCCCCACGAGAGCTCGAAGCCGCGTGGCCGCCGAGTCGCGCAATAAGTATACGCTCTAGCGCGCGAGTCCCGCGCTCTCCATTATAAAGAGAAGTGTTGGCGCTGAAACAAAAGGAGGAGGAGGAGGAGGAGGAGGAAGAGATAGGACGGACGGACTGTAGAGTTGCGCTGGGCCTGTCCGGACATCGCCACGTGGTTGTGTGTGTGTGTGTGCACCGGAGGCCTGAATTGATCACGAGAGGAGTACACAGCAGCGGCCGGCCATTGGTCGACGACCTTAAAACACTTGGGCCCCCTCCTCTCACCATCTATAGCATCTCATTTTATTACATCTCTTTCTTTTCTCTCTCTTCCTCTCTTTGGGGATGCCCCTGCACTCGGCAATAATTTAGCTGTCTGTGCTGGATTGCGCGCAGATGTATCGGTGCACACACGGATGATGGATTTTCGCTGTGGTCGTGCCTGGCTTCTCTTATCGCTTCGGGGTAGAGAGGAGAGCCGATCGGTGTACAAGTTTCGGCTGGAGATCGAAGTTTATCGGTGCGCTGCTTGATTCGTCTATTGTCGAGTAGGTGTACACCCCGTATGTGGGTCAAGTGCAACAAAGTGTGAAAACGAGGTGATGAGGCCGAAACTTTGCTCGGGTCCTTGGACTTATACTCGGCGTTTTGTCAGACTTGGAGGATCGTCGAACGGAACGGGTGAACGTGGAGTCGATACTGAATCACCGATTTTTCATCGATTTTAATCGCTCGCACTGCAAAGAGGAACAAATGTATACGTGTATAACAATGAATTGTACGGGATCGGTTTCGGGGCGAACAATACGTAGCGAAGGCAATAAAAACCAAAAGTTTTACCTGAACGATTTTTATCGTAATTTTTTTTCCGTCGCCGTGTACACAACGCGATCAAAGTTATTTACGACCGAGGAAGAATCGCGAAACAATATCAGGCCTGGCTATGATTTATCGTTTGAATAACGTATATCGTAATGTCATTTACGATGTAATACTTTTATCTCTTTTTTAATTCCAGCAACTTTGCTCGACGATCCGCTTCACTCTTCCGATTTTCTTCCCATATTTTATCGTGCCCGAGTGAAAAATGATCGTATCGAAAATGAAAAGTACAGTGTCTCTGTATTGTTTCAATTCTAAACGGAAAAACATACAATGTACATCATTTTTACTTTTCGTGAAAATTCAATGACGTAAAGTTAATTTCCTTTCACTGCCATGGCGCCTTTTTATTCTACTTAGCCGTAGATTACGATCAAAATCGTTCTTCACGAGGCAAAAGCATCTCGAAATTATCTGCAGCATCGCGTTATTATCACTATCGTATCGTGATGTAATATAACGTTACATAAATCACCCGCACACCGTCTTGCCGGGAAATCATCATTACCACCGCAACTACAGAGTCCTTTGACAAACGAGTCTTACGTGTACACGTAATTTAGTGAAGCAAAGCATTCATCCCCAAAATAACTAGACATCCAAGCGTGTACAACCAGGTCCTCGTGGACTGTATGTACTTTAGTCTACGCATCTCAATGTCGCGAATGTACCATCATTCGCACGCGAGCCAAGTGTTTCTCCAATTTAAGCTCGCGAATCTGGCACCTGTCAATTATCCCGCAAGAAACTCCAAAGCAGGTAACGCAGGAGCGATTACACGCGCGCTCGTGCGTAAACTTGTCGAGCTATCGGGCCGACGATTACATAATTATCCGCCTCTGAGCAGCCGTGCGCGCTCGATGATAATCCTGCCCGCGCTGATAGCCTCGTTGCCTTTTTTTCTTTATTTATTTACACGTCATCTATTTTTTTTTTTTTTTTTTTTTTTCCTTCCAATCTACAAGCATGCACTTATCGGAGATAGGTGGTGCGGGGCTTCGTAAAAATCCAAACCACGAGCCGCTCCACGTGAGGCGCATGAGTATACGTACTTTCTTATCCTTTCTCTCCACGACAGCCAGAGTCTGATTCATCGGTCGAGTGGCGCTTTTGAATGAGGTGCGCGGGATTTTTTTTAGACAGCTATGCTAGATAATAGTGAGCTTTCAATAGATGTTTTGAAAGCGTGCTCCTGAGAACCAGCTGTATTTTTTTTCTTTTTTTTTTTCACAATGAAGCTGCCGCTCTTTTCAATCTTCTGTAATCTGAATTTTCCCAAGGGTGTCTCTACTGATGTTCCGAACGGACCAAAACTTTGCGAATGAAAAGTTTCATATCTGCCATGGTATACTCTGACGGTAGATATTTCAGTCTTGTAATGAAAAAAAAGCAAGTGACACTGAATCAAACTTTATTCCCCTGTCAGCCGAGCAAGGAGTGGGCAAAGAGACAATTCTCTGCACTCTTGGTCGCTTCCATTACACCTTGTCTCTCGTGAAAATCTCTTCTCGCATAACTCCCCGTGTCTTCCCAAAGAAAGTTATGTGACGTGAAATTGTATTCATTTTGCAAACAATACATGGATTTACAGCAATTTATAAAATAGCTTGACAACATTTTGTGGCAAAAAGATAACCTCGAGAGGAAAAAATATTGTATGCGTGGCAAAAAAAAAAAAATGAAAAATTTCTACGAAATAATTTAATTTTATCGGTTGTGAAAAAATTCTCTGGAAGTAGTTGTAAATTAGTTGTTCATTTAGTTTTTAATTTTCCAAATATTGTTTTGTTTACATTTAATATTTTAAAATTTTCCTCTCAGAGTTCGTGAGCACTTTATTGCTTAGGAAAAAAATGTGCTTAATCAGTAAAACATATTAAAAACAAACAATTGACGATATATGGGCACATTTTATGACTAACATTATTGAGTATTTTTTCCAGTACATTAAATATTATTTTTCTCTATCACGTTCACTCTGTCATGATTTTTCATCCAATTTTTTTATTAACTACTACAAATTTATTTATTTAAAAAAATGATCAACACATGGAATGACGACGTTGAGATTTCATGTATAAAACTTTTGTAAAAGACTTTTTTTTTTATATTTGTAGTATTTTTATTAACGAATTTTCAGAAACACTTGCTTTATTTATCACTTGGTATATCATTATTGCACCAAGATAGTAGTGAAAGAGTTTTTGTTTTTTGTAAAGACCGGCCAAGCACACACATCAATGTATACATCGACGCGCCTGCATTAGTAAGCGCAGCTGTCTTGTTCATGTCCGGGACACTTTGTTTCGATTAGATACCGTTACGAGAATCGCTTATGTGAATTACGCAAATAGTATGATAAAAACTGTACGCTGATGTACAGGAAAACCCAAACGCCACTTGTCATTGTGATTGTGTCAATGGAACGCACATGTTTTCTACATACTTTTTATCACATTTTCAGAGCCATTACAACGTTTTTGTCAACAAACGTTTCAGTTTCGCTGAAACTGTGCAGTTTATACAATCGTGTCAGACCTTCGCTTTCAAGGCCAAACTGCGGTGTTGGACAGAAGTCTTCATTAAAAAGACAGAAAAAAAACAATACAATTGTACGTCTAATTTTTTTTCATCTCTGTTATGTACCATTAGATTTTAATAAAAAAATTTTAAAAAGTATTACGATCAATAACACATTTTACACCACTAGAAATACAACTCTGGTGAAAAACGTCCGACAGCAAACAAAGATCTACTTTGATGAGAAAAAAAAAAAAAAAAAAAAAAAAAATTCAAGTTAACAACACCGACACGGCGGGATCACATTAAATCCCCACAACTTTCCAGACCGCAAACTTCTGTCTGCATCATTTCTTTGTGCTCCCATCGGGTATACGCGCGTCTCGACGCCATCGGATATGCCCAACTCCAATCACTCGATACGATCTCTCTGTCCCTCTCTCCTCGACGCTCCACTTCACCCCAGATCATCGTCGGGCTTTCAATAAATCCCAACCGTGCCAAGTTTGAATTCAATTAATGCAACTTCCGGCTGGTTGCTACATAGATGTATATGTATACGAGTACCCTGTATACATCGCGCGTGGGCCGACGCTTTTCGAACTTTATCAATCGACGAGACGCTTAATCCTGCACTGTTTGGTTATGCAGAGAGCAAAGTGTACCCGAGCACTTAATGTTTCGTAAAATTGTTACTTTTCTGCGATTGGCGAAACAAGTTTTATGCAGTTAAAAAAAAAAAAGTGACATGGATTTTGTATCGGTAAACGTTATCCGGAGACCAGTTGGGACTGGTTAGAAACGAGGGTGACATTATTTACTGTGATCGACGGGACGATGATACGATTTAACGACGCGCGTATATCACGTGATTTATATTGCTCGCGTGTAGTTTTTGGTCAACGATGATGAAAATAAATAAAATACTTTTTTTTTAATCCTTATTTAGCGTATATAGTCAGCGAGCTGGGATGAGTAAATTTTGTTTTGTCTCTGCAGCTTGCTCGTTACGTAAAAGTTTATAGTTGGGATTTAATTGTGTTTTACTGCTGTATCATCACGTCCGATTTCCCAGACGTAACAAGTAATCACGGACGTACCAATCGAACGAGTGATTTCGAATTGTAATAATATCATTTGATTTTCTCGATCGACGATAATGAATTTCAATTCGAATGCCATTACGGACTATACGGTGTCCTAATTGAGTTTAATATCAGTGACATTGTATACATGTATTTTACCAAATGCCAATAGAACTCGACTAATATATACTTTTGGTGTATTCAAATACGTGACAGATTGTAGAGCTTACGTAGCTGAATGTATAAACTCGTAATTGTCATTTGTAGTTTCGTAAAAATGTCTCTCGAATGTTATAATGTGAAAAAACGACGCAATCACTTTCCTGGTCACGTATCGGACGAGACACATGAATCTATTACCATATAAATGGCGGTTTTTAAAATGCATACCACCGATAATGGAAAAGTGTTTAAAAAATCAGCGAGAAAATGAGTTCGAGCAGCGATTGTCAACGTAATAGAGAAAATCGTCAGTTTAGCAACAATTTATCGATATTTGAGTCACCCCCAAAGGGCCAGCCAGATCCTCCGTCGTTCCCATTAAACACGCTTCTTTCGGAAAACGGGAAGATGGAGCGGGGGAAAAAGGGGGAAAAAAATCAGAGGCGCACGGAGCTCAACAAAACACGGACTTTAACAAAAAATCATCCATTGCCCGAATTTCCACTAATTTAAAAAAAAAAAAAAAAAAAAAAAAAAAAAAAGGTAATCAGCTTAGTTTGGGAATTAAGCTTAAACAACGAGCCACCTCCAAATAAAATGAAACTTCGATGTGGATCTACTTTGGCGAGCGGGGAGATAACACACAACGCCAGCTCTATCGAGCAAAAACAAACGAAGCCACGCAATTGCGCATCCCACCGACCGATCGCTCGCGGAATATTAGTTTGAAAAGTCCCAAGTGGTTGTGTACATATACATTACATACAAATGCATATCTATCTATGCGCATCCAACCAAATGGAAGATGAACTTTCCCAACCGACTGACTTTCCTGGGCGTTCATACCCGCGGTTGCTGGTATTTCAACGTTACCGAATATATGGCTGGTGTAAGATGGCGAAACAATGGCTGATGTCAGCTGAGATTAACGTGGTAAATTGTACAAACTTTGGGCTTAAATTGATTGTAAATTAATATTGGGATATATACTTTAAGCGCCATTTCGCGTAAAGATGAACAACGAGAATATATTAACTACATGAACAACGAGAATTTATTAACCACAAGCCCATTATCGGTGAATTGGCCAACTGTGTAGGAATTTAATATTTTTTGCCATAATTTTCACTTGTCTATTCCTGCATTGGTATCTTCTTTTTTATCCAGTGCTAGAACCACTGCATTTGGCAGGAGTTATGGAGTCTGGCGGGATTTTTTCTCCACTTGACTTGTAAATAATTAAAGTCATGAGTACGTGTGAAGAGTCACACCATTTCCACTTTGGATGAGTCAAATAAAAAAATTCCCCCATAAATATCCTCTCAACGATTATTGCCAAGAGAAAAAGAAAGAAAAAACAATGTATTAAAAAATATTTCATCTGGCCATTTTTGCCCCCGAAAAACGAGCGACATTGTTCAGCGCACAACTCGAGGGTAATAAAATATTTTAGAGCACACGCCCGAGAAAAAGAGAGCTTTTTGAGGAAAAAAAAAAAAAAAAAAAAAAAAAAAAACGGAGTGACGAGAGCTCCTTTTGTACGTCGCAAATAGTTTCTTGGCGATGAGCGACATTGTGACGGGTTTAAGAAACAACGACGATACACTCCGCACAAAGCGCCGGGACAGCTTTTCTTCCAAAGATATTTAATACCTGTACACTCCTGTGCCTGTCCGAGCCTCGTACAAAAGGACGCCCCGGGATGTGCATTAGTTTTGACATTCCAATGACCCACTTGAAACCGATGAATGCAGCTTGGTGGCTGTAGAAGTCCTCGCCCTCCGAGCTTTTACAAAGTACACCTCGTCTCGTCCGAGGGAGAAATGGCAGGAGATGTCCTTCTACCTCCCCCCATTTATACGAGAGGGCGACGAAGAGGAGCAAGAGGAAAAAGCCGAGGTAACTGCTCTGGGGATAAATCGGAAGGAAAGACGCGACGATGACTCCCCCGTTGTCCTTTTTCTTTCCCACGCCTTCTGTATCATCATGCGCCCTCGTGCCTTCCTTTTTTTTTTTTTTTTTTTTTTTGTTTTTATCGTGAAATTCCACGACAATGGGAAATCGGGGTCGGCCGGTGCGCTGGCACCATCTCTCTCCAAATGCACGGTACACAAAGAGCAGCAGCCTGCCACTACTTTCCGCATTGTGAGGCAGCCTGGTTCTTCCTCGTCGTTGTCTTTCTTTTTCTATGCTCACCCACCGGCTCCGTATGATTTAAAGGTGAGCTGCCACTGTGTACCTACGCTCGCGAGAACGCCCCAGTCTCTCAGGAGTCGTATCGATGCTCTTTCCGTGACGTGCCTTGGAGGGGTTGGGAGCTTTCACGTGCTTAAACGGACGGAAAGATTCATCGTCAAGTGTCACGTGAGCTTGAGCTTTCGGTAGGAACGATAGAAATCAAGTAGTGAGCTTTTTTTTTGTAGTGAGCTCAGCCATGCCGAACATTAGAGGTGCGTCCGAGCGAACGAAGCGTGTCATCGTCCGTGCTAATTTTCCGTTGGAAAGCCAAACGGTCGCTCGGATGCGAGCTGTTGGGTCGGAAAATACGACTGGCTCGATCGTCCTTTTTTTTTGTCCCCATTTTTTTTCTTCCCTTACACTTTTTGCTACAGCTTATTATACTCCCCCCGGGGCATCTTCGGAACAATTCTTTTTGTTTTTTTTACTCTTTTTTTTTCCGGTTCTCGATGAGTATTTTTTTTCGCGCGTAATATAGTTGTTTTTCCCTTTTTTTTTCATAGCGAATTGTTCTGCTCTTCCCTCCGTCTGTGTACGGACGTGTGCCAGCGCGTAACGAGACGGGCGTGGTGTGTGTTCTCTTTCGTACGTGCCACACGTATGCTCTCTTTGTTTTTTCAAGCGTAAATCGGACGATATTTAATTAATAATCGAATCCATGGTCTCGCAGACGTGTACATGTTTCATGAATACCATAAGAGCTCACGTAAAACAAGCGTATGGTAGTCCACCCACATTCGTGCTGTTGCCGGATTTTCGGTGAAAAATATTTTTGCCAAGGAAAAAGAGATAGCGATTGGTGGATTTTACCTGGTACACCGTTAAAATTTATTATTAATTTTTGATCCCCGTAAACATTTACTCCACTCGATGGGGAAACTTTTACAAGAGCAGATATACAATATTTGACTTATGAACGAATATACCTCAAAGTCAAAGAGTACTCCGTTGAAATAAGAAAACTTTTGCGAAATCTCTCTCTCGGTCTCTGTCTCCGGGAAACTTTGAAATTTCAGGTATTCACCGTTGAAAAAGTGATAAAACGCCGCCGCAGGTACTCCCGATCGATCTCTTTGAATTCAATTACGATTTCACAAAGTTCGTGTGGTTGAAAACTTCTCAAAAACGCCCACTTTGGGTACCTGTAGCCACCGAAACCAAAAGGCCATTTCCACCCCATGTACGTGGAGCAAAAACCTCGATTTCACAGTGAAATAATTCATGTCGAGACGCATCGCCCGATCGGGCCCATAAGCAGGTGTTTCCCGAAGCGATTGTAATTCAGCGTATCTGGGGTATATTAACGACGTCTAATGGCCCCGAGGAGCTGAACCGACCCGGTCATAGCTCACAGCTGCGATGGCAATTTATATACAGGACAGGCTTTCAGCCGAGTGACGCGCGGGAATATTTATTCCGATACCCCTCGCAACCTCGATTGGAAACGAGAAATACAAAAAAAAATCATATCCACACCGACGATCGATATCGACATTCAAGCCACTGCACGCGAAAGCTAACAATATAATTCGCCGTGAGTCCGCTTTTGCTGAAATTTATTACGACCCGATTGATTCTCGCTTCTCCTGGAAACACCGTGTTCCCTCCTCGGATCGGAAATCGCGCTTCGATCCGATTATCTCGTTACGCGGGTTTCATTTCAATCGACACTTTTCTCCCTTCCGCTTCGCTGAAAGTGCAGGCGATAACCAGGGGTGGATCGAAAGTTGTCTTTAACTCGCGTGATTTATTTTCACCATCGAGCGAGGAAGCGTCGACAACGCCAATCTTCCAACTCCTTGTAGACATCCGGAATCGGAGAGCAAGAAAAAGACACATCTACCGGAGGTCCGATTAACTGAGATGTCAATGCTGAACCCCGAGACTGCTCGTTAGATTACAAAGTCCACGAGGAAAATCATCACCGACAAAAACCTACCCCGGCCACAGCTTCGTATTCAATTCAGCGCAGCTCATTTGCATTCTCAGCGCGGAGAGAGTCGTGTATTAATCACCGCGGCGGTGCCATTTCGCAGGGCTCGTTTGGATCCCGTTCCCGCGTCCAGAAATCACGCTCCGCTGGAGTGGGGGGGGGAGAAAAAAAGAAGGTCCCCCTCCCACGCACGCGCCGAAGACACAACCCACCGATTGTCCCCCCCGTCCGAGCGGAAAATTGCATTCGCGCTGCACTGGCTTTTGTCGCGGGGGAGCGAGTATCCAATGCCACGCTTATGTCACCCCCTCCCGGTGCGTATGTCGTACGGGGGAGTTTAATTAAAGCTCGGGAACTTTTTTTCAACGCGATAAAGCTGTCCCTACGCGTTTTTCCGAAAACTTTTTCGATATAACAGGCCAGGGCCCTTTCGATTCGAGCGATACATGGTTGCAGAGAGAAGGGGGCCGTTGGATATACTATCCGAATCGCATCGGAGAAAAAAGGTGAAAGCTCCACTGAGGTAAAAGTGGCGGAGGATAATCACGGTATTCGCGTGCCAATCGTGGGACGAAATCCTCTGCTTTGGCGGAGAGCGAAAGTGTCGTCTGGGAGCCGCGTCTATTTTCAGACGCTCCCACCGATGCTCCACTTCTTCATTTCTTTCTCTGCTGCGCAGTGCTCATTGCCCCGCTTTTCGTAGCAATCAAAAGAAAACACTTTCATCTCGGCCGGCCTGAGGAATCGTTATCGCGTTCTTTGCGCAAACAGACGTACTTTATCCACGATCAAACGCGATCGGTAGACGATAATCTCGGTAAATTAATCGAACGTAAAAATTGGGTCAGACCGGCTCTCTGGTGGATTTGCTTCGAGTATGAAAAAACGTAAATAAAGAATACTTGTTTTGGCACGACCTATATTCCAACCGTTGAGTCGATGAACGTTTCCCGATTCAGGGTCGGGAGGGCAGATCGTGAAAAACAAAGGGAGACCATCAATCACCCCCTGGGACGCGAGAGAGAACAGACCTAAAACAGAAGCTGGACGAGCGGCCACTCGACGGACACGGAGTGGCTTAAGTGAAACTAACGTCGAAAGTCCGGACATTAGCCATCGCGTCTACACGATTCTTTCATCTTTTTTTTTTTTTTTTTTTTTTTCTCGTCACTCAAACTACTACTTCTCAGCGGGAGACGGCCTCGATCATTCCTCCCTCCCTCCCCCCTGCAAACCTATTATTCTCGATCAGCCGAAAACATCGCGAGCAGCTCTACGTAATCAACGAAACTGTGTCCGAAAGTACTCGGTCATAATCCTCGAAAAGGAGGAAAAAAAAAAAAAACAAACAAAAGCTCTTCTCGCTTTTGGGTTAAAAGTGACGCTCCCATTGTTCCGGGATAATGGAAAACAAGGAAAAGTGTTCTATAGACTTACGCCCGCGTTTTTCTCTCGAAGCGAGATGGATCGTCATCACATCCGTCGCGCTGGTGTCTGCTTCCAAAGTAGCACGCGGTTGCAATCGCGGTGATCGCTCCTTGTACCGAGTAATTCCAAAATTGATGATCGTACGTCTGGATACGAGAGAACTACCCTACCCAATCGCTGCGTGACTTTTCATATTCAAAGATGGGAAATTCGTTTGAGCAGGTAAGTTGATGATCTGCGATTTTCGGGTGGAAGCCCCGGCGGAGCATCCGAAAGTATATATATGCTAACGCAAACAACACAGTGATAAATCGATCCTGTGGAGGGATTAGTATCGCTCAGGCGGGCGAGGGAGGGAAGTTCGAATCGCCACGGTCGCTGCTGCTACACCACCGACGAATCGATATTGTGCCGAACATACGGAAGAGCAAATCGGATTCCTATCGTCGAGATCGTCCAAATTGATACCTGCCCGGGAGATGGGGCGAATCATGAAATATTCATGCGAGAGATGTATACAACGAAAAAACAAGATGAGTTGGGCAAACTCGCCATTGTTTGTGTATTTTGCTGTACACAACGATGATATCCCGCGTGAGATAAGGGGGATGCCTGCCTGTGTGAATTTTCCTCGTGAGCTACTCTGGTATCTTATCTGCTCGTTGTGAACGTAACGAGGTGAAACAGCGATGGAGAAATAGAGAAGAAACAGCTCAAAGGTATATAACTATTGTCAATACGTATCAAAAGTCGAGTAACGCCTGGAGCAATATAAGTACACAGAAAGCGATTAATGTACGGGAGGGAAGCGGCTTTGGGTGAGATATCAAAAAAAAAGGGGGATCAACCCGCTTGCTTGTTATTTTTAAGGGTTATTACGAGACAGCCAGTGGAAAAGAGAGAGAAAGAAAAAATCTATGGCTGTGTAAACAGACAGATGTACGAGAAAGTTACGTTATGGGCATTTCGTGGATAAATAGTGCTCGGTGAACGAAGAAAGAAAGTGTAACCGAGCAATGATTTGCGACTAGTGGTAATGTGAATAGGAGTCGCCGATTCATACCGTGTCATGCCTAAATATCGAGAAATGTTAGTTAGACAGCCTCGTAAAAGCGAATCGATCGTGAGTTTGAATACAAATAAGAGATCTGTGAAGAACGAAAATTGTTGCTAACAAGTGGTCAGCCAGGCAGCTCAGTGACGAGGTATTTTTTCATTTTTTTTTTTTTTCCAACTCGATAAAATACGCTTGCTTTCCCCTGTGTGCCGGAGAAAGTGTATAAAAAAAAAAGGGAGGAGGAGATGGAAAAAGAGAAACTCCCGTACAGTCGGAGTGCGTCTCAAGGATACGTCCATTTGTCGGGGGAATGAATTTGCAGGGACATGTGAAGACGTCATTACCTACCCTCATTTCTCTCTCTTTTTTTTCCCTCCCTCTATCTTTTTCTTGTTTTTACACGGAAACGAGTCTCACGGATGAGGTATCCGTGTGTGCGTGTCACGGGCGTGCTCGCATTTGATAAACAGTAGTAGAAACAGCGTTAGGTCAGACGAGCGCGCGCCTTTTTTTTCTCGCTCCAAACGAACGGACGAGGAGAAAAAGCTCCCTCCCAAGAAAAAAAAGAGGTCAACGCTGGTACAGTTTTCCTCTGTATATATGTGTGTATATGTACATGTAGTTTCACTTCCGGCTGCCAAGCCAAGTGGACGCGCTTCGTCTGCCCTCCTCTCTTGGTTTGGTCGAGCTGACATCGGAACCTGCTGTTTTAACGGACGGGGCCAGTGAATACGTGGATTTTAGGAGATTAAACCTTATATCTGGATTTCGTTCCACTTTAGTGTGGTTTATTTTATCCATAAAACAGTGTTTAAAAGCAACGTGCCTTGCATGTATTCAATGGTCGGCTCCGATCATTTCTTTGCAAGACAAACTATAATTATCTTTTTTTTTCCATCATCTAATCAAACTAGCGTTTGTGTGAGCACCTCTTGGATGTTGATGTGATTTTTGTATTTGTCCACGCTACCATTGGTTCACCCCCCCCCCTGCAATAAGAGTATCAAATCAAACTGATCAAACAAAATAGATCAACGAGGAATCGCAGTGGTACGTCCCCCGAACCGAATGAGACAGTCCCTAAAAGTAAATATCCACCTCCCCCCCCTCACATAAGGAGCACCTGAAGCAATCAAACTGTTAAAATTGCCGTTCGTCTGGATGGGTGTATCGCAACTTTTTGCCCCGTCGCTACGTTACAGTCGGCTTTCCTCCGAAACTTTTCCAATACAGCTCGATCGAGGAGAAGAGGGCCAATTTAAATACACGCCACGCTTCTCCCTTGTCTTTCTTCATCCACTCCTTTTCCTCCGCCCTCGAATATTTGTTTACTCGACGCAACAACAATCGACCTCTTTCCCCGGGACAGCTCAATCGCACATGACGCGCGAATTTATGAATATTTATTGGCCATTCTGTCGGCCCCATCCGACTGCACACCGTATGAAACGTGCACTATACTGTTTTTCGGTGCAGCGGTCTAGCCACACACGCCTCGGTGGATTTACATTTTTTTTTTTTTTTTGTTTCTCTTCCACAACTCGCGTGGAGCCACGTGGAGTATACCCGAGTGTGTACATGCACATGCATCGTACAATGGGCTTAAGTTGGATCGCCCGGGGGTGGCGATGATGATAACGATGGAAAATGGATGGGTGGCTCCTCCGGAGGAAGTGGGCCATGGCTTGATTGATTAGTTCGGGAGGGCAGTGTGGCAGGGGGTCTAACGAGGCATTACTCGCCGCCCGTCGCCTCCAAGTCAATACAGCGGCACCGACTCGTCGCGAGGTACACTCGTATACGTACGCCCAGATGGTGTCGTTTCACGCGCGACTGGCTCATCGAGTGAAAGGCATGTACAGTGGCAATTTCACGAACACGATAAATATTTCGCGTGCAATATACACGCCAAAGAGCGGAGATTGCGAATCATGAGAAAAAGTCGAGCGCGCGTTATTGAAATGTGCAACGCTGTGTAATATACTTAAATTGCGCCCTTCCGAGAAGAGGGAAGGATGTAACGGTGACTCCGTTTGCTATTGTGACTTGCGCGTACAATAGTCAGCGCTGACAGGCACGTATAAACCTGGGCTCCGGCATTTCCGGCGCCTGTACATCATCGGTGTTGCTTTCCATTAAACGTATTGCTCGCCGTGCTGTGTATGCATCTTCGTAAATTAATCTCCCTTATCAAACGTGCTGTGTGTGAATGTGTAGGATGGGAGTCGAAAACTCAAATTCCGGAAATACCGAGCTTCCTTTGAACTTTGGCCAGATGCGCTGGATAGGTGAACATAACTCTCGAACAACACCTCTGGATGTGTCGGGGGCATCGTATTATACCTATTCGATGCTCCGCTATTACCATCTTCCTTTCTCCCAGCATGCAAACGTGTAGATCCTGCAAATGTTGACTCGTGAAATTGCTCGGCAAGAATACGGGAAGAGCCCGACTAGGGGATGAAATTCCGGGTGTTGTGCTTTAAAAGACGCCAAATTGACGATTATCAATAAATAGACTAGTGGGATCTGTATGGTGTTTTTTTTTTTTGCTAAAGCTATAGGAGACATCCCCGTTTCCATCAAACGAAAAACATTCGATCTCTTTTTTCGGTAAACTCGTAAAACTACATCCGATTCTACATTTTTGGCGGTGTACGTATGGTATACTGCGCATCAAAAGTAAAAAGCATCACCTTGCATTTTCCTCTCTCTCCAACCGAGTGACGGGTTTATCCGAGAAAGCTGGAGCAAAAAATAAGCCGGGTACTCTTCTGGGGTTTGGCTCCATCAGCCATCAGCAACGGCATTACAAGAACAATGTCTCTGTGCCCGGGAATAGCCGTACGTCCTTTGGCTCGCGTATAAACTAGCCGTATAGTGGCAAAAGTACTGCAAGTTTCCCCCTCAAGACACGTGTGTGCGCGTTTCGCACAGCACACAGAAAAAACGTAATCAGGTGCTAGTCGTCCGCGCGCGAGAAAAGAAAAAAAGAAACAGTCTCTTGCGCGCCCATTCCGGTGAGAGCTTTGAAAATTACAAGAGACGTGGTACACAGAGAGGGGTGCCGTTTGAATGCAGCAGAGCATCCCTCGAGAAGGTATGCACTCTCTTTCGCGCTCTTTTTTTTTTTTTTCAAACTTGGATCGGATTTCCGAACGACCGGCTTCTTGGATTCTTCTGCACTAGCTTCTCAGCCGCCGGGGGGATTAAAATAGTTTGCTGAGCGCCTATGCAGCTGCGAGATTTTTTTGTCGAGGAGGAAAAGACGAATGGCAGGAATTCGGGAACAGATGAGGGGGTGTGGGAGATTAATTATTGTTTGCGGGGATTCACGCTCGGGTGGCTGCAGTGTGGGGGAGTTTCTCTTTTTTTTTTGCGTACGAATCTTGGCTGCGTTGTCGATGGAAGCGACTCGATGAGTGAGGTGTTGCGGTTGTCTGTGGGATGGGGGGGATTCCCCGATGGCCCCGGAATTGAGATTCGAAGAGGAGATAGCTTGGAAATATGGGAATGACCGGGATAATGAAATTGCAGGGATACCTTGTTGATCTTACATCAAATATCATTCAACGATTCGATTTGTTGTCTCGTACCTATAGGTATACATTGATTCGTTATTTTTCCATTAATTAACGGAGGTATCAGCAACTAAATGGAAAAGCTGTGCTTGAAGTATCCAAAGCTCGTTTTCATTATTCATTCGGAATTTGTTGAGATAAATCGATCGAAAAAGATTGAAAAACTCCATCTAATATCATCAAATGGGAGTAATCATCGCGTAATAGTACCACGTAACGAAGCTTTGCTCGGATTGCCTGTAAAGCTTTCATCGTTTGAAATTACTACTTCTTTTAAAACCTGAGCTTTTACTCATGTCTTTGCTCTCGAGTAAAAAAAAAAAAAAAAAAAAAAAAAAAGAGTCTCACGTCTTATCCGGCAAAGTCATCATTAAAAGGTAAAAAAAATGTCACTTCACACGACGTACATCGTTTATGCTACGATAAAGTATTCCTGCAAAGGAAAACAAAAACTTTTGAAAAAGTAACATTTTTTTATACTTTCATATTCATTAATGTAAAACGTAATATCAATCCAAAGTGCGAGTCCGTACAAACGCAAAACAACAAACAATCTTCTATTATTTATAAGACAACCACAATATCTGTTACTCGGAAAATTTAACCACTGGCCAGGAGATAATGAAAAAACGTAATTATCCGGTGATTCAATGTTCCCGAGCGAGAATAATCAATGCTGGTACACGAGCAAAAAGAAAATGTATGTACGCACCTGTATCCCGCGCTATTTTACAGGGGATTTGCGGTTGCATAAGTAAAATAAGTATCCTCCTCTCGCGGTACAGTTACTAATACAGCCCAACTCCTGCACCAGCCACGTAAATTATACACGTTGGTGGCTTCGACTCCCACCCCCGTCCTTTCGCGTCGAGCCACATACGCAGCCGCAGCGGCTAAATAAAACTCCCAAGCGTCGTACGTCGTACGTGTTGCGCATTATTATCGCCCGTACAGTACGTAGGGGGTAGGTATAGGTAATGGTGTGATTCCGCTCCCGAGTGCCAACAGTCGCAGCTAACGCGTACAGATAGCGTACAGGAGAAGTCGATCTGAAGGAGGAAAAGGAGAGAAAAAAAAAAAAAAAAAAAAAAAAAAAAAGCTTTATGAACGGGAGATATTCCTCGGTCATCAAAACTTGATATTTTACTGGCCTCTCGCACCACTTATGCCGTGTACGTGTAGACGAGCTTTGTGTGTACGACGTGGGAGGGAATAACGGGGGTGTCAGAAGTATAAGATGATCGTTTGCGTCTGACTGAAGCGTCGGCGGCTGTTTCGGTGGCCCCATGTTATATATTTTTCTTCGTCTTTCGTTTATCACTGCAATTTACGAGGTATTTTTTTGTTTTCTTTTGCTTTCTTTCGAGAGCTAGCTTTTTTTTTTTTCGAAGAATCAGTGGAGCTATGTATGCAGGGGATGCAGCTGGAACTTCATTTTGCTAGGTTTTTATTGTTTAGAGTTTTGGCTACTACAGCCGAACAATGTGAATTCAAAATGCATGCGCGGAGCTTGATTACATATTTTGTTGTTTTCTGGGGTCTCGGAAAATTTGATTACGTTTCCAGTTACATGTTCGATTTTCAAAAATAATATTTTATCTCAGCGAGGGTCTTGTAAAAGCATATTCGTGTACAAACTTATTTAATCATATTTCAACTTACCGTTTATTAATTACATTTCAATTAAAACTTTTTAAAAAGTATTATATATGTCAATTAGCTATAAATCCATTATAATTAAGTCCAATCTGAATGTTTTGTTAGTATTTGGGCCAAAATAAACGAATCATCCAATAAAACCCAACAAAGACTAAGGAAATATGGTGGCATATGTTAGAGATAATGACCAACGTAAATATTTATGAATTTGTGCATATATACACTGCGTGTAATGTATGCAGGAATACGTGAATTTTACTATTTGCAATTGAAAATGAGAAAAATTTTGTTACTCTGAAAAAGAGCTATGTGTTTTCTGTTACAAAAACAGGAGACGAAGGACAATTAATAATTAAAACGTTACATCTATCTCAGTGCCGGTAGTATACATATAAAAAAAAATATTTCATTGATACTTTATTTTGATTTTTTTATTTATTTTATTCAAAATTTAATTTTTATTAAAATTTTCAAAGATGTACCAATTAACATTCGCAAATAAGTTTTAAAACCATACAATTACGAATATTTCAATACCGTGTTTATATTCCATGAAATTCAATGTTTGCTTCCAATAATCCAAAAATCCTGATGGTAAAATAAACCAATAGTTTCACAAACCAAATACACGGCAGGATTGTATATGTATATAACAACAACGAACTAAAAAGTTATAAAAAAGAAAAATCAACACCTAACGAGCAAAACATATAAACGATACCGCTGGCCATAGTATCAGAGGAGAGTGTTTCTATGGAGCAAAGAAAAAAAAAAATCGTATCGACCTGAGCGTAGTCGATCTGTTTCTATTGTATCGCCAAATAAGCGAAAAATTGGAAAACAATCCAAATCAAATATACTCCCATCCAATCCAGAAGCTACTCCGACTCTCTTGTATAAATTCCAACGCACCGTGACCCTTCGCTGCAAACGAGAGCGAAAATCAGGTTATTTGCACGATGATATGGGAAATATACGCCCAACCCTCACCGGAGCCCCGTTTTCTGGAAACCCCACTCGGCAAATGAGAGGAATCATCGCGAAAATCAAATTTTCCATACTCCAAGGGAATTGATTTTTTTTTTCTTCTCCTCCACGTATGCTTACATCTCCGTTTTTCCGATTATCCGATGTACGCTCGCGCGCACGGACGAGCGGAGAAAAAGGGTTGGATGATTTTTTCCAGACGCCAGCGCGAATCGACCTACATCGATTCCATGAGAGACGCGGCGCTCATAGCCCGTCGGAGCTGTTTTGTATATACGTCCAAGTATATACGTACAAGTGCAACGGCGAAAATATCGTTATTGGAGAATACGCCCGTGTAGCAAGTGCACGTCTCCTTTACACACGGAATGGTTTATCAGTCGCGGGAGAGCGTACGTGTGATGCGATCTCGAGTGTATCAAGTGCCGAGCATGTCACATCTCAAGAGGAGCTCGGATTTTTTCGACTAAACTCGTCCTTGTTGCGCGACTCCGTGAAAATTCATTTTTTCCATATTTTTTATCTCGAGACACGACTTCACGTTTCACACCACGTGAGGATCGAAGCAGAGAATACGTGTGATCGCCGCTGGACTTTCAGACGAGAAATCGCGGAAAACTGTTTTTTTTTTTTTTTTTTTTTTTTTTTTTACTGCGAATAGTCGTTGTGCCTTATCGCGCTATCGCTGGTTTTGGAAAAATAATAGTTTTATCGACCAGAGGTGCCATATCTACGGGTAAACTTCCGCGCACTTGAAAGATCTACCTGTGTCGCGTTACGTAATGATTTTGTAGCGAAAAAATGACAAATGATTGCACGTTTTTCAGAGAAAAAGTACATCACTCCGACGTAGTCGTTCGAGTGGGTGGATGGGAAGGGGAGCACTCGGTACCTACAGTACACACATCCTACCTTTTTCTCCGAGCGTATGATCCCCTCTTGTTCCCAGACATCGGCCTTGATCTCCTCTAATACTCCGATTGTTTTTAGCTGTACACCAGATCTCCGTCGCCCGTAAATATATTTTAAAAGCAGCAAAAAGTGTCCGTACAGTTGTTTGCCCGGCTTCGTACTTTTTCGCCGCAACCGTGTATACTGTGTCCCGAAAGCTCATGGCGCTTTTTTTTAGCTCGGCAGAATTGCGATACCATAAATTACGACGATTTGAGGAACAAAAAAAAGTTTGGTCGTTTAGCCAAGTTAAATGTACATTTGGAAACGTCAAATACATTTTTTGTTGCCTCCAAAGTTTCCTTCGATGGCAAGGGGATTGGAGTTGGACCTTGTGCTTTGGAGAGGTGACCAAAGTTATGTTTAAGGAGGGAAAGAAATTTTTTCACCAAGCGACGCGGACCTTTTCTCGTCGACAAGGGATTTTTTTTTAAAAGGACATTTTTTCGTGAAAAAAATATTTAATAAAATTGAACAACCTAATGTCCAAGAAAATTTAAAATTTGACAGTATTAACTTGAAACAATGGAATCCCAACGGAGTATGGGGAGTAAAAAAAAAAAAGAAAAAAATTATTGGATAACTTTTGTTTGCAGGTAACCATATAATTTGTCAAAAATTTGTCACGCAGTAATTATATTTGTCTCTTTCAAGTGTTAGTGTCGTAATAAAACAATCATAACCTTTGCTTTCACGAAACGCTTTCAACATGTGCAGGTAGTGTGCAATACAGGAAAGTTCAATTAAATTTTCCAATTTACGATCGAGTTGATAATTAAATTCATATTACATGTCAATCAACTGGATATCAATTATCGAACCTCATGTCGATTGACTACATTTTGATACTTAACTTTTATTACATTTTGGTGCTCCAATTTAACATTTACATATTCTGTGCAATGCAAATGCGTCAATAGGGACTTTTTGATTAACCGGAATTGGAATAACCAACTCGTTGATGAAATTTTTAAAAAATTTGTATACACCGTATCAATTATTATTGGCGATACATTAATTTAACAACTCGACGTTGACATAGTAATAATTACCAATGGCTCATAAAATTTTACAAAAAACAGTGTTCAGACCCGTTTTGGTATAAAAATTAAAGGAACGATTACATAAAAAAAAAGAAATGGTTCATTAGAAGCGTGGAGTCGCGTATTTTATCCCTCTCCTGAGCTGCAACTGCATCAGCTGCAAGCTCCGCCATTCAAGTGTTGAACGAGACTCCTCTCCTCTCGAGCACCTTCTCAAGATACTGAAATCGCACGCGCACGTACACATACAGGAGCGAGAGGGGGTAGAAAAAGAAGCAGGACAGCCGACGTCTTTCTCGCGCTGGAATCAATAACGATGTAATAGTTCGGGTACGAGGTTGCCGCAGTTTTCTCACTTTATTCCAGCCCGCTTTTAAGAGATTAAAAGTTCGCGCCAGCGGAGAGGAGCAAAATACAAAGCCAAAAAAAATTTTTTATATTTCAGCACCCCCCCTCGAAGCTGGTAAGCACACCCATATACCGTAGGTTAGATTTGCAAGTCCATTAAAACAAGCCGGTGCAAAAGTGATTCATCCGAACGTATGATTCATCGCGAGGACGGAGGGGCTTAACGGGGGTGGTTAATACTCTTGCTTGTTTACTCGGCTGATTACGTATTCAATGGGACCCGCGCGCCGTATATACGATTATTAATGCTGGCATAGGGCCATCGAAGCCAGATCCCAAAGTGATAAACATCGCAGTGGCTTATCGGATGGACGGAAAAGTCCCCGTTTATTGCCGAAAGGCGCGTTAAGAGATGTTTAGACGAGATATTGCACGCCTCGGTGATGTTTATCGTTAAAAAATGACCGGGGGGGGGGGGTGAACGAATGGAGATGTAATAATCACCGTTGTACCTCGTTAACTGAAATAACAGCATGGCACCAACGACACGTGTGATTATAATGTGTGCACGTGTTGGTCGTGTGTGTGTTTATTTTTGTCCCCTCGTTACTTACATGTGCCCAGTAATTTTCGTTGGTTCGCGCGAGCAAGCCCAGTGGGAAAAATAAGGAAGTGAAAATCACTACTCCTGGCCAAACGACAGCTCAAATCGCTTGGAAACATGATATTGTATTATGTCTCGGGGGAGGGGGGAAATGGAACTCTTTGAGTTTTTCAGATGATTTCTTTGGCGATTAATCGGATCGCATGCAGAGTTCCTCGGGATACAAACTCCTCGGCGGAGGAACTAATGCGCTTGGAAAGTTTTTTTTTCCCTATCTCATTTTGCATGCGTCTCAACTCTTGGGGGAACTTTAACTTTGGGCTTTATAACGTATCGCTTGGAAATTCCGAGCAGCGAGAGCTGAAGAAACGCTCGAAACTTTTTCCCGAGGATGGATTGCATTTTACATCTGCTCTAATTATACCTGCAACTATTATTATTGTAGGGAACCTTTAGGCAACAGAGCTTTTTTTCGGTGTTCATCGAGGTCGTATGAAGCACTCGTTGGCATTCAATAAGAGTAAATGGAAAAATAATTTTTACCCACCAAAACATTTATTGATAGGAAAACGAAGTCTTTAAATCTTGAAAAAATAGCTATTTTATCTACTAAACTTTCCCTGAATACAAAAGGAAAAAAAAGGCTACGGTAAAAATCGGTGATCAATTTGATCAAAGATACAAAAGAAAGGGCGATACTATCGTTGAAGCCGAAATTCAAAACTCACGCGCTAAGCGGATGAATAATAGCCCAGTTCTATCTTGCACTGCTATCATCTCCATCTCGCGTCCCATAGAGCACGAGCATCGTATGAAACATGATCTTCACCCACGCGTACGTACATGTACACAAAAGCACGCAACTGATTCCTCGTCGATTATAGTGTCGTGTGCAGGAATGATGTAACACATCGGACGAGGCGACGCAGCGATAATTCAGCCGCTGTTCTAAATCGCTATTGATTTTTCCTTCGCCGCTTCTTCTGCTTCTGTTTTTGATTAATCGAGGGATAATAATGGCCCACGCTTGTTTCACGGGGCATCGTGGCGTCGAGGTATCGGCTATCTTGTTTTTAGATGTTTGTCGGCCCGACCACGCCTGACTGGCGCCATCTAATTGCTTCCCTTTGGCGCCGTACAATACAGTTTCCAAGTGTTTTAAAATTAAATGGCTGCTCCTTTAGTTTACTGCGAAAGGTTTCGATAAATACTAAAATAAGTGTGCATAATGTGCCGTTGCTCAGTCGTGACGACATTGTAATTTTAACAAAAAAATTAAAAGCTTTGTGACTGCATTGTGTATTATAGAAAAATGGACAAAACAAAAAAGACTCTTTTGAGTAAAAGGTTTATCGTCAATTTACTTCTACTGCAAGTGCCAACAAGTCACGATGTCGTGTAGTATAATAAACTTACCTTTCGATCCATCAAAGCTCAAGTGGAAGTTTTCTTTCGCAAAAAGAAAGAAATAATAATAATAACAACAATAATCTACGAGGGAAGAAACGATGCTTAAGGCGAATGGAGAAAGCAACAACAGCAGGAGGCAGTATTCAGAAATAAATTTATTACATCATCTCTGTCTCATTGCCGCGTTAAAAAAAGAAAATGAAATAAAAAAGCCAAGGATCTCGTCGTAATTTCCAACAGTCAAGGTTAAACGCGACCAATTGATTAAATATATTTTCTCATGTATTAGTTTGTTTTATAATTTATTTATACCTATTTATGTGTACCGTTTCAATTTAAGCACATCAGCCGCACGTCCAGCGTAGTTAATCATATACATCGATAAGTTGACACACGTTAAAAACGTCCATTTCTCGGGCGTGAAAAACGCCAAACCTTGACAAACGAGTCCCCCCCCCCCCCCGGTATCGGAGATGGACAAAAAAAAAGTCAAGTTATCTCCCTCCCCGGCAGCGTATACAGTACACCCGTCAAGTGCTTGAGACCCAACCACCGCCCACTAGGCGAAAGACAATGACACTCACACACTGCACACTCGCACTTCACTGCAGCTCAATGCTACTGGTAGGCGCACTGTATATATAGATTCCGATCTCGATTGATCGATCCCACGAAGCATCTTGTATTGCCCACAAGTGGGTAGTCACCAGTTGCTAGGTAGGTGTTTCTCGATTCCATTCACCTCTCGAGCCTCGACGACGAGTTTCCCCCTTGGCGTCTTCGTGTAGGCTCTCCTCCCTACTCCCGGGAACCCTTGCTGTACTTTGGACGGCCGCGAATCAGGAGTCTCACCAACTGGAAGAAAAAAAAAAGCAAACGCTCTGGATTTTTGCATTTTCCCTCCTGCAGATGTGGGTTCATTTTTTTTTTCATCCATGTACCTCCGAGAGTGCCGCGTGAAATTTATGGGCTAATGCGAGATTTCGGTCTGTGCGAAGCCATGCTGTTTCTACTGTTTTCCTCGTAGATTTGTGTTGGTCGGGGATATCATCAGGATGGATTAGTCGGAAAAGTTCGATAATTCTCGTTTTTATTAAAGTGTGGGCGCACATTTTTTTTTTTGGGGGGGGAGGGAGGGTTGGTGAGAATCCCGGCGAGTTTGCAAGTTTTTGGGGAGGGGGAGAAAAAAAATTGATGGCCCTTTTTTATTTGGGAACCCGAGAGAGTTGGAGTGGTTCCGAAGTGGTACGAGATTACTGTTTGGTTTGGTCTTTTTGTTATTTTTCATTTCGAAAGCCGAAAATTGAATTTTTTTTCCCAAATGAGAATTGAATCACAAATAGGTGTGTATATTTATCAATGCGAATAAGCTGAGATTTCATGGTGTGGATTTTTGCTTCCGCGGAGAGGTCGAGTAATTTCTATTTGAACCTCACGTGAGCCGGAAATTGGACGAGTCTTGAAAACATGCCAGCAAAAAGAGCTGCCGACGAGCAAAGAAAAGAGAGCTGTTAACAGAGAGTTTGGCAAAGACAGCCAAAAGTATATATACTCTGCAATCCTCCGAAAGGGTTCGTGTTTTCCCCACCCCCCGACCACTGAGTATCGATCCACCTGACGGACCACGAGTCGGCCATCACCTTTGACGGCTCTTTTACCGAAAAAAGACAGAGTTATCCTTTACGTATAACGCGTTACTTTTTTTCTTTTTTTTTTTCTCTCAATAACTTATACGCTCAGTTGTGACATAAACACTTTACAGCTCATCGATCGATGTGCCCTTACTTTTCTCGCACTTACGCATCCCCTCCTGTTTTGGCAGCTGGTGTGTTTGGACCGCAGCATGAAAAATCAATGGCCAAGGCCGAAATTGGTAAGAAAACAGCTCCCTAATGGAAACGTAGGTACGTATATTTCTCGCACCCCGTTGTTTTAAGCTGAAGGGTCGATTTATTTCGCACCCTCGTCGTTTTATGGTGCGATGAATAAAAAAACTGTTGACGAAGGTAAGAATAAACAACCCTGTCATTCAACCTTGTGGAAACTTTTTTTTTTTTTTTTTTTTTTTTTCCAAATTAACTACTTGCCCGTCTCAGATGAAACTGATGCATTTCACTCGACTCGTAGTTACGCTACGACAAGTGCATTATTTTCTCTCGGCTCGACGACATCGGAGTGTTTATGCACACCCGAGCGCTGCACCCACTTACCCCAGAAACTGTCACACGAATCATCCAAGTACGTACTCGTGCCGAGAAACAAAGGGACCAGTGCAGCTCCGGATGACCAAATAACGGAGCTGGAATAATAACGAGACGAGGCCAGCGGGACGACTTCTGGGTGTTGGGGTGTAAAATTTTGTCGCAGTGGTAATTCGAAAAAAATTTTTTATTTACCGATCCATCGTGCTTGTGCATTTGCAGTCGGTTCGTTGCTTAATTTGATAAACTTTTGCATAACCGAAGTAGGGATCAGTTTACTCGATAATGAGAAATGGTCGCGGTCCAAGGAAACGAAAAAAAAAAAAATAAGCGATCGATTATCGGAAAAAGTTTGATAGCGCACGGACCACGCAAAAATGTATACCCTATACCCCAACATTTTGTTAAGTAGCACAGAGGCAATTGGATTACTCGAAACGCAAAGTGGATTTGCATTTAATTTCGCACAAGAGATTCCACTTGCATTAGCGAAATTCAGACAGCGATGCCAATTAACCGATGCAGTAAAATACATTTATTGCTATTTTCCATGATTTTTATTTACAATACCAATTGAAATGTTGTTGTTTCTTTTTTCTTTCTTTTTTTTTTTTTTTTTTTTTTTTTTAATGAAATTGGTTTTATTCATCTCGTCCCTCTTTGACCGCAAACTCAACGAAAGTAATTTGATCCTGTGAACACTTTTACCTTTGTCACCTCCCTCTTTTTCTCCCGCAACTAATTTCCATTCATTTGACAATTTTACCGGGGAGTAAGAGGAAACGGTTACCACGTTGGCAGGACAATTTAGTACTATCCCCTGGCTCCACACTTTTTTCAGTTCTTTTTTTTTTGTATCACTCGAGGACTTTTTTTTTATTCGAGGTATAGGGTGTCCCCCTTTTTTTTTTTACTGTCCACCATCGGAGCAGTTAACTCCATATAGACAAGGTAACGAGCAAAAGTGATTGACAGTTTTCATCGTTGTTTTCAAACTTTTGCAAAAAGTGCTTTTACGCGGAAAGAAAGCCAATTATGAAGGATATCGATAACCAGTGTAGGTGGAAGTAAGGGCACAAGAGAAAAAAAAGAAAGCTATATTGAAGAGAAACGAATTTTGCGAAGGTAATCGATTGGCAATCAGAGTAGGCCTATAAAGGCCCCTAGCTTTGAAAGCGTCCAAACCTCGATTGAAATTTATCACCGAATTTTCTTCCCTCGAACGCGTCCCGGAAACGAACAGCCTTTTTTGGGATTCGCCTCGTTGCACCTGTATATGTATACATCCAGTAGAAAAAACTGTTTCTATCAGCCGTCCTGCGTACACACATGTGTAGGGTCAACAGATTTTCGCCCCAGATTTTTTTGTCGTTCCGGCAGGTTTTATGCTCCTTTTCCACGTATTGCTCGGAGACTCCGCCGATATTCCTTTAGCCATAAAACGAGTTTGAGTCTCGCGGGCGATGTTTAGTTTGGGAAAACGACCAATTTTTCAGCACGAGGGTTGAAAAAGCAATCAGAACTTTTATTTTTATGGGAATCTTTCAACACTGCAGTGCACACGCGGATATGAAATTCAACTTTTAATAGGTGTTCTTTTGTTAATTAATTTTTATCACACCGCGGTGATATGCGCAATACAAATGCGTCAATTACGAGTTTTAATCAATTGAAATTAAAAAAAAAATAAAAGCAACTCAAAGATATGGATGAATGCATTTTATTTCCCGTGCTGTTGCTTGTTTGTAATTGAGAATGAATGCAGTCATGGCTTCATTAATTAAACAAGGGGCTTGATATATTACAGTTAATTAAATTAATATCGAAATAACTTGTTTCCAGAGGATTAATATAGTTTGTTCCACTGATGCTTTTATGTGCAAAAATCAAAAAAAAAAAAAAATTTATCAATATTCTGCGCATTTCAATCACGTTTCATCCACTTTATATACATACCTAAGTATTATGGTTTCGTAAACTCATACAGGGGAATTTCCCCGCGCTTCCATTTTAATTTCATTATTGTACGCAGTAAAATAAAACTTTCCCCCCCCCCCACGCGCTTTAATAATGTGTTATTAAAAATTTTTCATCATAAAATTCTTCTGTGCAAAATATGCGAAAAGTTTATTTGAAATAATACATGGATGATATCAACACACACCCACAAAGTCATTCAATACCTCTTGTGTGCAAGTAAAATCTAAATACCGAAAAATGAAAAGAAAAAATGACATCGTTGTTGTCGCAAAACATGTATACGCAAAAGACAAAAACGAGCGTTCGATTAAAAGCATCCGCTACACCGAAATGTCAAAGTACGGTCGCGCTGTTTGAAATGAAAATTTTTCTCCTCTCCACGAAAGCTTCCACAACTTGGAAAAAGAGTGCAAGTCCTTTGTTTTTTTGTGCTGCTGTTTCTTTATCTCGGCAAAAACGAAACAAAAGTATGTGTAATTATTCTCCCTCTGAAAGGCTATCGGGGATGAAAGTTTCTTTGTATGGAGACATCTCAAGCCGAACGTAAAGCGACTGGCAGTAGTCAACTCGTCCCGATTTATTTTAAAAGCACAATCAATACGGTAGACATTACTCGATGATCCAACGTGGACGGAAAAAAACAAGTCACAAAAAAATGACTTTATCCTCCAAGGGCTGTTTTATGTGCAAGACGGTGAAAGATATTACATCGACGGTATTGTTTACAATGTCCCATTTTCCTCTCGATTGGTACACAGCGCCCTCCGGATTACTCAGAAAAAAAATTCTTCCTTCCAACCGTAAGCTACAGCAACACCATACGGGAACGAAACGAGAGAAAATCGGAAAAGCCAAGCGACTCTAGTCAATCGTATACACTTTTCCGCAGAAAGAGAGAGAGAGGAACGTACAGCTGTGGCCACCCTAATCCAAACATTGTTCCCTCGCAGCCCTAACGGAGCGACAAATGGATTGTACAGCGAATAAAGAGAGACACGGCCAATGGAAAAGCTACACGGTGGAGATAGGCAGCATCGGCGTGTGTGTACGCGGCGGTAAAATTGTCTCGTAGCCCCTGCTATTGACATTAAGCGGGTGCGCCAGAAAGGGCCAATAAATTTGAACTCCCGGCGTCAACTACAGAGGACTCCCTCCCAACCCCCCCCTCCTCCTCCTCCTCTTCTGTATAAATACATGTTTTGCCTACTATATGTATGCGTATGGTATGTACAAGAAGGGGGCTGTTGTTTATATGTACGAGTGTCTCAAGGCTTTTGACGAGATGGCTTTCTCACCCACTCGCGCGTCCCGTAGAAACGACAGGGAAGGTGTGTGCGTAAGTTTTTTTTTTTCTTTTCCACCAAGGGGCTCTGGCGCCGGTTTTACGGGACACACGGGATATTATGTGCCCCCTGCCCTTGCTTTCATTCCTTGTTTCGTGACGCTAGATGGATATAAGGGACTCTCGGCGAAACAAGCGGGGGATGATTTTTAAGGCCACGCGCCGATATATACGATTCCACGACTGGCGAAGACGAACGACGCGGGTGTATGATTTCGCAGCTCGAATACGATAAATATACCGTGGGGTAAAAACCGCGGGGTGCAATGAACCGATAAAAAAAAAAAAACTTATGTACTTTCAGTGACATTAACGCCTCTTACGGTATACGCACAGTGACGACACGTCGAGGGCACACACCAGTCCAATTAAAAAGCAGATCGAGGCACTTTACCAGCTCGATTTCCGTGTAAACATTTATCTTTTACGACACCGGGTGGCTTTCATCGGAGTTCCGCCCCCCAAATTATGGCTCTCCCATCCTCGTTTCGAATCGAGTTCCCACTCGACACCATCCACACCGCAACGTTATTGAATCCAAGTACAAACATATACCCCAACTACATACACGCCTCTGGGCGCGCTCGAGCAAGAGATTGCAAGCAAGCAACAGAACAAAGGGTGTACTCACCACCTAGATGATCTGCCCGGAGCTGGGTATCCGCGTGGTCCTGGTCTGTAGATGGTTGTGCTGGTCCTGGTTGGTGGTGTCGCGGCAGTACATGGCCTTCCAGAACGCCTTGCGAAAGTTCTCGCTCAAAAAGGCGTACAGTATGGGATTGACGCAGCTGTTGGCGTACGCGAGCACGTGCCCGAATATCTGGAACCATATGGTCGCCGTGTTGTGCGGGTAGACTTCCAGCGACTTGCACACGAGGACGATCTACCGACATGAATGGTCATTTTCATTTGTTTGTTTATTTTGTTGTATATTTAATTTCCCCCCCCCCCATCGCAATGCGGAAAATTTCGTTTTACTCCCCCCATGGCTTGATCTGTCGCACGTGACGATACATTAATTCTCTCTTTGTGTGTACTTGGAAAATGTGTTTCCTCCTCCGAGAGGGATTATCTTCACGAGCAGTGAGCAATTTACGTTTATTTTTATTTTAATTTTTTTGTTTTTCACGAGGTAAAAAGAAAAGGTTGAAAAATTTCAGTAGTAAAGTCGCTCATTGGTCAGACGAGCGTTTAATATTTCAGTGCGCGGTTAGTTTCGCGATAACCGAGGAAGCGGAGGGTCCGGACCGCTCTCGTAATTACACCTCGTCTCTGTTTCCACGTTTATCGTCTAATTAGTTAAACTTCACCTATGCTGCTGCTGCTTCGAATGTTTATTTTGGCCGCAGGATAAATCGAGCGTACAAAATGTAACATAGTCACGGCAGTCCAACGGTATGATATTAATCAGGCGCACGCGTGCACGACGTATAGGTACCCCTAACGAGACGGCCGCGTGAATAACGAATGGGTGTGTTATTCGTCAGCGTAACTCTCCTTTGGCTTATGACGCAGGCCAACAAAATGAATAACCACGATAAAGGAAGGCGGTGTATTGTTCGTGCATCGATTATTTATACCCATCGTCACCCATGAATTGTTCACCACGGCCACCACCAAAGAAGGGGATGAATAAATATGGGGTGTATACCTGAATGGGGGCCCAACTGAAGGCGAACACGCCAACGACAACGGCGACGAGGCGGGTGACCCGCTTCCGACCCCTGAGCCCGTCCGCGCTGATCCTCGGCGCCTGCCACAGCCTCATCAGCATACCCAGGTACAGGCCGCCGATGAGCAGCAGGGGCACCAAGTAGCTGGCCAGGAAGAATATCCACTGGAAAACCGGCCAGTCCCTCTCGTCGAGGATCCGACAAGCCGTGATAAGCTTGAGCTCGAGCGGAGCCACGCTGTTGCTGCTGTTGATCCTCGCCGGCCTCGTGGGCGTAGGCGCCACCACCCTCCCGCTGTCGGACAACAGTGTGCCGTTCCTCGCCTCGGGCAACTCGGGCTGGCTGTAGGCCTGCGATCGTTTGGCTCTTGTTACTTTTCGTGCTCACCGTCGTGGTTATTGGGGTGGGCCTCGAACGAGGCGTTAATATTGAAGGGTACTTTGATGATGCCGGAGAGAAGAAAAAAAACCTTCCTCTTTGTCGGGGTACCGGGGGTAAATGGGATTTTCAAAAGTGCATGCGTTGTTGCTCGCTTCGAGGTGTATTCTTTTTTTATGATGATGCATGCATTCCTGAAGCGAGAACGCTCGTAACCCGCGTTTTAATTAAAACAGTTTTTCGTCTTCCTTTGCAGTGGAACACGTACTCGAAAACTCATGTGTTGTACCTTTACAATGGAAAATTCAACGCGGGTTATCTGAATTTTTTACATCACAAACGAGTAGGGACGAGCCACTTGAAACGAAAGCTCGAAAACTGCAAGGGGTTTTTTTTTTAATTTCCACGCGAGAATGTTACGTAACGGTGCAACTTACCTCGCTGACCTCGCCGTGGATCATGAACACGGGTATCGACACGGTGAGGATAATGAACCAGACGATGCAGATGGCGACGATCGCGTGGCCCTCCGTCCTCACGGCCCTCGAGCTCACCGGGTGCACGACGGCCAGGTACCTGTTTGGACATACACGATGTGTCATTCGCGTGCAGCTGGTGATTAAAAAACTATCGGAAGCGCGTTCATTGTCCATCCCTTGACATCGAGAGCCGCTAATGCCACTCTGGGCATGAGGACGAAAAAATGCGGGGCTAAAATCGGTGGTTACGCGATTTATAAAACCAAGGGTGTTTCTTCACTCGGTCCGATACGCGAAACGTGGATAAATGGTCGAGTGGGCTCTCGCGCTGATGGATTCGATTGTTCGGCCGGGATAGCCGTGGGAGATGTACAGCGGTGGAAGGAGACTTTTATCGGAAGCTGTGGTTTCGGGACGCGTACGTGCAACCTTTGGAGTGCCAGCGGATGGGAGAGACAAAGAGAAAGGGGACGATGTGGGGACGTGGCATTGATGTTTGTCGACTGAAACGAGGTGGAGGAGGGAGGCTTATGGTAATTAAATCAATCTGGACCGGGATCGCGCTGTCCTTTTCGAGACTACATCAATGGCTCGACCAGACGTTCGTTTGTCCGATGGGGCTTATTTGGATATGTCGTGAGTTACCAGGGGTGGGTTTTCTGATTTTTTTTTATCATTATTTTTTGTATTTTAGAGATTAGATTTTTTGACTCACCCGAAATTCTATTGGAAACGAGTATCTCTAATTGTACCTACTACAGCACAGGGGGTGGGACTTTTAGCTAAGACTTTGAAACACTGACTTTTGTTTAATCACTCGTTTCATAAATTCAAATGCTAATTAATAGTCCACGCCTAGTGACTAATCCACGTCTGCTCCAAATAAGGAAATTTCATTTACAAACGTGCCAAGTTCGGTATAGTTGCGTTGATTTGGAACAGATGCGATCTCGTTCCAAGTTGTTAAAAGTTGGATGATTTTACGCAGAATAGTTTAAAACAATGTTTAATAAATTTATCTGAAAAGTAAGTAAGTTTTTGACGCGTGCCTTTTGAAAATTTAATTTTTCGATATCCCATTACTGAAAAATGTTGAAATTCATTGTAGAAGCTGGATCTTTGGAAATTTCTTGATTAACCTTTCACGGAACACGTGACGCGGTAATTGCTCTCGTGTGCCAACGTTGTACGTAGTCGAAGAGCAGCAGAGGGAAATTTTTTAATATCAGGGACGCGACAGATCACACGTATGCGAGGAAAAATCCAGTCTCTCTCTCTCTCTCTTTTTTTTTTTTTTTTTTTTCATTGGCAAAATGACATCAGAAATGGATATGCATTTGATCATACCTTGGAGCTGAAAAACCAATAATTAAATCCTTGCAGCTATTTCATTATCTTGGGGTTTCGTTAAATCCGGAAAAATACATGGAGTAAAATCATATCGAGAGAGGGGGGGGGGGGGGAAACTCAACAATGGCAACCCAAAAACAAGAACTCTATTGGCTCGTAACTCTTGACATCCTCATCTGCGAGTAGCGAAAAAAGAAAGTGGTTGGACTAAAGAAAAAGAAAAAAAAAAGAAGCGATCGATGCAACAACTGGTACAACGTAAAAGTTTTTCCGTGTTCATACATTCTCACTCGCACACACAGCTTGTCATTCGTAGGGGCATTGAAACCGGTCCCGTCTTTGATATTTCAGGAAAATGATAACGAGTACCAGGCGTTTCCTCCCCCGGCTTTCATTTTTTTCCCCCGCGCGCACCATTTCACGCTGCTACAGGCTTTTCATCCCGGCGTGCACGTAGGTATGCGTTTGTGCTTGATTACGTCGCTTCTGGATACATTTTTCTTCCTCCTCTCATCCTCTTCAAAATAAAAGCAAAGTGTCTTTTTTTAGATTCATACTTAACATTTCTATCGGAATAGTAGCAATACTATAGGGTAGTGTTTAGCACAAAACGAAGATAAGCCAAGTTCATTGGATGATGCAAATATTACTAGAATATACATGGGTACCATGGAAATTGAAAATAAGTTAACAACGATCTCATGTTCCAATAATTCAAAATTAGTTTTCATTGTTCATGCTCGGAGGAAAGCAATACGCTTTAAATCGACAAAATTCAGATCCGTCAAAGTCAAAGTAAGTTATTATTTTTCATCAATTCAAACAAGTACTAAACTGTAGTTTACTTATTTTTAAATGTAATGAAAAACGTTAATCCCCAAATTTTTGTTTTTACTTGAAATGTCAGAAGCTTTTGCGATGAAAAATAACCTTCAACTCGATAAAAAAAAAAAATACTTTTTTCTGGCAACGGTATTAACGAGCATGACCTAAATTTTTTCATCGAATCAAAATCTTTTAAAGCTCGAGTTACGTGGATAAACCGTGGGATTCACGAAAGCTGAAAAATTTTTCAATTAGACGAAAAATCACACGTCCTCCTTTCAGCTGTTGAACCTCGAAAGATGTTTGTTTTTCGCCGCGTAATGCAACAAATACGGGTATAAAACATGTTCACCTATGGCTTACGCCCTTGATAAACGAGCCCGTTTCATCCAGACCGGCAAGGCTTTTCGGGAGATTTTTCACAAATCACCACAACCAGAACAATCGCGAATAGAAAAGAGCCGCTTTGCATAGCAAAGTATGTAAATC
Organism: Copidosoma floridanum; assembly: GCF_036245765.1. Lineage (NCBI taxonomy): Eukaryota > Metazoa > Arthropoda > Insecta > Hymenoptera > Encyrtidae > Copidosoma > Copidosoma floridanum. The sequence goes on along the minus strand of NW_028321906.1, from coordinate 6,441,979 downwards.
GTTGCCATTGTTGACGCACACAAACCCACACCGATGTTGTACCAAGTCACGCGTATGGTTCAAAAAGAAAATAAAACTTCTCGTCCGCAGCATCTCCTCCGAAAGGATTTCGCGCACTGGTCAATCAAATTCACCCCTTTTCCCAAAAACAACCCGATCGCGGAAAAATCGATAGGAGTAGCAGCACATCGAGCGATTTCCATAATGTATTCGGAGCACGCGTGCGAGGATATACTCGCGCGGCCGATAAAAAACTCGAGCAAACGCTCTTTAATGATGCTGTTTCCCATTTTCCGTCACGCGCGCGAATTATTCAACCCCCCGCGAGAAAAATCGGTAATGACTCCACCATTTACTCGCTTAGCGGAGTTATTTTTTTTTCCCAATTTTTGCGCTCAGCCACGTGCTTCCCGGTCGAAATGCACGAGGATTCATCGAACCGCTACTCAGGGGTCGGGGTATAATCAAATTAATTAGTGTATCACGTCCAGTTGGCGCAGAAGTAGCTGTTGCACCGCGTAAGGCCTCCCCTGTGGAACATTGCCATTGTCCGGCCTCGTCTCGGATTACAAACTATACGCGGGCAGGAGATAGACATAGAAACGGGCGCCAGGAGGGAAGGATCGAGAATTAAGTTTCAGCGTGGCTGGTCCTCGTATTGGATTTCCGTCAGGCGAGCTCGTTTCGTTGGTGCGTTAACGCGAACGTGCACGTATGGTACAGCGGGTGATTCCTCTCGTGCGAGATAAAAGTTGCGTTTATCCGCTTATACACACCGGATGAGTTAAGGGAGAGGTGGTGAAATTGGCGTTTCGAGCGGTTTATCTCGAGTTAAGCGCTGTTTTTCCGTTTACATTTCCACGAAGCCGAGAGAATTTAATCCAGCACCCAGGGGGGGGGGAATTCAGGGTGCTTGGCGCGTTCTTTTGCTTCTCTCTTGTTTTATTCTTTCAAGAAGTGGCTGGTATACCTATACTCCTACGCTACAGCGAACGCGTATATCTGCTATTTTGCATTTCACACCGAGACCTATTTTCGTGTACCTGAATGGATAAAGACTTTGTAACGAAGCGAGGGGAGGTCCATAAGTCGAATATCGGTTTCCATTTCGGGGCTCGGAGGCGCACCTGGAAAATTTCATCAGAGTCGTTGGGGTGAGTTAAACAGTAGCTGCCTTTGCCACGTGTGGAAAAAACAGGGGCACAGCTTATAAATATATAAGCTCGCGTGGGAGGGATTTAATTGAACGGGTGTACGCGCGTACGACGCGGAGTTTTTTTTTCCCATTTGCGGTCCTGCGTTTGGAAATTCTTATTATCGTTTTTTTTTTTTTTTTTTTTTTTTTTTTTTTTTAATGGAAATCGCGTCGAGAAAATTGAATCACCCTACGGAAGAAAATGTTTCCCAAATGTTTTTTCTTTTCTTAATTAAAATCTTTGATGATGTTTCGTGATAGGAACGAATGGCACGTTTTTAGCGTAAAGTGTCCACAGCAGCGGTACGCTGTTTACCGAGCAAACCGTGGCGCATACTTGATACGCTCCGGGGGAGTGTAGAGAGTGGCAAAAATTTTCTTCACGCGCGAGAGCTGCTAAAAAGATTAAGATTACGCGGCAAACAAACATAAATGAATGTGTGCATGTCTCATTATTTTGAGGTGACGAAATTAATTTTCTACGGGTTTTCCAAACGTTTTGCAGTAAATTCTCAAAAAAGCGCTTTTCCGTACTTACAAAAAGTAGTTTAATATTCAGAAGTTATAACACAAATTTATCGAAGGATGAATAATGTGATCGAATTTTTTTTAGCTCCATATTGGCTTTATTGGCTTCACATTCTCCGCAATGTTATCCTGTCCAGAAAGGCAACTTGGACAAAAAAAAAAAAAAAACAACCTTTTCGAGACCCTTGTAAAAATGGGCAGGTCCCAAGTATGAATTTCAAACACACTGTTTCTGCGTCGTGATCGTAGTCAAGGGGTAAACAAGGTCAGCTGAAAAATCAAAATTTATCCAAGACGCGCTACCGAATTTTTCACGTGTAGACGCCAACACACAATTCTTGCGAATCTCCTAAGAGGGTCTCTACGCGGCAAGTGTATTAGGTGACGTAGCTCCTCGTGCGAGCAGAAAAATTATTACCCGAAAGGAGCTACGAAAATTTCAAAGATGCTTTTTCCGAGACTCCGTACCTTTGGGACCGAAATTTTTGTCTCTCCCGCGTGCCCGCAGGGATGGGTAAGAGAAATTTTGCAAGCGCGCAAAAAATTCAAGCTCGACAAACTTTTTTAGCTTAAAACTTTTACTCTCAACTTTTTTTTAGTTTCCTTGAGCCAAAGTAAAAAGAATACCTACATTCTCTGCGGGGCATTTTTTTTTAAAAAAAAAGGGAAGATTGTTTCTTCCCTTAAAAAAATACCGATTCAATTAACGCGCAGAAATGCTGCTTCGTTGCACTTTAACGAAGCTTTTCGCGCTGATACCCAAGGCACGTGGAAAAAAAAAAAAAAAATTTCACCATCCCAAAAGATTTTTGTTGTTCTTCCACGTAAGAAATGGTCCAAAAATCGAATATTAATATAAAGTGTCGTGACTACGTTTTCCTTGCCCTATAAATACATCCAAAGGACACTGAAATCTCCAAGCTACACGTCCATTGACGAACATCGAAACACCATGAAACTTGGCAACACACCAACGAAAACTCACCTGTCGAAGCTCATGAGCACGAGGGTGTAGACGCTCGCGCAGGCGGTGACGATAATGAGATACTGCACGCACTTGCACCACACGTTGCCGAAGGGCCAGTACGGCAGAACAAAGTCCGTGCCCGTGAAGGGTATGCAAAACATGACGAAGAGCAAATCGGCCACGGCCAGATTGATGATGAGTATGTTGGTGGTGGAGCGCATGCTGGTGTTGAAGGCGACCACGGCGACGACGAGGCTGTTGCCGATCAGCCCGACGAAGCCGATCAGGCCGAACATTATCGGCACGATGATGCTCACGTACTTTTGGACGACCCGGTCGAGCTCGGCCGCTTCGGTGTTGGTGCCGGTCGCGCCGTCGATGACGATGTCCCCCTCGATCGCCGTGCCATTGTCGCTCTGCTGCAGCAGCATCGCTTGCCGCTCCAGCTGCATCTCGCGGTTCCACGGCTGGCGGGCCCGGGGCTCAGGATTCGCGTGTCATCGCGGGGGTGGGGGTCGTGGTAGAGGTGACGGGCAAACGGCCGGCGCTGCTGCTGCTTATGCATGCAGGACTGCCCGTGACACCGATCGTCGTTTGTCAATGCGGAACTGTCGTTTTTGTCCTTGTAGCTATTTCCGCCGTTGGAGTTTACTATAACTGTGCTGCGTTGGATCGAACACTAGTGCCGAGGATGGATGAATGGACGATTTACCTCATCGTGTACAAATTGGTATTACAAGCAGGAAAATTTAACCGAGCACTGTAATTTAATTGGTAGCAAGCGAATCAAAAACCTTTGAAACTAAAACGTTTCCATGTTGCTTTATTTTTTCGTGGATGACAATTTTTTTTTTTTTTTTTTTTTTTGTAACTTTTTTTAATTCAATTAAAGTTCTCGTTGCACCCGAGCAATTGATTTATTCTTGTGGTTATTTTCACTTACAATTTATCTCAAATCACTAGTGATATTTACCGAACATTGAGTAGTTTACGATTTATATCAAAGTTTTGACATACCTTGATTCGATATTCAACTTTCGTTTGGAATCTTTTAACAAAATTTAAAACTACAATTTTTCATCGTCAGTGATTTATTAAATTTTGCACGCTTTGATAAGTGTTACAAATATACAGTGTCGATGTATTGTTTTGTTTCTAATAAAATTATAATTTGGAGAGAATCACCAAAAGCTCAAATTCATCCAATCACTCGCACTCAACTTTACTTTTCATTAAAATTTTCATTCACGCGATGAATTGTAGAAGAAAGTTATTTGCTTTTGTTCCGATGGATCTGTGACTATGACATTACAGGAACCAATATGAGAACTTGCCTATGCTACACGTACAAAAAGCTGTTTTCGAAAATACTTTCATCCCCACTGACGAGTCAAGGTATAACCAAGACGTGCTTACAGGTTTATCGTACCACAAATGTAGTTCATACTCTAAAACAAAAAGACATACGTCCCTGCAAAAACACACGTACTATTGTAAAATTTTGTCGTTTAGAATTAAATTTTCCAGTACAGCGCAATGCCTCGCTAAAAAAAATCAATCACTATCGTTTTGCAAAAACTCTGAGAGTTAGAGAGGCAACGATAACAGCAACAACAATCATTCCGCTCGTAACGTACTATGGCATTTTTCCTTCTTGACATTCGCCGGCTTCCCACGCCAACGTGATCATGTCACCGCCAACGAGCACATTTATAATTTTGCTTCCTTCACGCGACAATAGTTAAAGTTCCAAGAGAGAAACAAAAAAATAGGGAAATTTAGCAACTGATACTCCTCTGATGCGTGCAAAACGCGCGTGACGTTTGAAACGGAGGAGGGTGTCGCGCGCTCGCCCTCCGCGGTGGAGATCGCGGCACGACTGTCGCCCCGTTGGCCGCCCGGCATATCAAATTTCGCTCCCCCGACTCGTGTGCTGCGCACCCGGGGTTGCGCTCGAGGGTGGAAAAGCCGCCCATGCTTTGGAAAGCTTTTCTTCGGCGGTGATTTGGGCCGCTACTCCTAGAGACACCTGGGGAAGCGATGCGGATGCTGTTGTGCATGTGTTTTATCAACGGGTGGACGTGTTTGGTCGATTGGTCATAGGGAGCTTTTCGTTGGAAGTTAAATTTGGAATTTTTCCCTTTGGGCTGTTTGCTGGTACGGTAGGCTTCTTATTTTTCTCACGGATTCGGGACTTTTTTTAAACTTTTCATTTGGGAAGCATCTATATACCTTTAAATTTACTTATGCACAGTTGTTTCATGTGAGACGTGTGAATTAGCATAAAGTATAGATTTCGACTCTTGACATAATAGTAACAGCAGTGAGTATTTAAATTTAAAACTTTTGTTAAATTAAGGAAAAAAAATTGTTAATTGATACTTACTTGAAAAAGCCTCCGAATTATTGACGTAAAAAAGTACTGCTAATAAAATAGCAAAAGCAATTCTGCTTACTTTTGGCAGTTTACACCTACAGTACGTCAAAGTAGATAAATTACAAATGAGTTCGCATAAAGGCTATCAAAATATAAATGGTCAAGTTAAAGACCAACTAATGCTTACATCATGTCTTTACTTTTTTTCGGTATAAAACGAGACGAAACTCCTTTCAACTTCTGTATTCGATGGTCAACTTAATAATCAATAATAAAATTGATTTTTTAATGCTAATAAAAATTGATTTGAATAAATAGCACAAAGAGTATTTGAGTAAGCTTGAAAATATTTTGTTGAAATTAACTAATATATTTGTGGATTCGCAAAAAAAAAGAATGTGACAGAAAACGAGATCAATGTGGTAACTCTTTTTGTATCGATTTCTGTACCTTACACTTACAAAAACCGCGGGAATTATAATGAGTGCCGCCACAAGGAGACTCAACAAAATATCCAAACTAGTGGTTACTTCCGAAATGAGGTATATTCAAAGATTAAGTTAATTCATAACAAAATTAGGAATATTTCTATCAAATACAGAAGTAAAATTTTTATTGGGAGATTTTATTGCAACTTTGTTGACATAACATATTACATCATGAGTATAAAACATTGTTACGAAATATGATAAATTACAATTTCTCTTCATTGTACTGATTTATGGTAAATAAGTGTAGATTTCGTAACTGTACATCATGAAACAAGTGAAACAATTTTGTTTGTGGTTCAAGTAGTTTGATTCATATTAGAATTGATTATCATTTCTGTGAAGCAAAATTAAATTAATTTTGTTATCAAAGAGTTTATCTTCATAATTATATTTATCAAATATTATTTTAGTATGTTTTAACATGGGTAAAATGAAGAGTACTTATAAAAAAAATATTGGCAAGTACTTGATACTTTTTAAAATCTTAGTTGATTGGTCATAAAAACTTTAGTATTGTCTAAATCTGATTTCAATGTCATACAATAAGTATTGCAATGTCTCTTCTGTCGTTCCAACCCGAAAACCTTCATTCCGTGTTTTTAGGCGTTTTTTTTTTCTGATTAATAGTGTCGAGTTCTTTCTCAAAACCATCGATAGCTTCAACATCGATGCCACGGTGAGTCTTTTTCTCATGCTGAGGAGGTATCACTGGCATCGCTACAGGTTCTTCTATTTAGGGTAAATTTTTTTTTTTTTTTTTTTTTTTTTATTGTCTTATTTCAATATCAAAGCTTTCATTAAGCTTTAGTTGAAAAAATAGTCGTGCAGTCAACTAGCAAACCAATCAATGTGCCATTGAAGTGAGAGTAATTTTTTTTTTTAAAGTTATGCAACAATGACTAAAAAATATTTTTTTCCATGGGCACAAGGTGCAACTGCTGCTTTACGCCCTTTTAATCACTTCGGGCCCATGGACATAAAAGTTTTTACCATTCTCCGAGCCCAAAGTACTTCTCAAAGTGATTTACTGGGCTCAATGAGTTCCTACTCCCGCAAAACTGCACTTTGCACCCTCAATAAGAAAAACAATACTTAGACGCGACTCGGGCACAAGCATACAACAATCCCGCCCTTTTGGCGAAATTTTTTTACTTTGCACCCATGGTACGAAAAAAACAACTATTTTCTACTTAGAGGAACCACGTCAAAAAAATATTTCGTAAAGTTCCCAACATCTTGATAAATAAATAAAGTTGAAATACTGAGAAACCAAATAGCAATGGAGAAGAAAAAAAATTACAGAGAGGGGACGAGTCATTCATGCAAGAGGTGTTGTATTAACTAATAGAAATAATAGAGCACAAATGTGAATAGGATTGGGTGTGAAATTCTTACCTGGTTGGCTTTTTTTTTGGCAAGTTGGATATGTATTACACTTGGACATTACACATTCCTCGTCCGGGAAGCAGCTGATATCCTCGCATGTTCTGCCGATTTCTGGGGAATAATTTTATTTTTAATGACCAAAAAAAACAGTACATTCCGTTACCATGGCACAACGTACTAGTATGAGTGTTTGTGCCCAAGTCGCGTATGTCGTTTTTCTTACCGATAGCGCAAAGTCAAATTTTGCGTCCTTAAATATCCTTGCACTCTCGGAAAGAAAAACGACTTTCAAACCTCGGGCACAAGCATACGACAATCCCGAGATCCCAAGATTTTTTTACTTTGCGCCCATGGTAAAAAAAAAAACAATTATTCTTTGTCTTTAAAAAAATTTTTAGGCCTTTTTTTTCTTTATCGGCATTACACAATAACTACATGCAATTTTATGAGTGCAAAAATTTCTCTACAGGTGAAAATTCATTGATTAGTACTTACTGTTATAGGCATCAGCAACAGTGGCGCAAAAAAGTATTCTTAAAGTAATAATAACAATCCAATAAGCCAGTACTTTTGCCATTGTATTCCTGTAAATGCTGAAACATTTAAAGAATTCATAAGATGAAAAAGTTCTAGCTAAAAATGCGCTAAATTTTTTGTTTGTTAAAAAATACCAGGAGTTGAATTTTCAAGTGCAAAAATTTAAGAAATTTTCGTTATAAAAACATATGAAAAGAGTGAAAGATAGATGCTGATAATTCCTTCTGTGTCTGTATCATTTACATTTATATTTTACTGAGAAAAATTTCCAGGAATATAATACCGATTTAAATGAAACTTTTATAAACTTTTTTTTTAACTTTAGTCAAGAACCGCTACCAACTCATTGGCACAAAGCTTCATCTTTTTTTTTTTTTTTTTTTTTTAACATGTAGACGTATTTATTGAAAAAAATTTTTATTTCTTTAATTGTGAGCATTTAAACTCTATACATTGCCCACATGACAAATCATTGAAAAAATGTTACTTAAGAAAAAAAGAACCACCAGAAGTTTATCACAGAAGAGTGTACTACGATACTTTGGAAAAAATGTTTCCAACGTGCTTACTCGATTCGACATTTTCGTCCGTAACATAGCTCCACGAGAAAACAAAAACAACGTTACAAATGTCTACAGCTCTTTTGTTTGAAAGTTAAGTAAAACATCCGAAATATATTAATTGAACTTTTTGCGTTTTCACCTCGACTGCATGAAATTAAAAAACACACGTTACAATCGAAACGAAACGCAACACTTTTGTAAATGTATTCATACGTATAAGAGCGCCATACGTACCTTTACACCGTACTGGTATGAATTTATAACGAAGCGAAGAACTTTTCTGTGATTATTGTAATTAAGTAGGAACTCTCGTGATGGGTGAGAGAAGTATCGCGAGCCTCGTCCTCTCGCATCCGTGCCTCAAGCTCATCTACGCAAATTTCTGCTCCTCTCACTTTCTCCCATATCCCTCCCTCTCTTCTCTATTCCCCCACGTAGTGTATGTGGCGTGTTGTTTTCGTTGAGTGCAATAAGCATTCTATTTAGAAAAAGGAAAGAAAATTCTACGTGTAAGAAAAAGACTCGTGACAAATAAAAGAATGTCGCACAACATCCTGTGCTATTCGTCCTGGCCCTCCTGATCCATCCTGCGTTCGTCAATGTTTATGTGGATACGTATCCACAAAAACTCCCAATACAAGTAAATCTTATGAAAGTTTTGAGAATATTATATGTACATCCTAATAACGTCAAATATTTTTTAAAAAGAAAATCATTTCTGCACGATTTCTCTATCGATTTTATTATGAGTAATCAATAATATATTATCACCAAATTTTTGCACTGCAAAAAATTATAAAAAAAACTAATTTTTAAGAAAATACCAAGTTCGGAAAAGTTATTCATTATCGGTCCACGTACCACATAAATGCTCTTCATTTGATTTAATGACATCCATATTAAATAAAGCATTAAAGTTGTATTAAATAAATTACGTAGTTGATGTGAAAGGTTTTTAAGCTAACGATGTGATTTAAGAATTCGAAATTAAATTATATCAGACGTATCACATAACTTGCTGGGCCTGAAATCTCTTTGAAGTTCATTCAATCGGTAGCTTCGTATTATACGCAGATTGAAAAGTTCCATTGTTAGGAGATGTTAATTTTAATAATTGCTCCCTCCTCTTCCAGGAGTAAGCACTTTTACGGGAAATATTAAAGAAGGAGAAAATACTAAAAAAATTTTTTGCCTAACGATCTGTATATTACTATTATTTTGTACCCTTGATTGCGTGCTTCGCTTTAGTGGATCATAGAGGATATGTTGGTTGGGTGTATAGCTGTTGCTATTATATTTAAGGCGTAATTTTACCTGATATCAATTTGCGGTACACAGCATTTTTTTTTCGAACGTTCCAAAATGGGACTGAATGGGATTTTTGAAAGGTTTCTTTTTGGAAGGGGTTTGTATATTTGTAAATACAGGTTTTGCGTTCAAGATCATAATCTCTTAATATCTGTTAATATGCGTTATGCATAAGTGCTTAATATCCCTTAATATGTTGAATGATTCTTCTCTTCTACAGGATATATGTTCTCGCTTGGAAATTTAGGCTATAATTGATATTTAGGCTTTAATACCATCAATCATCGGTTGTAATGCCTGAAACTGACCGTGAAGTCCGCCATTCTCGGCAGTAATGCTTACTGCTGATTTATGAATGACGTGAGAAGTGCGTCCGAAAATGCTTCTCATCTCAATGCAGCTGTTTTTCTGTTTAGTTCCAAAAGCGTCCGTGCGATTTTATAAAGCGCCGGTAATATCTTGGTGGGCCAAGAAATGATTTTATTTTGGTTGGCCTTGGATAGTTTCTCACGGCTTCTATTTTTCCTGGGTTTGTCTCAATCTGTCTATTACCTAAAAGTACTTTCGCCCCTTTTTTTTAAGGAGTTGGCATTGTATCGACTCCATTGTGAGATTTGCATCAGTCAGCCGTTTTAGGCGCCTTTTGAACCGTATTCCATGTTGTTTTCAATTTTGGTATACTTCTATTTTGTGCCTATGGGCGAATTTTATGACTTGCATGAATGTGTTCGGAGAGTTTATGCATCCCGTAGGAGTCCGTTTGTATTGATGGTGCCTGTTTGAGACAGGGTGAGCTGTTTCACGTGCGTCTTTTCCGTAAATTTCTACTTGGAAAAATCTGCTGTTCCAGTGGCTTGCAGCTGCCAAACTTTCCAAAATGTTATCCTGGAACGATGGTGGGTATAGCATTTGCTGACTGTTATTTCGTTTGTAAACCGTATAAGTTTTTTCTATTGTATCTATAAAATATTTTAAATTTTCATCCAAGTTTTTATTATTGAAAAACCCGATCATGGCCGCCTTCAAACCTGCAGTATCGTCCCCAGCGATGCCAAACGGTTCCGCCCCTTTTGAGAAATTATTTCATTACTTCGGTAAAGTGAAATTACACCAATATTTTATCAAAGGGTTTATCTTCATATTTATATTTATCAAATATTATTTTAGTATATTTTAATATGAATATAATATAGAGTACTTTTAAAAAAAAAATATTGTCAAGTACGTCACGATTAAGTAAACATAAGAATATAACATACAGCATGCGTGGAAAGTTTTATTAGGAGGAAATTTTAGACTTTTTGATGGTCCAAAGACTTAAACTAAAAAAAGACACTCGAATGAACGAGAAGTAAAAGCTATTCAAGACATGATAGTAAAAAAAAAGGAAAATTGTATGATTACAGAGCAAAAGTTATCCAGAGTCCCACATCTAAAATCTCTTTTTTTTTGTGATTTTTTTCCCCGAGAAATTAGAACCAGTTAATAACCACTTCCTTCACTCTCTTCATAATGTCATCTATTTTCTTGAAAATGAAAATAGGGCGTTTGGTCGCCTTATCGTAATCACCTCCTGAAGTGCTCGGCTTCGGTAGTGTGCCATGATTGTTTAACCAGTCATCGATAAACTTACGATCTGTTTCATCAAGACCGGCCTTTTGACCGTTAGATGGAACATTAGGAAAAAATTGGCTAACATGAACAATTAGTTGTGCTTCCTCATTTGCTGTTATTGGTTGTTGTGGTACAGATGAGTGCGGACCATCGTAACTCGATTGTTTTCTCTTCTCTAAAACTATCAAATTACAATTAATTTTAATCAGATGTAAGAACTTTTTTTATTTTTAAAAACGAATGATTGTGTATATTTTCAAGTTAATTGTTCAATCGTTCTAAGATATATACGTATCCAAATAGTAATGGTTCACAAATACCGAGTTAATTAGTAGATACAGAGCATGCCATTAAAGTGATGAAGAATATGACAGAAGGAAAGATTATACTAGTATTGTTGGAGGAAAAATTGAAACAATTCTATAAAAAAATATCAATTTTATCGAGTTGTATAGCAAACTTGAAAGGTATTAGGGAAATTTTTCAGGAAAAAAACAAAAAACAAAAAAAAACAGTAACTTTAGTATAAACGGTTCACGTGCAAGCCAACAGCAGTTAAAAGAGTGGACGAATCACTGCTGCCAAAAGTTACGGTTACATTGCCGAAAATTAATACATACATCAAAAATAAAAATTGACTAATATCAATATATTATAAAATGTATCCTAACCTGGTTTGTTTACTTTCTTACAATCTGGATATTTTCCGCATTTGGTGGTCTTTCCGGGAGGGCAAAGGTCTTCTTTGATAACACATTCATAACTAGAGGGACAGATGATGTCCTGGCAGGTCCTGCCGTATTCTGAGGAGTTATTTTACACCAAGTTTTTCTTATTGCATCAAGCGCATTAATTGTTACATTTATTTTTTTTTTTTTTTTTGGATTTTAATTATGCCTGTAATCTCCTCTTTAACTGTGGTAAAGATACACACCCAAAATAAAAATTTTCAAAGAAAAAAAAATCATTTTATGTTCATAAAGGAAGTTATTTCCTATTATATATAGGTCAAACATCTGTATACATAAGTATATAATATTTAGGTTACGTGATGGATGTAACTGACAAGAAGAAGCAACAATTACGAGCTGGAAAACCGACAGATTTGTATCTGTAACACAGGCTGTTAAAAGTTGTCAACCCAGCGTTATATCATCCACGAGTGTTTCTTCAATATTTTTTAAAACCAAGCAAAAAAGCTTGTTTTTTTTTATATAACTGTTATTTGAAAATGAGATGGTAGAAAAATTTTGAAAAATTATTTGTGTTTCTTCATTACAAGAGATAGTTTTCATTGGCTTTTAATCGTTTTATAGTATTATATGGTAATACTTGCAATAATTAAAAAAAGTGTTACTATTTATTTTTTGCACTGTTTCTTCAATTCCAATGGCAAAAAAAGTAATTTTTCTGACGATAATATTAAAATAAGTACGTGGTAAAACGATTTGAAATTTCGCACACATTATTTTTGTACTTATATTAGTATTGGTAACAGTTTTAAAACTTTTTAAAAACCTTTGATTTGGAAAGCGTCTATAATATTAAATTTACTTATGCACAGTTGTTTCATGTGAGACGTGTGAATTAGCATAAAGTATAGATTTCGACTCTTGACATAATAGTAACAGCAGTGAGTATTTAAATTTAAAACTTTTGTTAAATTAAGGAGAAAAAATTGTTAATTGATACTTACTTGAAAAAGCCTCCGAATTATTGACGTAAAAAAGTACTGCTAATAAAATAGCAAAAGCAATTCTGCTTACTTTTGGCAGTTTACACCTACAGTACGTCAAAGTAGATAAATTACAAATGAGTTCGCATAAAAGCTATAAAAATATAAATGGTCAAGTTAAAGACCAACTAATGCTTACATCATGTCTTTACTTTTTTTCGGTATAAAACGAGACGAAACTCCTTTCAACTTCTGTATTCGATGGTCAACTAAATAATTAATAATAAAATTGATTTTTTAATGCTAATAAAAATTTATTTGAATAAATAGCACAAAGAGTATTTGAGTAAGCTTGAAAATATTTTGTTGAAATGAACTAATATATTTGTGATTCGCAAAAAAAGCCTGTGACAGAAAACGAGATCAATGTAGTAACTATTTCTGTACCTTACACTTATAAAAACCGTGCGTATTTTAATTAATGCCACCACTAAGAGACTGAACGGAAGATCCGAACTAGTGGTTACTCCACTTGGTAATGCGCTAAAAATCGCCTCGGTAGGCTTTAAAAACTCTTGCCAATGTGCGCCAAATTTTCTCCTACTGTACTACCAAATGCCATAAAATACATTAATTTCGGAGAAAGACATTTTTAAGAATTTGCTTTTTTGAAATCAAATTTTTTAAAAAATTGCGGAGAATTTTTAATAATATTTACTACATATTAATAGCTAATGGATACAAATTTTATCATTGAAAGTGCAATTTAAAAAAACAGTTCAAAGTATTGACAACAAATGGTTTTCAGTGAACAATCAAACCGAACAATATACAAGAATGTTTTGGATCTGATCTTCTGAAATAAAGTATATTTAAATAGTAAGTTAATTCACAAATAAATTAGGAATATTTTTATCAAATACAGAAGCAATATTTTTACTAGGAAATTTTATTGACATTACATATTACATCATGAATTTAAAATATTGTGACAAGATAAATAACAGTAGCTTTTGTAACTCTATATCATAAAACAAGTGAAACAATTGTGTTTGTGGTTGAAGTGATTTGATATATATATATTGTATTTTATTATTATTTCTGTGAAGCGAAATTAAATTAATTGTTCATCAATGCGTTTATCTTAATATTTATGTGATGAAGAGAACAAAAAAAACAAAAAAAAACAAAAAACATATAGTGAAGCTAGTCACACCTTTAACAATCTTAATTAGTAAGTCATAAAACCTTTAATATTGTGTACAGCTGATGATCAGTAGTTGTGCAATGTCTCTTCTGTAGATCAAACCCGAAATTCTTTACTCCATCTTCTGAGACGCCGTTTGTTTCTGATTGAAGTTGTCAAGTTCTAGCTCAAAATCGTCGATAGCTTCCAAATCTATCCCATGGTGAGTCTTAGCAGAATTTTTCAATAAATTATCATGCTCAGGAGGTATTTCTGGCACTGCTTCAGGTTTTTCTGTTTGGGTTAATGGTTTGTTTTTATTTGTATTGGGTTATTTCAGTTTCAAAGTTTTTATTAACTTTACAGCAATTTATATATGCATAGTTTATAAAATTTTCGTGCAATACTCGCAAGTCAATCAGTGTGCAATTACAGCAAGAGTAAATAAAAAAAAAAGTGGTACAAAAATGACTTCAAAGTTTATCGTTGATGCGAAAAGTGAGCATTTTGAAAATCGAAAAGTTAGTAAAATGTGTCAGTTTTATAAATTTTTTTCATCACCTTTGAGGAATCACGTTAAAAAAATGGTTCTTATTACATCCCCAACAATTTTATAAATAAATGAAGTTGAAGTACAAAAAGACGGAGTATTAATAGAGAAAACAAGTCATTCAAGAAAAAGGTTTTAAATTAACGAAGAGAAATAATAGAGCAGAAATATGAATAGGATTGGGTGTGAAATTCTTACCTGGTTGGCTCTTTTCTTGGCAAGTTGGATAGAGACCACATTTACCTATGACACCCGGTATGCATGGGTCCCTGGCCATTACACATTCCTCGTTCGGGAAGCAGCTGATATCCTTGCATCCCCTGCCATATTCTAGGGAATAATTTTATCTTTAGTGTCCACAAAATGTTACTTTCTTAAAAATTTTTTAGAGTTTTTTTTCTTTTTCAGCAGTATCCAATAATTACATTTAATTAAATGAGTGCAAAAATGTTTTTCAAGTTACGGGTAAAAATTTATTGATTAGTACTTACTGGTAAAGGCATCAGCAACGTTGGCGCAAAAAAGGACTGCCAAAGATACAACAATAACCATACCGCTTACTCTTGCCATTTTATACCTGTAAAGGCCAAAGCATATTGAGTACAAGATAAAAAAAATCCTAGATTTTTTTATTCGTTAAAAAATACCTGGAGCTCAACTTTCAAGTAAAAAATATTGAAAAAATTATCTTTTGTTTAAAAGTTATAGTGAACAATCGAAATACATTAATTGAACTTTTTGCGTTTTCATCTCTACTCCATACAGTTAAAAAACACACTACATTCGAAACTAAACAAAAAAAACTTTGTGATTTGAGCATTCCATTAAAAAATTTAAACGTAATTTAAGTAAAGCGTTAAAATCAACTTAAAATGTTGAAAGTCAAATAGTCAGGTTTCTAGTTTGATAATATCGCAACATTTATATTTGATTATACTATTTACGTAAGTACGTTTTACGTACCTTTACGTTAGATCGACTTTTTTGCACTAGAGTTGTAAACACCGTATTGGTATGGATGTAAGACGAAGCGAAACACTTTGCCAAAAAAAAAGAAAAAAGCAAAATGCGAACTACTTAACAGCTTTTCCACCTGGCAATGAACGAAAAGCCTCGGTTGTACGGCATTTAAATACTCGATGAAGCCTCACCTTTCAAGCTTTAATGCTTTTTCCAAACATCTGATTGAATTCTCTTTTGTCCTTGTTTTTTTTTCCGTAGTGAATAGATAGACTTAACTTTGCTTCTAAGACGGAAATCGTCATCTATGATTTCGGATAACGTCTGTGTTTACGAATATATAAGTTTAGTACTTTTTTAAAATAATGAAGAAAATTGCAAGCGTTGTAATATCTAGAATAAAAATAAAATTATACCCATTAAATTGGAGATTATGAGGATCAGAATTATTTTTTCTACGCCTTAAATAGGCATGTTACGGCTACAAAATCATTATCTATTTATATATATATGTATAGTCATTAACATTGATATTTTATTTATTTAAAGTACATTTTATTAAACTTAAGTCACGTACTTTTCCTTGCATCTTTGACAAACATGAAATTAATTTACCTCATCCTACTCATCGATAAATAGATCGTATTATTCAAGAATTTTCGGAATTTACCAAAGCATTCATACCCACTTTTAGTAGAAATGACGTATTATATCGTGCAATAGATTATCATAGTTCATTAGACATCTGCTTAAGATTAATAAGCCATTCATGAAGTTATGTACACATACGTTGGGCTTTACATACTTTTGGAAAATTAATTT
This sequence comes from Copidosoma floridanum, assembly GCF_036245765.1. NCBI lineage: Eukaryota > Metazoa > Arthropoda > Insecta > Hymenoptera > Encyrtidae > Copidosoma > Copidosoma floridanum. The sequence goes on along the minus strand of NW_028321906.1, from coordinate 6,425,820 downwards.
TTGCATTGTAAGTGTGAAATTTGGGAACACCTTGAAATTAACATTGAGAGAGAAATGGAATGCGGGGAAAACCAAAGTGGCACACCTTTTTTTAGTGCATTAGTAATTGTGTCAATATTTTGACGAATTCAAGCCATTTTATTAACCGCTAGCAAATTACTCAAGTGTTCCTCACTTTGAGATTACGTACCTTGTGAGGCAATACCTATCTTTTTCCTTTGTCGGTACTCAATCAATGAAATTTCGAACAACCGCTGCAAGAGTTGTAGCGAATGGCTTTTTAACAATAAACGTAGTATCAATGATGTATAACAAGTAAGGCCTCTTTATTTTAAGATTATGAGAGCCAATATAATTTTATATGATTCCTAGACGTATTAAATACATTGATTCATTAAATTATAGTACAAAAATAAACTATTGTCTCCAAAGTGCACAAGTGATAGTTCTGAGAATCCTTTTCCTAAGATAAACTGATTGAATATTACATCTCTTAAAAATAACGTGATACCTTTCAAATTATTACTTTTCTAATTGAATAAATAATTAAGTAAAGTGTCAAGTTTGATAGATAACTGTATACATTTTTTTCTGAAATTTTTGCAAAAAATTTGCAAGTGATAAAGTGTATGATAATTCAAAAACAATTATAAACAAAATTTTATTTTAATCAAACATCGATGTATTAAGTACATTTGGTGCAACTGTCAGAGACATCGAGCGGTTGCCCAGACAAGTTTTGCTACAGTTGCTCCCCGGCTTCCGGAGAAAAATTTTAGATATAAAATATATATACCAGTTCTATTTATCGGCAGTCGGGTGTACAGATTGGATGATTTTTCGACTAATCAGTCGTGGATTAAAAAGATCTTATAGTGATTAATTTTGTAAAATTTTCACAATTCAACTTTGACATTTGTTACAAATAATTGTTTTATTGATATCATGTAGCTATCGAACTTGAAGATCAACACTCATGGTAAAAGTATGAGTTTCATGGAACCAATAATTTATTAACAACATTCAGAGAAACTATTATAAAAATCAATTTTAATAATAGTTAACACACTATTGACTTAATATGATTGATGCTCAACATCAATGCACCATCCATTCTCTACTACGTACGATATAATTCATTACAGATCATCTAAAACGCACACTGCGCTAAAAAGCAAAAAATCAAAATTTCAGATTCGAGGATACCTTGTCCATGATGGCTTGCGTTATAACTTGCTTGGCGGCTTGTTTGGCGAAACTTGCGAGCTTATCGGCAAAGGATGGTTTTTTCGTCACTGGCTGTTGATTCGGACTATAACCACCCGGATAGCCACCCTGCTGAGGTGGATAATTTGGGTTGTATCCCCCTTGATTGGGATACCCCTGTGGCGGTGGAGGATAATTGGGATTGTATCCATGTTGGGGGGGTCCTGGATAAGCTCCGTAAGGGCTGCCGTAAGGAGGACCCTGTGCTGGATAACCGGCGTTGTTTACGCTCGAAGTGGTCCTGTGCAACGAAGGGTCCGAGTTTGGATAGCCCGAGCCCGAAGGGTATCCAGAACCTGATGCCGGATACCCCGGATAGCCGGATGGCGGGGCTCTCGTATTGCTGGACGGGTAACCGGGGTAACCATATTGGCTGGGAGCTTTCGAATCGGCAGGATAACCACCTCCCGAGGGGTATCCTGGGTAACCGGACTGGCTTGGGGTGGGTGCTGTTTTTAACTCTGTCGGGTATCCACTTCCCGAGGGATATCCCGGGTAACCCGATGGTTTGGGACTACTTTTCGTTGGGCCTGAATCCGGATAGCCTGAACCCGACGGGTAACCGGAACCAGGAGCAGAGTTGGGAGCTGCAGCGGGTTGAGACGAGTCGGAAGCGCCACTTGGGCTTTGAGCATCTCCTCCTCCGTTTGTATTCTTTTCTTCGCCTCCACCACCTTCTGCAAACATTTCGTCAAGGTTTTGCTTGTGATTATTACTCGTAGAAACTGTGATTACGAGCCAACAACTTTGACCAGAAAGAAAGGAAAATACTTGGATAGATGCCACCTGATACATGCGTGTTCATCCGTGACCGTGCTTACGAAAGTTAATCGTTTTAAATGCAGATTGTTGAGAGTGTAATGATCGAGTCAGCGTGAATTCACAGATATGTGTGTGTGTGTGTGTGTGTGTGTGTCTTATGAAAGTGTGAAGCGTTTTTCGAAAAAGCAAATTACGTGAGCGCAATAACCCCATGTCACAAACTTTGTCGTCCTTTATTTATCAAATGACGATTAGCTGTAGAGTATTTACTAAGATTGTACATGCTAACATTACATAGGTAACAAGGTAATTTTTGGGTGGTTTACATTGATTCATATAAATTTTATTACATTCGGAAGTAATATTTTTTATTGCAGGGATTACAATTTTCCAATAGAGTAGTACATTTATTGACATTACATGTTACATTATCAGTATAAAACAATATTATAATATGTAAGAAAAAATCATATGTGTTTTATGTTGTACTGGCACTGGTTTCAGGTTGAGATGTGATTCAAGGTGAATAACAATACGTTTCCATAATTTTTTTTTTTTCTAGACGTAAATTGTTTGTTTCGATAAGTACATGATGTATAATTACATTTGACTTTTGTTTACGCAAACAAAACTTACGCGTTAATTACAAATATCTTTGTATCGGTAAACATTCGTCCAATTAGTAAAGATTTTACCCTCTTGTTCATCTTACTTTTCTCGATACAATTGAAAACGGATGAAAAACAAATTTTAGCTTTAAAAGTGAGTTCTAAACTTTTTACAAAAGCTTCAACCACGTGTAAATCTATCCGATGACCGCAGGTATGACAATTATTGTAACGTAGTGGCTCTCCACTCCGTCTACCCCGAAAATCTCCACTCTTTGTTGCCTTTGCTATCCGTGGATACTTTGGTGTCGTAGTACCCCTTACCCCCGGGATGGTAAGCAGGTCTGCTGGTCGTTCTGTCGTAGAATTTACCTCCACCTCCGGAGACGCTCGGTCTCGTTCGGCTGGCATCGCCGCCAAACAGACGATCGAAAATCGAACCCGACCCGATGGAATTGCGACCACCGGATTGACCGTTGTAACGACCACCGAACGAAGACCCGCCACGGGGTGGTGGTGTTGGTGGCGTGGGTCTCGGTGTTACTACTCTCGGTGGAGGTACGTATGGACGATTGGGTGACTTTCTTCCATCTGCAGCTGTCGAATTTGCCATTTTTTGTTGTTGTTTGTGCTTTTTGTTAGTTTTGAAGCTCAGCAATTTTTTTTCCCCCCATTTACTTAAAGCTCGACTTGTTTTGCTTGATAAAGAAAAAAGAAAAAAAAATGAAATGAATGATACATGAAATCGTCGCTTTCTCCTTGGATGCGGGAGCGTCGGATTTTGTCTTTGAATTTTACGGAATGCTGTACTTGATCGAGAAAGCGATATCAAGGCAAAACTTTCAAGTTAAAATGATAGTAATCCGGAAAAATGCTCATCAGTCCAACGTTACAACACATTAAATGCGAAAAATTTAGATTTTCACTTCAACTTTTCATGTGATAAGTATTTATCGTTTTCCTTTAGAGGCCAATGTTGTGCGTCGCAAGTGTAGTGTGATGGGTCACTGAGGTCGAGGCGATAACACGGAAGATCGAGCGTGTTTTGGTAATCCGAGCAACCGCGTTAGCGCACTGTAACTAGCCAACATGTCGATTCAACAGGTTTTCCGATGACAATAATTTCAAAGACTTTCTCGTAGGATTCAAATTGTTTATTATTTTTCTTAGTTTTCTCACCATAGTTAACGTATACAATTGCACTGCAGCTAAAATAAAAAAAAAAACAAAAAAAAGAACGAAAATGCATAATAATGGAAGATGTAATACTGGAGTCTTTGTACAACTAATTTGAGCTCAACGATACAAAGAGAAACTCGACACTCATACAGCACTGATTCGATAGGGGTGATATTACGTGTCGTCCCCATAAAAGGAATCTCAAGGGCGTCATCCGTCGTTTTGAAAATAATACGTACAAAATATCTCGAAACAATTAAGGCACATGCGCTCTTTGAGTACAGGAATTGGTATACGCATTATAAATATATACATATATTATTATGTTACATTTCTCTTTGACTGAAAAAATTATTTTACTCGCAGGGACAATCTCCGAGCCCTTTCGTAACCACACGCGCACACGTATATATTATCTCTAAATTTGATTAAATAGTTAATTTCGAAAACGCCGAAATGACATATATAATCTCACGCACTCGATTGTCATACACAAGCATGTCAAAGCTTTTGGTAGAGAAATAAGACTAAATGTTACCTTCTTAGGATCTATAGATCGAAACTGTTTGGTAAAAATCCCCCGAAAAGTAGAGAAGGCATGGAACGGACCGTAACACCAGTCGATTCGATTTCGGGCTGTTGCGCTTTGGAGGGAAAAACAAAAAAACGTTCGCTCCCTCGGTAGGTATGACCCGCCACGATTAACGCACCGAGTCCTCGCGCGATTGGGGTATACTCCTTTTATATATGTACAACACGCGAATGCGATCGAAAAGACGCACGTTTGCCATTTCAGGTGATGGCACCTACGCCGCTATCAACCTGCAGCCAAGAACGGCCAGAGCTAGGGGCACGAGGAGAGCCAAGGTGGAAACGGTGGAAAGGGCAGCGCCGTTCCTTCGGTGGATCGTGTTCGGGTAGCCGTTGCCCCAGCCCGGACTGTGCTGGGGCATGTTGTGCTGGGGATAGGCGTTGGGGTAACGGTTGTTGCTCTGCTCGGGGCGGTACTGCGTGGGCGGGTAGACCGGGTACCCGTACTGGTCGACGGGCGCGCCGGGCCTGTTGTTACCGCTCGGGTAGGGCGGGTACCCGTTGTTATTGTGGTTGTTGTTGCTGGGGTAGGGCGGATAGACTGGATTGTTGTTGGGATGGTTGCCGTACGGGTTGTTGACCTCGTCCGCCGGTGGTGCGTTGGCGTTGCCGTAGGGGTTCGAGTTGGCGTAGCGGGAGCCGCTCGGGTCTGCCGGCACCTGGGGCGGGTAGTTATTGTTGTTCATTTCCGTGCCCAATTGCTGGCCACTCGTCGATCCACCCGAAGAGCTGGACACTGCAAAATTGCGGTTCTCGTGTTTCTTTTCTCTTTTTTTCCACTTTTGGCGTGAAGCTATAGCGTAACTACGTCTATTGCTTTTTTATTTTTTTGCTTCGTTTCATGTCTCGACTACCACGAAGTCCAGCCAGAGAAGGAGTTCCTTGAAGCGCACCCGTCTCATCTTCAAGTAAGCCGTAGCGAGATTGTTTTGGCCTTTTTTTGCCCTTATTCGTTCAAAGTTTGTTTCTCTGGGTGTCTTCGCGAGGAGGACAAAGAAAAAAGCGACACAGAATCCCACCACAGCAGGGTTTTGTTACATCACGGATTTTGTTGTTGTTAGACATACACAGAGACATAATGACACCACACTTGGTTACGTAGACAGGAGACATAGTTCGTGCAATGTGCGTATACATAATATGTAGTTTGTAGCAGTGTGCGGCTCGTGGATCATCGTCTTTTCAATTATTTACATTTGGAATTTTTTTTTTTTTTTCCTTCCGTACAGTCTCTGTGGCGCTTGTATTATTTGTTGTGTGTACAATAGATCGCGATGGTAAAAAAAAGAAAAAAGGTTTGCGTGGGAGGGAATCAACAGCAACCATATCAAACAGGTGCAATCAGTGTCTATATGCTATCACCACTAAGGCTACTTCTCCCGCTACTGACTAATGCTAATGGCATGCATCGTATTTTACGTGTATTTATTAAAAAGAAAAACAGTAAAGGTCACTCTCCAACCCCTACAACACGAAAACCAAAACATCTCTACTTTAAAAACATGCTGGCTTCTACTACGCATGAATGAGAAGAATTTTTCAAACAGGTGTGTGTGCGTATCGGTGTAAATCGGACGAGCAGAGAGAGAGAAAACGGGAGGAAAGGGAAACTATTTCGCTCGTTTCTGCTGTGCAAGCTTTATTCATTCGCGCACCCACGTACGGCCGGTATACGAGCATTTCGCGGGAACGGACGTGATGCTGTGTTGCAAAGAGAAAAAAAAAGTATTTATCTCGCAGCGATCGTGGGACACGAAAAACATCGAGCTTGCGAGCAAACGTCACGAAAGGAGAGAGATTTTTTTTTTATTTGCGGCTAACAGAGTCACGTGCGGAGCGGCTGATTACATAGAGACAGTGCGAGGAGATGATTCTGTACACTTTAATTTAAATGTGTGTGTGTATGAGATGGTGACATGTTATGGATCTTGGTAATAATGAGAGCGCATCATTTATTCTTTGGTACACGCTCGTGTGTACGGCTATATATTTATATTATCGCGAACGGATGTTATGCAACGCGCGTCTAAGAAGACGCGTACATATAGGTATCGTGGGTGTGTTATTGTGCTGCAAAAATATCGCGTGCTCTCGACCGTGTGGGAAATGTGTGGAAAATCTCCTCCGTTTAGGGGCAATTAACGTTTGTTCATCGGTCATTGTTTGGATCAACAGTTTTATTGTACTCGGTACTTCTGGGCGGTTGTATACTTCGATGCAAAAATAATCAAAGTACAATTAAACCGAGGATAACAAGTGCTCTTTTTTTTTATTATTTTACAATTAAAATGTAATGTAAGTACGTACAGCATTACCGAGTTTTTAGTTGAGAAGTCAAAGGTACCCAAAAGTAACTCGCGATATTTCCACAAGGGCTTGATGGGCGAATGAAATTGTGAATACAGGAAAGCCAAAAACCAATATGTCTTATAAACAGAGAGTGAATGAGTCTCGAATGATTCAAGCCAATAGTTAAAGTCGAGAAAAAAGAGTTAACAGACATAGAGAAACTAAAGCACAAACGTCAGCATATAGGATGGGGTGTGGAGTTCTTACCTGGTTGGCTGATTTTCTTGCAAGTTGGATAGCTACCGCACGAGTCTGGCCGATGGATGGTGCAGGGGTCCTCGGCCATCACGCATACTTCGCTGGATCGACACCCGATGTCCTTGCAGCTCCTGCCATATTCTGGGGAGTCGATTTTATTTTATTTTTTCGAGAGTAAAGAAAAAGAGGGTGGATTCAACGGAGAACATGATTGAATATTTCGCTTGGCATTGATAACAATATCTAACTGTCCCGAAAATGGTTTTAACCGATTCGATTGATAATTTATAGTTGGTTATGCCAAGCTTGTATTTTAATTACTACGGGTTTAGGGACTAAATGCTATTTGGTTATTGAATTTGGAATTTGATTTAAAATTAATGGCTGGATTTTAAAAGTGGGCCAAAGAGTTTTTGTTTACACCAGTCTTTTTTCCTTAAATCTATGCAGGACTTGATAAAGAACAGAGTAACATCAAAAAAGTGGACAATTCGTTTACTCGTAAATGTTCCACATCCAGTCGAGGTAAAAAACCAATCGATGAAAAACATTCAGTTGCACCAGAGGGGAAAAGCCTTCTTTCACGCGAGGGCGAGCAAAAAAAACGTCGTCACTTACCCACGAAAATACATTTTCAGTTTCCACTGTCGCATAAATCTATATATTCGCGCCTGACGCGATAACACCAGAAGCCCAGCCGATCGATCGACTCGAGGCGGCTGGATAATCGATCGCTTGGTATAGGCAACGTACACACGCGACGACGTGAAATAACGCGGCTCAACGCTTACAACACGGCTAATTATTATTCAATTTGCGTGACGCGCGATTATTTTCGGATGGAGATCGATTTTCACAACCAACAGCTCCGCGACGTAAAACAGCCCCCGATCGGTACGATCGGTATACTTAAGCGGTGTACGTTGTTGTCAGTTGACAATTTAAATCTCGTTGGGTTCCCATTATCATTTCGAAGGACTGTGTACGAGTAATCCGGTGATCTCGAGGTATAGGTACTACCATTACAATTATCAGATGTCCAGACGGCAGTCGGGTGTTGCGCGAACAATCATTGTCGCATAAAATAATATGTTTCACGCTCCCACTATTATACGAGGTAATTACACATTCGAGATTACTTGCGTTGGGTATGAAAAAAAAAAAAAAAAAAAAAAATTTATGGAGAATTAATTGCGCCATACGCGTTGTAGATCTCTCGAGAGCACTGAAATAATCACTGGTTACCCAACGAGAAAAAAAAAATCATCGTAACCCGAGAGAGCGACCTTTGGAATGACATTTTATATAAATAGGCGCCCTATGGACAGTGCGCACGGAGAGAAAAAAAAAAAAAACTTTTTTCTTTTTTTTCCAACGCTCACCACCTGCATGTCCTTTCAGCGCAATGTTTTCCGATATATTCGCGCGCCCACTGACGTACTACCGGCGTCTATACTTTTAAAACACTCGGGCGTTCATTGCAGTCCGGAATAAATGTCTGACGTCAAGATCCCATCGATCTCACTCGGTCCACCCGTGCACACATCACGGCGCTCTTAACTTGGCTTCTGTAGTTGATAATCGATTAATTTCATAAGCATCACCGATCACGCGTGAAACCGTATTCATATTGCCCGTTTGGTACGTATACGTGTAGTGGTACTTCTCAGTGGATGGAAATTATTTTTTGCATTTGCATTACTTTGCAGCCACGTAAATTGGTCTTGGCGTTTGATTTATAATTGGCAATAATCGCAACAGGCGAAACTACGCCTATGCGTCTGAGCGGAAATTTTTCCCCGATGTCCGGAGTTTTTATATTTTTCGAACAACGCTATGTTGAGGGAGAAAAAATATACTCACTGGAGTAGGCATCCGCGTTGTAGGCGCCAAGTAGTATCGCCAGAAAAACGGCGATCGCCGTGCCCGTATTTGTCATTTTGGACCTGCAACAGATAAACGAGACATGAGACGAAAAGTTGGCTTCTTCTTCGTCTCGTCGTGCTTTCCTCGAGTTGTCGCGCTAATTACCCGCACAATGTCTCAAAAGAAAAATAAAAAGCACACCTGCAGTGGTCCTGAAATTTCCTACGAAATCAGAGGCAAATAATTAAATTTAAAAAAAAAGGGTACATGTGAGTGCAACACTTGATTGTTTGTTAATCAAATGCAAGTGACGTAGGAAGACTTGGTGTTTACGTGCAGTACATTTTTGCCAATTTCTACGCCAAATAGTACGGCTTGTCGCTCGATAAAGCTAAGTAGTTGCTAAAAAAAATTGGATTTCTTTCGGAATTTTCCAAAAGCTGAAAAAATAGTAAAGATAAAAAAATGGCTCCAAAAAAAAACCGAGTCCAGCCAACGCGGATAGTCAAAAAGACTGAATCACCTTTTTGGTCATTGGCCTTTTTTTTACCATCGAACGACATCCAGATTTACACCAAAAAAACTCTGACCTTATCCTTCGAATTTTTAAAAGAACGAGAATAATACGATGGAATTAAAATAAATGAACGTGTCGAATCGAGAGACGGTGTTTTTGAGCGCACGACGCATAATATGCCAAAGAAAGGTCAGCAAGCTTGGCTGGCTGGCCTTTACTTAATCGACCACTGTACTGCCTTTGAAGAGTTCACGCTCTCTCACGAGGACGCTTTGTTGTTGTTGTCATTAAATTAATCTCCGTACAAGCGATTGCGATGAAAAATAGTTTCTCATGAATTATGGAGTTATTATACTCTTCAGACGAACAATAGCATCAACATCGACTTTTCGCTCGAAGATACTTGGTATCAAGTTCCATACCGATCTCTGTTTTTTTTTTTTTTTTTTTTTCACCTGCAGTTGATTTTTTTATCTGCAGTCATAGCATTTAAAATTATCAAGTGGATACTCAAATTTTATGGAATATGAATAAACCACCAATCATCCTATTAAACATCGGTTACACGAGCTCTATATGCACTCCAGCTCGGCCCCAATGAGAAAACTACTACACAGCAATTGCCCCGGAAAAGATCGAGTGCACGATATTACGCACAGAGAGACGCGTGACGTGAATTTGCCAATCACGTTATTGCTCATAATTGCAGAAGAATGAGCAGCAAATCGTCTCCCTATGGACAATTTTTACTAAAAATAAAGGTGACGCGGTGAGGTGTTACTTGTGTTGGGCGTGGGCTCCTCCTTTTCTTTTTTCCAGGCTTTTGTAAGAAAAGCTCGGTTTTTTGAAAGAAAACAATAATTTAAAAGTGTGTTCATCAGTTAACAACCAAATGAAAACGGAACCATTTTGTTTAGAGTGTACGATTTGTCACTTTGTCTTTAATAACTAACTTACGGAAGACATCAACATTCCGAAAAGTCGCATCAATCGATATATTTAACTTATTATTATAAATTGGTTGTCGATGACGAATCGTACTCGGAAAAAAATAACTCTATTAATATCAGGTCGTTAATTAGTAAGCTCTAATTTGTGCTCCAATCGGAATTTTTTTTCTTTTGTTGTCCAAAAGACACTCATCCAATGCAGGAAAAAAAAAAAAATACGCAAAACTGGTTACCGGCGACCATAGTTTACTCGAGCAGGGAGAAACAAACAAAACGCATCTCGCTGCGTATACCGATCTCAAGGATCGACCGAGTCACGGCTGCTGCTATGATCCACGGAAACGCGATCCTGCTCGTTTGGCAAAACGATCTACGTCAATCAGCCCGATAGGGAGCTCTGCAATTGACACGCATAACCGTGTGCACCCATACAGGGACAAAAAAAGGAGACTTTGCTCTTGTATTGTGACGACATACACGCCCGCAAAGGTGATGGAGTCAAGGTTAAGAGTATTCTCAACAAATGTACGCTTGCGGTCTTTGCGAAACAATAAAATCCTGGACACCCACATCTATATCTAGTGGAGAGGAATATTTGATAGGTATTTTACCGATTCGCGCACGAGTATACCGATGAAATCGGGAAGAAATTCATTGATCCGTTAAAGCGAGTTCCCATGCCAAAAGGTACATTTACGGGGATACGAGCTCGGAAAACAAATTTGGAGTAATCTCCCGAGTCGAGACTCTCGCGGCCGCAAACACACACACACACACACGAGAGACTTTCTCGTCACGGCAGGGAGAGACACAAGGCTATTTTCGGCTTTGGTCGCGCCGACATCACCGCGCGTCCCTATGGGCACCAACCAAATTAACCGTTGGAACGCCACGGGGTGAATATACACGGTGTACGTATCGAGGGGTGGTCGAACTATCGCGAAATCACCCCCTGCGCATGTAGATGCAGAAACGAGTCTGGTCAGTTTTCGAGTGGCACTAAAAGTGCGTTGTGCAAACCTTGTACCAATTGTCCATCCAAGCGAGTAGGTATAAGTATAGAGAGAGAGAAACGTCGTACATACCTTGCTTCGTGTGCTGGGTGGACTTATGTGCACCAACGGTGTACGGTTGTTGAAACTACGTAGGTACCACGATGTGGGATGGAACGATCGCGTATACGAAGCAACGCCAACAAAGGCTCGAAGAAAGAGTAGAGGTATTTATGAAGTAGCGAGCAAGCTGCTGGCTCGTCTGACACTGAGCCATATATAATGCCGTTGCGGTGGAATTTCAGAGAGCGCGCGCTCGCAAGTGTGTGGGGGGATATTGCTCGTGCCTACATGTGCGGGAGCTCACTCACCGACTGGTGGTCAAGAGAGAGACCGGTATCGCGGAGAGACGAGGAACGGAGAATTGGAGGATGGGACAAAGAAACAGTGATGCGAGAGAGGGAACGAAGAAGAGGTAGTTGCTGTGCTTTTCTTTTTTTTTTTTTTTCTGTTGTACAGCTCAATTTTAAGTTGATCGGTAGTGTTTGAACAATCGGTTACGATTTTTTCATCTGAATGTACATCTACGTAGCTGAGAATTTTTTTTTTTTTTTTTTTCAACTAATTTGCTTTCATATTACAGCCATATTTTAATACAACCATTCGTTTAGTATTTTTTTATATGATTGTCAATTTTAGATCCTTAAAACTGCTTAATTAGGTCAAAAGAAGCTTTCCACTCTTGACATTTCGTCAATTTGTTGTGAATGTTAAATATAATTTACGAAACGACAAGTAATTAAAAATGCTAATGAACACTTGACAAATTTCGTTTCAACGTCAATTAATCAGCTCAAGTATCAAGTACGTACGTCAGTACATGTGGTATAATTTTGCACAGTAATGAAAAGATGTAACTTACCAAGTAATTTTTTTAACTCTTATTCGATGAAAACATTTATTTTTCGAGTGTTACCATGCGTTTAATATTACGTTATGAAAGAAATTAGTAACATAGAGTAAACCCCTCATTAAATATGATGAGCCACTGTGGTTTTATTATGACATGTGGGTATTATTATTTTGGTAAATAGCAAAGAATTAAAAGAAACAAAATATTTAAGTAATCCATGTTAATGAAAGATAACGGTCAATGTAAATCACTCAAGTTTAATGACGTTCTCTACGAACAATCTCAGTTTTGGGACTTGAGATTTTTGACACCTTTAGTCTCCCTAATGGATTTCCAATTTTTTTCCCATACTTGCTCGTTTTACAGTACAAATAGCTTCAAGGTTTCGTCGATCAATGTTTTATTTTTGGAAAAAAAGAAGATTAAGAAAGTATCAGTGATTACATTAACCCACGATCGAATAAATAGTATGCTCCGATAATTTAAATGGTAATTTTGTGTTACATAAATTTCTGTGGCTGAAAAATTTATTCAAAAAGATCAAATACATTTGTTTTTGCACAAAAGATTTTTTTATTATGTAAAATAGCAATACAATTTTTTTCTATCGTAAATATTATTAAATTCTATCATAAGTAAAGAAATTTAATATTTATTCAGCATAAAATTCTCCAATGTTTTCTTAAGGACAAAAATTTTCTTAACGTAGTAGGTACAATCATACATACATAAAATTCTTTGATTTGAAATGTTAAAAAAATTACCTTTGCTCATTTTTTGATTTTTCAAAGTAAGTAGTAACAATAAAAAAAAAAAATTCCATAATGCCGTCATGTCACTGAAAACTGTTGATTGTTGTACATCCAAGACATGAACACTTTGCTAAAATTTGTAATACGTAGCAGCATATCCAACGCACAAAGAAGCAGCGTTGGGAGAGACGGTATTCTACACCTTTGTATGAAGAAAATGCGACAGGAGGGGAATAAGTGGAATGAGGCTTATATAAAATAGAATATGAGACGACGAGACGTACTATATATACGTGTAGTGAATAGGACTAGGCGAGGAAGGACGATATCACGTGGGGAAGAGGCGGGAGGTGAGAAGGAGGAAAAATTTAATTTCGTTTGCTTGATTTAATAGTAGTGATGTGCACTTGTACGGTACGGGATTCTACTTCGGTGAAAGGGGAGCTTAGGTGGGTTTACCATGCGTGTGGTGTGGAATCGAAAAAAATTAAATGCAGCCAGGACTACCTCGTATTAACTCTTGACCATTCAAGTTTACTTCATACTGTAGTTTTTTATTTTCTTTCTTAATGAAGTGCAGATACAAAAACTTTTGTTTTCGAACAAATCTTTATTTTTGTGAAGGGTAAATTTAAAGTTTTACTAGTACGAAAATAAAAATAAAAAATTCATGTAAAAAATGTTTACTTTTACTCTGAAAACTGTTTTTTTGTTGTTTTTTTATACTTAAAACACCTCGTAAAACTGCTTTACTCCACAGTACAGTGCACTTTAGCACAATCACTTTTCCTCTAACGAGTCAAAAGTCGACGGTAAAACCAACTCACGCGTGGTAAAAGCTATTTTTTGAAAATTGCTGAATTTTTTTTTTTTTCAACAAATGTTACTTTTATCTCATGCGTTTTACACAGCCAAACCACGAGAATCACAATTGCAAAGAAAATAATAACATTAACACGAAAGCAACAGTTGAAGGAAGCACGACCATTTCCCGGCCACCCCATTCACATACATAGAGTTAATGCGACCCCGGGAGGAAAAAAAAGCTCCGTCAAGTCCATTAAGCAAATTCACTATCTGCGTTACGTCCGAAACTTGTTCGTCGGCCGGCACCCGCATACACACGCCACGCAAGGTAAACAAATATATAGCTAGGAGCCCAGCGCGAAGAGGGGACGAGCGAAAAGCACCACTAGCTCGAAATTCGCGAGCGCGAGGATGCTCGCCTACGTGTACACAAAAGAGCAAATAACACGGCAGTTTCAAACTTTCGAGTAGGTATGCACATAAAAGATGCGAATGGATGTTGTAGATGCACCTTTTTTCTGGTACGTACAATAACCACCCTGTGAAGGGGCTGCCCTTCACTGTAAAAGTAAAAGATATGATTGAAGGGGTTAAACTACCGCGTTATCTATATTTATCCTTATTTTTATTGCAACTGAGCCCATATGTTCTCATATACCCTAAAGTAGCACTTGTTGTGCGGCACAATGTATTTAATGTCGACATGTTCTCTTGTTACCTAGAGATTTGAGGACCTCGTGATTGAAACTGAGTTATACGCGGTTACGTGACAAAAGGAAGAATGAGATGGGAGAGGGTCGGGTAACCGAGCTTGCAGTGATCAAGATTTCTCGTGATTTCCTGAAAAGTCACACGATACCGCTCCTTTACGGGGGATTCGAGAGCTCGATCCAATTTTTTCAAACTCCTCCTCCTCTACCATCCCTCCATCGCTCTTCCAAAGAGACTTTAGCCGGGGAGTTCAGCGGAATCGAGTAAAAACTTTTTTCGAGCTGCTCCAATTTTCGGGACGGCTGCCCGTGACGGTGCAAGCGCGCGAAGAACAAAGGCTCCGGCGAGAACATCGAGACGTGAATATTTCAGTGTACTCGTAAGATGCTCGAATATGCGGCGTATCGGGTGTCACTGGAGCTCGAAAAGAATTTTCCTCTCCTGCCTTTCAAACGAACTCATATATTCCACGAGTTTTCGAAATCATTTTTTTTGCGAAGCCGGTACTTTCCAGCCATATTCGAGTAAATGTAGACCATCGATGGACGTAAAAGAGAACTTTCAATGCCCCGATCGGAGATGAATGCAATACCGGTGAGTTGAAAAGAGAAAATTTCTCCCTCTGCTCGGATGGGATTAACAAAAATAAATAACCACTCCAACAGCTAAAAGTGCTACGGAAGGAAAAAAACGCGCCTTTCTCGCTGATTCGAGGGGAAAAAGGCCAAGCGAATCCTCTATATCTCTTTTAATAATTTCCTCATTAAATTCATCCACTCAACGGACGGGAGGACGGGGCTAAAAAATAACCCACAGCTCCAAGAGGACGGAAGATTATGCAATGCAGGTTAAACGCATTTCATCCCCGTCGCGACAGTTTTTCTTCGATAATTTCTAAATATAGGTACACATCTGTCCTCCCCCCCCCCTTTTTTTTGCCCTCCTGTACAACCAAAAAGGGGAAGAAAAAAAAAACACCACCCCCCACGTACACAACTACGTGAACGATTGCTCGATAGGGAAAAAGAAAATAATGAGGCCATCACGAGTGGAGGCGCAAAGGGTAGATCGGTGGCCTGGAGGGTGGTATATACATGGGAATGCATTGGCGCCACGAGGTGCCCGCATATTTTCCATCCGCGAGCTGATGGTGTATGTGTAAGGGGCCGATCGGGAAAAAGCAGGGGGAGTCGACGCGCCAGCCTCCGTATCCCTCGCGCTTGGTGCTCGCAGCTCGCGTCGAGCCGAGCTGGAAAAGCGCACGCAGTCGTGTGGCGTCAGCGGCAGCAGCGGGCCGGGCTGCAGTCAGTCGGCTTCCCGCGCTCCCCACCTGATAACCGCTCACCCGAGTATCGCCTTTCTTTTCAAATAGAAAATTCCAAGTTTCTTTTCATTTTGTTTTCTTTCTTTCTTTCTTTTTTTGTTTGTTTTTTCCAACTTTTCTTCCTTTTCCATGGAGCAGGACGCGCTGGAGTTTAGTTTTTAAAGTTGTGCGAGTCTCGGCTTGGGCTGCCGTTTCGCGTGACGCGTGTACCGCAATTGGAGACAAAAGTGAGGCGAGTGGCCCTTTGGTAACCGACTGTGTATTATACTCATCTCTGCGGAGGAAGCGCCGAGGGAGAAGTGCAGCGGAACACGTGACGCGGCTGACCGGCAGGAATTAACAGCCGCTTATATATATACACGTGCGTATTATCCTATCCATGGGTGATGTACTAATGGGGGAACTGCTTCCGAGGGCCATTACTTTGATTGGATATGTTAATGCCTCTTGGGCGTCTTTGTTGCACTTTAATGACGATTGCTATCGAATCGGGGTAGTTTGTCAGTTTTTTTTTTGCAGAGAGACAATATGGTTTCGTTTATTTATTCATTCATTTTTTCAACGGCCCGAGAAAATGTTGCAAGTACTTGGGCAAAAATGTACTCTGGTTGTAAAGTTGTATTAGGTAATCCTTTTGTACTTTGCAGCGCGATGTTTCCGCGTAATTGGATACTGGTGCATTTTTGCACAATGGAATAAGGGAGGGGCAAAAAAAAAGTTAATTATTTCTAATGCACTCTTAATTAAAAGCTTTAGAGTGAGAGAGGGTGCAGGTGAATAACAAAATTTAAAAGAGTTGCGGGAAAATGGTTCAATTTATTCGTTATGTTTTTACATTCAAGCGCGCACGTAAAAACATTGTTATTTCTATCGAAAAACAGTGCCTTTTGGTATTGAAATTCACTTTAAGAAATGGAATATGAAACGAATCGTCTGCAAGTAAGTTGCCAACGATATACGACTCTTATTCGCTTTCAAAGCTGTACAATTTCGATTTATGTGAGGCACTGAAAACTTCCATTCAAAGGATTTATCCCAACAGTGGAAAATGACAATATTTCAAGTACACTTTACTCGCACGCCAAAGGCAAAGGTTTTACATGCATCGATGGTTTTCGTCTTCTTTTCCCCGATTCCTCGCTTCTCACCCGCCCTCCTCGTAAAGGAATAAATCCATCGTCCCACACTTACTTTAAAAGCTCACGTGCAATTGTCAACATACAATACCAAATTATGACATTAAAAAATAACTTTGGTACATTTATTGATTGTAAAATATTATACAATTGCTCTTGTAACATTAAACATGATAAAATACATGCTGAAAAAAATGTGGTAAAATCAAACAATGCATTGTTGATGTATACGATCTATGGCAGACCCATACGTTTATATTTTATTATAAAATAAATACTTGTTTGATTTTGGTAAATATCATCGCGAAATAAAACCAGTTAACATTGATATCAATAAACACCGATGGATTCAACCAAACTTTCGTATCGTCCAGGAAAAAAATGCGAGCACAAAAACCTCACCACCCCCCAAGATAACAATCACATTTCACGTATATCCTTCCCTCGCTCCGCAAACCATCATTTCCACAATTACAAAAGCCAAAATTCTCGACGAACACATTATGTGCCCCTTGTACAAATCCTCATCCCTGCCCCGAAGAATAATCACCTCTGCTCCCAAAGCAATAACCCCCCCCCCCCCCAAAAAAAAAAAAATGGTAACATTAAAAGTCCCGTAAAGCACGCAGGGATGTACACGCATATTTTACCATACCCAAGTCGAGGGAGGGAGAGAGGACGCGTAATGTATCTCCAGGGGTATCTCTATCCTTCCTCCAACCACGGCACGCTGCTGTAGACATTCGTTCCGAAAAGGGGGTGGGGGGTGAAAAAGCTCCTGCTTGTACACGCATCCATCCGGGTATTATGTGTATACCTCACTCGGACACCCCTCCACCTACCCCTCTTTCTTTGCAAGCTCCACACGCATCGTATCAGCTAGAATTGGCGTTCACCTGCATCACGTGTCCTCGAAACATCATGCTCACGCATTTTTTAACAAGACTAAATAATACGAATGCGCCGAGAAAAGAGGTACGAATTTTCTATTTCGCTAATGGGCGTGAATGCGAGCTCTTTTCCATTTTCGCGTACACACGCGCTTGAACGCGTAATACACTCCGTGCTTTTGGTGTTTTTCGGCCGTCCGAAAAATCACGGGGAAGTGACGGTGAACGCGGGCGTTGAAATTTTTTTTTCCCCTTCGTCAGGGTATTATTTTCCAAAACCCAACAGCGTGGTGTGCACCACATTTTCAACGAATAAAAGTACAGATAAAGCTACAAAAACCCAAGTTTCATCTGAAATTGCGTCGATCGAGGGGAAAGGGGGATAATATAGCTCGGATTCCCGAAAGAGCGCATTCAAATATTTGAATGCCATTAAAATTTCCGCGACTCGGCATTATATTCCCTTGCCCCGAGTTTTCGCCTCCGTGCAACGTTTCGCGCAGCCGTGGCCCGTCAAAAGTTACGCGCCGGCATGAAGCATTTTTACGGGCCGTAGCGAACGACACACGGGAACGTTACTTGCCGAATCTAACACTCCGACGTAATATCAGTGTAAAAAACACAAGTCGAACGCTTCCAAGTTTTTCCTCTTGGATTAATTTTATCTATAATTAGCTCCCGACTGTACTGTTCACGGCTAGCGTACACAACACGCCAAGAAGCCGGTAGAGTAAAAACGCATTTGCCACGGGAAAGCCCGTGGTATTTAATTCTACGAGAGTATAACTAATATAATAATCGTAAGATTTCGTTGTTTGCTCGTAAACAAGAGCGCCCAAAGGCTCAATTTCGCGTACCTACTGAGCGAGTTTTCGTAAAGATCTTACTCCGCGGCGCTTGTTACTCCCCCGGATGCAAGAAAACACACGCGCGCAAAGAAATCACCCGAGACAATTACCACGAGGCCGTGGGAGGGAAGGGAAGGGAGAACAGCGGTAACGAGCACAGAAGGGGAGCTGGTTCGTAGCAATTAAGCGTCATATTTTTGCCGGCCGGCAAAAATCGTTGCCGAGATACACCCAAGGGAAAAGAGAGTATATACCGCGGTGTCGGAAGCGGAGCGATAAATAACTCGGGAACGCCAAAAGTCGAGGCGAGCAGCGATGCACGGCAAAACAAGGGGTGCAGGGGGGGTTGCGCTGAATCGAATTAAAACGCAATATCTAGGGTGGGATGTCGCGGTCGAAAGAAACGGCGGCCCTTTCTCCTGCTTCCATGAACCCTCGGTCCTTCCATACACCGCACGCGTGCGAATTCAACGGGGACAATGTCGCCCCCGCTACATTTAGAGGGATTATTCAGAGTTGGCGCGAGTTTTCGGGGGTAAGTGCAATTATACCGCCAAGGAGCTGCCGTTGCCTCTAATGCCCTTTCCCATCCCCTGTTCCGTTCTCGGTATAGGTGCAAGGTAGCCGAATTCTGCTGAAACAATTTGTCTCCCCCCTCCCACCTTTACTTGCGCGTACATCGCCCTCTTTATAATAATCTTCCCTACGGCGCTTCGCGTTGGGAGGGGGGAAAAAAAAGGTGGAGACAGACCGTTTTGAAGATTCATTTTTGCCCAAGATTTCGTGCGCGTTAACTGGCATCCGAGCGATGTTCGCGATGTAAGAGCAAGTCCATTTGCGGAAGGGCTGGTGTCTGTTTGAACTTTTGTAGCCGCTTGTGGCATTTGAAACTTTGCAGGGTGTGCTCGGGGATTTTTTTTTAATTGCGTTTGAAAGAAAGCTCGTCCGACGCGAGGATAAAAAGTAACGAGTGTTGCACTTGTACAAAAAATGAAAATGGGTATCTCCTCTGCTGAGTGAATTTTTCTTTTTATTTTTACTCTTGATATTCAAGCTGATGCAAAGCGCGGTTGTGCGATGTATTTTTTTTCAGTTACATCCAATAGACGGACGATTTCAATTCGATCAATGTGGTTGTTTCGTTTGCCCCTTCCAGTAATGAAAAATCACTCTCAAAGAAAAAAAAAAAAAAAAAAAAAAAAAAAAAACAGTTAATTTACGAAAGCTCTTGGTTTTCGATTAAGTTGATTGAGCTTTGGTACGTTTTTCATTTGAACCAGCTCCATTTACACTGACCGAAGGATAAGGGGTTTCTTCCAAGTTAGGGGTTGAAGGATCAATTTACTGTACTTTTTTTTTCATTTCTCATAAAAACTGTAAAAATTACCAACAATAGCGAGACTCGAGCACAATTGCGCTGTAAACTTTTAAACATTTTTTAAAAGAAAATTCTTATTTTTCCAAATAAAGTGCATTTTTTTGCTTAAAAAAAGGCTTCATTCTTTACTGTTTACAGCAGAAAACTGAGAAAAATGTTTTTAGATAAGTACTGTACATTTTAAATCGAATATTAAAACGTTAACTCTTTACTTTCTTGATGATTTTTTTTTCCTTCCAGCAGCAATATACTGTTTTTGCTATAAAACGTTTTGTTAAGAGTTCTATATATATGTTACGAGCAGCGTGGAAAAACAAATTTTGTTTTCTTTTTTCAGCACTAATGCGTTATAATTTCAGGAAAAAATTGTATTTAAGAAAAAACTGAAAAAACCCGCCATTAACTACCCTTTTACAATTGAAGCACCGCCATGCATAGTCATGCGCGCTCCGAGAGTGAATTTAATTTCAATTACCTTTGAACATCACTCGAGGCTTTTAAAACAGGCTAGCATATATATATATATATATATATATATATATATATATATATATATATATATATATGTACCTGTACACCGTCACCCGGTCTCTCTTTAATCAAAACTTATGCAGGGACGCTTTGGTTATTCGGAGGCATTATCACAATGAGCGGGGACAACACACGCCGTATCTGCATTGTTAACGAGGGCACTCCTCGGCGTCTACGTATAGTTTCGGTGCATTAATCAGCGAGTATTTGACGAATCCATCGGGAGAGTCCAAAAGTTACACACCCTCTAACTTCTCGAGACTTTGCTCCCAGACCGTCGACTCCGAGTATTTTCAAGATAAAAAGAAAAGTGTTTTTATGGTATAAGTGTGTCGCGCGCGCGAGCTCCTTTTAGCGCAGCGTCGATGATCTCATTACGATCGAAGGCTGCGAGTACGTATACGCTCTTCTCGAGAGGCTGTCCCTCTCCGGCGATGAGAAAAAAAAAAAAAAAAAAAAAAAAAAAAAAGAGACGCCCGACAGACGCGTGCAGCGCCGGGATTTTATATTTAAAACGCTCGCGTTGGGGATAAAAAAGCCAAAGAGGAGCGCGACACCTTGCGCCACTTGTGCATCGGCCGCATAAGTGTACGGAGGAGTGGAGCTGGGAGCAATTTTCCCTTCTATTTCAATTTTATCATCCGTAAAATAAGTGAGCCTCGAAACGGTGTCGATAACTTTGTATTAGCAACGTGCCATTTTTTTTTTTTTTTTTTTTTTCCTCTCCTTTCAAGATCCGCCATTTCTTCGTAGATAGAGAGAGAAAAAAATGAAACAAGGAAATTCAATCCAGAGAAAAGACTCGCGACGAAGTCACTACTCCTTCATCTCGTGCATACGTGTACTGAGCAGCGTTGATTTAATTCCCTCGCGGATTAACATAGATATATATATACGCGACTGCAGGGCGCACTCGGGCATTTGAGGTGTGAAACTCCGGGTGTACTCTTCGTCGGATGGAAAGTAGCGGCCCAGCCCCGATCGAGGAGTTGTTGGCGAATTTTCTCCCCCCACACACGCGACTGTCCGTTATACAGCCGGTAGGGACAAAGTGAGTAATTTACCGTTGCCAATGTGTGCGCAGGGTGGCACACGGGCGTTTGATCGATGGCGCATTCCTTTGATCCCCCCCCCCCCGTGCCAACCATAGCTCTCCCACGGTGGGGAATAATCAGCGCGCGAAATTTACACGGGAGCAGTAACAATAATAATAACAGGAGCTTTGGCTATAAAAAAAAAAGGAGGAAGAAAAGATCATCCATCCAAAGCTCGTGAATATTGTACCGAAAGCCATTACGCGAGCCCAAGCTTGTGTATTCGGCGAGCCATAACGGGCGCACGTGTATAATAAATCAGCGGGAGAATCATCGTCCGTGTACATGTACACACTTGGAATTATAGCGTAAGGGTATTTTCATACATGACTAGTTAACCGCTTGGAAACTTTGGCTGAAATTTTAAAGAGGGGGGCGGGGGGGCCTTTGAAGCACCGCAACCGAGGGCCCCCCCGAGCTCCCCAAGAGAGAGAAAGCAAAGTTCCTCCCGAGCGAACTTTCCACCCGAGCTTCTCTTCCCCCCCCCCTCCCCGCGGCCTAATCCCCCTAATCTTTTTAATCAACGCCTCATCTCCCTGCAAAATGTGTCACTCCCCCCGAAAATGGACTGGGGGGGCCTTTTTTTGCCTTTTTTCCTTTTTCTTACGTATACATATATGCAAGGGGGAGCAACAATTGCGCGCTGCGCTCAATACAATGCAAGCGAGGGCTGGCTTCATTACGGAACTTTGTAATTATTTACGAGAGTCTTTTTTAATGTCTCTTCCCGAGGGAAAGAAGGATAATAAGGAAGATGGAATAAAGTGGATCTCGCGAGGGAGGGAGAGGGGGAAAAAAAAAAGGCCAGTAAGAAAAATAAGCTCAGGGAAGAGGGTAGGAGCAGAGTAAAAGCTCCGCGGCGAGGCGCAAATTGCGAGCGCGGGAAGAAAGTCGGGGGCGGGGGGGAGAGAGAGCGGAATTGGACGTGCCGAATCTGAATGGCGAGCAGTGGGATTACAGTAATAGAAAGACGCTCGTTGTTGGCTCCCCTTCTTTTTTTCTCCCCCCCCCCTCTTTTTCCTTTCATGCCCCTTGGTGCCGATGTCGTTAGAAAATCAGTTGTATATACATATACCTGGCACACGTGCCACGGAGTGGTTTTGTATAATGATACAACGCCGCTCCAAATCCCGTCTTTCGCTCCCTTTTCGAGCTGATGAAACCGAATCCTGTACGCGTATAGGGATGAAAGGGGAGGAGCTTTTTCGCGATTTCGGTCTCACCTGCTCGTTTTGTCTCTCCGGTTCTTGGCTCCCATTCACGGATGCACTCGCGAGCCAAGGAAGGCTCCTCTCATTGAAGCTCGTTCCCGCGGGTGGTGCGCGCGAGGTGTATTAAAAACGAGAGTGAGATTAAAAGATGAGCTGGCAAAGAGGGTATACGTAAGGGGGGTGCGCTTTTTTCATAGAAATAGATACCCCAGAAGAAGGATAGGGGTACACTCCGAGTGAATGCCCTTTTCGCGATAAGCGGATTTCCCCTTTTGAGCGACTGGCGCACACTCTCCGCGGGGGGGGGGGAGCTCATTTCTAAAGCTGATTTGGTACTTTAGGCCCGTGCACGCACGGACTGTCAAATGAACGTGGCTGAGGAAAAAAAAATTCGAGACGCCGTTCGCTTTGAGGACGGATATAACCGAGGAATAATTGGCACTTTGGGTGTACGGAAAGAAAAGAATAGTACCGGCAAAAGTTTTAATCCTATACCTCGGTTGTGCATACGTTTCCAAGGGGACTCGGGTAACCCGATCTCAGTCGGGAGAAAGAAAAGTCTCGCACCTCGAAACAATGACAATATACATAGGGTGTATTCGCAGGGCAGAGGTCGCCATAGCCATGTCCCGGTTGAGCGGGAGTAGCGGCGCGAGCAGCGGGGCCAGCGGTGGGTACTGGCTGTGCTGTTACCCCTCGGCGAGCGGGCACCGGAGCGCGTGCAACGAGAGCCCCTCGGTGGACTCGGTGGACAGCTCGAGCATCGGCGACACGAGCACGGGGACCAACGCTGGTGCTACCCTGTTGGCCCTGGCGTCCCTGGCCATCGTAGCGACCGCGGTGTCCACCGGCCAGTGGCTGCTCACCGAGGAAAAGCTGCCGAAACTGTTGTCCCCGGGACAGAGGGCCGCTCCGGGAAACGCCACGTCCGAGCACGAGCTCAAGTTCACTTACAGCGGACTCTGGAGGGTCTGCGTGGCACGCGGTGAGTCTCTTTTTTTTTTTTCTTTTTTATTCGTTAGTTGGTTTTTGCCGCGGAGCTGGGACTCTCCCGAGACCCCTTGTATTGGCACTCGGTGAAAGATCGAGCGGCAATGGAAGGAGAGCACAAAGGAGCTGTTGACTCGGGCAACGGTCGGGGAGGAGCTGTGTGTGTGTTTGGCTAATGGTCCTTCCGTGTTTCTTCTTCTTCTTCTTCTTCTCGGGTTTCCTCGGGATTTTCTGCTCGCTAATAGAGACGGATGCGATACAACCGATGTCGCTTGCCGGAAAATCAACGTTTCTTTATCGAGTATTTGCGAGAGTTATACATCGTATACATGTAGATCGCGCACAGTGTAAATATATATACATATATATGTGTACATTTGGCCGATGAGAGATGTATACAGTTTCCACCGATGATTCACTCGCCGATGGGGCATTATTCGATCGACCGATAACTTCTTCGTGCCGCAGGAAAGCGCATTAATTTAATGCACATAAATACACAACGTGTTACACTTCAACTACAACCAACAACAATTATGTGTACCTGTACTTGAAAACTTGATCCGTTCGCGTAATGACGGCCAGAGTATACGTGTGTACACCATCAGACGTGCATACCATAAATTTTAAGTGCGCGTGTACGGTGGGTACCTCTGCTTTCCGTTGTACATATATATACGCAACGGCATTAAATTTAACGCGCCAATGCATCAATTAGCATCGCTATTCTCCCCGTCCCCCAAAAATCAAATCCAAACGACCTCGCGAAATCCCGAGCTAATCGCCGAGCCGTGGGAAAACTCCGGCTCCATCCAACACCAAGGGTGTACCTGCGCCCAAACCCACGGTTATTGAATCGATTCCGCGTTGAAAACCCCTGCGTGCATGTATACATATCGTCGCGGCGTATGATGCCATATGGGCCTCGTTTGTACACGATACCACGGGGTATAAAATGTAAAGGTCCATATGGTGGACCGCCTGCCCCCTTATAGTCGGATAGTTTCCAAAGTCAGCTCGTGCATGAATGACGAAGAGCAGCAGTCGTGCGTGTGTATGGAGTCGGAAAAGCGGATTTGCACAGTTGAAGACGGCCGCGCGTGTCTGGCTTACCGATGTATAGTAGCTATGCGCCGTCACGCTATCTCCACCCGTACAGCCAGAGCGTAATGGCTCGTCGGTCCAAATTTACTCGGGAGCTGTGCGCCAGTGGGGGGGTTTATCGACGCGTACGTGTGGGGGGGGGGGTGTCGTACGCATCGTGCGTATTGTATGGGGTTGCGGGGGCCATTACGCGCCGCGTTACCGTGTGCACTCTATTTTTCTTTTTTTTTTTTCCTCGAGCAATCCGAAATCGTTTGCCGATCGATCGGCGCATTTGGAGTGTTTTACGGAGGGGTTTCATTAAATTGTCGATCACCAAGTATACACTCAGAGGGGGAGGATGAGACTTCATTTTTTTCATTCGGTCTAAAAATTAATCAAATTGTGTCCCGGGGTTGATTAATTTTGTGGTTATTTACTTTTTTTTTTTTTTTTTTTCATCATCACGTTGTTGTTTACACACGTGATAAATGACACGCGATCCTTCGTAGTTTTCGAACAAAAAAAATGTGCGTAAATCACTCGCGTTTCGGGGCATTTTGCCAAAATCGAGTACTACCGTGTGAATTTTCCGATCCGACGATCGGACGCGGTGATAAAATTACCGGGAAATTTATGACGGAAAAATAATCCGTCCGACACGCTCCGTCGAACGCGCGAAAAGTAAATACAGCGACCGGGGAGTCCATGTCGCGTGTATTATTTATCGAGGGCGCAGGTGTTTGCGTTGGAAGTTTTTTTTTTTTTTTTTTGTCTCGGGGAGAAAACAGCACACGGGACGACGGAAAATGAAACACAAACAGGAAAAGTGGACGCCGGTCCGGTGAAAAAAAGCTCCGCTTGTACTTTTGGAAAATTGGAAAAATCAACCACTCCACCCGCCCCCCCATTAAAACTTTCGATCGGCAGTTTTTCCGCGAAAGTACGTCGGAAAGCGCGGGGATGGAGGGAGAGGAATTTTCTTCGTGTCACGACCAGAGCGATTTGCCGGCATATAAATTAGCGCTCAATCATCCGAGCGCAGAAACGAGAGGGGGGAGGGACTCTGTAGCAATCGGAGCAGCTGTGGAGCGAGAGGGAAAATTGAGGCCTGGGGTAGGGGGGTGGTGCGACTTCCGTCGCCGTTTCCCTTCGGATATGACTATTCGTCTCCCCCTCGTTTCCTCCCGTCTACCCGCGTTTCTTTTACCCCTCGATAGAGCGTAGCCTTTTATTTGTCAAACGGAGACGGACAAGAAGGAAAATACAATTATCCGATCATTACGGCCGGGATGAATTTTCCAAACGAGCTCTACTGCCGCCTTATTGCGAGCCTCTCTCCCTCTTCAAAGTGTACAGTTATAATATCGCGATATACACAAGCTTATCCCGGGTATTGCCAGCGAAAGCTCTTGCGACTTGTATTTTCTTTCACGTCCCAACGCGATCGTCTTTTCTTTTTTCCATCTCTTTTTCTTCGATAAAAGTCTAATAACACGTTGCTTTTATCTCTTTTGTCACGGAGGGTGAGTGCGTCTTGGAGCTTTTTAATAACTACCACTGAATATACTTTATATACTTTACCCTCCCGGATTATGCGTGCATGTACCTGCATTTGGAGAAAAAAAGCTCAGTGGATAGGGAAAAATACTCCTCTGCGCTTTTGTGTGCGTAATGTGCGATACACGTGAGGAGGTAATGGGCTTAACTTTGAAAAATCTACGGAGCGAACGTCAAAATTCCCTCCGAAGCTTCGTATTTGCGTAAGTATACGAGCACCTCCAGCGCGGTGTGCATCAAGATTTCGAAAAGCTTCGTAACAGATGATGAGACTCGAGCGAGAAAGGTAGGCGCTCGGGGGGTGGACTATTTGTTACGCTGCGCAGGAAATCCAGACGCACTGCCTAAATGTATGATTTATAATGACAAAGTGCAGTTTACTCGGCCCCTGCGTGCCC
The DNA here is from genome assembly GCF_036245765.1 of Copidosoma floridanum. Taxonomy (NCBI): domain Eukaryota; kingdom Metazoa; phylum Arthropoda; class Insecta; order Hymenoptera; family Encyrtidae; genus Copidosoma; species Copidosoma floridanum. The sequence continues at coordinate 6,398,916 of NW_028321906.1, read as the reverse complement.
CGTTACTCTGACGTGAATTTAGTGCGCTGATGTGTTGTTGATTTTTTTTTTTTTTTTCCTCCCGTCAGATGTGAGCAACTTTGCGAGAGGATGTATAAGGTGTTTCCGGGAACTCGCAAAGTCTTATTCTCGGGAGTAAAGACTTTTGTCTTCCACGCGGGCGATAATGCAGGATGAGCTTCTTTTTGCAGATTTCTCGGACTTTTCGAACGGAGGTCAAAATATTTTCCAAGGTTTTTTCGTTCGTCTTGGGGGTCGCGTGAATGCAACCTTTCGCCAAATTGTTACTCCAAAACCAGAAAGTTTGTGGAAAAAAACTACAGCGCAATAATCGAAACAGTTCCTTCCCCCAGCACTTAACGTCCCTTGCTTTTGCCGGCTCCTGCGGTACACGACCACAGTCACTTCGCACTTTCCGTCGCCCCGACCCTTCGATCCCACCCTCCTCCTCCACACATCGTACAGCGAACTAATATAACTATGCCGGCCAAGCAGACAGAGTCCGCTTCCGGAAGTGCCGCTCAACTTAAATTTCGTGAGTCACCATACACATGTATGCACGTGTACGGGTATACAAGAACCTCCAGGACAGCGTATAAGTATAAGTGCAGTATAGCGATAGGAGCCCGAGAAGATGCTCAACGCCCGGCCGGAAAGTTTACCACGATAGGGGGTGCGAGAACGTATATATATACACAGGGATGGGCTCTATCGCTCCCTCGCCAGCAGTGCCCGCGAAGAAGGAGTTTTATTGCCCTTACGGCCATTAAAGGAGTTCGCCCTCTCGAGGTGGTGGTAGCCTTGCCTCTGTAACCGCTCTACCTGTATGTATGTATATACGAGCTGCCGCCTCGGGTCGCAGACGCTTTCTCTCTTTCCCCTCCCCGCTAACGGTTTCCCTTGTCGAAACTTGAAAATTGGATTGTTTTACAGCGAATTATTGTCACGCGACGACTCTCCCGCAGCACTCGTGTTTCCAGCCGTGAGGGTTTGCACTCTCTGCTGTGAAGTGTATACCGTACTCCTCGAGGGCGTCGTCTCTCGTTTCTCGCTTTCCCCCTGCCACATTATTGGCTCTTGATGCTTTCCTTTTTTTTTTACTTTTCTCCGAAGGGGTTTTCATTCATGAATAATTTCGAGGTGAAATTTGATGCCCATGGGGAAAGTCACTTTTTTTCTTTTTTTTTTTTTTTTTTTTTTTTTAGTCAAAAGATAGCGGGGCTCCTCTGGGAGAAAAAAAAAAAACTATGTACCCCCAGAAAAATCCTTTGATTTGGATGGGACAAAAATTTGCAAGATCTCCCTCAGCTAATCCAAAGAGGACGGAAAGAGAGAAAATCGACTTTGCTCACGACACGTCTGAAATTAAAGCACGTAAGACAATAAAAAAAAAAAAAAAAAAACCCAAGTTAAATTCACGCTTCGAGAAACGGAAAGTCTGCTTTGTTGGGGGTTTGCCTTTGTATACGACGCGTTTTGCGATAAAAGTAGGGGGGGAGGCGAAACGAAAGAAAATAATTCTCGAGTCGCGCGAGGGACTGTTTTTCCAGGCGCCGTAAACAGAATCGGGGGACGCGAGCTATTCCGAACTAATAAAAGGCGAAAACGAGAACGAAGGAGGAGGAGGAGGAGGAGGAGGTGGAGCTACGAAATTGCATTCTTGTCTCTGCGCAAAGCTGCATTGTGGGTATATGTAGCGGGGAGACACGCGAAGGAATCGCTCCGACGTCTGACCGTACGATTTACTCGTACTACTCGCAGTGTAGGCGCGAGCGAGAAAACTTTGACGGCAGAGCACTCGCATCGCCGATTTTCAACTCGTGTATTTGTGTACCTCTTCTCTCTCTCTCTCTCCCACCCCATTTACACATACCTGTTTGTGTGTGTGTGTGTGCAGTAGTTGCAACGCCTTGGGAATTCCCTGCCGCACTCGCGGGAGGATCAAACGGAGTGTTATTTGGCGTAGCTCTGTAAATATAAGCACAACGCCCGCGTATATACATATACATACATATATACCGTGTGTGCTCCATACACGTGCTTACAAGCGTGTCTTTATACGTTGCAGGTGCGGGTGCGGAGTATGAGTGCTCGAATATCGATTACTTCCCGAAAGAAGAGTACAGCCCCGATCCGAGCGACTCGACCATGGCCATACCCTGTAAGTACTCTTTTTTTTTTTTTTTCTTTCTGTCTCACTATCTTGCATTATTTTTCCTCTCTCGTGGCGTATAACCTTTGTAAATATGCGGCGAAGGAGGAGCTGGATTGTTTCGGGGCGCTTCGTAGCTTTGGGGTTGAAAATCATGGGATCGAAAAAATATCGAGCTTCGAGCGACGCGTGACGTTTGAGGATGGTGGGGTGCGAGGGAAAATATCGCGGATTTACATTTGAAAGAGGGCGCGTGCGAGTTTTTACTGCCTCGTCGATTCTCTAGGAGTGTATACATGTGCCTGGGCTCTATTGGCTATGAGCACGGAATCGATACGGGCTTATTTGGGGGAAGAAAATGAATAAACGTATAGAATTTGCTTTTTACAGTTTTCCACTTTATTAAAATTTCGTAGGCCATTCGCGTGTACTCGTTACGCGGTTGCAATTTGATTCCCGAATTTCATCGCTGATACAACAAAGCTTGCGTTTCGAATTTCATTTCACGTTTGAAGCATTTCACGGTACATGTGTGCGTTTCTACGCGGACGGAAAGTGCCATTATTTTAACAAATCAACATCGAGGTGGGTGCGTTATGGCAACGTTATTTGAGAAATTTGGTGACAAACACAAGTTCTCGGGATCCAGAGCTTTGGCTGTAATTAATGTTATTATTCCACTGCCGAACCTAGAAGTGGCGAAACAATTAATTTTTTAAACCAAGGAATGTAAAAGGCAATTTTACCACCCTGATACTTGAAAAAGTTGGATTCTTTTCCAGATTGGAATACAAAAAGAGTGTCACAGTTGCTGGATTATTTTCGTTGATTCTAGATGGGGAGGAAAAAAAAAATAAATAAAAAATGAAGCAAAAAAGCGTGCCTGACAACGAAAACCCCAATGATTTCTGGACCCCGCAAACTGCTCTATCTGGCTAAAGTCGCGCATAATTTTCCAAAAATATAAAAACAGCACACCTATTTTGCTGGATGACACCCTCCTCGGTTGGTCTTATCCTCTCCCCGAGCGAAAAAAATGTCAAAAAGCACCGCCCACCGCAAACGACCCATAAAACGCGAAAAAGGAAGAAACACCGCGACACTTGCTTACGCCACGCGTATACCGTCTCCTTAGCCCCTCATATCCATACGCGCCAACAACAGAGCACAGTGGCCCCAGGAGAGAAAGGATATACTCGCGCTCCTCCGCCCCCACCCCCTAAAGCTCTCCCGGAAACTTTACTGCCCTCCTCTATGTTAATCCGCCGGATGTCGTCTCTTCTTCCTTTTTCTTACGCTGGTCTCTTGGGCGCAGATGCGGTGACAAAGTCGGCTATCTTCTTTTTCACGGCAACGGCTCTGCTCGTCGTCGCCGAGGTGTGCTACTTTGCCGGACAGGTGACCAGGCCCAAGCCCAGTCTCTACATCTTTATAGCCGGCATCACTTTTATCGTATCAGGTAAGACCAGCCTTTTTTTTATTTTTTTTTTTTTTTTATTGTTGTTTGTTTTTCTTTTCTTTTTTTCATCCCAGTCCCGTTGCCAGTGCGATAAAGCCGGTATCTCGATGAGCGCCGAGCCGCGTCTGACGAAAGGCTTTTTATACTACTGCGCAAACTTATCGGCTTTAATGGGTACAACTTTGTAAAAGTAAAATAAAACGGGAAATACGGTAGAGTTTTTTTTTATCATTGTGAATTTTATTGTTTTAGGTTTATATGCCGGTTGCACAGAAAAAAAAAAAAAAAAAAAAAAAACTGCGCGCGCTCGACAAGTAGTAATGACCGGGTATGGTCAGACGTGCATCGCGTATCGGTTCTGCGCCGTTCGATTCGAGTTTTAATGTTTTTTACGTGCGAAGCCGATTCGTGAAGGAACACGTGGGCCAACAAATCTAATCTGGATCGTTCCAAAGTCAATGATTGTAAAATTTTTTGTGACATTTGATAAACCTTTTTAAACTAAAATTACCAAGATTTGCAGTCGGTTATTTTCAAAGTGAAGCAAAAGGGACAAAAAGAAGAAGAAAAAAGGTATAAAATGAAGCACGGCTACTCTCGTTTCGCCCGCATTTCTCTCGTTGCAGGTCTCCTGATGCTGGTCGGCATGGTCATGTACATATCTGTGTTCAAAGCCGAGGTGGGCAGCAAATTGCGGCCCCGTTCCTCGTTTCACGTGAGTTTTTCAAAGAAAATGCAAAATAATCACGCGAATAAGAAACAAAAGAGAAAAAGCACGAATTTAATAAAAGGACGAAAGAAAGGAAGAAACAAAGAAAACGCGGGCTCTCTCGGTGCGAGTATAATTAGTTACCCTGGCGCTCGACCAGAATAGCCCCTCGCGTAATAGAGAAACACAGCAACAACAAAAAACAAAAAAAGGAGGCATCGATTTATTATTGGCTCTGCGTGTGCTCCCGTGGTCGTGGATGCATCTTGCAAGCGACTCGTACACCGTTTTTTTATATACCTACTCTCCTGACTCGTGCAAATTTTCCCCCTAGCATAGATTGCTGGGGGGGGAGGAGGAGGGTAAATTTACGCCTTTATTATTCATTCAGCCCTCCCGCACACTTGGCTCCCGCTCCGTCCTTTTTTTTCATATAGATATACGCGAACTCCGTACATACCCATGTTGTTTGTTTTATCGTCATATTACGCGAAAATCAACATCGCGCCCTGAGAGAGCTTGAAAATTATCGTGTTGCTCGAGTAACCACGACCTCTGGAAGATACACAAAAGTTTGCTTTCGGTTGGGTTGCGGCAGAGCCAAGTTTGATCACTTTAGCAAAAAAAATTGCACCACCGTCTCCTCGATGTTGAATTCTCCGTACTCGTGAATCGTAAAAGAAGCCCGATTCCAAAGCTATACGTGTGTACACTCTTGTCGAAAACAGAAAAAAATAATACATGAAAAATATCGAAAAAAAAAAGGTGGGAGGGGGTGATCGTGGGGCAAAACAAACCCAGTTACTTCGACACCGAAAGAAAGAAAACGAAACTCGCGACAAAAGTTCGATCGCGTCAAACGTGGACGGGGGGGGGGGGTAAAACTTTTCGCCGGCCGCCTCTCCTCGCGCAGCAATAAATAACCCTCGATGGGAAAAAATGCGCGTCACGCCCGTATGAGAATAGAGGGAGTGTGTAACAAAACAAAAAAAAAAAAAAAAAAAGAATCATCACCGGTATGTGTTTTCTTGTTAACGCAGGGGCCACCGTTCGTGTACCAGTACGGCTACTCGTTCCTCCTGTACGTGAGCGGGTTCATCGGTACCGAGTTCGCCGGCACGACGGCCATCTTCCTGCACATCTCCTGGCAGCAGCTCGAGCTCGCCCGCGAGTTCTCCAAGCGCAAGTACCCGAGCGTAAGTGCCCACGGCTCACCCACTTACGTGCACCTACCCCTACACACACGCGCACCTTCTTTTACATACTCACAAGGCGATGCACTGTTTATGTTTATGCACTTGAGGTATATCAGTGTATATCTCTGCCTTCCTTTTCGAGTATAGGTACTCGCGTCCAGGTACGTGCATTCTCATGGACTAATTCGGGCATTCGTGGATCAGCCGCAACTTGTTCCTTGGCCCGTGCCGTATCTCCTTAGCTATATGCACACGAGTCGAGAAACGAGAGAAATTCTATAACTATACACAGCCTCCCAAGCCGAGGCTCGAGTTCTCGTATAATTAGGATTACCTCAGGATATAGACTCTCGGTGCATGGGAGGAGCTAAAGCAAACTCGGTGGACCAAAGATCGCCTTCATCGATGTAGTAACGGAAGACTCTGCTTTTTCGCCAATTGCGAACATTTTTTCAATCCCAAGATTTAATTTCTCGCGAGCGATCCCCCGTGACTTTTCGATTAGTCTTCCACTGCAGGGGTGTACGTCCAATCAAACCCCCCGAAAAGCTGAGCCAGTAACTATATGTGTGCCAAAGGCTGTGCGTACATATGTGTGTGTGTATAATCCATCTCTCGGTCATTGACTCGGCGCGCGCGATCAAATTGAATGTCCGTTATATCTCGAGAGTCCAGTGGGTGTACCCGTGACTTGATGCCTCATCCCGTCTAATTAACATCTGTGAGAGCGCCTCTTTGTCTGTATATTGTATATATGTATATATATGTATATATGGTGTGCACAGCTCGACGGCGCGTATCACGTGGACGCCAACAGTCACCGTAACCACCACCACCACCACCACCTCCAGCATCACCACCACCTGCACAACCACCACGGCCAGGTGATGTGCCACCAGGTGTCCCCGCATTCCCACGCCACCGGCACTGGCATCCCGTATGGCGGCTACCTGTGCGAGAGACACCAGAAGAGGTACTTTTACGAGACCGGGGCCGAGCCGATCATCGGGCCCGGTTGTCACCTGCACCACCACCACCACCACCACGGCCTCGAGTACGAGGAGTACATGCAGACCCCCGGACCCCACCAGCCGAACGCCCTCGCCGACTGCGGACACTATCACCACGGCATGACCCACGACCTCACCACGGAGACGGCAAGTGTTTCCTTTTTTTTTCTCTTTCATTTAACCATAGCCATATCCCTTTATTTAAATTTGGGGTGGCATTGAGTTGCAAGTGCACGGTTAAGGGGACTCTATAACAACAAGCCCGCGAGGACGCATCGTGCCCCGAGAGCCCATGATAAATTCAGCCCCGTCGGCGGCCTTGTTCCACGCGAAACAATACACATTTCGCGCAAAAAGTCGCAGGTGCTTTTGTATGCGCGTGGGTTGGGGCGGTGCATAATTCACGAGGTTGTTTTCCTCCAGGTGAGCACGATAGCGGACGCCCTGCAGGAGGAGTACGCCCTGCAGCAGCGCGAACTCGTGACTTTCGATCTCGGGGAGAATTTGCCACCCCTGCCCGAGGCAGTGAGGAACAGCGGCTGGAAGTCGAACTCGCTCAAGAGAACCACGCCGGTCTGATATACCGTCAGGTACACATACGAAAAGATTTCTATATATGTTTATACCCTTGGGGTGTGAAGGTGAAATACGTTTCATTTGTTTGTCGGACAGGTACGCGAGGCTGGTGCAATTCGTCCAGTCGAGTGACGGGGAGTCCGAGTGCGAGGCCGAAACGAAGAGCCAGGGGGATGGCAACCGTCGGCCGATTGCCGGGGAGAGGGACGGCAGGCGGAGCTTCGACCTGATCGAGTCGTGCGAGAAGAGCTTGCTGCTGGACAATCAGTGAACCAAAAATGAGGATTGTCGTGCGCGTGCATTGTTTCACGAGTAATCGACAACCATGTACTTCAATCGTGTGTGACACGATTAAACTGAATCTGTGCCTCCTCGTATAGGTATACACGTCGAGCGTTTTGAGCGCTCCGTACCTACCGCTGTACGTGTGTGTATTTTCTTATCTCTCTCTCTCTTTTTTTTTTTTTTTTTTTTTTTTAATTACTAATTTCATTTTGTTTCGAAACAAAAAAAAAAATTTACTGTTTTGTACAACGTAGTGATACAAAAGACTTTGGCTAAACGTATACGAGCTCCAATCACCGAGTATGTTCAGAGTCACTGCCACGCACACAAACGGCGCAAGGCTGAACTTTTTTTTTATTGAAAGTACATTTATTGCGTATTTATGGTATACATAGGTCAAAGCGAATGGAAATTTTTTACCCGCAATTTACACGGCTTTCGAGGATTACGCGAGTGCGTTTTTTTTTCTGTAAAGCGTAGCTTTGTTTTTTTAAAACAAAAAAAAAAAGAGACAATGTTTTTTTTGTATCTTGTGGATGTAGTGAACCATATAAAGTATAATTAAAAGAACAATCGATTGTGCTTACGAGATGTTTGTAAAAAAAAAAAAAAAAAAAAAAAAGAATAATATAGACGCAAAGTTTTCAAGATCGTATCGACTGTTTGTATGACGTTCATCAGAGGTAAATGTACACACGTTATTTGTTTATTTATTTACAGATTCTAAGGCTAAATAGTCGTACTACGTACGTATTCCTAGTATGAAGATGATCAAAAACGTTGTTTCTTTTACAAAATTAAATACTTGATCGAGAACACGATTTTCGTTCGCTTTTGGTCGCGTTGGTCGTAGTGTACACATAATAATTATATTATATGCAAATACAAGATTATGAAGAATAGATCTCTGACTTATCGAGCGTAGATTACAAAGCTAATTTCATATTATATACGACTCCCATTGTGAAAATAATGATGTACTTAATATATCCTATACAGCATTAGGTACGTCTATCTTTTGGTGGTATCAAACCCTTACAATTAGAGTTTTTTAGTCCTTTTTTTCAAAATAACAAAGATTGTTATGGTAAATTTTAAATGAATAAAGGACCAAAACACCACCAAGACTTGACTTTCAACAACTAAGACATTGACCTTTTTTACATATTTATACAAATTTGTATTACAGCTCCGGTAAAGGCTGAAAATTCAATACTCCGGTACTTTACACATAAAAAACTACTGTGATGATTTAACGGTTTGATTTGACTTATTCACTTGAAAACTTATCGGGAAAAAAAGTGTGAAAAGTGCTAAAAATAATGTTCAAACAACCTACGGCAAATCTCGATGCAATTGGACCATTTTTCCAATATCAAGTTTTGTTTTTCTTACATTATTTTTCCCTGACATCACGAGCAGTCTCTCTACTACCGACATATCCAATATTTACAGACCGAGTCCTTTTAAGCCATTAAGTACAGCGTACAATCATAGTGAAAATATTTCTTCGCTATGAATCGAACAAAAAATATACAATTTCGGTTAATTGTAAAAATTCACCGACAAAAATGGCACTGTAAACAGTCTACAGTCGAGACTTTATAACCAGACCTCAAGACTCATTCATCACATGTATCCTACAATTAAAAAAAAAAAAAAAAAAAAAAAAGAAAACATAGGAGTAACGAGTAACAAAGAAAAAAACTCAAACAACAAAATGAAAAAAAATAAAATATACAACACACGCGTCGAAGAGTCGAATTCAGCGGCCAATGATGGTAGGCTCGTCGGCCATGGCAAACTCGTCATTGGGCGCGCGATCGCGTTTCCGCTTCCTCGAGAATATCATGAAAGCACAGCCGGCAGACAAATTGCAGGAGAACACCAGCCACGCCAGGCAAAACGAGTAACCGTAATTCAGCTCCGCCGACCTCGGGAATATCCAGTTGTCCCGTTTGCTCACGTGCTCTCTGATCGACGTCAGCACCTGGATCACCACCATCACGCACGCGCCTGCAAAGACACACCCATGGGTTATTCGCAAGTTTCCTTGGATGGAAATTATTTATTTCAATGGTTCCAAACTCAAACTTTGCTCACTTGGCAATAGTCGTTTATCAATATAACGTATTTGCTAATGGTAACTAATGGCAAGAAATGTTTGTCCACTCGATGGATCCAAACAACTTTAGTGGCCAAATTTTTAAAGATGAAAAATAAACTCACAGGTGAGAAAGTGTATGCCTCCGGCGAGCCTCTTGAACATGTACCGAGGATTCAGGAACGTGTAGATGGAAAACCCAAAGCCCATGACCATGATGAACATGCCGATGATGGCGAGGGATACGTTCGTCCTGTAGTAATCTGCGCGAAATCATTGAACAATCAAACCACCCGCTCTGAAGAGATATTAGGAATCCACGGGTTTTCGTTATTCAACGCGTTTTTTTTCCCGCCGCTCCCAGCAATGGCCCGCAGTAACCCAGCAGAGAGAGAGAGTGGTTTACGATCATCCCGGGCGCGTAAAAAGTAAGTACATCGGAGCCGTAAAACCCCCGGCGCCTATTGTTAGCTTTTCCAATTACCCCATCCCCCGCTGCGCGGGTGTCATAACAAACAACCGGACGCACCTCCCCGGCAGTAAACCTCGGACAATAAACGGAACCCCCCAGCCCCTTCCCTTCCACGGCAGGTTGTGCCGTAACTTTGAACGATCGGCCCTTTGGACCTGGGGCTCATCCCCTCGAACGCGCTCGAAGATACCGGTAACCCGGAGAGAAGAAACGTGCAAGCCGCCGCGTGTGCGTCACGCCGTTATTAATGTCAATGCCGGGCCGACACGCGAATTTCGCAAAAGAGGCCGAACTAAGGATTATCGTTTGTGTGTTTTCCTTACAATGGGTGCTTTGTTGTTACTTGTTTGCGGGATATTTACAGCAGCGCTCGTTCAACCCGACGTCGGACGGACGTGTATATTTATAATACACCTCGTACGCGTCAAATGCACCCCAAGTTATGCGTGACGGGTACTTGGCTACTGAATGTCGAAGAAGAAGAAAAAAAAAAAATGGCACTCGGGCAAACTTTGGTATTTGTGTACTGGGCACAAATCATTCGACTGATCGAGAATTTCATCGGCGACAGGCAGACCTGTAGTAAAACAGTTGGACGTCCACTCGTGTATTTATTAAAAAAGTTTGCAAAACGTCCATCCCCGAGTGCAAGTACACCTATATGTATATATTTACACGTATATAAATATACTCACTAATGAGCGTAAGGTCCGCCTCTGTGCGCCGCTCTCGCTTGGCCTTCGCGTCAACCGGAAACATCTCGTTTTGATTGCAGCCCTCTGAAACATAACGTCCAACAAATATTTGAGAAATCAATAAAGAGTATAAATATATACCATTATCCTTTGTTAATCATGCAGGTGCGATGGGGAAGCTATTTACACACGCCTCGATTGGGGATGGACGTATCGGTATCAACAAACATCCCCCTGATGGTATACCGATGCCCACGCGTATATAAAAGGACCTCCGTGTGCATTCATTACACGCGAGCACGAAACGATTCGGCCGTTGCGCGTCGTGAATTTTTGTCCCCCAAGCAATATACCGCCACTGTGAACAAAAACAAAAAAAAAACTACCCCATCCATCAACGCGTCCTCTGGTATGCACGAATTACTCAAGTATCCCCCAAACGCCGTCGTCACGCGCGTGCAATGTACCCCATATATCACGAATACGATAAAACACTCTCTCGTCTTCGTTATACACATATGAGCGCGTGTTTGGGATCGCACGAATTTTCATGGGCTCAACTTGCGAGGACGGGTCAGTCGGGCGTCGTGTTACACGCGCGTCGAGGCGCCACCAAAATAATCGAGCCGTGAAATAGACACGCGTGCGCGTACGCATAGGACTCGCGTGCAAAAGAGCCTTTGATCTCCGTACAGGATATACATGTGCGTGTGTTATACTGTATGCAGCAGAGTTTTTCCTCTCGACGATTCCCATCGGTATAAACATGTCCCATACCAGTGGAGGGAGTAAAATGAAGAAAAAAAAAAAGAAAAACTAGGGTATGTATTTGAGATCATTTTTGACTGGTGAGTCGTAAGAGTAAGTGTACCTATTTAGGTCCGGAGGACTCGTTGACAATGTTATACCAAAGGAACGTACCTGTTTGTCCCATTTTTTTTATGCGAGTGGTTAACTTTACGAGATAACGTATGTACGAGCCCCTGCTGGGATACATATGTGCTCGTACGTGTACACTGTACATTATATCGTGTATCGCGTTGAATTTTCTTTTTCCTCCATGACTAACTGACCTACATTAAAATTATTCAATGTCCGATACAATCATAATAATTTGCGCAACGAAATCGCTCATTAGCCGAATATGTTACAAGCCCGTGACGTGTGCATCAAATGCGCGTGTACAAATTATTATTATTATTATTATTGCACTTTGAAGGCAAGTTTCAATGTATTTGGCGCATCCGAAACTGGAACAACGCGGCGCAGGAACTTTTTCCAATTTTCCCGACAACCATTCTTTGGAAGGGAAAGCTGAAATAAAAAATCCATTCGTCCGATCGAACAATAAAACCGAGACGGGGGAGGTATGTGTAACGCTGTCGTAAAAAAAAAAGAGCTCAACCCACGCGTAAAGTAACAAGCGTAGCCCAGGGTTTCATAAAAAAAAATGCCCCTGATGTGTCGATGAAAAAAGATACAACTTGGATCGATCGACCAGAGTCTGTAAAATATTCCAAAAATCCACTAGATTACCGATCTTCCACCGATTTTCATGGACTCGCACAATGTACCTCTTTAAAGTAGGGCGCACACTTACGGTAAGGCCTGACGCTCGCGTTGACGTTCTCCTGGCGGAAGCCCCTCGTGCAGACGCGAAAGAGTCCCGAGTTCCCGGCCTGGAAGATCTTCCGGTGAACGCCGATCTCCTCGACGACGATCTGCCGGCCATCCTCTGGCACCCGAGCCTCGAGCCAATGGTTCGTGCCGATCGCCACTCCCCACAGGCATATCGACAGCCCAACGAGGACCGTACAGCCGAGCAGCATTCGACGCTCAAACACCACCTACGAGCACACCATTAGTTGTTCTTCCTTTTCCTCGTTTCGAGAGCTTGCTAGTCAAAGGTCGAGGGTGCATCAGGGGCACGTGAGCTGAATACCGGAATCTACTCTTCTTACAGCTGAGTTGGGAAAAGTATCGGAAAGTGTAAGCTGCTAAGATTTTCAAGATATTCGTACGTGTGTTTCCGAGAGGTATCATTTTGCGCATTAAAAGAAAAAAAATGGCACTTTAGAAAGATGCGTACAATCGACCCAATCAAATGAAGGAAAAAAACAAAAAAACTAAAAGTGTATCGGACACTTTCACGACACCCGCGCGACCAAGATATCGCTGTATCGTGTTTGTGTATACCTGGGAGTAGATGGCCTTCATCCTGTTCGGCATCTCTGCGGCACCGTTGATGGTTAAATCGTGAAGGGGGGCCTCAGAAATCTCCCTCCTCCCCCATTCGCCTCAGCTCTCTGCCTCGGCTGCTGCTGATATCGTTGCTACCGACTCCCATTGGCACCTGCCCCTCCTCGCCCTCATCGAGGGGTAACGATGAGCCGCTATCGGGACTCCCTTCAAACTGCCGTGACGCCGTAGCCGAGCTTTTCCATGGCTCCGTGTGGATGTGGCGCGCGAGCTATCGGAAGATTAAGATATATAGGACAGGGTTAACGAAGCGCATTGCACAACGTTATTTGATTGTGTGAAAACATTAGTCGAAAGCCAAGAGAAAAAATAAACAATAATGTGTCTCGGCATCTTTTTCTTTTCTTTGTAAACTTTGGGCGGGTGACTCGGGAGCGTTGGGCAATTAAAAATACCGCCCAATAAATTTAATCGGAATGTTTAGAGCCTTCGCTTTGGATTTATATCCGAAAAGCGCGTGATTTACGATCAATAATTGTGATTTGTGGTTAACGCGAGTTCAAGGGTGTTTTGACAAACGGAATTTACGATTTTGTCGATCGGTGCCGAAATCGAGGCCCACATTAAACGATTCAAACGAATTTCACGGATTTCCAAGATATGCTTTTGCCATTTTCCCTCGCCCTTACATAATATTTTGCGACGATGCTATTGAATCATAGATATGTGAACGTATAGAGCTCGAGAACGCAACAATTGGAATTCCCCTACATTTGGCACTTGTCCATCCCACCCGAGATCGCAACGTAGAGAAAGTCGCGCGACCCTGACAACTTTTTTCGACCGTCCGACACACAAAACGCGCAATATCGAGTTTCGAAAATAGAAGCTCGAAGGGTCTGAAATGCATTCCTCTGTCCGTGTGGACCTTCTCCGAAGGCACGCGTCCTTTTGGTACATTGGACCCACAATGGCACCCTCTGTGAAGCCTCTACCGAGTGTACACCTTTGAAATATAGATAAAGGCCGTCTCCCACCCTTCGAGTTAGTATACAGCTCGTTGCAACGACTCGTTGAAAAATGCAACAGTGAATGTATAAATGGCTCAGGCAGAGATCGATCTTTGGCTTATCGGGGGGCAAACGCTGCGAAAAGCTCGACTCGATCAAGATACGGTTAATCGACGAAATTCCTCAAAACTTTTCCCCCCGAAATTAGCTTTTGGCTCGATACCTGCGAGCACCTCGGACAAAGGCGGGGTACCCCCCCCCCTGGACCCACCTATTGTCGTGAAATACCAAGCGAGGCTACGCGCATACCGCGGAAGAGAGAACAATGCTACGCGAGGTAGGTATACATTTATTTGGCCCCAGCCCCATCTGTGCCATCGCCAGGTAAATACAGTTCTCGTCGTATGCCCCAGTGCAACTCATATTTACCCTTAGCTTTGCCCATCCAAGCGAATAATATTCCTCGGCGCATTTACTCGCGTCGCTCGCCCGCGGTTCTTAGAAAATCTCGCTGCAACGCGTGAATTATTGCGCGATCGGTGGCTCGCGAAGGATACGCCGGTTGAGCTCTTGTTTGACGGCGGCTCGAGATGATACCGATGCGTCGTTCCCGTCACCTTTAGAGTTTACTGCCCGTGTACCCGCGTACAGGCGAAAAGAGTTACGTAAGTCGCGTTCCCGAGCTATGAAAGCTCCGAGGACGAAAATTGGACTTGCATTGCGCAATGTTACGCACGCGTCACGTGCTCGTCGTAAACTTTCTCTCCCCGCTCCCACTGTGTTGGCGAGTCTCTCGAAATGGAAACATTTTCCCGGGGCTTGCGGTTTCAAGGTTGCCAGGGTTAAGCGACGGAACATTTTCAACGACCCACCCACGCGGGTAGGTGTCTCTCGTTTCATCCTCGGACGAGTGGACGCGAGGAATGCCTCATCCAAAGAGCCGAGAAACAATTGTAAGAGCTTCTCACGCCCCGTCACTGTTATTTTTTTTTTTTTTTTTTTTTACTCCGAAAAAAGAAATTACTTGTCTACACTGTGATGGAGTGACGCACAAGTATACCTCGACGAGAAAGATTCGTTGCAGAAAATTTTTGTACCAAGCCGCCCATTGCTGCAAGCTCGACTCTATCCGCGTCGTGTTGACCCGCAGTAACTTTATCAATTAGCGTATCGTCTTCTTTCACAGCCCCCCCCCCTTGTACTGTCGTGGATGGGTGCTTGAACGAGGGTTTATGTATTATAGGCAGCTCCGAACGATGCTTCACGCCGGATATATACACACACCGGCTGACAATTACGGGGCGTTACTACTGAAATTTACGACCTGCTGGGAATAGCCGCTCTTGAGTTTTTTGGATTCTTTTACAAAGATCTTTCTTTTTACGTGTCCCCAGCTCATGACGAATTAAAAAACATTTTTTTTTTTTTTTATTCACAGAAAATTGAATTAAATTTCTCCCACTCTTCATCAAAAGAGTGAGCTATGCTTAGAGACGTTTTTATATTTAATTAAATTTTATTCCAACAAAAGTCCGCGCTTCGAGCGAAACAACGAATTTAATTAACGAACAACGAACGGCCCCACCCGCGTTGAAATAAAATTTGAAGAAAAAAAAAGACACCCACCCACCCACGTCCAAAGTAATCAGCATTTGCGTTTGCTCAACACTCTAAAAGTACCGAAAGACGAGTGCTTGGAAGGTGAAAAAAAAAAAAAAGAAAGCCGAGCACTTGCCCGCATCCGGAGTCGATTCAGCTTAATTGAGTCAACCCCGGTGTACGTATATGTGTGTGTATATATCTATGGGCGAAAGCAAAAAGCGTCGTTTAAATCATCAGCTTAAAAGCCCATAACTCAATTAGCAAACAAACGTCCGCGAGTCAGCGCGAGCTTTCACTCTTTGGCAGCGGTAACAATAATTATAGTAATAATGATGGACATCCCCGTACAGAGGCCCCAAGGTCGCTTCGGTGCTCCGTTGTCTCGGTGGGCGCGTACGTGGGCTACCCGCCAGAAATAAGAGCGAACGCGGCTAATGAGATGTTCCCGCTTTCCCCCCCCCCCGAGCTTTTACGCTCGACGTGTT
The DNA here is from genome assembly GCF_036245765.1 of Copidosoma floridanum. Classification (NCBI taxonomy): domain Eukaryota; kingdom Metazoa; phylum Arthropoda; class Insecta; order Hymenoptera; family Encyrtidae; genus Copidosoma; species Copidosoma floridanum. The sequence goes on along the minus strand of NW_028321906.1, from coordinate 6,382,962 downwards.
CTTTACCTCTAGGGCGAAAGCGAGCTTTGAGGTCCAGCCGAGTGTAAACTCGACAACAGGTGCTTTTGTTGACACAGAGTTTATCCGTCCCGTACAAAGACTCGGGGATTTTTTTTCTTTTTTTTTTCTCTTATTGCAAGACATCGCCCATCGCGACGAGAAGCTCACGGAATAACATTTTTTCCATCCGTCGGGGGGGGAGCTTTTAAAACTCCGTGGCTTCGAAAATACGCGGTCAATCACGCGGATGCCGTTGGACGTGGAGGAACTGTCGATGCGCCCAGCCATCCAATCCCATTAGCCAAAGTGCACTCGTCACCGAGAAATTCCGTGTGTAGCGTGTAAGAAGCTTATTGTGGAGCTTTCATCGCGTATCAAAGGCCTGTTCGTCGAAAGATTTTGTTTTCTTTTGTTCCATAGTCAACGGGACTTTCGAGGCGCGACTTGATTTAAAATTGGAAAAAAATACTTGCAGCCTTTTTATTCTTCTTTTCCTTTCAATTTTAAACCAATTGATCACCGGCCACCTCGTCGAAAGCTCACTCTCGTGTACGAGTCTTTCCGACGTGGCGCACTTGCCCCTCACTCCAAAATACGTACACAAATATCAAATGAACGCGCTTCTTCGAACCTAACAAAAATAAATGACCCGACGAAGGTCCTTCTTGGTAACATTCTTGAATTCCAATGCGTTTTCTCACACGCCACAACGCCCATCGATCTTCCCTCGAGCTGTCAAACTGTTGCCGGATCATCGACAAACAATCAACAACAGCGCCCGCCTCCTCGGCCCACCCGAACTCCCCTGCAACCGAACTAATTTTAAAGTATACCACGAGTGGAGGGTACTTTTTTTTCTTTCAGACAAATTAAACGTCGCACCCATGAGCTCACGCATGGCAAACATTTGCATCACAACGTGCAACGCGCGACTTTTGTACACCGCCACAATGTTATGCAACGTGATACAACGCGTAAAAAAAAGGCCCGCGGGAGGAATGCTGATGAGGTTACACAGAGTCGGGTGGTAAAAAAAAAAAAAAAAAAAAAAAAAAAAAAAAAAAAAATCCGGAAACCGCGGGAAAGGCACATCGCGCGATGGCTAAATATAAAAACCCGATCCGAGGAGAATGAAAAAAAAGAAAGCCCCTTTACGCGCGTGGGAACTGACATTTCATTGCGGTGTTGTACGTAGTTCTGTTGGAGGGAGAAAGGAGGTATTTTTAAGCCCAAGCTACGGCGGGAGCCGTATCGATACGCGGCTCGTAATTACACGGCGGAGCTTGCGACGATCGGATGAAAAGTTGCTAGACCCAACGATACCAGATAAATCCCTTACAAAGGTAACAATCCCCCTCTCGAGCGATCTACAGTTCAACGTTTGTGAACTTTTGCTCGAGCGTATATGTATGTATATCTGGAGCTTTTATTCCCATCCGAGCTTTGTACGGGCGCACACGACAGCATTTTGGAGCGCAACAAGTAGTCGCTGCTGCTTTTATCCACGCGCGAGAGAGAGAGAGAGAAAGCCTAATTTTTCGACGCACGTATCCATCTCAACGCTGGTGTTGGAGTGGGTTAAAAATACAATGACCCGTGGAGCGAAAGAGATATACAATAGTGGAACAAAGAAGCTTTGGTGCGCGCGAGCTTTTTTTTTTCCTTCTCCTTTTTTTGCCCGTGACGCAGGCGAGATGTACAGGAGTACACGGAGGGGGTCAATTTGAGCGAGTGGTACGGACCATTGTTGTGCCGGGGTAAATAAGGCGTTTGGATCAACCGAAGGGACTATTCTCGGAGTCGCTATATTATGTGCTCGCTGGGCTAATTACGTTGGACCAACAATGGGGCGGTAAGGGGACGTTTGACGGGTTGACGTGCACTTTTCGGGGGCATCAGAGTGATTGTGTGTTTTTGGATTAATGTGTTTTGGCACACGAATTTTCGTGCCGTTTGAGTGCCATTTTACTCGAGAACGAGCCGTTGTTTCGAGGACACTTTGATTGATGCGTCAACACCGGTTGAGCGAGCGGGAGTATTTGGGTTTCAGGTGTTTTTTCTTCGATTCGTTAAGTGGCTTTTTATAGGCTGTACAGGTTTACCCTTGTTTTCGTTGTCTCTGAGGAGCGATTGTTTTTTTTTTTTTTTTTTTGTTTTCAATTCAGGAGATCAAAGCCGCGAGCGAAGAGCTCTTTCGAGTGTATATGGACGCTTTTGTGGGAAACACTCGTTTAACAAAAGTTGACGGGTGAAATTTAGTTTGTTTTACTCGTTTGAAAAGCACAAAATAAAACAAAAGCTCTTAAAGCGCTCTCACTGAGGATCGAGACTTTTGTGTATTTTTAACCAATTTTCTTTTGTCAGTCAAACAGCCCCTTAAAATAAAAAAACGCGTGATGCATTAGCACTATATTTTCATACATATATTTTCGCGCTCGAGGTTTTATATTCTCCGGGGGATTTTCGTAATCCGTTACCTATAAAATTGTATCGAAAAATTGTTAAAATATTTTTTCGCTAGCGAGGGCATGCTAAACTGCTTACACCTTAGACTAGCAGCTCATATTTTCCGTCGTATTACTTGCAAGATTAAATGTACCGAGGCAAGTATTACTCTGTTACTATGTAGCAAACTTTTGGTGATTATACGCTGACTTTGGCACAATTGAATTTTTAAATACTTTGAAAAGAATGTCTCTTCCTGAACGAAAAGTACATTTTTTACTTAAAATTTTTATTCATATACATATTTGTAATAAAATACTGAGAATTTTTTTTTCCTGCTGTATAAGCGCAAAAGACCTTAGGTATTTAAAAATCAAATATTTAACTATACTTTGACTATTTTTTATTCGTAATGTAATGCATTGTGTTGCAATTGGTACGAGAAAAAAAAAAAAAAAAAACGAACAAAACGTTGCACTATAAGAAAACGGTGGATTTCAAGAAAATAGAAAAAGTATCCAGTGGGTTAATGGTTGCGATAACAAAAATCTAAAAAAATAGAACTGCGTAACAAACACATCAAGATTGATCGTAAAAATAAAACCGTACCACGGACGTCTCGTCGAAATTCAACACCACGAATGGGTACGTTATTGAAAAAAACTCCTTATACCCTCGTGCGCGCGTACGTGTGTACAGATGCCCTACGTGTCCCGAGGCGACACATAGCGAGTCCTCTCGCGGGTTTTCTCCTCGAGACGTATTATATTCAAAGCGACCAAAGTTTTCCCAAGCATGACCCATGAATAATGCACACTTCCGCGCGATCGACTTCCCGAAGATTTCCAAGTTTGCCCTTTTTCACGCACCCTCCCGCCCATACCCCACGCGTTCACGGCTGATGTGCGCGTAATAACATACATTTTCCCCATCATCGTTACAAATTGAAAAACAATAACACCCAACGTATAATATGTACCAACGAAAGAAAAAAAGTATCCGCAGGATGGCCTCAAGAATATAGGAATAGGTGCCAGTCCAGCCTAAGCACTCGAGTTTCGATCGGTTTAGCCGTGCCGAGAAGTTGTCCCGAGAAACGTCTCTCGAGGGAGCCAAGCATCCTGAAACATGGGGGGAAACCCTTACCTATACTGGACTGCGTTTGGTTGCGAAATTGCTCGGCGACCCGGAATAATTTGTCCCGAGCAAAGGGGCTCTCGATCGGAAGCCGAGCACAATGGACGGCCGGTGTGTACACCCAAAGGGGAATGCGGCCGAATGCTTGTAATGCTGACTTTCACGTGGATCAATGCGGGGCGGTGGGTGCGTTGTAAAAAGCTCGACGAGCTTTAATTAATTAACATCGGGATTTCCGGAGATGGAGGCTTCGTTTCGATTGTACTTGCCTTTACAATTTAAGCGAACTCGTTTTTCTTGTTTGCTCGTTCTAGCTCCACGGTATCTTCCCTCCGATTAAGGCGGCTGAAAATTTAATGAAAGCACGTTTGCGTCAAAAAGCCCGCTCGTACATATACTCGTGAAATTTAATGGGTATTTTTATTTCCTCCGTGTGCTCCACACTGTGCATCGCAAGCTCAATTAAGCTCTCGAACATCGTGTCACTCCCTACGTATTGTATTATTCGTCGTGAAACATACCGTATAATAACGCCAACTTTCTCTGTTCCGCGAAATTTAATTAACGCGTATACGCCTCCCACTCCCCCCTGCTGTTATATCATCATCGGGCGCACGACAATCATGTTTTATACCCAATAACAAACTCATTTCGAGGTATCAATTAAAATTGCGCGTTTCGTCCCTAATTAACCAGCGCAAGTGTATCAGCTTTGACTGGCAAAAAAATTAATCAAGTCAAATGACGCGTCCAATTTTTGTTAATGTGAAATAAAATTTCCATTGTCAATTACAAAGGCTGTCCGAGCTTTTTGGCATCTCTTGGAATTTTCTTGCGAAACGCGATACAATGAACGTAGGTTAACGGTAGTGTAACAACGAAAAACAAAGCCGAGCAAACAGAGTTGCCAAAATAATCGTCGATACGGCAACGGGCACTACGTAGATGCCGTTAATTAATCAAACTCGGGTTTTTTGGCTGGTCCGCGAAAAGCTCCTCTCGACTCCCACTCAATTATCTCGTCCAAGCAACCATTCGTCAAACGCAAACTAGTCCTCTCATCGCAACCTGTAATTCCACACCTGAAAACTCATCCAAAAGTACTTTAAACGCGACGCGTACGCGTACTCGAGCGCAACAAAAGAAAAAAGCTCTTGTCTCGACTTTTCACCGGATGTGTAGCGCAATAGAGAAACAAAAAAAAACAACAAAGCAACAAAACGTGCCCATCCAGGTAGTAACACGGGCAACCAACTGCTCAAGAAACCGAGGGCCCAGAGTCAGAAGCAGTCGGTCTATTGTTTCCAACGGTGGCGCGTCGCTTCGCGATTCACTTTTAAGCTCCGGCGATTGCTCGATTATCAGAACGGCCAAGCAATCGATTGACCAATCAACCGAGTAGCTACGAGGGGGGTCGGAGGGAGTATAGCGCAAAAACGCGCCAACTGCAACAAGCTTTGATGATCAATTTACCTGTGACACTCGGAGCTTTCAGCAAAGAGCTTTCGGTGAGAAGCGCACACTCTACTGTGCAGTACACGTGCGCCGCGTATGTAAACCGAGCACGGACATCATCATTCTTCCTCTTTACATTGTTCAAACTTATTCCGGTACAAGTACATACGTATTCGCGACGGCGTTATATACCGCGTCGGGCCCAACGATTTATGGTACGCGGAGCGCCGTAACGAGTAGTCGCTCGTGCCGCATCGAAGCGACGACTAAGTGAGCTTCGGCGTGCGCGGATGTGTAGCCCCCCCCCTGCACGCAGAAAGCTCTCCCTCCCCCCCCTCGCACCACCTCGTGGCTTTCTCTCCGATCTGCGTTGGGTTCCTGTGTAAACCTACTGCTTGTGATGCCACTGACGGTGTATGGGAGAGTGAGCTTCGTCCTCCATACGCGCGAGTCTTTGGAAAATAAGGGGGGGATATCTTTCAAGCTTGACAATTAACGTCCCATGGGTGAACAATAACCCATATGCTAACGTGTAACGTCAACCAACGTGTCTCAAAATGAAAGCTCGCTTTGAGAGCTTTCGGTTGCATTTCAAGTTAACATTATCCTGAGCTAATGAATGATCAATGACTTCTTACCGAAAGAGTAAAAACTAAATCTTACGCGTGCGTGTTGTATGTACATATATATTTTCACCGCCACTTTTTTACTCGGGATGACCGTATCGATTGCCTTTGTTTCCCCCTATCTCGTGATTTTTCAGAGAATTGATGTGTATACATAGAGAGAAAGAGCGGGGCGATGGTCCACGGGGAGTTTCGTGCGTGTGCGCGTAGAGCCGAGAGTAGTTTTTCAAGAGCTCCACTCGTACATGGACATACATATACATAATATTATATTAACATGGGTGGTGGAGGGAATAAGCTTTGCACCTTCGTTCCAGGGGGGGGAGGGATGAGCTTGCGGATAGTGGTGTACATATATGTATAAGCGTGTCGGCGAGTGCGTGCGCGATGAATTATGTTTCGAACGAATTTTGATGAATGGGCTTTTTTTTCACAATGTATTATATAGCACATAGGTCTTTGTTCCCCCGAGTGTGTCCGTATGAAAAATTTGTTGGCCAGGTTTTTCCGTCTGTTCCTCCGTTGAAACGGAATCTTCGTGTTAAGCGTAAAAACGAGTTGTAGGATGTACGCAGAGTTGCTCCCTCGCGCACAATTAGCGACGAGACAAAAAAATGGAGACGCGAAAGATGAGTGAAAATCGTTTCGCGAAAAGCCGGAGCGCAGAGCTTCGCTGATTGAAAGCTCCGATGGTGAAAGGGAAGCTGGAAAAAAGGAGAGCTCGAGCGGGGCGCGGAGATCCATCCCCCTGAAGAGAAAACAGCCGAGCGAGCTTTCATTCGGGAAACGGAGAGAGAACAAAAAATGGAATGCCTGCGCGTGAGTGAAAATCGAAGGAAACCGGGTGAAGATGTATAAGCTCGGGGGCGTGGGATTAATTAATACAGAGAACTGAAACTCAAGATCTTGGGGTTGGATGTGTATACTTGCGCAGGACGGCAAGGATCGGTACACGTCGAAGTAGAGCGATCGTTCGTCCTTACAGATCTGCGGGTCGGCGAGGCGGAGGGGGGAGGGAGGAAATGGAAGAAAAAAGAAAAACAAAAGAATCCAGTGACGGGGGGAGGGGGAGGACGTGTACACAACGGGGCGAAGAGAGATTTATGGGACACTGTATTTCGTATACACATTTGTGTATATATTATATACCTATACGCGAAGAGGAGGATTGGAGTTACTCGATGCGCGCGTGTTTAGGGGGAAGCGGATGTTCCTAAGATGTGTGTATTGCGTATAGTTGGTTCGACTTTCGTACGCGTGTTTGGGGGAAAAAGTAAAATTATTTGCAGTTTACTTGGGTGTATGATGTTTTTGTAAAGACAAAAATCGATGCGAGTTTCGTTGGATGGGGGTGCACGCAGGGTGAGGGGGTGTGGGTTTCGCGAGAAATTTTTCAAAGATTTGGATTGCACTTGAGGGTAAAGTGGCCAATAGTATATATATATACGTACACTTGGATGAAACGGCGATCGATAAATTTTTATCGCATACTACAAACTCGTAGGTATAAGGATCTTGGTCACGTTTCAGAGAGCCAAGTAGCTGTTTATTTTTATCTTTGGCGATGTGCTGGTTTTATTAAAATTCAAATTGAAACGACGATAGCATCTTTGGGTGAATATAATCAAGTGACCAAGTGATCTCTGAATGTTGATTGGCTCGATGCCGTAGTTCAACTTTTCGATTCGTACCGATTTGTTAACGCGAGCTGATGAAAAATTCAAATATATTTTATAGTGAAAAGTTTGAAACTAGTATTAAAAAAAAAAAAAAAATAAAAAAATAAAAAAACTCTACCGTGTCCCTTTATACGCGTGCAAACCGAACAAAATGTAAAATCGAAAGACGTGTATTCGCCCGCAAAGTTTGTGCTATCCGTGACTTTGCAAGTCGGGCGTCGTCGTCGAGAGAAAAAGTTTTGCAATCCAACTCGAGCAAAGGACACGAGAGCCAAAGAAAGACGGAGGAAGGAGGGGGGAGGAGATGAGAGACCAGAGCCTTGCCACGTACCTCATACTGTACGCCAATCGGGGGAGAAAATGATTGGAGGGACCTTATCACTCTCGCGTAATCGCTGGGATTATGGAATCAGTGGCTGACGTTCGAGAGAAAGCGCCTGACGCGTGTCTTTGTCCGACGTGATTAATGCGGGGTGGACACCTATTTCTGGGAAATAAAAGCGGGGGGTGATGGGTTTACGGTGTGTCTCTTGGACAGTAGGTTCTTTCTTTTTTTTGATCTGTAAAGACGACGAGATAAGACACGAAAAGCTTCTTCTTGTGTACTGACCACCACGCGGGCACACGTATCTCTTGAAAGAAAAAAAAAGTGGTCCTCTCTTTCGGTATGTATATATATATATTCCTTTCTTTTTAATATCCCACTTTTGTCGTCTATAAGCTTTCGAGTATCCGTGCCATACCAAGAGAATCCTAAGAATAAAATGTCCCACCGTTTGTCACCCCCTCCCTCTCCGCGTACACCTACTCGTCTATTACTTACAAATTGTCGCGTAAAAAAGTTGGAATCTCAATTTCACACGACCGAGCCAAGAAACTGTCACGGCTGTATTTATACTATATGGTCACTTTGGATCATCGAAACACAATTTATTTCAAGTACATACTATAAAAGTTGTCTTTTTTAAGACGATCGTTATAATTACAATTATTCATTTTTTTTCCAAATACTCACCCAGTCGTGATATCGAAGCTTTTTTTAGCGGATTCATTTTCTCAACCGTTTGAACCACCGCTGTATTATTAACTACACTGTAAATCTTATGTAAAACTTGGTGTAATTCATGTACAAGTACTGTACACTACACTCGAAAAAGGTAAAAAAAAATGTTACTCTTAGTTGTCCCACCGGCGTTACATCTCGCAGCTTACATTATAAGCTTCTTTCTTTCAAGTTCAAATAGAATAATTAAATTCCAAAGTGGGAGCTCCTACCTATACCAAAACAGCTAAGCCCCGCAAGCTCTGTATTGTTCTTCAATTTTCACATCATAAACAGCACCTGTACACTCTCTAAGGGAATTCTAAGATAAAAAGTCCCAAGATCTCACGATAAAGCTCGACGAGCTTGCACGAATGGAGCCACTCTTCGCTCTTATCTTTACTACGTGCTCTTAACGAAATAGGTGTACGTACATTATGTACGTACACGGGAGGTGTGAATTTAGAGCAGTGAGACGTCAAGGGTTTTAAAAAGCACATAGCCACGTGTGCCAGAGCTTTTACCTCGGACCACGTTCCGCGTTTTTTTTTTTATATTTCTCACCTTTGCGTCAAAAAAAAAAAAAAAAACTACACGATATCCTCGTTCTTGTTTAATTGCACCTAAAGACGTAAAGCTGATTTGTTTTTTTAATTTGCGAGCTTTTATTTCGTAGCTGAATGAGGCCAATGAAGGGGTCCATTGAATGGTACACGCCATTTGAGAGGAAGAAACTAACTTCTTTTTTCCCGCACTTTTTTAATTCCATGGTCCAATGAATTTATAATTGATGGTAATGATGAAAAGCTCCGTTAAAAACGCTAGAATCAAGATAAAATTATCCTCAACCATGTACATTCATTGCTGATTATTTAAGCTTTAGTAAAATTTAAAAAAAAAAAAAAAAATAGATCACGAGCAAAGTATACTTGTCATCGATCTCATAATTTGTATCAGCCCATCGGTATAATATTCCTCCCCCGTGACACGAAAGCTCAGCCAGTCTATTCGTGCGATCTCCGAAATGCGAGCGACATCAGGGTCGGGGGTATAAGGAACATATGTATAAAAGAAAGCTAAACGGAGCGGAGTTATTTCCGGCTATTCTCGGCCGATCGGCTACATTACAGCCCAGTCGTGCGCGTTTATACTCGCTAAACAGTATCTCTCTCGCCGCGCACCAGAGAGACAGAGAAGAACAATGTAAAAAGCACAAAAAAGCTCCAATATATTCCCCCCCCCATCTCCCTCTCGAGGGGAAGGGGGAGGGGATATATTGGACGAGCGGCTTTCGACAGGACTCTCCGGGGTTCATTGGGTGACGTCAGCGTCGGATGGTGAAATTTATTTGGGGAGCATCTGCACGATAAAAAAAAAGGGGGGGCGGAGGCAGTGGGCCAAGAAAATGAGATATGTAAGACTTGTCTCTCTTCGAGGGTTGGTTGCTGCGGAGGAGGAGGAGGGGAAACTTAATCAAAATAAGACCGGGGGGATGAATTGAAAAGCATACGCACAAGGGCATTTATTTTTATCATTTGATGTTTTGATAAATTTTTAAAAATCTACGCGCAAACAGCTACGGTGCAATTACTACAGTTGGCTGGCGATTCGATTCTGTATAATCTCATAATGGCCCTCGAGAGGATACAAAAGGAGCAACTCCGTCGATACCGGAGCTCGCTGTGTGTATAGTAGCGGTATAGTGTTACTTTCAATTAGCGAAACTTGTACCGTTATATAGCGGAGCCAAGGGAGAAGAAGAAGTTATCGATGATTCGCTTTGGGAAAAGTTAATTTTTATTTAGGTACCCGAGAGCCAAGGGAGGTAGCGCGGAGCTTCCGTTCGATTGATTCGAAATTGCTTTTGAAGAAGATCGTGCAGTGTTCGCCAATTGCCGCTTTATGGGTGCCCGTTGGCGGATTTTCGTACAAATTCCCGCGAAACAGTTTTTGTAACCACTATAGCTATTCGTTTTGGGGAAAAAAACAATTTATTGTAGTTATAGCGATACAAAAATGCAATATACTATGTACAATAATTTTTCGGTTCATGACGTGGTAATTGAGTTTATTCAGAAATTTATAAGGAAATACGATTTTGGATCGAACAAAGATCACTCCCGCACGTGTATAGTGTCTATCCTTCCCCTATAGAAAAGAGATCAAGTGAGCACAGTGTTGAACAGCATCAGTTTCAAAAATAAATACCCCAAAGAGATGACGACGGCGGATCTCAAGTCGATTTCAAATTTCGCGGGTAGCCAAGAGATTCGCCGGTGATCCACGAGATGTCGCGCAGTGCGCCAAAAAGCGCGGCGGCGTTGCCAAGAAAGCGCTGAACCAAAAGTTATCGTCTCTGGGATAATGCATCGAGAAGTGCTACCGTGTTACGCGGCGTCTATTTACCCGAAGCCTTGCGCTCGCGTTTCGAGCCAAAGAGTTATGCCGATCTCGCGTTCGAAGCTATTTCACGGACGCAAAGTGTCGACGGGATTTCGACGTTCGGGCTGTTTTTCACAAATAAAATGCCTCGGAAACGGTAGCAGTGGCGCACCCGCGACTCGGGAGATTTGGCAACGCCGCCGGGCTGCGGATCGGGGCAGGCATCTGCTCCTGCGGAGATCAGAGGCGGCCATGCAGCCGAGCTGCCCGTGAAAGTATACATAGGTATATGTAACACGTAACATAGTGCTCTTCCCGATCTTTGCGCGGCTACTGCTCTCGGCTCGTTTGCTCCTCCTTGCATACGCGCGGGCGGCCGATACCGAGTGTTTTTACAGTGCAACTGAACGATATCGTGCCTCGAGAGTGAGTGTGCGTGTGCAACGAGTCGCGGTGTCCAGGACGCGAGCAAAAGATCGAGAGGGCAGGAGGGAGAGAGAGAGAGTGAAAGAGCGCTCCGAAGAAATCGGCGTCGACGTCCGTGTGGCACGTAACTCGATGCTCTCCGCGAGAGCGACAAGGACAGAGCCATATATTCCATCGCAGTGTGTGCGCGTGTGTGTCGGAGAGAGACGGGCCGACGCGCTTCTTAATACACATTCTCGATCGTGTACGTCCGTCATCCTGAGGACGACGTAGTTGAGGAATCGGTAACTGAAGGGTGGTCGGGAGGTCCGGTTCGAGGGCCTGTAGAGAGCGGAGAAGAGAGGAGGCCACTGGGGAAGACCGGTGGTCCTTTGTGGGAGAGGGTCGGCTGTTAGGGGGGAGAGCTGCTGCTGGTTCTTGCTGACCTGGTGTACCCGGGCGGTGGAGCCTCCGGGACCAACTCAGAGCACGAAGGATATTCGAGGGAGGGGCGCCAGAGGACACGCGGGTGACTTTTCTTGGGATGAAAGTGGCCCTGGATCCCTGGGACGTGCCTGGTGTCTGGCTACTGAGATGATACCGTGCGTAAGTACAGTAGCTGAAACATGGAGTTTCTGAAAAAAACTCCATTTTGATTCAAATCCTCGTCACGGGTGAATCACTCGTGCCCCGGCTGCGTTCGGCCCGAAATTTTTTCTAACTTTGGGCCGAATAATTTTTTTTTCACCACCCTCGTGAAACGTTTGGGTAATTTGATGATGCTCGTGCTACAAAAGAGCGGAATTTCCGTTTTTCAAAAGTACAACACAAGATTTTCTCATTCTTACTTTCAACAGTAGCCGGATACGTAAATAATGCCAAATATTGTTATAAATTTACGCAACGTTTGTTTATTCGACACACACTTTTATCAAGTGTTTGTAAACAAGCGCAACTGCTGTACTTTATTCAATTATTCAAAGTATCGTCGAGCTTAATGATATTATAACGTATTTTTAAAGTAATTGAAATTTTTTTGTTTGGCTAATACAAGTTTTATATGAACTCTAAGAGTTAAATTGTTGATGCTTTTATACTAAATATAACTGCTTATGTGTGTTACTTGATGGCTCATTAAATTCTTTTCAGACCTAAGTTTATGATCGTTTCATCAGCATCCAATGGGGCAGTTAACTTCCAACCCAACAGCGACAAAATGTTTTTGCCAAGGGTAACCTGACTGAGGAATTGAAAGCTAAAAAAAAGCCCATGGTACTTCGACGTTCTGGCAGCAATCCTCCTAGTCTAAACATGGAGGAACCTGCAAAAAAGAAACAAAGGATCGACAACGACGAGGAGAACGATGAAGCATCGGAGATCGAGCGGCTGCAAACGAACCTGCTGTCCCACTGTTTGTGCAACGTCTCGGAGAGCAGCCTGCGCAAGCCATTTATCAGCAGCGGCAACGGCAACGACCGGGAATTCAGATCCACAGTACTGTCCGAGTGGGAGCCAGACAAGTGCCTTGAATTCTTGAGTGCGTTACAGCTCATGTTCGACGTGGCCATCAAACAAAACACCAGAGGCCTCATGTGCAGCCGCATAGCGGACGTGTGCAAGGCTCTGGCGCGCAACGAGCACGGAATCGTCGACCAGATAATCGATCTGTCCTGCACAAACAACAAGTTCATATCGTTCGCCGCGAGTCGAGCTCTTGCCTCCTTCTTCATCATAACTAAGGAGAACGTCGACAGTTCCTGGCTGGAAAGACTCACCCAATCACTGGTCAACACGCACTCGCCCACACAAATGCTGTTCACCCTCGATGTTGTCAAAACGGTAGTGGAGCACAAAGACTGCAGTATACATCCACTCGAGGATGCCGAGACGTCGAATCCACCAGCTGGATGCAATACCATCCAGCTCGAGGACGCTGAGAGTCTGGATAGCACCCCGGTCAAGGCCTTGTGCGTTAAAGCGCTGGAATCCAAGTGGACCGTTCTCGTGTCCAAGTTCGACGCCATTCTCAGCTCTTACACGCCACAGCACGAGTCTGCTGTCCTCACGTTCCTCGAGCTCTGGGAATCGATAATTTCCGTCAAGGCTAATCTCTCCGTCGTAGACACGAAGCTGTTTTACTCGCACCTAGATAACTTAGTCTTACTGTTAACTCGTAACGTGCCGGGCGTCATATGGCGGCACTTGCTGGGCCTCCTCAACGAAGTGCTCTGCTACGGCAGCACGCTCGCGTTGCAGGACGTGCTCCCCGATGAGCCCTGCTCCTTGGCTCACGTGGTCGTCAGAGCAGTCAAAGACTGGAGGCTCCTGGACTCGTTGCCCTACCGCCACGGCTCCGGTAGGTTCGGTGGTGGCTCTGGTGACGGCGACCAGCCTCTCTTGCAAAAGGCCGTGCTACTGATACTGAAGAGCGTGGCGGTAACAGTGAAGGAGACGCGCAGTGACTCGAGCGACTCGTCTCTGGCCTCGGAAGTTGACGACCTCAACGAAGACATGGACGTGATCGAGCGCAGCATCCGCGAGACGCTTCGTCAATTGGATCAGTGCGTGAAGCTCCTGATGCCCTTCCATCCGGAGATGCCGCTGTCGCAGTGGGTCGTGCAAATGTTCCACGACCAGGACGACTTTCTGATCGAGGGTATGGTCTGCTGTCTGGACGTCGCCAACGGGCTATTCTATCGTGGCCCGCCGCAAAACGATCTGGGACATATGCTCAGCCCCGCGCTTACCTTTATCCAATTTGTCAGAGCGGTGTCGCACGATCACGATGTGCTACTCGACTTTCTTGTCAGCAACGAGACGTGCTTTCTGCTTTACATCTACAGGTTCTTGAAGTACGTCAGACGGTGCTGGCGCGAGTTCGTGACGTGCTGCGGCAGGGATCTGGACGACACGATGGCCGTACTCGCGAATTTGAAACAGGCCATCGACAGACTAGTATCCAAGGATCTGTTTCCGTACAATATCAACCCAGTACTGCGGCTGCTCGAAAAATGCGATGCGCTTTATCGTGGAATCGTAGAAAACTGACTCTAATATAGGCACCTTTACGTTACTTTAAAAGTAAATTTCATTCCGTATACTTATTTATCAAACGTAGGCACGTACGTGTATGTATTGTACCAGTAAAAACGCAGGATTTACGTAAACTGCAATTTACTGTAGGTACTTGAAAGGCATCCCGGTTAGCAAGATTTCTATTTTAAAGTAACGAGGAAGCCGTCTCTGTAATAAAGTCAGCCAAGGTGTAAATGCTATTGTAATATGCTCTCTTTAAAAATATAAATTTAGATGAAATTAAGATTTATAAATAATGCATTATTTAAATCTGATAAGCTAATTAATCCTCGAGTCGTATAGGAAACGAAAAATTTATTTGATGTAAACAATGTAATTTTGTATCAATAATCGTCATTGTAAAATGAAGTTTTACATTAATTACGAAAAAAAAAAAAAAATTATTTATTTACAAGTTTAAGAAAACCTTAACTATGGTGGGACCTTCAATTTTATAGAACCTCAAGCTCTTACAATGCTCGCAGTTGTGCAAATAAATATTAGACTCATTAGTTGCATCAATATTGAGTACAAAAAGCATTTTGACGAACCATATGTAGTAAAAGTTTTTATATATATCGTTAATTAATTGTAATGGTGCTACGAAACGTGTGTATCTCTACCAAAGCACCATAAAAAAATTAAATTTGTAATCACGTACCATGCCTTATCAATTTTCCATGTCTCATAGTTACTTGATTAGGTTGAATTTTTTCATTTTTCAAATTGCCAATATTTATTGCGGATAGTATTGTTAAATACGTAAAAATCAATTTAAAGAATGTAACTTTTAAAAATTACTAGATCAATGTAAATTTATTAGCAAAATAAAAAATGAAGTAAAATTTTGAGTCAAAAAAACAAATGGTTTTAGTCTGCATCCAATTTGAAGTTTAAGTTTTGAAAAATTGTATCTATAACGTTTTTTATTAATTGGAGCTCCCGGTTCAGCATTTATTGTTCAATTCTGAATGAATACGATAAGAAATTCCTATGGATAAATAATGCACTTTTCTATAGCTTTAGGAAGAAAAATTCCATAATTACAACTTCTTGAGTGTCTTAGTATTCAGCAAATTATATCTGGAGCCTCCATTCAGTAATAAAATTAAATATGAAAGCAATTATAACTTTTCGTAGTAAAAATATATAAACAATCTATTTTTTGAAAAACATTTACTATTTATAAAATACATCACATTTTGCTCTTTCAATAAAATGAGAGGCAAAATCATTGTTATTGATGAAATTCTAAAATTGTATATTACCTTTAATTTATAATTGTAAATATATATTTAGAGAAATTTATACTGAAAATTTTTTAATAATAATTATGTCAATAAATAGTTTGTTTACTCTCATACACTACAAAATACACCTTTATTTGATTTCCCAAGAAAAGTGGCTTATTTTTGGAAATAAATAATAAAAATTGTTACTTGTATACATCCAATCGTTTCTATTTTATTTTGAACACGTTATTCGACACAATTAGAGTGAATTATGTAACTAGTAGTTTGAAAAGCAACAGTATAGCCGAACTTCTAAATAATATGTAAAAAAAGACAATGCATTATGCACATTGTTGATTAAAAGTAAATCCGCACTAGAAGCTTGACTTGAACGAAAAGAAAATGAAAATTATTTTTTCAATAGCACAAAACGCAAATTTTATAGTAAAATATAGTTTCTTTAAGTTTGAAATATAAAATGAAATAAAAAAGACCTTTGATCTGAATACATTATAAACTTATGATAAAGAATAAAGAAAATATGCAATTCTATTTATTCAAATACAGTTATTAATAATTTAAGTTTTACAAAAATAAGATATAGCAGTCTTATTGCTTATTACAGACTTAAATAAATTTTCAAATACTTATTCATACAATGAAAATAAGAAGAACAATTAACTATCAAGTTCGCATGTTTCAGTGATTCTTGCAAATTGTTGAATCATTCCTTAATTTTGCAATAATCGTAATATCTATTGAAAAATTTACCATTCATTGTATGTTCACAATGAAGATCTATATATACTTTTTTCAAAGTTTTGAGATTATTGAAGAACCAGTTGGTTTTTCAGTTGATCCTAAAACAGCTGTAGAGCACATACACTGTAATACTACAGTTTAATAACTTGAGGATTGATTTGCTACGTATCATAATCTTCATCAGTATTGGCAGTACGAGATGAATTCGACACGGACTGACTGTATGAGAATTTTGGAACGTAATCACTTGAACTACTGCTATTTAATTCTGTGTAGAAATTTGGTTGGCTAGCATTAAATGTTGTAGGCACAGATGAAGTTATTGACTTAGGGACATCACATGTAAATACTGTCTTGTTACCCTCAGCTGGTTCAGCAAGTTTGGTTTTATCTCCTTCAACTGAGCGCAATTTCACTGGTATTTGTGCACAAGATGAACCATCTTTGGGAACACTAAGAGACAAATACAATTCGATTAATAAGTAATAATTAGATTGATGGAATAACTTTACAACTGAAAAACACTTACTTTGATGATACAACAGTAGAAGTCTTGGGAGCAACTGCTGCAGTGCTGGTTATACTGTGTGGATATGGTTGAGGAGGAGGAAGCATGATGGGTGCTGCTGCTGCTGCTGCTGCTGCTGCTACTGCTACCGAATATACATTTTCATCTGACCCAGTGGCATCAGGTACATTTTTGACGATATCCCTTAGGAAGTCAAAACGAGCCTCTGAGAAAATACATTGTTTCCTGAAAATAATGGTGAGATAACATTTTTAATAACGATATTGGATTTATATGCAAGGATATAAATAGATTACAACCAATACTAACATGTGCGAAGGACTTAAGGTCTTTGCTTGCTTGGTGTTTGTAATATGAACTGTTTTGGTAAGCAATTGATGAACAAACATCTCCAATGTTCTAGGTATAGAAGTGGTTAAGGAAACTTCTTGTACATAATATAAACATGGGTACATTAAATATTAAATATGTTAAAATAATGAGTTGTACTACAACTTTTTCCAACATGTCAACAATTTAGAGTTGAATTACTAGCAAAGCTTTAATATTTTTTTCACGCAATTACCCATACTAATCCCCAAAATGCCTACGACCCACGCTAACTTATACCCATTCAAAAGAATTTGAAAGTATCCTCAAGAATTTACCAGCTGTGTGAAAGTAAAAAGAGCCAAAAGCAACACGCAACGGCAAGAGCAAGGCACACGATTCGATTTTTTAAATGCCCTGCTCCACTTCTCCCTTCCCTTTCAAAAATGTTACTCCACATAAATGCTGTTACAACAATCTACTCACCTACGAGTTACGTTATAATATACGCGACGTTAGGATATAGATATAACCTCCCCCCAAAACACTCGATTCTCTCACCCTTCTCTTTATACACACACAGAGACATTTTACATATAATACAATATTATCAACTGCTCCGAAAGTTTAATCTATGCGGTCATCAAAAAATACGCAAGATTGATAAGACTCACAATGCACTGCACGTCAGATCGACTGTACATGCACGCGCGTTTGTTGAAAAAGTTGTTCATCTTATTGTTTGGGGAAAAAAAGGATATAAATTATGATCGGCACAGCTTGCGCAACCTTTCCTACTTCCTCATCCGTTTGCATGATCTTTTTAATGCGACCCTGCGAACACAAGACATGAGAAGCAAAAGTGAGGTTAATGATGTGCAATTTTTTTCTTTCTTTTTCTTCTTTATAAATTACGTTTCACACTAACCACATGCAAATAAGTGGGTATTGCTATTGCAACATGAAAGTTTCAAGGCACTCACGCGACGACGCGAACAGACGAGCAATGTGTACGTATAACGTTGGTCAGCAGCATCGTAAATGATTAAGTATTACATGAACAAAACAAAAAAGCTACATAGATGCTCCGACAAAAGCCTCGTCTCTTCGCGTCCGTCAGCGTAATCCTAAGAATAAAAAAAAGGCGCGCTCAAACTGTTACGAACCATGCCGTAAGGTATAGAATAAATTCATGTTTTATTGACATGAAAAAGGATAAGTACTTACCGCTGGAAAACGGGCGTTGTATTTCTTCTTCTTTCCGGGCATGTTGTCCGTAAATAACAAGCTTGCAAAGATTTAGCACTTCCGGATGGACAGACGCTTGTGCTCCTAGTGCAGCGCAACAGCAACGTGGGTCTAATTCATAGGACAGAGTGGGAACTTAAGTCGCTCAACGCGCCCCTTTTGTGATAAACTTCACAACAACCCCATTCCTTCTCTCCCTCTCCCTATTGCTTTGTCCTCTCTTGTCCGTTCTGCTGATGCTCGGGTGTTCACTACGTGTTGAACATATTCCGAGGAACTGCGAAAGAGTATTAATTAAATTATGCTTACAGCGAACACGTATGATGATTATGATGACACGAATGCCCACGTATGAGTATACAGGAAGGAAACAAGGCTCCGTTATGTGGAATACGAAAAAAAAAAAAAAAAACCTCTCACCTCTCGTCACTGGCTGCAAACGTCGTATTACGATATTACAAATGTAAAAAAAGAGTCGGGACAAAAGGCAAAAAGTAAACAAAAATCACTCGGTTTGTATCAAAACCGCAATTGTCACCCACACACACTCGACACTCGTTCTTCCTAGGAAAAATGTATAACCCACGCAAGAACAAAGTGCACTATTACATATTATTTACTTATCAAGAGTATGACACCGTCAACACGTCTTTCACAGAGGCGAGCGCTCGCTCGATCGAGCACGCCGCGCCGCGGCGCTTGTATTTCAGTGAATCGTTGCCTCTGTGTTGGTGCGCGTAGTCGCGTACGTGTAAACTACTACTCGGTGGTGGCGAGCGAACGGTGATGGACCGATGGACGCGTTGGACACACGCTAGCTATAGGTAGATCTCGAGCCGCCGTTTGCCGCCGTCGACGCCGTCACGGTCCAGCCAATCAACACCCTGCAAAGGGACACGAAGAGCAGAAGATAGGGGGAGGGAGCGCAATTACGTGGGGGAATACGGGGCAGACTCGCAAGAGCACAAATTTTTCTTTTTTTTTCCTCTAGTTTAGTTTTGAACTTTTTCACTGTTCGTCAAAGCAACATCGGTTCGTACGTGATTTGCTGATCTACTCCTAGATATAGGGCTGAATCTTTAAATCGTTGATCAGCAATTTTTTTTTCCAATTTACCCCCTGGTCGAAAGTAATCTTGCCCCCGATTTTCCCTTCAGCACCAGAGAGCCATTACGAAAGCACTTGAATGCGGGTACGGGCATAACATAATTATGTATTTTCGTGTGTATAATTAATGAATTTATGTCTGTGCACGTGAGAGAGATCGTGCCCGTGACGTATGATCTTGTTTCAATTCATTCATAAAAAAAATATGTAGGGTGTGAGAGCGCTCGAAGTAATTATAATACACTTATACGTACATACTTGGTTTTCTTGATTTTTAATTGCCTAAAACAGAGTATACCCTTAGTCAATTACCTACACGAGAAA
The DNA here is from genome assembly GCF_036245765.1 of Copidosoma floridanum. Classification (NCBI taxonomy): domain Eukaryota; kingdom Metazoa; phylum Arthropoda; class Insecta; order Hymenoptera; family Encyrtidae; genus Copidosoma; species Copidosoma floridanum. The sequence continues at coordinate 6,363,205 of NW_028321906.1, read as the reverse complement.
GTTCTATTTCTGAATCTGCGAAGTGAGGCGAAAAAAGTAGAAGAAACTAAAAATTATAAGCATGGATTTCGATAAGACGTGCATTCCTTTTTTTCTAAGTGTATGCAAATTATGTATTTCATAACAAAATAAAAAAAGAACCATTCGATTCAGGGTAAGTTAAACACGATGTAGTAATCTAAATCCGAAAGCTACCACACACCATAGTTGCCCCGCTTGCCCCCGACCTGACATGTCCGTCATGTACGCAACACACGAGAGCAACTTCTGCAGCAACACTTATACACAATGATAAGAGTGCGCGACATCTGGATCTGGAAAAACGCATAAGCACACACAAGAACAAGCTGCAGCGAGTGCACAACTGCACAAAAACCAAAAACACGTACGACTCACGTACGAGTGCACAAAAACGTCAAAAACACGTATTACGAACGTATACGACGAAAGCGCGCACACAGCAAGTTGCAAACTAGAAGGTTTCTATTTTATCTACTTAAGTACAGCCTGTTACATCGTTTTCGGCTGTATTTCGCAAATGCTGCCCAGCAGTGAAGTTACGTAGGTGACGCGAAACAGTTCTAAGTACCTATAGAGCCATATGGGGGTTTTATTAAACCATATATTAAACATATATACAAGTAGAACATCTATACTTTCAGAGGTCAATTTTCAGGTAGAATATAAGTTGTAAACTTGCCGCAAATAGCACAGACAAAATTAAATTTTTATTTTATACATATAATATTAAATGCGGCTGGTTTATAATTATTAATGACACTACTGTAATAATTATAGTAATAATTATTTGGATCAGCGCCATCTAGCGTTGCGAATTTCTGAAAAAAAAGTGGCCCTAAACTTTTCAACCAGAGCTTTGTCGCTTGGAGCCACTTAGCCTATTATAAACCAGCCGCAACCTATTGAGTAGCTATAAAATAAAAAAATAATTATACATGTGTTTTTGGCGGCAAGTTAACAATCTATTTTCTACCAAAAAATCGACCTCCTATGTGTTTGTACTTTTAAAGATAAATTTTCAAGCATAAGATAGATTGTTAACTTGCCGCCTAAAACACATGTATCGTTATTTTTTCATTTAATAGCTTCATCATGAGTTGCGGCTGGTTTATAATTGACTAAATGGCTCTAATCCTGAATGCTCTGATTAAGAATTTTAGGAGCCACTTTTGGCCAAAAAATAAAGACCGCTAGATGGCGCTGATCCAAAATAATTATTGCTACTTACAGTAAAGTCACTTTGATAATTATAAACCAGCCGCAAATAATCTTGTTAATAGATAATAGATAGTTGACATTTTTTATGCTACTTGCGGCAAGTTTAAAATATGTCTTTTATCTGTAAATGGACCCTGAAAAGTATAAATATTCCACTTATCTTATACGGCTCATAAAATCGACAATATTTACAAAATTACAATACTCTTGACCTTTTACCATTAACTCATGTAAGCACAAATTAATCAGTCCAAAAGAGACAACCGAAGAAAAAAGGCCTGAAAAAGAAGCACAGTCACACGAAAAGTCTCATATAAGAATGGAGCATTGGATCTCACTTGATCAGAGAAGGTTGGGTTCTTTGTTTACTTATAACACTTAAAATTTACATCTCTGTAATAAATGTATTTTTCAATTAGTGAGATCCGATGCTCCATTCCTAGGAGACTCTTCGTGTGGCTGCTTCTTTTTAAGACCTTTTTTCTTCAGTTGTCTCTTTTCGACTGATTAATTTACGTGTATATTTGATCGTGATTTACGATTTCTGTAACACAAATTTTGTTATGTACATATTATATAAGTTAACTGTTTATTGGAACTATAAAGTTAAAGGGCTGTTCTTTCATTAGTTAATGGTAAAAGGTCAAGAGTATTGTAATTTTATAAATATTGTCGATTTTACGAGCTATATAAGATAAGTAGAATATTGATAGTTTTGGAGGTCGATTTTAAGGTAAAAGATAAATTGTAAAGTAATTTAAATTAAGTGAGATCCAATGCTCCATTTTTAGGAGACTCTTCCTGTGTAACTGAACTTCTTTTTTAAACTTTTTTTCGTTAGTTGTCTCTTTTGGACTTGTTACGTTACGTATCTATTTAATCGTTGTTCAAGATTTCTGTAACACAAATCTTGGTATGTACATATTATATAAGTTAGCTGTTTATTTAAACTAGAAAGTTAAAGGGCTGTGCTTCCGCGAGTTAATGATAAAAGGTCTAAAGTATTTTAATTTTGTAAATATGGTAGATTTTATGAGCTGTATCAGATAAGTGGAATATTTATACTTTTCAGGGTCCATTTACAGGTAAAAGACATATTTTAAACTTGCCGCAAGTAGCATAAAAAATGTCAACTATCTATTATCTATTAACAAGATTAGTTGCGGCTGGTTTATAATTATCAAAGTGACTTTACTGTAAGTAGCAATAATTATTCTGGATCAGCGCCATCTAGCGGTCTTTATTTTTTGGCCAAAAGTGGCTCCTAAAATTCTCAATCAGAGCATTCAGGATTAGAGCCATTTAGTCAATTATAAACCAGCCGCAATTCATGATGAAGCTATAAAATGAAAAAATAACGATACATGTGTTTTAGGCGGCAAGTTAACAATCTATCTTATGCTTGAAAATTTATCTTTAAAAGTACAAACACATAGGAGGTCGATTTTTTGGTAGAAAATAGATTGTTAACTTGCCGCCAAAAACACATGTATAATTATTTTTTTATTTTATAGCTACACAATGAGTTGCGGCTGGTTTATAATAGGTTAAGTGGCTCCAAGCGCTAATGCTCTGGTTCAAAAGTTTAGGGCCACTTTTTTTTCAGAAATTCGCAACGCTAGATGGCGCTGATCCAAACAATTATTTCTTTTACTTACAGTGGAGCTATGTTATTAATTATAAACCAGCCGCCACTTCTTATCTGGATATAAAATTAAAATTTGACAATGTTTGTGGTGTTTGCGGCAAGTTTGCAATTTATCTTCTATCTGAAAATCTACCTCCAAAAGTATAGATATTCTACTTGTATATGGTTTAATGAAATCGTCCGTATGGCTCTACTGAAAAGTGATTGGGATTACTATAGCTACTATACATAACTTCACGTACATTTTACACCATGCTCTCTTTACCAGAATGATCAAATCCAAAGTAAATATATATATGTAAATATATTTGTTTTTTAACAGATCTCTTTCAAACGATTCCACGTAACGATGTAACAATTATAAACTATTCTTAAGTATACTTGTTACATTCTATTTCATTTATAAATTTATAAAAGAAATAGAAACTGTCTGCTTTGCAACTTATGCGTGCGCGCTTTTGTGCACTTTAAACTTTAATTTATAAGTTTTGAGTTTTCAGTTTTCTGCGTTTTGATGTAGATGTCGTGACCAGTCTTGCTCTCTCTGCTCCCGTTGGCTATATAATTTTTTCTATTGTTTTTTTTAATAAGTTGGAGTAATTGACTCGTCTGATTGAGTAAAAAGTTTTGACTCATTTTTCAAATGAAATAAATGTTCCACTGAGTGTCGAGATTTTCTAGATTAAGCCATGGACACGGAAGCTGTGGTGCAGGGATTAACCGATGTCGGGTGAGTTTTTTAAGGTTAAGTAAGTTTAGCCTTCTAGAGCTTTTTTTTGACATTTCGTAAACTAATCCAATCACCTATACTGATGAGGATATGGTTCATAAAATTAGAGATTCATTATAAGATTGCAAACATCAATCATCATTGTATGATTGTTATTTTAAGGTACACCGGACCACTGCTCGACTCTGCAAAGTTCACCGAAGCGTTGCAAACAGGCGCAAAGTCACCAGCATTTACAAAACTAATCTCTTGGTTGACTGATCAGATTGGAACTTTTAGCAAAATCGATGAAACTGTACAGCCAACATCTACCCCAGAGGATTCTAGTCACTTTCTGCTGGAGTTGAGCACGTATCTCAAAGAGCTGGGTTGCATAAACGTGAAACTGACCACAGGCAATGTCAATCAGCGATTGGCGAACATTGATGAAAGATTAATGCTCATCGAGTACTTGATAAGCGAACTTATGGCATGTAAAATTTCGGAAGCAAAAAAAGAAAAGGACAAAAAGGCTGTACAAATCACGATTGTATGTTAATATGTATCTCTAATCTTATCAGCAGTTGTAGGCGTATTTTGTTTTTTTAATCCAACATGTTGACATTGCAGAGCGAAAGTATAACTGCAAAGTGCATGAGGGAAATGCTGTCCGCCTTAAGATTCCAAAAGCCTCCAGACAACATTAGTCCTTCGGTATTATTTAGTAAATTGCAAACAAAAGTTGCTGATGTGATGAAGCAAGTTCCCAAAGAACTTGTAGGCAAGCCTTTGTTCTATGGCGTACTAAACAGTGATCAATGGGAAAAGTTGGATAAACTACACAGCGAAATGAATGAAGAGTACACGATAAGGAGGGAGATGTTGCTGAAACGATTGGATGTTACAGTTCAATCTTTCACGGTGATTAGATTATCTTTGACTAGCAAACTGTTTCTTTTCTATAAATATTTTATCTTTATATTTTTTGTTTATTTAACCTAGTGGTCGGAAAGAATAAGGCCAAAAGAAGATGAGCTGAACAAATGTTACAATTTAAAGCGCGACGCTATGAGACGCGAGCCAGATGTAACTCTAGCCCATTTGTTGGCGGCAAGAGATGATTTGGCGGTCATCGAAAAGACGAGCAGCGCATCTGTCCGTAAAAATACAAAAAGTTCTATCAACAAAGTTATTATTGGTGCAGTACCGGATCGAGGAGGCAGACCAGGCGAACAGCCGCCACCTCCACCGGAAATACCATCTTGGCAGAAAGACAAAGTGCAAGGACCACAAAGGTACGTTTGATAACTGCAAAATTTAATTGGTAGTATCGATCAGCATAATGTATATGATTATAAACATTTTTAGAGGAGGATTTGGAGGTGGCCGCGGCGGTGGACGTGGTGGTGGTGGTGGCCGTGGTGGTGGTGGCGGCAGCGGTGGTGGTGGAGGATACCGTGACAACAAATCCGCTTCGTCGAATTTCGGACAGAATTTCGATAAACCGCAGCAGCAACAGTTCACGTCTTATTCCAACCCAAGCCCTCAGTACACTCAAGCTTCCGGATTCGGTGGCGGGTATGGTGGTAATCAAAACTCTTTTTCGTCCAGAGGTCAAGGATCCGGTTACAACAACCGAGGCGGTGGATTTGGAAACCAGAGCTATGGTAATCAAAATTCGGGTGGATTTGGAAACCAGAATTATGGAAATCAAAGTTCTGGTGGATATGGAAACCAAGGAGGTGAAAATTCAAGTTGATATTTACTCAATAATAATTTCAGTACAAAAGTTTATAATTCAATGAATATTTAACAACTATAATAGTACTTATTATGCATACAAATTTTAATAACTACTTAATTTACATAAAACTTTTTGCTAAAATTGTATTGACTATAAAATTGTATTTTACACCGTCGTTTATACAATGATATTTAACATTTCATTAGGTTACGATAGAAAAAGTGGAGGTGGTCAAAACAGAGGCGGCCGCGTTCAAGGCGGCTGGAATCAAGGCGGAGATTCTGGTTACAATAATCGTAATCAAGGGCAAGGCGGAGGACGAAGGTATTAACACAACTGTTTCATGCCACATATCACCACGTTCGTGACATTCAATTTTTTAACTAGTTATTTTTACCGTATAAATTAACTTATCTATGGAGTTTTAGAGCTTCATTAAGCATTTTTCTATAATTACAATTACAAACTATAGAAAATAATACTAAATGGGTGATTATACAATTAAATCATGTAAGTAGCTTGTAAGTAAAACAAAGTTGCATTGAATGCAGTGTATTTGCAATTTTTTGTTAATTAAAAGAACTGAACTATTCTCAAAAAATTTTAGAGATTTTTTTTTCACTCATGAAGTCGTAGCGATTTCTTCACTCACTCGTTTTTTCAATTGATTTGAACTATCCACACTTCCTTTTCTTTTCCTATTTTCATCGACACTAGTTTGATTAATTTCTCTTTGGAGATTTATCGCCATATGATAATCTGTATGCTCATTAAACTTACCAACCAAAATCAATTGATCGCATTCTGTACATTTTTTAAAATTATCGTTTGAGTCGTTACGCGAGTCTGTTTTAATGAAAAATTTTTGAATGTTTTTTGGTTTAAAATTACTATTTTTAGATTTCGAGGATTTTTCTTTAGATGTTTTACTGCTACCAGTTTCTTTGTTTTTCACTACTTTTTTTACTTCACTACTTTTGTCCGTATCCTTTGACGCACGTAAATATTTTCTAGCTTCCTGTTGCAAGTTTGGCGGTAACATTTTCACGATTTCCACATCTATATTGTTTAAATCTGGAAACATCTCTTTGAGTAAATCAATTGCCCCACCACTATTACAAGAGTTTTGTTGTTCCGACTGAACACTCTGAAATTCTGGCTTTTTGGATGTAGAGGGCCGACTTTCAAGAAAACATACATCGTCATCATCTTCATCATTATCAGCAAACATGTCTGGCGATTCAATGAACTCACCAGACGTTTGAAGTGAATCAGTATTTTGATGGTCACTTTCAGGAGAGTCGGTTTTCACAACAGCAACTTCAACTTCTGGCCGCTTCTCCTTGAGAATATTCATAAAGAACGATTTTTTGAAGTTATCGCTTTTTAATGATTTTTGAATACTACTACAAGGAGATGATTTTCTGCGATTTGGCTTTGGTTTGGATACCGGAGTAACTGGCTTAACACTTTTACTTTCCGTTTCCTTTCCAAAAATACTCTTATGAATTGCTTCGGTGTCGTTGCTTCTTTCACTATTTACATTTTGATAAGTCCCTTGCACGTCTTTGTCTGCTTTTAAATCTTCTATAACACGGTTTTCGATGACAGTACTTGTAGTTGCTGTACAGATAAAATTATCATTACTTGCTCCCGTTTTGAAAAAGTTGACAAAGCTTTCGCTTCCTCTTGCTTTAATAAATTTTCCTGCTGAAAGCCCAAGAAAGCCAATGGATTTCAACTGCGTTGCTTTTACGACAATATTTAAGCATTGCTCTGCCATTCTCTCGGGCTTGTACGACGTTAAGGCAAGAGATTTGGACTGGCATACTAAACTGTTGTTTTGGAAAAAATGATAGCTAAATGTTAACAACGACGCCCTCCGTTCATTTTCATCCTGATCTTGTTCAAGCCTTTCGCATACCTCAGCTGACAATTCTCCAAGCCAGTGCTTTAGCTGTAAATATTTAATTTATGTAATAGAGTTCAGACACCCTCTAACTTTCAATTGACTTACCACTTCGATATCTACTATGGCTTGCTTCCCTGGAAATCTTTTGCAAGCTCCCAAAGACTTTGAAACTAATCTTGGGGTCACAGGCTCGTTATCTATACCTCTTGCTATATTGTACAACCAAAGCCTGAAAACCAACAGTATTAAAAATACGCTTTTACACAATTTATTACTACTCAAATATAAATCTATTAACCCTGTTTTTTCATCAAAATTATTCTGAAGTTGTTGTAAGGAGAATGGTAATAAATCTGCCATAACATTACATTTTAACAAATCTATAACTATGTCTCCCAACTTTCCTCCAAGATGCCTGACTTGTTTAACTGGCAATGCTCCAAACAGATCAGGAACTGAAGATGCAGGCAAAATTGTTTGTCTGTTGGGTTTATGAAGACCACATGCCAATTTAGCGAGAATCTTTGAAAAATAAAGTTTACAAGTGAATTACACTGACAAGTGATGGTTAAACAATGTTAAAGACAAACCTTGTTGAAAGATATGCCTGCTGAACACTTGAAACCTGTTACTTCAAAAATATCTTTTCTAATAAGTTCCACAAGTGATCCAGCAATGGCTAATCTCTGAATTTGAGGATCTTCTGATGCTTCGGAGAGCCAAGTTTTGAGACCTTCCTCTCTCTTTTCTGTATATATTCGTAATGTATAATCATGTTCAAACTTGAATTACACTTAGTAAGACTGAAACAAACCTTCATTATTAACACCAACTTCTGAATGTCCTACGATGTAAGTGGTACTTAATTCAGTGAACAAATCACTGGATTCAATATTTTCCTTGGCTAATTTTTCATCGACAATTTGTGTTATATCTAAATAAGCTTCATCAACACTAGCTCTTTCTACAATACTACAATGTTTTTTCAACACATCGATGACTTCTCGCCCAGCACTTCTGTATCTACACATGTGATATGAAAAATATGTGCATTTCAACTGCTGATCGATTAACAATAGAAAATACTAACTATTATACAAATTATATATTACCTGGAAGTATCTGCTTTTCCACGTAATGGGGGAACTGTTGCTAAAATGATTTCAGGACACTTTTCCTTTGCTTCTTCGCTGCGCATGTGACGAGTGACACCAAATTCTCTGGCCTCGTAATTAACAGCGATAATTCTAAGCGAAAATCGAGGGTTTAGTTAGCAAAATGAAATACTTAAATGGCATTTAAAAAGTAGAAAGTTTCAACAAATAAGTAATTTACCCTCCAGATCCCCATAAATTATACTGCACTACGGCCAGAGGTTTTCCTGCATATTCTGGCCGTAATTTTGTCTCGACTTGACAGAAAAAACAGTCCATGTCAATCAAAACCACTATTCGATTGCCTAAGCTGACCATTTTTCAAACGTAAACAACAAATATCACTTCACTTTTAATAAAAAAATGTAAATATGCGCTAAAAAAACTAAATATAGTTGATTTTAAAACTACAAATGAAATATGAATAGTATGTTTTGCTCTAAAACCATCACGGCGCACATTATACCAGATACACGTTGACAAATTTCATAAACACTACTCCATTGATCAGCTGTACTTTGGACAGGTGTCGACAAGTCGACTTGCTCTATTTTCCCGCTTCCCGCTTTTATTTTCCGATTTATTTTCGTACGAGTGCGCATGCGCGGCTAAGTTAAAAGTTACGCGCCAAAATTACGAAACTTTCGAAGCGCTCCAACATAAAAATTGAAAATGTTTTTGGTAATAATAAACTGCGGTGTATACTTGTTAAAAGGTTAGTTGGGTTAATAATGTAATAAACAAAGGTCGAGAAAAATTAGTTTGATCTCCATATTTTCTATTTTTTTTTACTATGTGTATAAATGCATGATATTGGCATATCACAATATGCACCATATTAATTTACATATACATAAATAATGTTTGTATACATATTTATTCATCGAAATGATAGATTAAAACAGTCTAAAAAACTTCATCGGAATTCAGTTTTATTTTTTATTGATTTGAAGCACGACCAATACGTGGGAGTGCCCCTTTTTTATTATTATTATTATTTTTTTTTTGCAATATTTGTAAACTTAGATAAAAAATACAATAATCGTTATTTGTTTACTCAAGTCTCGAGCGCAGGGCAGAATGCACGATTCCACCCATCGTTAATTATGTTATTAGACATCTAATATAGTTATTTTATTAACAATCTTATACAATATACGTATTTCAAAGTCTTCATTACAAGTGAGTATGCGCAGGCTGGGATCACACCAGTCGAAAAAAATTTTACAATCATTACGGATTCATTTTGTTTTCAACCACTTCGACGTTGATTGATTGCACAAGGTTAACTTTTTTTGTTTGTTTGTTCAAGGAATGGAGCGTTACCGAAGTTTACAAAAACACGTAGGCTAAGTGTCATTATAATCGACCAGATAAACACATAAACGTGTACATATTCATATACGTATATATCTCTTTTTGTTCCCCTTATTATTAGTCCATTCATGTAGTTTTACTTATAACAAGTACTCGAAACAACATTTTTTTATTTCTTAAATACTGATGAAACATTTTTCTCTCACTACCAGGTACGATTTTTCATTACACACATGAATTATACTTACTCGGATGAATTAATTGACAATAATCACGTGTCTACTTAATGATACCCAACACCTTCTCAACTCGATACAAAGTAAATGTAACGAAAAACCCCAATTTTTCAATCACATGATCAATTATTCAGACATTCAACCTACAGAAAAACATAATAGTGGCAGTAGGCCCGTTAAATTTCACACCTTTTATTGTAAAGAATTTAAAAAAAAAACGATATTCTATCACCGCACATATATTTAAAACATTTTTCCCTGTAATAGAGTACAACTTTTTTTTTCGCCGTTCCAAATCTCGAAAAGTACAACGTTACTGCAGTGACGAAAAACTGTTTTTAAAAAAAAAAACAGCACTGCCTGTGAAGTACAAAGAAAAATCAACGCCAAGTGACGTTTATTAGGCGTATCAATAAACAAGACTGAATTCTAAACAACGTAGTTGAACAAACACGTCCACTTAACAATAGAACTCTTACATCAGCAATAACGATTCAACTCCCGACGTTCCAACAAGTAATTTTTCTCTTTTGACACTTGACATCCTTGCCACTGTTAATTATCTATGTAAAAAAAAAAAAAAAAAAAAAAGGATTTCAAACGTCTTTCTTATTTGTTCTCGTACTATATGTGATCATGTACAATTTTATGACATTATCATAAAAAACAGGAGCACCGTGATGAAAAATCGCCACAAGACAAGCAGAGAGAACAAGGTACATGGATGAGTACACACAATCAGTCGACTCGTCGTCTTTCACGAGAATGTACAGGGGAATAAAAACAAACAACAACAACGAGTGCAGTCAGACTAGCTGGGCCCAGCTTCATCCGGAAAACAATCGTCAGAGCGAGAACTTGGTCGAGTCCACCAGCGACAGACTGGACGAGTGAAACTTCCTCGAGGCGGTGGCCACAGGACTGGCCGGGGCGGACATGGACAGGGCAGAGTAGGCATGTCCGGCAGCAACGGCCGTGACCGCGTGATGGTGCTGCGAATGATGGTGCGGGTGATGGTGGCCACCGGACGAGGAGGAGGTGGTCCTCTGTCGCCTGGCAGCGCTGGGTCTGCCGGGTAAGAGCGGCGGGGTGGAAGCAGCGGAACCCTGGCCGGGCATCGGACTGGCTCGGTTGGCGCGCTGGCGAGCGTACAGTAGAACGCCGATCTCCGCGTGGCCGGCCTCGAGGGCGATCTTGAGCGCCGAACTGCCGTCCACGTCGACGATGCTCGAGTCGCAGTCCGGCTGGCCGAGAAGGAGCCGAACTATGTCGCCGTGGCCGTGCTCCGCCGCGCACATCAGTGCCGTGCTGCCGTCCTCGTCTTGGAGGTTTATCGCCGCGCCCGCGTCCAGAAGGAGCCGCGTCATGTCTATACGGCCGTGGGACACTGCGAGCATCAGGGCCGTCTGACCGTGCTGTTGGAGAAACGAGTTACAGTACTGCATTAATGTATATATTATATGTATACTCAAGGGTATAAATGACGCGAATAGACCCATGTAACAATCGTGTTCGACTCGCGTTTGGTTGCCGAATCAAATATTCGTAAGTATATGTAACTATGAATGTATCATATTATCATTCTTATTGTTGTGTTTATGTAGGTACACACATGGCGTTTTAATATTCCCCGCCGACGTAACGACGTGTTCACTTTACGTATACGTAGCCACATGAAAATAAACAACCATAGACCTGTACGTGCTCTGAATACTTGGGAGTGTAATTTCAGTGGTGGAGAATCAAATGTCAGTCACACCGCAGGTGTGATGTATGGATGGATATAAGTGTGTACACTCGCACGAAGAATGTCATCGACGTGTCACGACGTTACAAGTGGTTGAATTACGGATATACACATACGTGTTACACTTCGTGCAAGAGATCACGATGGGCAGATAAGCTGCCCTGGTGACTGCGACTTTCTAAAACAGGCACGTTTTGTCTGGTAGTTGTGTGGTTTCTCTCGAGGTATCCGTGGAAAAGGGATGAAATTTACCATTCGAGCTTATATTAGCTTGACGACGCAGCAAGGAGAGCCGTTAAAGAAAAAGGGGGTCGCGAAAAAAGTAAGCTCTGAAATCGGCAACAAAAAAAAAAAAAAAAAAAAACTCACCAGTCTCGCGCGTACGTTGACGTCCGCCATCTGGAAGAGCCTCTTGATGACCGAGGCATTGGTGGAGTTGCGCACCTGAGCCAGCGCGGCGAGCATGACCGGCGTGTACCCGGCGTTGTTCGACCTGTTGACGTCGCAGACCTTCGAGTCGAGTAGTATCGACACAACGTCAAAGTTGGCGTGCGACACGGCGTAGTGCATGGCCGTGTTGCCGCTCGAGTCCATAAAATTGACCACGTGGTGCAAAAGGTCGCCCGAGTGCTGCTCGAACTGATCGAGGTAGAACTCGACGCTGTGAGGATCCGCGAGGGCGGTCGACGACACCTTGAACCACTCGTGCTGGACAATGTTGCTCGCGTTCTTCACTCGACTCGCCAGAGTACTGCCGTTACTCACTTTTCTGTAATTTCACAATGGAGATTGTTTTTGCATATACCACTGTGTGCTATACATACATAATGTGTCCGAGATGACATACCTGAGGTTGTCGTCGAGGACTTTAAGGGCGGCCTTCATTTCGCGCGACAACTCCATGGGCGGTCGCGGGCCTGGCGTCTTGGGCGCCTCGAGGACCATACTCCTGACCAGCTCATCCTCGTCTTGGGCTCCGTTACTGACCTCGGCCGGTGCTTGTTTCTTCGTCGCCACGTTGTCGTTCGACTCTTGCTGCTGCTGTGGCTGATGGTCCGCGCCGTCGTTGTCCGGGTGCTGGTTATCGGACGATTGCAGAGCAGAGAGCGCGCGATCGGCATGCTTGTCCAGGCTCTGTGACCTGTTCAATGATGTTCAATCCAAAAAAAAAAAAAAAAACAAAAAAAAAAGAGGTGTGATGACAACGGGACGTTAGTGGGAGCTTTTTGTACAAAAACATCAACAATGAAACAATAATTATAAAAAAAAAGAGTTCCCAGCCAATTGAAGTTGAAAGTTGGGAGCGAAAAAACAAAGTGAAACTCCATTAGGCGACATCGCACATTTTTCTCTCCATTAGCGCGCACGACAGTACACGGTAAATTAAACAAACTCGTGATTATAATTGCACGCGTCAACTTTCACCCTTTGACGAATTTTCATCCAATTAATTTGACGGCCAAAAAAAAAGATCAAGTAGAACAAGTTGATTACGGTCAGACACGCAAGTGCGTTTCCTACGTAGAGTAGTGCTTCATCCCCCTTATATTGGGTTGCTATACGCATAACCTACTGCGCTAACGAGGGTCCGTGTGTACTCACCTTGTGCCCCCCCCCACCTATATGTCGTTGTCCTCAAGCTCGTCTATATGTATATCTACACCGGTAGCTGTTTAGAAATCAAGGATTCGTAATTACTGGGGGTGGGGTGGAAGGGTAGTTTGCGCTCCGTTCGCGGATATCGCGTGTATGGAAAACAATAAGACGACCACACGCGTCAATTGGTGTATATGCATGCACTTGTAGATAAGAACGACGAGGCTGTTGCTCTCTGGTCTTTGGATTTTACAGTGCGAAATCTCGACGCTCTTCGCTGTGTAAATATGTACAATTGTTTATTCCCGGGAACAAAGCCCTGTTTTCCTTTCTTTTTTTTTCATTAATTTTTTTATTATCAGTCCCTGTGATTTGTCACTCTTATCGGATGGATACGTCCTTTTGGATTTTAACAAATTGCTTGTGCCACTATGTAAAAAAAAAAAAAAAAAAAAAAAAAAAAAAAAACACTACTCTTTATTTGGTCTCCTTCTCACTTACATGAAACGTCGTGGCCAAGCGCTTCTTGTATTACTACGCTTGTATCGTAATTGTATATACGATATCGTGCACAGATACTTAATACTGTATACGGCAAAAGTCTACGTGTCAATGATATCTCGTTCGCCTATCCCTATCCAGGAACGACTGGCTGGCTGTCACCTGCTGCTGGGAAACGTCAGCTAGGACACATACAGCACCCGAGAGTGCGCGCGCACTTATCGACTTATTACTCTCATTCCCCTTTGGAAGGAAGCAAGGGTTGTTGGTGCAAGGTATACCTGATGTAGGAGCTGGGAAGACGGCAAGGATAGACACGTTTTCCTGTTTTTTTTTTTTTTTTTTCAAGGTGTGTATAAATATGAGTTTCGGAAAACTTTACGACTCTGTTGTTGCAATTTGCTTCTCGCTTTCTGTGGAGTGTGGCTTTTTTTACGATTATTTAAATCTCCACGAGACAGCTGGTTCTTAATTTATGTGCAATCGTGTGTCGTCGACGCGTCGTCTGGCGACCGAGAGATTGCGGGCTATAAATAAATAAAAAAAATGATAAAAATTCAAATGCACCTGCTTTTATATTCTCTATGTAAACAATGTTAACGCGGAATGAATAGATCAAGCGAGAAAAATACGCTTTACTCGGAGCACAAGAATTTTGCTGTCAAAACTTTGATAAAATTTGCCTGATTCTTAATTTCTTTTTTTTTTTTTTGTCATCCACAAATGACATCGTTAAGTTTCTCGTACTCCAAGAGGTTGTGTATACAGCATGTACAGAAAAGCCCCAACGAGAGTCGAGGAACAAAAAGTGATTCACCAACAAAACAATCGAAGCCCGACATTGTAGGTACTTGGAAAATTATCTCAGACTCTGTGCACAAAAACTCCATCGCAGCTTACGAGTCGTTTCAACCTTGACTGACTAAAACCTGTGCTCGAAAGCTCTGTCTCAGCGTAACTTTTATCAGTGTGTACCGTAGAGATACAAGTGCAGTAAGTAAGTATAAATAACGAGAAGATAAAGAGGAGGAGGAAAAAAAAACTCGCCTCCACTCGAGGCAAAAAGTCCCTCCTATCTGCTCTGACGTGGTGCGCGTATTACAAGCGAGAGAGGAGAGGAAAACGCCGCATGGCACGATACACGATAAATAAATCTCGAGTGCGTTTATATGGACCGGTGTGGAACCGTTTTCTGCCGTCCATGTACGTATACGCGCGAGGATCGAGAGACAATAGTTCACGCGCCGGCTCCATTAACGGGTATCACACGTTGCGCTTCGCACAGATGCAAAAGAGTAAAGCGCATATCGGAAGAGCAAAATATTCCAGTCGGGCGTTTCTGTATTTATACCGGTCGCCGTGTGATTCATCGCTTGAGCCCATGTGTGTACATTGGGCACACCGCACGGAAAAGGGAGAAAAGTAAAGCTCTCGACGATTGAAGTATCGTTCCGCGATTTACATGTATAGGTGAGCGCACGATTTATTTTAAGTAACAACCAAAGAAAACAACTCACTCGTCGCCCAGTTGGTCCAAGCTGCCCGTCCAGGTGTCCTGCCTGACGAGCTTGGCCCTCCTCATCTCGGCCTTGGCCTCGGCGCTCATGACCGGTATCCTCGTTGGTATGGACCTCGCGGTCTTGGCGCCGCTCTTGTCGGTCAAATTCCTGCCGATCTGCTTGCACTCGTCGCAGTAGTTGGTACTCGAGGGGGAGAAGACCCCGGGCAGGGACGGCCCGACCGACACGTCGACGAGGACCTTGCGCCGCGGCGAAGTGCCGAAATCCCTGTGTACCGGGGCAGGAGGCGTCTCGGTGGCGCGGCTCACGCTGCTCGACAACTCCCGCGGGCTCACACCCACGGCGATCGACCTCTTGGGTGGCGCGAGCTCCTGGTGGCGCAGGACACGCAGACTCAACGACTCGTCCGTCGTCTCGGTGCTCGCGTGCGCCGTGCTCGGTTGCGCGCTCACGGACTTGCTCAGCCGCAACTTTGGCGACCTGCGTTACGTGGGATTATTTTATTTTTTGCTGTCACCTTGCGGTTTCGCGAAGCGCGTCGTTTCACGTGTACCAGGGTATAGTCACATGTATTATGTTATTGGAGGGTCGCGTGATCGCCAACTCTCGATTGATATCGCCGTGGAGTCGCACGGTAGCTCGGGGTGTATACTTAAACCTCCCCCCCCCCTCCCGTCTTCCTATACACCCTTTTTGTTCTGCGTTGCTTCGGCACCTGTTTTACGTGAGTCACGCTCTAAAGGTGTGCCTTAGGTCGTGTTTCATTATTATTATTTTTTTTTTTTTTTCATACTCCAAATCACTGTGCAGATGTTGCCAAAGTATTCATCCAAACGTTATTGCCCAACCAAGACTCTTGGTTATCAAAAAATCACGCCGGATAGAAAGAAAAAAAAACCACGCATCCCACGAGTCGTGTATTATACCTCAAAAAAGTGGGGGCGTATAAATATATAGGTACACTTTCACAGTTATAATGTATAATATACGCTCGATGTAACCAAGAGATTGTAAGGTGTACAAGTGCGCTGCATCGTCTATAGCTCATTAGCCGTGAGAAACCCCGTGTGTGTATATACTGTACATGTGTGCGCGTCTACTTGACTTTCACGTAAACCTCGGGTGGTTGAGAGAAAATACATATGCTCGTATACAATGAGCCTTTCTTTCTCTTTACTCGCAAAGTACCGCACGATTTCGGCGCGTGACTCTATAATTTATACGATACGCGACGTATCAATGTTAAATAACTGCACTTGTATGATCGGTTACATCAAATGCGACGTAAAATTGGAAGAAAAAAACGTAGGAGAAAAACTCACCAAAGTTGGCTGTACGAAGTCTGGACCTCCTTGTTCCGGCAAACGACGGCAGACAGGGGTTCCCTAATAGTCCCGTCGTCGTCGATCCTCGTGCCCCTGTCCCTGGTCTTGACACTGCACTGTACAGCCTTGGCGCTCGTAGGGGTGACAGGCACGACTTCGGCGACGGACTGGGTTCCCTTGGCCACGAGCTTGGGCTTCGTCTCCGGGGCGCACTGCGTCGACTTGGTCCAGAGGACCACGGGCTTTTGGGGCTCCGACTGGGTCGACTTTGTCGAGACGGCCGGGCTCGGTTGTTTGGCCACCGAGAGGAGACTCGCGCCGAAGCACTGGGTACCCCTGGACTGGGGCCGCGCCCCCGTTTCCGGTCTTATGGACACGGTTTCGGCACCGCGCGCGCTCAGAGCCGCCGCTCGCGTGTTCGTCGACGTCTCTCGGGTCTTTGTCTGCGGTTAAAGGTAATCGTTGTTTTTTTTTCCTTCGTTATAGGTAATTAGAGAAATGGGTGTGCGTCTCAGTAAAGATTTATTTATTTATCGCGCATAATTTAACGCCAGACGGGTAATTACGGCAATTTTTCACGCTAGCGACTGACAATTGCATTTAGGATTCCCAAGAGTAGATAAGGGACGAGCGAAATATTGCGGCGATGGTTTTCCCTGGCAAATGGATGAGGTGGTATCGAATCGCCGCGCTACTTATGAAATCAACTGCACACGTAATAATTATATACGTGCGTTATACACTCGTTGTGTAAGCGTAACGAATTAAAAGCACAAGCTTCGCACAAAGTCTCCACTTTCATATGATCGTTTGTTGGGGAAAACGGAAAGCAAAGTCGTTAAACGCGTACGATGTTCTCGCGTCTCTGCGAATCGGTAAAAACGAGGAAAGAAAAACTTGGAGGTGGGAAAAAAAAAAAAACATACACACAGGGCGTTCCAACTCACCTGCTGATGGGAGACGCCAACGTCGCGGGTGACGACGGCACAGGAGGTACCTGCGTCTCTCTTGCCAGCCACACCTGGGCCAGTCTGATGCGAGTGTCCCGAACGGAGTTTCCTCTGGCTAGCCAGTTGCCTGAGCAGGATCCTCCTCTCCTCCCTCATGACCGACAGCTGCACGTGGAGCAGCGGTATCTCCTTGACCTGTTCCTCGAGCTGCTTCATACGCTCGAGGGCCCCGGCCATCTGCTCCCGTATACTCTGCAGGCATGGCCTGTTTGCGCCACCACTACTACCGTTGTTGTTGTTGTTCTCATTGCTGCTGGCACAGCTGCTGCTGGTGCTGGTTGTGATTGCCCCATTGTTGGCCCAGCCCGCGGCGACGCGGCTCACCGGTTCCACCTCGGCGCAGGAGGAGTAGGAGGCCCGGCGTAGCTGTTGCTGTTGTTGCTGTTGGATCACGAGCCTACTCGAGGATAGCGAGGGGCTCGGGCTGCAGCTGCGGCTCTTGTTGCCGACACGCACCGCTGACTCGGACTCCCCCCAGTCGGCGCTCGAGGAGTGCGGCCTGCTGCCGCCGTTGCTGCTGCTGCTGCTCTCTCCTTCGCGCTCCTCTTCGTCCTCCTGCGGCTCTTCTCTTGCGGCTCCGATCTCGGGTACCCGCCTCGGCTCGACGCACGTACTGCCATTCGTGAGGTACTCGAGTGTGCAGATGCTGCTGCACGTGCCACCGACAAATTGCAAATGTGTTTTTACTTTTTCTTTTTTTTTTTTTTTGTGTGTTTTATATGCGTAGGGAGAGAAATTATCTCGATTGTAGGTTCAAGCCGCCAGACAGGGACGAGAGAATTTAACGTAACGTACCTCGGATCGAAGGTGTCGATGGCCGCGCTTCGGCTGGGACCGGTGTACGATTGCGAGAGGGCTCGCTCGAAATTGTTGAGGCTCTCTTGCCAGTCCCTGTTGAGTTTGATGCTGTCGGGGCTCGGCTTTGGCGGTGGTTTCGGCGGTGTTGGCTTCGCAGGCGGCGGCACTGGCTTGTACTGTACATGTGAATTTTCAATCGAGTTTTAGTTTTTGGCTCTTAAAATGATTTTTCAATTGGGCCGCTGGGCCGATGAACTTTCGCCGCTTCGGCTGTATATATATATATGTGTATATATGCTTATGCGTTCGACGCTTTGGTTTACGCTTTATTGCTCGTAATCTAGATTGCACAAAGCCAATTATACAATTTTAGCGCGAGCCGACGCGAGGGTGGAAAGTTGATGGCTTCCCCGCGGATGATGATAATTATAATAATCCAATAAGGCGATATTTTAGCGTTGGAAAATAAATCCCCCGTCTCTCGTCTCGGGGGTACTAGAGAAAAAAAGAAGAAAACAAAACAAAAAAAACTTGGGTAGGGCGCTAATTTTTTTTTTCTCTGTGACGCAACAGCTCGAGCAAACCGAATATTCATGGAAATATATATATATATATATACACTCTTCGATTATCGAGTAATTATCGGTGGGTACTTAAAACGCTCCGACGTGTATACGTGCTAAACAAAACGCTGCGAGGAGAAAGCTCTGTGTTTTCACATTCTTGAGTAAGTATATAAGCACCTTTGAAATTTTTGTGCTCGAAACCCATCGGTCGAGAGGATACAAAAAGTTTGTGCTCATTGCACCACAGGTAATTACGAATATTTGCATCTCCCAAACATATGTAGTTTGACAAAGAGTTCCTCGTTACGTGCTTTTAAGATATGAATTTTAGTAAAGTTTTTTTTGTATTTATTGCGATTTATTGGTGCTCTCTGAGTGATGAATTAGAAAAAATATTGCTCTTTCATTTCGGAAGCTTCAATAAAAATGATCTAATGACTTTTTAAATTTCATGAAAAAGTTTGGTGTAATATTTTTTCTTGGAACTGTTCGTATGTACGAACGAAAAGTAGCATCCTCGGCACGCCGATGGCAATTACTCACCACGAGCGTGTTTACGTAATAAAAAAAAAAAAAAAAAAAAAAAAAAAAAAAAGAGGAGAGATATAGCAAAAGAGGCAATTTAGTTAAAGTCAAATCAGTTTGTGGGTAATAGACAGTATAAACTGCACATAGACGACGCAACTACGCTGCTCGTACCCCAACGATTCGCGATCGCGTTAACGATTTTTCAAAATCATCGTGTATTTCAAACCGATACGCGCATGTTTGGAGTCTAAATGGAAAAAACTAATGTATTCTAATCTCGGCTTACACATATGATTTAAAAACTGATCGTTAAGACAAACTTTCCTCGCCGAAGCGCGTCTCTGGTACATTATATGCTTATCTGATAAAAATATACATACACCGATACACGTCACAATTAAGTCTCACCGGAGATCATATTAACGGCATGTATACCAACAAACAAACAAACAAACAAAAGAGCAAACAACGCCGACACAAGCACCACAATTAACCACGTTATATATACCTCATGATACTTTATCTTGATCACACAGGATGTTTTGCCCCTACTCTTGGCGCAACGAGGTAAGCACGACGGCATCGCTGTCACAATAATTATTGTCCCACGCTCGATCAAACAGTGCCGATATTGATTATCGCGCGCACAGAAAAACACAAATACCCTGTATTGTACAACTCAAAAGTAATAATCCACGGAGCTTCGCGTTATTTACTATCGCACCGAAAATTCGCTATTGACGTTTCGTCAAGACGAAGGTGAGCATCTAGTGCAACGCACTCGCTCGCAAGAAGGTACATAGACGCGCGTACTACCCACGTATAATATACTTAACAGTTGAGGGCGAGCTAGCACATTTTAACGTTTAACACGCCTCCCCCTCCTCCCGCCGTTCGCTCGTATACACAATACATTTCAAATCATCTGACGAGCATAGTACACGTACCATGCTTGTGTATAGGTATATACCCTATACGCACGCGTTACATTAATGTATCGAACTGTTGCGCACAACGCGTGTTATCGGCGAGCTGAGATAACGGGCTCTCCAGCGCCGGCTCGAAGAGCTGCGGTGGTGTTTCGCGTGATTTGTTACAAGTACATATGCGCTCTTGAGCGTACCTAATTAGAAAAAAGAGAAAAGAGGCCATGTGCCGCTATCGATTCATACAGTGACAGTCGAGCTCTGTTTTCCGTAACTTTTTTTTTTTTTTTTTTTTTTTTTTTTTTTCTTTCATTCGACAGGTTCTCCTCTCGGAAGGGGAGCAAAAAAAAGGGCCCTCCAAAAAATCTCACCTCCTTGTCCCCGGGCAAGCCGAGCAGAAACTCCATGGACTGGCACTGCTTCTGCCTGGCGCGCCTCCTGCGCTTCTCCTCGTTGCCCCGAGCTATCCGATCGCTGGCCGCTGCCTGCCAATCCTCGCAGTACCGCACAAAGTCCAGGTCTATGTGGTAACCGTACGGGCAGCACGAGCACTCGCTCCCGTGGCCGACGCCGTTTTGCTTGCCGGACGAGGAGGTGGAGGCCGATCTTGACGTCGCGGTCATTCCCCCGCCGTACCTTGGCGTCATGTTCCTTGGTGAGAACAAGCCTACGGACCACGATGCTTCGTATGGAGAAACTGTTTTTTTATTATTATTAGAAGGGGAGACGCTGTCGGTTGAGAAAGTTGGGCCGAGCCTAAAGGGCCGGATCAAGGGGGATCGCCTACAGGCTGCAGGTATACACGACTCTACTGTTGCTTATACCTCTTTTCGGAGAACACAAATCGTTTAGATCGTGCGGATACGCTCAAACTGTATACTACCGAAAAGGTCCTTTAATCTCCTCTATTTTATGTTATACACACCGGCCGCGCAAAAGTTATTTTCGTAGAGAAAAAACGAAACCCTTGTCGGTATATTGGCGGCGGGTGAGCTAAACGCACATGGGACTCGATCGATCGTTCGCACGTGGGCGCGATTACACGCGTATCATAAATTACCACGGCCTGCTGTTTGTTATCAAACAGTATGTAGAGGTGCACGGTATAAGGTTCCACCAGCCGGCCGAGATAAGATAGACGCTTTTTTTTTTTTTTTTTTTTTTTCTACACTGCATGTAACGAGTGCGCAAGTGCTCGTAAATTGTAGGTGTACGCGGAATCGAGGGGACAGAAATAGCGCTCGTTGGGGAAAAAAAAAGAAAGGAACGCCGATCTTCCTTGGGGTCTAAAAATATGTTAAACTTGAAGAGGAAAAAATAATAATAAAACCCAAGACGGACACGGTGGTCGGGTTACCCGATAGGAGCGCGCTTTTTTCTTCTCCAGCGTGTATTATAATAAACCCATCGCCGCTTTGAAGTAAAAAAAATATGTTTTTCGATTTTCTTTTTTCATTTCCGAATGAAGGACCGTATACATGACACTGGGAAAAAATAAAGACCGCTATGCGATGTGCGTGTATAAGAACTACACAACCGCAACCTGTGCGGTGTCGCCGTTACTTGGACCGAGAAAAAAAATGAAAAGGAAGAAAAAGAAAGAGAAAACCGGCCTTGAACGCGCGTAGGAGAGCAACAGCTTATTGTATACCTATAAAATCTCGCCAAAGACCTTAGGAGGGTCCACTTGTGTTACGTACACGAACAACATATTGTGTGTCGCGTTAGCGATGATTTTTACAACAAAAAAAAGTGCTGCTTTCGATGAAAAGAATAAATTAACGCGTTCGCTGGTTCTTCCGTTTATTTGTGCGTGACACCTTTTGTAACGATTATGGTAAATGTTTGAGCATTCAAATTCAAGGGTATAAGTAGGTGTTTATTGGATCGGGTACTTTTGAACTGACAGTTTTAATGAAGTGCCTTTGCCAAATGAGTGATGTATTGGAGGCTTCGATTTTTTTTTCATAACATAATCCATAATCGGATTAGGAAAAAAAAAAAAAAAAAAATTGCGTCTCACTCGACTAGTTAATATTAATGAGATATTAGGTACTTAATTCGATTCTGAGAATAAACTTTCCCAATGTGACATCTCGAGTAGTCGTATAAGCGTATAGGTATTAATAAAACATACGTGAAAAATAATTAGTAGCGTTATATGAATGAACCACGTAAAATTCAAGCACATCCGTTAACGTCGTTGAAAGAAAAAACATTAACAAAACAAATGTCGTTTTATATTATGTGGTTCATCAAGTGGCCTCAGTGGCACACATTAAATATTGATTATGCTTGCCGCAACATTTTGTAGTGGGTGTACACGGCAGGTATACCATTCCATCGGATTTGTCAAGCCAATCTTGAGATCTAGAAATCTGACGTTCGCAAGAGAAAAACGAGAATAAGACGAGGTGTATACTGCAACTTTGATTTTGCAACGCCGTAGCAATGAAGGCGAATTGCATCAACTGGACATGTTTATACGCATACATATACGTGATATCACGCTTTTGTATTTTTTCTTTGTAAGCCGAGAGGAAGGTAATAAATAGCCCGAGGTGCATAATTCTTAATACGCTGGAAATTTTCGTATTTCATGACAGAAATCCTGCCCCCAGTGTATCATTATACAATTTAACAGCACAAGCTCCCACATCGATGCGGCGCGTATGAATTATTTATCCATCATTTTCCAAAGGTAATCATCTAGCTGTTACTTGAAAAAAAAAAAAAAAAAAGTATTCAGATTGAAAACAATAACATCCACAAAATCCTAAATTCAATGAAACGATCCGAAAATCGGTTGATACCGATCACCGCTAAAATCCCCAGAAAATCAAAGTTAAAAAAAGGCCTGCACTACACGTATGTTCGCGAAAACCGCAACAGCAGCATCCAAAGCGACAATACCTGCAGCACACATTGCACCAGCGCTCATCATATCCCGATCTTGTATACCTGTCCCGGCGTCGCTGAATAGCCGAGTTCTGCTCGACGTTGCCATGGTCGTCGTCATCTTGCCCCGTGTATCCTATACCTACACACCTCACACACTCGAGTTCCTCTAGGCGAGCGGCACTTATTGGCGCTCTCGCCTTCTTTGGTCGCGACTTCTCCGAGCGCGCGGGCACTTTATCTCTCGGCCCAACGACTCGCTCTCTTTCACTGGACTCGCGTATGTGCACTCAATTATGATCTCCCCCCCCCCCCGTTGCCGCTGGATCGGTCGCAAACTCGTGGTACGTGTACACACACACACACACCGCGAACTCGGCGAACGCACAGGTGTCGAGACAACGGGTATTATTTTAATTTTAATGTTTCATCGCTTCATAGTTGAAATTTTTGCAAGCTCGAAACCCTATGGTTTCAATGTACGATGGAGTCTGGCGAAACCATCAACGATTTCCCGGGTTTGTAGCGCCGATCGATCGGATCGGCCGATCGAGGGTAGCGAAATAGCTGCGCGGCCGGGCTGCTGCGCGGTACTCTGCCGCTGGCATGATTGCCGGAACGCTCTCGAGAGACTATGTGCCGCTGCCGAGCTTCGAGAGCAGCACACCTCCACGCTCTTTCACTCCCACTACTTTTGGCGCGTTGTCGCCCCGCGGTGCAGTGCGTGACGACCAACGGGCTCTCCTACTGAATGTACAAATGTATATAGGTATGTGGTCCATACCCGAGAGAAGATCTCCGTGAGAGAGGCGTCTCTAGCTGCACGCTCGGATGGTCCACGATGATGATGCTGCTAGCCTATACCGATGCCTCGTTGCTCTCTTTTTAGCTGAGAAAAGCGAGAGAGAGAGAGAGAGAGAGGGCTCTAGGGGGGCCTGTACGTGGTTGCCTCCCCCGTGATGATGCATAGGTGATGTGGGTACCCAGATGTAAATATATACTATATGTATGTCATACATGTACAATGTACCAAAGTGTGCAAGTGCAGTTCGTTGGCCGATGCAATGGAGAGGCGAGAGAGTGTTTTGCACGCGAGCGCGAGCGTCTCTTCCTCCTCCTCTTAGTCTTCTTCTTTGGATGCTTTTGGCCGCGCGCACCTCTCGACGCTGTTCTTTTCGCTTCTCCTCACTTTTTTTTTTTTTTTTTTTCCTTTCTTCTTACTCTGTTTGCTCCGCCGATTCTGAAAGAGAAACACGCACGGAGAAGTACAACACAAGTATGGGTACATATATATATATATATATACATGAGTACGCGCTCTCTTATGCAACCGATCTCCACATAGATCGGTTACTTGCGGTGTGTACCTATAACTACCTGCGCCGCGAATTCAAGAGTTACGCATCGCGTGCATGCAGTCCGTAATACCTACGTACGCGCGGTCTCTCGTTATACAATGCTAATTGAACTTTGTGCACTCACGTACGTGTGTGTGTACACTTATAATACTTATTTATAGTTTTTCACGGAAACTCAAAGAAAGTATTGGGATTTATTTATAGAGTCTTACGCGATGTTGGTTGGTAAGTATAATAGGTAGTACAGCTTGTTGCTGCATGATCTCTCTGTGGTATACTTACTTTGATCTTATGTATCGATTTAGGTGGTGGCGAAAATAATTTTTTAATCTCTGAAATTTATCGCAGAGCTATAAGATGAGATGAAAAAAAAAAAAATTGACCATTTAATGTAATGTACAGCCTGAAAAACATCGACGAAATTGAAATACTTTGAAACCCCCATTACTTACATCTGATGGCGAATAAGAGCCAAGGAGGAGTCCCTAATACGCTCCTTTCAAGTGCACCAGTGAGGCAGGCCATGGGCATTCCGAAGCGTCTCGTTTTCTCCCTCGCCATAATACGCCGTAGGATTTAGGCACCCATATACCCACGTAGGCCTCGTTTTTCTCCTTTTTTCGCAACCAACGATGAGCCTCTCTTTCTCTCGCATCATTTGTTTTCTTTTGCAGGTCTCTCGCCTCTCTTTCGTTTACGACCCCGTACACACGTATTTACACGCATACCAAACTAAATCATCTCTCTTGGAAGCGAGGACCCATACGGTGTTGCGGCAGTGTGTACCATTATAGAATCGCAGAGGACCATTATGTGTGCATTTGACTTCTATTTCCCTTGCTTGGTCTTCATCCTCTCTTTTCCGCTCATCCACTATGCGGTACATGAGTACGGGCACACAAGCGAGAGACAAAATTAAGCAGTACTTTTTATTGTTTGCACATGTCCGTATACCTATACCCGCGTGTACGACGAAGGGTAAAAAAAGGAGCAGAGAATCGGAGAAGAGGGAGAGGACGTGCGTATACGTTCGTCGGATATCTTTGATGTCTTTTTGTCGCGCGCGAGCGGTGTATATATTTCTAAGCACTCGCGCGCGCCAGCGAGCAAATGTTTGGACAGGAAAATTATTTCGTTATCGCTCATGCTGCTGCAAGAGACAGGCTGATGCATCGTTTTCCCCGAATTCGTGACTACACCATATAGCGGGGAAAGTGGAGATCCAAGACAAACTTACACGAGGGAAATTTTGGATATCAAGAAATTTTAATCGTAAGAGACGATTGTTTTTTCGTTACAAATACATTGATTGTTGGTAATTGCTGGAACTAAAGTTAGAGTTGAGTACGTGATACGCTTGTGTAGTGCGCGAAAAAGCTGCGAGCGAACGATTCTTTGTGTAAAAGCATAGATTTACCTTCGTTCGTTGGATCCTTCATTATGAAGTCTACAAGTCCAATGACTTTACCCACAGAACCTAAGTCTGTGTTACATTTCTTTTCGAGCACTGTTTATTGATTCATTAGAAATCGCTCAAACAAAACAAGGTAGTTTCATAAAAACATTAGAAAAAAAAATAAATGCCAAAATTTCTGATAAATAGCCCGTTTGAAAATACCAGAAACTATTTTTAACTCATGAAAGTCGTTGCAACGTCAATGAAACGATGTTACATCGCTTAACTTAAAAACAAAAATCCTAGGAGAGTCGCATGCATACACTACGATTCGCAGGTATACGCTAAGAGAAAAGCCTCAATATGATATAACGTCGAACGTACGACGTGGAACACATACTTACACGGATGCACAATTTAGACGTGTTTCAATAAAAATGAAAAACCTTTAAAATCCAAATACAAGCATGCACACCCACGCGGAGCCGCGAAAGTTTCCTTGGCTCATAAGTATTATACCTCCACGCGCATCCATTCACATGTTTTCGTTCGCCTCCTCCTCCTCCTCCTCTAGTACTCCACGCGGAGATACATGTATACACGCACACCCTCACTCTTACATAAACACGTTATATACACAGAGATGACAGGCCTTTAACGAAAAAAAGCCAAACGCGTCGCGTGGGAGTCGCACGAGCGCAGCTTACGCTTTCTCGGTGCGAGAGCTCGTGTTCCACTTTTTTTCTCCTCCTCCTCCTCCTCCTCGTCATCGTCATCTCCTCTTTCGCATTTAGTCGTCCTTCTTGAGGGCATCGAGTCTCTCGAGCAGAGGCGGATGGCTGTTGTGCCAATTGCTGTAGAGCCAGTCGTAGAGGGGATAGCTCGAATTGTCCTTGAAGAGCTTGACGAGGGCGCGTCCGAGGGCGTCCGTGTAGCCGAGGCGCCGGGCGAACGCGTCGGCCTGGAACTCGTTCCTCCGTGACACCATCGTCATTAGCCAGCCCAGCAGCTATAACCAAACGCGTTTACCATTTTTGTTTTAGATTTTTGTTTCCTCATAAAAAATTTGGGCTTAACAGCAAATCAATTTCTTTATCGATTGATCAGAGATATAGCTATTGTCTTTATTTTTAATTATAAACAAAAGGATAAAAATTGAGACTAGATTTTCTCTGGCCTCGAATAAACTTTGAATTTATTATTAAAGTAACCATGTATGAAAATATCGAGGTTTTATACCTGACATAATGACATACTTATTGTTTCCCTTGAAAAAACTTATTTTTCGTTATTTTTCATGTTCTTTAATGTTGAGCATTTATGGATACCTATGTTGCACAATAAAAATTGAAATGAACGTGAAGTTAAAATAATTGAAACTTTGAAAAACATGTTTTTTTTTACTGGACAGCAAACCTCTCAATATTTTTCAGGACAATAATTATCGTAATACTAGACATCGTATTTTTTGCCACTTCTTGCAATGCAGAACTGCCCACTCGCGCGTTTCACCAACCACTCCCACTCGAATTCTTCTCTCTCTTTCTCTCTTTAGTGTTGATTTAAATGAAAGCTTATAGATATCAATAGTCAAATCAGCTAAGGACGGTATTTTTTGAAAATTATTTTGCGTGTATTTATAATTAATTAAAGAAGGTTTTCTATCACTTATAAGTTAAAGAGTGAAAGAAAAATGTTTTTGGTATTAAACTGAAAATGAAGTATCTCAGTGTACAAGTTTTCCTTTCTAATGTCACTGATTAGATATTCATATCGTATTTCCTATCTAATCTTGTGGAACGGGAAATTGCAGTTTTCATAAATAAAAAAAAAAAAGATAATGCTTATTATGCAAATGACTTACCGAGTTCAATGGAGCAAGAACATATGTTACAACCACTGTGAGTCCCACGATAACTGGTTTGCTGTTAGTAAAGCCAAAAGCCTCGTAAAGCGGTGTGTAATCCATAAGGAAGCTGAATAATATAAAGTTGACAAATAGAGCAATCTGAAAACAAAAAAGGTAACTTTTTAAATTACACTTTAATGGATTAAAAAACGATTAAAATAAGCTTATGAAGAAGAGCTATGCAAAAAACGATTGAGGCTTTCATAGATAAAAACAACTTTAAAAAATGCAGAGGCGTTCAAAAAAACAAAATATTGAAAATTACAT
Source organism: Copidosoma floridanum (assembly GCF_036245765.1). Classification (NCBI taxonomy): domain Eukaryota; kingdom Metazoa; phylum Arthropoda; class Insecta; order Hymenoptera; family Encyrtidae; genus Copidosoma; species Copidosoma floridanum. Next base: position 6,334,901 of record NW_028321906.1, on the reverse strand, counting down.
TGCTCCAATTTTTTATCACTTGTCGCTGTAAAAACTCATTAGGAATAAAGTGACGGATCAAGTTAGTCAAGATAATTTTACCTGAGCAAAGATGAACCCTATGATAGCGTGACTGTAATGCCAATGTCCGAGTTCATGTCCCAGAATAGCAATGATCTCGTCAGTTTCACAACCTTTGATTTTTTTTTCTTTGATCACTTTTGTGTCTTTTTTGATATCCTCACTAGGGCTACAAAGATACAATGATATGTGTTAAACTATTTTTAATCTTAGCACATGAGTCGTTTTAACTAGAGTTTAGAAAAATCTTACTTTTCATTATTAGCTTTTTCGTTCTCCGCTTTCTCCTCTTCTTCTAGCTTCTTTCTTTGGTACTCGGCAACAAGAGTATCAAATAGTACAATTCTCTTGTTTTTATAAAAACCATAGAGGTAAGCGTTGCTGTGAGTCGATCGTCGTGAGCCTTCGACAATGTAGAGCTTGTACAAAGGAAATCCAAGACTTGCAGCCAACTTTTCAATTTCAACTTTTAGATTACCCTCGGGCAGTGGTGTGTATTTGTCGAACAAAGGAGCAATAAATTCGGGATAGATCATCATAAGAACAAGTGACATAACAACGCAGAAAAGCCATACGTAGATGTAAAAGAAATCACCGCCATTTTTAACAATCCAAACAATACCACACGTTAATGGCACAGTGATTACCTATAAAAATAAAATTAAAATACATTGCTTTCATTCACAAAATGTTGAACTATCATTTCTGTTATTAAAGTTTAAATAGGCCTTACAAGTCCCACAAGGAATTTGGTGATTTGGTCCCTAATAAAAAACAGTGGCGTTTGTTGATTAAATTCATGTTTTTGTTCCAATACAAAGGTGTTGTAAATAGTACAAGGTAGGCCAACTACAGTCGAAAAAATTGTTGTAATGACTAGATAGCCAGCTGTTACATAAATTTCGCTGTTTCGATTCAGACCAATTAATTCAATTAAATCAGCACCATAGTTCCAGCATATATAAACACCCCAGCTTATCTTGAAAATCTGTTCAAACAAAGGAATTTGTTTTGATAGTCAACTTTATGTTCTGTTATTTTTACTTTGATATTTTTTTTATTTCCAATGCGTCAATACGCTGTTCAAAAATAACCTAGTAGAAATAAGATCAAAGAAAAATTCACCGTATAAATAATGTTGGAGTACAGATCTTCAATGATCCCAAATGTGTTCTTGTCCAGTCCATATGTCCGTGATTTTTGATACTCTTCATCTGATATCAAATTATCTAAAATGCTGGGCCTTTGGACCAACCTTTTCATCAACCTTCGCTGAAAATTAAATATTCAACAAAAGCTTTACAAGTTTTCTCATTATAATTATTTATATAAACTGACATTTACTAGTTTGTAGAGCTTTGATTTATGGAGACTAAGTACATTTCATTCTATCTTTATTTTGTTTTCTTTTAATGAAAGGTAAAGATTAGGGAATATCTGAAAACCTAACCTTACTTTCATAAGATTTTGCAAATTTGCATTTTGGTATCGCAAAAAAGTAGAAATTACACAGTTTTAACAAGCCACGTGTAAAGTAGTTACGCAATTAATACCTGTCGGTAGGAGAGATAGAATTCCCACAAGAAAAAAATCCACGTCAGGATGACGATTTCGGCTAGGATATGTTGCCGGAAAAAGTCGGAGATATCCATATTCTCGTTGCCAGTGGGATGCTCGCCCGTGACCTTACTAATTTTCTCTAGTTCAGGTTGCCCCATGACTCCAATTTTAGTTATCTTTCGATTACAACGTAATCGAATACTTTACAATTCACTATAAAAACTATTATTCCGGTATACACTTCGTTTCCTTGGTTAAGTCAACATTGTGCCTCATTTATTATACATCAGGATAATGATTTCACGAGTGTCCTGTACCTATATATACTGTACACCCTGCTGCTATCTGTTATGTACAAATGCGGTAACAGTAAATGAAAAATACGCAAAGTAGATCAGCGCCATCTAGCGGTCTTTATTTTTTGGCCAAAAGTGGCTCCTAAAATTCTCAATCAGAGCATTCAGGATTAGAGCCTTTTAGTCAATTACAAACCAGCCGCAACTCATCATGAAGCTATAAAATGAAAAAATAACAATACATGTGTTTTAGGCGGCAAGTTAACAATCTATTTTCTACCAAAAAATTGACCTCCTATGTGTTTGTACTTTTGAAGATAAATTTTCAAGCATAAGATAGATATTTAACTTGCCGCCTAAAACACATATCTCGTTATTTTTTTATTTTATAGATTCTTCATGAGTTGCGGCTGGTTTATAATTGACTAAATGGCTCTAATCCTGAATGCTCTGATTGAGAATTTTAGGAGCCACTTTTGGCCAAAAAATAAAGACCGCTAGATGGCGCTGATCCAAAATAATTATTGCTACTTACAGTAAAGTCACTTTGTTAGTTATAAACCAGCCGCAAATAATCTTATAAATGAACGATAAATAGTTGACATTTTTTATGCTACTTGCGGCAAGTTTCTACATTAATATTCTACATATCTTATATGGCTCATAAAATCGACAATATTTACAAAATTACAATACTCTTGACCTTTTACCATTAACTCATGTAAGCACAAATTAATCAGTCCAAAAGAGACAACCGAAGAAAAAAGGCCTGAAAAAGAAGCACAGTCACACGAAAAGTCTCATATAAGAATGGAGCATTGGATCTCACTTGATCAGAGAAGGTTGGGTTCTTTGTTTACTTATAACACTTAAAATTTACATCTCTGTAATAAATGTATTTTTCAATTAGTGAGATCCGATGCTCCATTCCTAAGAGACTCTTCGTGTGGCTGCTTCTTTTTAAGACCTTTTTTCTTCAGTTGTCTCTTTTTGACTGATTAATTTACGTGTATATTTGATCGTGATTTACGATTTCTGTAACACAAATTTTGTTATGTACATATTATATAAGTTAACTGTTTATTGGAACTATAAAGTTAAAGGGCTGTTCTTTCATTAGTTAATGGTAAAAGGTCAAGAGTATTGTAATTTTGTAAATGTTGTCGATTTTATGAGCCATATAAGATAAGTAGAATATTGATAGTTTTGGAGGTCGATTTTAAGGTAAAAGATAAATTGTAAAGTAATTTAAATTAAGTGAGATCCAATGCTCCATTTTTAGGAGACTCTTCCTGTGTAACTGAACTTCTTTTTTAAACTTTTTTTCTTTAGTTGTCTCTTTTGGACTTATTACTTTACGTATCTATTTAATCATTGTTCAAGATTTCTGTAACACAAATCTTGGTATGTACGTATTATATAAGTTAGCTGTTTATTTAAACTAGAAAGTTAAAGGGCTGTGCTTCCGCGAGTTAATGATAAAAGGTCTAAAGTATTTTAATTTTGTAAATATGGTAGATTTTATGAGCTGTATCAGATAAGTGGAATATTTATACTTTTCAGGGTCCATTTACAGGTAAAAGACATATTGTAAACTTGCCGCAAGTAGCACAAAAAATGTCAACTATCTGGTATCTATTAACAAGATTAGTTGCGGCTGGTTTATAACTTACAAAGTGACTTTACTGTAAGTAGCAATAATTATTTTGGATCAGCGCCATCTAGCGGTCTTTATTTTTTGGCCAAAAGTGGCTCCTAAAATTCTCAATCAGAGCATTCAGGATTAGAGCCATTTAATCAATTATAAACCAGCCGCAACTCGTGAAGAATCTATAAAATAAAAAAATAACGAGATATGTGTTTTAGGCGGCAAGTTAAATATCTATCTTATGCTTGAAAATTTATCTTCAAAAGTACAAACACATAGGAGGTCGATTTTTTGGTAAAAAATAGATTGTTAACTTGCCGCCCAAAACACATGTATTGTTATTTTTTTATTTTATAGCTTCATGATGAGTTGCGGCTGGTTTGTAATTGACTAAAAGGCTCTAATCGTGAATGCTCTGATTGAGAATTTTAGGAGCCACTTTTGGCCAAAAAATAAATACCGCTAGATGGCGCTGATCCAAATAACTATTGCTATTTACAGCAAAGTCACTTTGATAATTATAAACCAGCCGCAACTAATTTTACAGATAGATAATAAAAAGTTGACGTGGTTTTTGCTGTTTGCGGCAAGTTTACAATCTATTTTTTACTCAAAAGTCGACCTCTAAAAATAGAGATATTCATATGGTTTAATAAAATCGACCATATGGCATTACTTATAGTAGTAATTTCTTTAATTACTACACACAACTTCACGTACATCTTACACCAGTTACACCGTGCTCTCTTTACCAGAATGATAAAATCAGAGGCTGTAAAGTTACGTAGGTCGTGGTGGTAACGCCGCTTGGGGTGTTTTCCGCAATCGTCGTCACCAGCAAGTAATTTAAATTTGCGCTCTATACGTTATACCGTCAGGTCAGTAAGTCAACAAATATATTCCGTAATCTGCAATGCAAGTTAAAACAGCAGACGACGTGAAAGTCGAGAAAAAAGTGAAGATTTCATCGCTGTTGACTGTTATCTGCTATTTTAACTGCGGCCAGATTACGGAACAGAGCGCCAGTTGATTCAAGGTAGTTGACTTACCGACCTGATGGTAGCGTAGAGCGCAACATTAAATTACCTGCTGGTGATGATTGCGGAAAACACCCCTGTTCTGTCCCTCGCGTTCGAGCAAGATGATAAAATAAATAACTAATATGTCCTGCTTTGAGATAAGTGTGCCATAAACATATAAAGTGTATCTGTGATAAATAGTTAATTTTTTAAGACAGGAAAGGAAGGTGACAAGAGCAAGACATTGGAGTCGGTTATACTTTGCCGTTGTATGTGAGCCAGCTAGTGCTTGTGTTATGCCCACGCTCGTAAATCGTTTAATCAATTATTTTCGTTGTACAAGTAAAGTAGTCATCAGATTTTCGTCGACGTTTAAATTGTTATTTTAAATTATTGCGTGTAAATATAAGTACGTTGCAGAGTGCGTGGGAGCACCGTTTATCTTCTCGTAGTCTAGTTGGCACTTGGGCATTCAATTGTTCTGATAGTGCATACATAGGTATTTATCCGACACTATAGTTGCCGTTGATGATAGTGACGGGAAAGGAAACTTTTTATTTATTTAATCGTAAGGTGAGTTTACTTAGTTCCTTTGTTCAATGAAAAGCTCTATAGGTGTAAGTAGGTATATTTTCCCTCCGCGTATTGTACAATGGCTGTAGATGCCATGTCGATTTTTTTTGTCGATTCATTGATCGTATATTTATGTTCGTGTTTCTACGTCAAAGCTAAAACTCATGAGCAATAACATCTTGTTTTTTATCAGAGCCGTCATTGAGTACTTAATACTTATCGTTTCGGTATGTCACCTCGAATTATGTTCTTGATAAGAAATCCTATAAACACCTATAAGGATGTATGATGTCCGTGGTTGTTATGATGCGAGGCGTGAGAATTCAGCAACCGATTTTAAAGTGATACCGATCAAAATGATTGATAATATAATTTAACTGTATGTGGTGTTAATTTGTTGTTGCACACGCCAGTGGCTGGACCGTTCAACAAAAATATGGTTTTGGGTGCATTTTAGTCTTGTGTTTTGAAATTTAAATATAACTTTTGCATTTTTGTAGTACCAAGGGCATTCATTTTTTAAATCAAAGAGGTCAGTATACTTATATCGTGACAAAGAAATACTGTCAAGGTAAAATGACTCCCTTTTTTCATCCTTTTTCTGTGAATCACTTGTTGCTGTGACATAGTATATCTCCAATATCAATGACAGTGAATGAGTGTAGAGCGTATAGCTTTTATACTTAGCTTAGGTTAGGCACCGGCTTTCGTTAAAGGCAATTATTTAATATCTATAGGTATATGTAAGGTATGCATTCTAAAATTGAAAAAAAAAAATAATGGAATTATTTGTGTGATTGAGTTGTTTCTTCAAAACTCATTATTATACCGTCTTTTAATTTTTCAAATAAAAAATTGATGATTTATAACACATTTTTTATTTAGATGACTGTTAATGCAGGTGCTATCATAGACCATCAACATTTTTTACAAGGTGACCTAAAAAGAAAAAGACGTTCTTTTCTTTTACTTTTCTATATAGCACATTGCTTGTCTTGTCTGTACAACTATTAATTTTCACTATAATAATATAGCTCGTAATATTTCAGTTGTTTGGAACTCAATCATGTACCTTCAGCCAATGAAAATAAAACAGTAATGAGATATATAAGCATGACAAGTATCTCGAAACAATAATTAAGGGAACTTTGCGCAAATAATCACAAGAGATAATCAGATATTTGACACACTTTAATGATCAAAAAATGTGTAAATCAACCTCATATAAATAATTTAATTAATGCTTGACAGTAACCACTGATACAATTAAAAACTGCTCATTATTTGTCTGCTCATTACTCTAGCATTGCATATCTTCTTGCTTATTAATGCAATTGTGCAATTACATTTCCGTAAAGGCAATTTCTATTCTGACACGTGGAATATTCTTCGAGAAATCATTCGCAACATAGTTTTTGTATGCGTTATATTTCGCTAAAAATTTTCTTCATCATACGTTTACGATATTACAGACAACACATTTTTCTTTTTTCTGAACCATACGACAGATACAATTTTTAGTATAATTAGTTACGCGTACATATATTGGAAAAGTACAACACCCACATTCCTATAATAGCACAACGGATCATCTTTCCGAACAGACAAAACAAACATGAAACGATTTCACCGCCGATCGCATTTTTTTCGAATGAAAAATTCGTATTCCTCGAAAACCATTATACACGAAACGTAAAGTTATCGAGAGGATATGAATGCGAAGCCACATATTAATTGGTATCTATAGAGTATGTGCGACCGAGTTGCGACGCCGAAAAAGAGATAAAAGAAGCGTGTTATGAGACGAAATCGTGTTTGTTATTCTTCTCGACTGAGCCAACAAACGCGTGGCGTGTGGAGAAAAAAAATGTGTGCGTATTTAAATAGGCACGTATAAAAGCCGCAATCGGTTTCGACGAGGTTTTTATTGAACCATTTCAAATGTTTTCGAATACAGACACTTGATTGATGTTCGTATTGCGACGAGTCCTCTTCTTCTCCTACATACATTGTAATTATTTGTATAACTGCACTCGAAAAAATCAAGTTGGCGTGTAGAGTGACTCGTTAAAATTATACGAAATTAAGTCCTGAGTTGATATTGTTTTGTTACACAACTATAAAAATACCAGCGAAAAAATTGATTACTTCCTCCATCTTTTAACGCACCAAAGCATAAGTTCAATGTCGACGAAGAAAAGGGTACAATATACCCCGGTGCTCTAGCGGAAGAACACGAGATCATTGAAACGTTTCCCTACTTGATCGACGACTATGAAACAAACGTTTGATTGATGATGAAAACAACCAAGTCGATCGTTTCGTTATTAATTTATTAAGATTCATCATCCATGCACTGCTTGCGGGTAAGTGTGTATACCTACATGTACAGTGCACATGTTCTCAAAGATTTGATCTAATCATTCTCTTCTTCTTCTTCTGTGTAGATACACAGTGTTTCTGTCGTCTTCGACGTCTACCCTAAAATTGAGCAAAGAAAAAAAAAAAAAACAAGATCTTTCCTTGTAGTATAAAAACAAGAGCAAAAAAGAAAGAAAAAAGATCACGAATCTCGAAATCTTTTCTGTACTGCGTACAGTACATATAGCCGCCACACTCGGGAATTGAAACGTTATGTGCGCGAGATCGAGCCGTAAAAGATAAGTAATAGAAGTGGTCAGTGGTTTCGGTGGGTCTTTCGTGCGCGATAGAAGCGATTCTGCCGAATATTTTTCCCCAGGGCTACTGTCCGCAGTCACTCGCAACTTTATTTAAGAAGAAGAAAAAAAAAAAAAAGTTAGTTTTTCTTTTACTTACACCACGAGTGAAGATCGAATTGCATTTTGTCTCTTTCTCGGGATGATACAAAGACATTGACTTACTTTTTTTTACGACTCGTATGTACGTGTGTGATGTGCTTTTTTTCCCCCTCAACAACACAAATAGTCAGCCTTGCAAGTTACAATAAGTAATCCTGATGGGGACGGCGCGATAAAAACGTCCCTTACAAGCTTTAGCGGTTGCTTGCCCAACTTTTTGTCCCCCAAGCTAATGTAACGATTCATCAAGCCATCCACGCGTATAATCTATGTGTATTCAAGGGCGTGCGAGTTTTTTCAAAGAGATTTTTTGTGTGAATGAAAAAAAAAAATTGTCTTTTACAGGATCGTAAGATCGCAGTATGGCGGACGCCGTGAGTTCCATCGGGTCTTCGGCCAAGGGTGTCATTAACGAGGCGTTCAGAGGAAAGGAGCCGTGGCAAATCGTCGCGACGACGTCGGCCACCGTCCTGGCGACCGTTTGGCTCTATAATTTTATCTTCGACGACGAAGAGGGTAACTTTGAACTCCACTCTGACCAATAACGTGCGAACGGTGACGTTTCGCCAATGCACCGTAACAATGTATTTTTTTCACTCGAGCAGTGGAACCATGATTTTTTTTGTTTCGCAACTCTGGAAAACCGTGAGCACGTTCGTTATTTTCATTTCACAGAAACATCGGCTTATCGGTACTCTCGGCGTCCGATACTTTATTTTTTGCTCCCGAACCAGTACTACCAACAATGATCTTCTACGCGATGAAATTGCAAAAATTCCCAAGACGCTCAATTTCGCCCTCGTACAATTTCAATCGACATCCATCGACTTATACTTTAATAATCCGACCGCGCGAGCTGCTCCGTGAAATTTAAGTGCAAACACGCCATTCCTTTCAGCCGAAGGACGTTTAGACTAAAGGAGGGAGGAAGAAATTCTTCAAGTTTAATTGAGGCAAATAGTTGGCCGACGGATGCTGCACGCGTGGTTGCGCCCCGGACACGTTCCTCCTCCTCCTCCTCCTCCTCTCCTCCTTTGCTCATTACCGTTCGAGAGTGAAAATTGGCACAAACCATTTCTCCAGGCCCGAAACAAATTAATCTCACAGCCCAACAACAGCGGGTCGAGGTTTCGTTTCGTCCGCAGTCGAAATATGATCCATCCACAGCCTCTGGAGAAGAAAATTATATTCTCGTTAAACGTGAAAGACAGTAATTACTTTCTGTCTGTGCGTACACGTTGTACAGTCGGCCTGAGGTATACGTGACACGAGAGTACTTACCCTGTGTCTATATTGACTTTGGTGTATGCTCCCGGCGACCCAGAATTCAGCCACCCCTTCCTCGAATACCTGTTTCCTGAAACTCGTAATTACCAACATATTTTTTTTTATTTTTTTTTATTTTTTTTTTTTATAAAACGGAAAAGAAAGAAAAAATATAGGACTTTCATTTCGGAAAAGAAAAAAAAAAAGAAAAAAGAAAAAATGTAACGATACAGAGATATTCAATGAATTGGGGTGGTGGGCGCAGGTATACCCTCGCGGGTGAAGAAAACGGCGATGCGCATAGCTCGGCTGGTGCCGGCGGTGCGCCGGAAAATCGAACACGAGACGAGGAGGCTGGACGAAGGCTTCGAGAACCAAATGAAGAAAATGACCGAGGGCATGCCTCACGTGACTAGCCTACCGGCCGAGGGCATGGCTCACGAGGACATCCTCGCGCTCATCGAACGCTGCGTTCATTCCAGTGAGTTTTCTTTTGTTTTTTCCTCATCTCTGCAGGTAGCATCCACCTTGTTAATAACGTATCTCCTTCTTTCTCGGTCTTTGCTCCACATGCGTTTTACACAATGTCTTTATAACGTACCTGTGTGTTGGACATGTAGCTTTTTAAATTTTTCGCGAAAATAATTGATTGACCCAGCACGATTGATTTTTCGTATAGGAGAGAAAAAAAAATCCTACTTTCATTAATAAGATGTGGGGCGAAGCTAAAGATATATGAGATGTATACACTGTATAAGCAGCGCAAAAGGAGGCCGAGCCCCTATAATGAGCAGCGCGGGCGTGCTTAGTCCGCTTATGCAAATATTTCAGCCGCACCGAGTCTCTATACAGTACAAAGTATGTATATACACGCTCGACGAGGCTGCTAATAATGCAAATTCAATCAAACCCTCCTTTTTTTCCACCTCACCGCGAAACGAAAGACGTCTCCTTTTTTTTCTTTTTTTAATTATTCCTGTACACACACATCAAGCTCGATGAAATATTCAAAGGGTCGATGATGAATAATCGCTCATCCTTCGCGGGCTGCGGGCGCTTTTCTTTGCGCAGATAAGCGCGGCTCGGTATGAAAAAAAAAAAAAAAAAAGCAATCGAGCGCTACCGAATATTCCCTTCAGGCGACTACAACTGGAAGACCGGCCGGGTATCCGGCTGCGTGTACAAGAGCTTGGACCCGAAGCAGGACGACGTCATGGCGGAGGTGTTTAGGCTCACCTCGGTCACGAACCCCCTGCACGCGGACGTCTTCCCCGGCGTGTGCAAGCTCGAGGCCGAGGTCGTCCGGATCGCCTGCAAGCTCTTCAACGGCGACGACGACTGCTGCGGCACGGTAAGTCTGCTTCTCGTGGTCTCCTTTTATTTCTTTGGCTCGTGTTTGCTCCGAGCTTTGACTCCCACTTGCAACAGTGCGCTCGAAGAGAATTTACCGCCAGGAATAGGAGGACCCTTTCCTACTCGGCACCGCAAGGGGATTTTCGTGGTGGAATAAAATTTCCGTCTTTACGAGGGTGGGAGGCATTGTTGGGGCACTTTACTGCTCCCCGCCACAGCCGACTTACAAAAGTAGAATCTTCCCCCTTATGCTGTTCTCGTGCGTGCAAACAGAAATATTATCCGCGACGGAGCGTCTTCGAGTGAAATGAAATGGATCGGGTGGGAGGGGAAGAAAGGGGTAGCAACGAGGAGTTTAACGCGCATGGAAAAGAGAAAAAAAGCCGGTTAGGGAGGGAACAAAAAAGTGCAATAGAGAGTCTGGGGCCCTGGAGACGACCGCCACCGTTTAATTCGCGTCTCGAAAAACAACGTATATAAGTGTCGTCGACCCGAGACTAGAAAATACACGCGTTGTTTTCGGACGCCAATGTAATTGCTCGTTAGGTACAAGAAAAAAAGAAATGGTAAGAGACATTTTTCAGAGGAAGAACAAAAGCAATTTCAGACAAATACATGAGTTGTCGAAATTTATGGACAAATGGAGGGAGGTAAATATTTTTGCGTTGCAAAATTGGTTAAAACGAGCTCCAATTTTCAACTCTGACGTGGTAAAAAAATGTTTAATTCGATCAAGAGTTACATGCGTGCGAAACTTGTTGGGAAGTTAATATTAAACGAAAATTTAACTCTGCAGCAAATGGTATATAGATGAAACTATCGCGTTTTCGGCCAAAACTCAAATCGCTCGTAACTTTTGACCTAATTTATGTTTTCGCCCAAAGCTCGAGTTAAAGCTCGCTTCTGTCGACTCACTTCTTTCAAACCGATAACCAGCCCTCGGGACGTACAACGCATCCCATTTCGATTCTATGGGATGGTGTGGCATCAAAAACTTTTCTTTCCAATTGTCGTGATTTTTTCAAAAACCTTTCCCAGATGACGTCGGGCGGCACGGAGTCGATTTTAATGGCCGTGAAAGCGTGTCGGGACTACGCGCGCGAGGCCAAGGGCATCAGAAGGCCGGAGATCGTCATGCCGGTCACGGCCCACGCGGCCTTCGACAAGGCGGCCCAGTACTTCAAGATAAGGGTCCGCACCGTGTCCGTGCATCCCGAGACCTACACCGTCGACCTCAACGCCATGAGAAAGGCCATCGGCAGGAATACCATTATGGTGAGCTTTTATACCAAATACTTGCTTTTTTTTTTTTTTTTTTTTTACCTACAATGACATTTTAGATCGGATTATCGTGGAAATCGACTTCTACGAGTATTGAAATCGGTTCCTCTTGCGATAAAAAGCCTTACTTTTACAAAAAAAACGGTGTGTACAGTCGAATTATCGGTTTTGTAGATTTTGCTCGTCGAGTTCGGGTAAATTACAAAAGTGCACCTGTACAAGTCATCGCGTCTACGCGCTAACGCCCAACAAAGAATCAACCACTGATCAAAGATATATATGTATACGTGAAGTGCTTATAAATATACAATGGACGCGTTACGGGACTGTTACAAGATCTATTGCGCGACTTTCATTTCCATCACGACTCGACGAGTGTATACACAGCTGGTATGGGGGCACAATGTTCATTATCTCCTCACCTACTGATACCAGCGCCAGCAGTAACTTTTATTCCGATTTCGCTACACCTACACCTGATGTTGACAAAGCCATTTATTTCCTATCGATTTTTTTTTCTTTTCATGACTACGCATTTCAATTTTTTTTTTTTTATAGCTTAAAATTTATTGAGAAGCTCTTTTATCTCATATACCTTAGCAATATAATGTGTACGTTACAGAGCTTTTAAAAAGTTTGTCACCAGTTACGAAAAAAAAAAATAAATAAAATAAATAAATAAACAACCCATAAAAGATATAAACATGGTTCCAATGAAAACGATGCAATGCAGCTGGTAGGTTCAGCGCCCAACTTCCCCTACGGCACGATGGACGACATAGGGTCGATCTCGCGTCTGGGCTTACTCCACAAGGTGCCCGTCCACGTGGACGCGTGCCTGGGCGGTTTCCTCGTGTGCTTCATGCGCAAGGCCGGCTTCCAGCTGCCGGACTTTGACTTCAAGCTCCCCGGCGTGACGAGCATAAGCGCCGACACGCACAAGTACGGCTACGCGCCCAAGGGCTCCTCGGTCGTCCTTTACAGGAGCAAGGAGCTCAGGCACCACCAGTTTGTCATTTCCCCGGACTGGCCGGGTGGCATTTACGGCTCGCCCACGGTCAATGGGTCCAGGGCCGGTAGCAGCATCGCCACTTGCTGGGCCACCCTCATGTCATACGGCGAACGGGGCTACGTCGAGGCCACGAGGAAGGTCATCGATACCACGCGCTTCATCGAGAAAGAGTGAGTATTTTTATACCCCACGAGGATGGATCATTTTTTTCTCTCTCTCTCTTTTCAAATCCATCCGAGAGCAATAACGTTACAATGGCAAACTTATCCCCATCGGATTACGTTTTATTGCGCGCGTTTGGATCTACCCCGAAGTTTCGTTTGCAAGCGAAAATCCTCTTTGACCATAAAAAAAACAACATTTCTTATCGATGCTGAAGCTTTGAAAATTGGAATCGAGACGAAAAACGATGTAAAGATACATGCCAGCGTACCGCTTATATAAGCTTATTGTACGCATTTTGAGCTCACTTTTTGATATTACTGTACACAAAACCGAGAGCGACGGACAAGTATATGGGTTTTACAGGGCAAAAACTCGCGTCGAATTTTAAAGAAAAAAAAAAAAGTTTTGCCTGCTAAACCACTTTGTCGTTTCGCACTGCCAAGCGCACGGCACGACCATACACCCATACGTCTCCCTTTTCCTATTCTAATAGTTCACTGTCTGTGCCGTCACTGTTCCGCCCCGGAAATCCAATAACCGAAACAACAGAAGTTTGCCCTCCCGAATATATATATACATATACATTCATCCATGCAAAATACCTCACTTGGGTGTACACTGTCAGTTTCGATGTTGTAATATCAACCTCGTCGTAAATAAAGAAGTAAATGGAAAAAAAAATCCAATATAGCTCGCCTAGCTGAGGAATGCCAATGTGTAGATAATTTTATAATGCAGTAGATTCCGGTCCTTGTCGAGGGTGAATTTCTTTTTTTTCTCGCTTATTCTCTCGTTACAGCTGTTTCTACCGCAAACATGTGTATACAAAACGAAACAATATTAAAAAGAAAATTTAATATATCATCGATAATGAAAAAAAAAAAAAAAACAAGATGACTCTCCATCCAACAGATTGCGTGAAATCGAGGGTATCTACGTGCTGGGCAAGCCGGCGACCTCGGTAGTGGCGTTTAGCTCGCGGCACTTTCACATATACACGCTGTCGCAGCAGCTCAACAAACGTGGCTGGAACCTTAACTCGCTGCAGTTCCCGAACGCCGTGCACATGTGCGTGACCCTCGCCCACACTCAACCGGGCATCGCCGACACCTTCGTCAAGGACGTACGGGAGGAGGTACTCACTTTGCTCGAGATACCACCCGAGCCCATCCACGGCATGGTACGTATCAGAATCTTCGCAACGGCTGTTTCGTCGTTACGTACCTTCATGTACTCGATCTCATTTTCACTGTTGGCAAACGGGAGAAGCTAAAAAAAGTAGCGCGAGTTTTCTCGAGCCACCGGTTACCCACTACCTATGTATACATACGCATATACGCGGCAAGACAGAGCGTCCCTCGATTTTTATTGCGTTACGTGGAAGCTCGTCTCGTATCTCCGAATCGAATTTCCGGTCTGCGGTTTTTCGCGAATCCACGAAAGACGCGCTGTCGATTCTCCCCCGTGTACGGGTATCGGGGGATGGCTTTTCGCTCCACTGGAAATAATCGCGTCCGTTCGTTCGATGGATACTTGGGTTCCTGCAACCACCTGCCCCTTTATTCTGTTTAATCATCATCACCCGTGGAGTGGACCCTTTTCCCGTGAATGTAGATACAAATGTAAAATAAAATAATCGAAAGTTTAAAGTGACCTCGCACCCGTGCATTGTTTCAGTACGCCGTGTACGGCATGAGCCAGGGCGTGGCGGACCGTAGCGTCGTCGAGGATATAACCAAGTGCTTCCTGGACTCGCTGTACTACACGCCCCGCGATAAGCAACCGAAGGAGAAACAAAGTACCGAGACGGCCAGCGTGGCATCAGCTGCCGCGGACGGGCTGTAAAGTGGAGTCTCCGATGGCGCCGTCAGCCGTTAAAACAACAACGATTCAGCCGTGCAGTCCAGGGATTTATACGTGCTTGATCGAGGAGGGCGTCCCGCCCTCCAATTGTGCTGAGCGTTGGTGCCACTCGGGCTAATGGCCGCCTTCAAGTCGGGAGTTCAAAGCGGGGATCGTTAAGGGGTTTAACGCCTGCATCTCGTTAGCCCCTGTTGTAACGCTTTCTTCCTTGTTTATCAATTGAAGGAGAAACTCTGACAAGAAGAGCAAATTTTTAATTATTTTTAACGAAAGAGTTTTTTTTTATTCCTCGAAGCTTTTATATTAACGGTTAACTTTACTTTTCGCGGACTGGTGTACTTTCCTTTTTTTTTTTTTTCTTGTCTCCTCTAAGAGAGGAGCCTCGGCCTTTCTACAATACTGTGCAATAAACTTTATTTATACCTGTACTTGTAAGCTGTGACGGAATCCAATGGTGCGACGCACCGACAAAACATATTTTTGTATTGCGTATCGCGTGTCGAGCACACTTTTTTCTTACATACAAGTCTTTTAATACATGTAGCTAATAAAAAAAGAAATCTAGAGAACTTTAAGTATTGTTATTGTTCCTGAATTCCACCGCATCACACCTATATGCTCAAGATGTTATTTTTCTTCTGTGCAAACAAAAATGTGTAAAAATTTTATCGGATAAGCTTTGCAATCATGACTACCAAATTGGAGACGCTAAACTCTCACCACGTCATACTATACCAAATTGGGAAACAAGAAAAAAAAAACCCTTAATCTGCAACGTCCCAAACATATCATTCCCAAAGTGTGGGGGTAGGTGCAAGGAGACAAGGGAAGTCGATGATAGCACCCACTCGTTACCGAACTTGGGGAAACAGTTGGGTCGATGTATGTACCATTTCCCGCAGAATACTCGTCTTCGACTCTCCGACATCTCCACGATTCACGCCGGCAAAGTTTACCTTCGCGTCGCGAATGAAGAGACACAAAGAGAGAGAGAGAGTCAAAGTACATCTATCGGTCGCCGATAAGACAAGCGTCTGCCCTTACTTTCGACGCGTAATAACAATCAAAGGAAAAGAAAAAGAAAAAAAGCTTGCCAAGATGACAAGACAGAGCTTCCTGCACCTGCACACGCAATCCAACGTTTAACGCCCAACACTTTTTCACCAGCTATGATCTATAGTTGCGTAACTTTGACGGTAAGGAGAGAAAGGACGACGTAGCAGGAAGCCTCGGCCAGATTGCTTCCTAGCGGCACGGAAACGAAAAGAACGAGAGTGGCCCGTACATGTAACGTATGGGCCGATAGCCTCGTGCATACCCGACGAGGGAAAATCGCGAGCGACGAGAATAACAATTAGCTTGCAGAACCCTCGACCACCAAGCTCACTCCCGCGTGCATTATACATTCAGCCAGTATGGGCGTACAATCGCTTGGCTCTCTCACCTCTCGTCGGCCAAAGTGGAGGTTCAAGCTCGCGACGAGTCGAGAAGAAAAATTAGATGCTTGCGGACACGGGGGATCCTTTGTGCAAAATGGGGAACAAGAAGATTTCAATCGGAGAGCCGATGGAGATACAAAACACGGCAGTGCTGGATGATGCTTCTACGAAGTTTTATTTCGCCGTGTAAATATATCGACATTAGATGGCGATCACTCGCATCCAACGACCGAACTGGACTGTTGGAGAAGAAAAAGATAAAAGAGATACACCACCATCGATAAGTTTGATCGAAATTTCTTGAGCGCCCAGGGAGTGTAACAGCCATAGTCCATATCTCCCCCGCGTGTATTTCCTGCGACTTTGCCTTACGTGTATAGTATATATATATAAGTATACATTGTGCGCTATACCGACACAACGTAGAGTATACGAAGCCGAGAGGCGTCGAGGAGGTCAGGTCGAAAGTGAGCTCGGGTATACATATATGACTGTATATGTATACGTGGAGCGAAACCACTATACGTCAGCGGGATCGCGAGGAAGAGAGAGCCCCGACCGCGTGCCTATAGGGATTCTCGGACATTCCGAGCGACTGCATCATATCCGAGCCCGGAATACAGGCCCGTTATTCCTTACCTTCTCTCTCCGCCCACCGGTTTACCCATCGCTCGGCCCCACCTCGACATATATATAGGTACACCTCTGGGATTCACTCGCTCGGAAGCAAGTGCCTCGCACAATGACGTTGACGGGCACGACGAGGTGAGTATGAGATTTTTTACACGTGCGTTTTTTTTTTTTTTTTTTCAGCGCAGGGCTTATTGCCATGCAAGCAGGTGGGGGCATAGGGATGCGTGGGCGTGAATAATATATGCATATATACTTACGAAGAACATGGGTGTTTGTACTAATAGTGCACTCGAGTAAACTCCTTTGAGAGGGGGGGAGGGGCTAAAAAGCGCTTATCGAGGTACAGAGGGAAAGAAAGGGGGAGGACTGCTTGCAATTTTTTTTCGGGCCGATAATATAGGGGAAACGGTTGGTTTGGCCAGAGATTCGAAACAAATTAATTAGCCCAATAGACTCGCGGGGAAACGCGCGCTCCGAGGCTTTAATTAGCGCTTGCAGAATCCGTGTGTATACGAATGTAGAACGAGGGTGGGCTGCTTTGGGAGCTTATTGTTGCACTGTGACTTAAACATATATATATATATATATATATATATATATATATATATATATACGCGGGCCATCGGGGGGGGGGGAGGAGGAGGAATTTCCACTGTTTTGCGTGTTTTCGAGGCGTTCCAACGAGGATGGGCAGCAACACGCCGCGCGCGTGTGTTATCGTTTTGCGGTAAACAGCTGGAACTGACTCTTGAAACGATACCGCCTTGATATTCTGTCGGTGACTGGCATTTCCAGCACTTTGTTCTTTATGTTCATTACTTTTTTTCAAACTGTGCAAAATTGAATTATTTTTCCGTAGAGTCTTACGGGGTATGTGTAAACACGCGCGCACGTTGCACCTTCACAATCCCTGAGGATTAACAAGTTCCTTCCGACGTTTATTCACCCGAGGTGTGGTTCCTATTTTTCGGTAAACACCCTGTAAGTTACGGATCGCTTGTTTTCCCATCCGCGTATACAGTGGCTTGTTTGCCCCTCTCCAGGCACGATGGCTCTCGTTTACTTTCGATCGGTCCGAGATTTGCACGGACCTTTTGGTTTTGTTTCTCCTCGTTATAGTATACCGTAAGAAAATCAACGATCGGCTTCAATGCTGATTACGCCATAGTCTACAAAGAGTAAGAAATGGTATACACAACGAGCGATACACGGGATACAGTACAGCGCTCTACATTTAAACCCTAAAACAGACATGTAAACTTGAAGGAAAAAGAAAAAAAAAGAAAAGTTAGGAAGAGAGAAATTTACTGAGTATAGGATAGGTATGTGGGCCAGTGGTGTAGTGTTTTTTCTTCCCTGTTCTACACTCCTGTCGTCATTCAAGCCAAGGAAGAAAGGGCGCGCGCCTCGTGAATAATCAAAAACGGGAGCAACCCCGAAACTCCCGCGCTTACTCGCGCACACAAGTCAGTACATATATACACACACGAGGGGTGTAGGTACGTATGTGTGCGTGGTACTTTCCGGACTCCTCTCTCCCTCCGGGTCGCGCGGAGCTTGCACACCCCTGCAGTTTCGGGAGACATCCGACTGATGCGCGCCCCTTATTTTCCTCCCTCTTTCTTTTGCCAAGCCATTTTGCTTCGGTGTGCTCCAAAGCTCTCGCGGGTGCTTTTGCATGCTTGCTCTTGTTCCTGCCGCTTCGGTCTGAAATGACGTAGAGCTGAAAATCGGAATTTTCGTTGCGTGGATGTATAGTCGCTGGTCGGAACGATATCGCTTCATTCAAAGTGAAAAGGGAAAACAAATATGTGTACGTATAGGGGATTCTCTGCGCGATCAAGTCTTACGAAGCTGCGACACCATTGAACTTGCACCTCTTTCGCTCAAACGTTTTATCCTATGTATTTCATATACATATGCTCTACAAGCGATGTATACCTTCGGCAGGATCTCCCCTCTTACATGTTCATTATTATGCGAGCGTCTACGGCTTTTGTCACTATTGACGCTACTTACACTTATCTGCGCGCGCGAGCGACTTTCAATTACAATAGGCGACTCTGAGCACTGTAGGTACGCTGGCATATAATTTAATGTTTTTTTTTTTTCCATCACAAAGCCTTACAAGAGCTAGTAGTTAATAATTCAAATACAATATTCCACGCTCGCACCACGAGGATTGCGTAGTTTCTACAGGCGCACGTACTTGCACGAAATTTTATAAGAAAATAACATTCATTGAGAATAGAATCAGCATCCGAATAATATACGTATTTTGTACGACGCGTCAAGCAGCAAAAAATTCGTGCCTCATCACCTGTAGCTCGTCCTGTGGTCGTATACCTGACCACGGATTCACGATTTGCCAGGATAACGGGACCACACGCGTGTGTGGGTTAATGCGCGACCGAGGGGAGGGGAGGAGGGTTGAACTCTGCTGAGCTTTGCTGTATCATTTCTGGTTAATCGACGCGCGGTTGTTTGGCACTGACGCACGAGGAAAAACAGGACGAACAATCGTGTGCAGTGGGAGAGGAAGTATCATTATGCTGCAAAAACACGGGACGGATAATCGAGTTTTCAATCTCTTTTTGGGTTGTATATGGTGCTCGTGTGGATAATCCATGCGAATGAATAAATAAATAACGATCAACGAGCAGTACAATATTTTCAAGTTAAAATCGCGGCTATATGGTACAACTGATGTTTTTTTGCTTTCGAGCGTGCTTAGCGATTTTTGTAGTATATGGTATTCGCTTTTGTCCCATCAGAGCACACTTTTGCGGCATTTACCGAAATACAATGGAAATTCTCGCGTTAGTAGTGTGCTTGTGGATGTAGATTGGCTGGAACGAGGAAATGGACGTCGCAATCGTACGCTCGATGTCGATGGTCGTCGTTGTACCTTTCGAGAGGTGCTCGATTTTTTTTTTTTTTATTATTTTTTTTTTTTATTAAAAAGCACTTCGTTCGTGATTGCAATATTTTTTAGTACGGAGAGAGCTTGGATGTATACAAAAAAAAATCACATACCGACTGCTTGCAGATGAGTTTGATTGAAAAAAAAAAAAAAAAAAAAAAAACCTTATTGTGATCGATTTCGCATCACACTACGGGTACACGTACTACAAGAACGTATAGGCTTGTCTAAAAATAAGTAAGCAGTCGATCGATGAAACATCTTTATTCGATCTTTAATCACGATCAAGTGAATTTACTAGTATATAAACGTATTTCAACCCGAAACAATTAAGAAGTAATAATACGCTCTTACAAGTACGCACGGTATAATACATGTGAAAACAAGAGGAAAGATAATTGGAGCAAAAGACCATACCTACATTTTTAACCAATCCTCTGGCTGTGAGATTCGTCTAATTAATACGAGGATATCCCAATACGTGCCATGTTAACGAGCACCCGGTCCGTCAAAGAAAAAAAGATAGCGCATTTGCTCGTGTGTACGGCAGAAATAAAAAAAAAAAAAAGTGGGGAAACCACCGTAAAATCACCGACAAGTGTACCAGAGATATGCCTATTCCCCTTCGGTTGCACTTTATCTTCTGGCATCTACGTAAGTATATGTATAGGAAAATGTACCTTGTACACATGTATGAAAAACCATGTAGCAAACATCGGCCGAGCATTAACCCAGAATCCAGGAGCGCGCGCTCGAGAAATAAAAAAAAGGGGGTAACTGGAAATTGGAATTGAAATTAAACCCCGTCTCGACCCCTCTATGTACGACTACAGTAATATCACTTACCTCGCATACATATATATACGCGTGTCCGAGTACAGCCGCACTGCTTCCGCGAGAGCAAGTGCAACGAGTAACGAATTCGCCCTAATCGATTTCTACCCCCTTTGCCCTTACGACTACGTATGGTTATCGTTGAATTTTCGATGACGTTGGTTCAATAAACTGCCGGGGATACTCTCATCATGTTACGAAGCTGCAATAGTCGATCATCGAGTGGTGTCTTTATACCGTCTTGGACCAGCTGATTGTCAGATTAAGTCCTACTCACTGGCGTCGGAGAGAGTTGATGCAGCCCCTAATTTGGATGTAAACAAGAAATCAAATACATGGGGGAAGATAAAGAAGAAAGATGCAAAGGGAGGTATACGTATATACACGATTGTTCGTATAACGGGTGGAGTAATGAGGTAATACAGAGCGGAAGTACAGCCCGCGTGTGGGAAGGATCGCGTCGGGAGGTGAATCCGTAACTTAATTGATGACGCTCCTAGGTATATCCAGTCCGTAATATCTATCGGAGCACGTCTCCGTCCTATATGACCCTCGACCTTTTTTATCCGTTTCCCCGATCGTCTTCTTACTTTTTTTTTTTTTTTTTTTTTTTTTTTGCCCCGCGATCTTATTACGAATGCTGCTGCCGTGAGTGAACTTGTGTTGTAGATGTCGGTATGCGATGCTCGTAAATATTTTCCCCCCTTTTTTTTTAACTTGCAGGGGACGGAAGAGAAAAGGAAAGGGCTTCTACGTGGGTGGCTTTTTTTTTCCTCAAGTGCTGGAAAAATGCGCGGAGCTTTTTCATTTGATACACCACTGACGCGAGTATGGATTGAGCTTCCGGGGAAAAAATGAGGACAAAAAAAGTGTTGTATCGGGCGTCTCTATTTTTGTATTTATTACTTTCTGATACACACTGCCGTGACTGTATTAAAAAAATGGTCGTTTTGACGCGTCCTTTTATTTTTTTGTTCAATTTGTTAGGGATACAACGTGTCAAAGGACAATTGATGTACAGCTCAAATTTATTGCCTGTCATGCGTAAAAGCATTTGTTTTTCCATGAAGTACACCTCAAATGTCAAGACTCGTGAAAAAAAAGGGTTTTAAAACAATTACCGTCGATCAATGCTTAAAAGTTTGTTTGATTCGCGAAAACTTCTCTGATAGACAAACTTAATAAAAAAAAGTGCGAATTTTTTGAATTCACTTCGGAACTTTGAATCATGTCTCTTTCAACAAACTGACACTTCGATATAAACGTAGCTGTTCAATTCAAACAACTTTGAAATCGTCGTGGAAAACGAAAACTGAAGAATCGATTTTTTTTTCTTCTTGCAATTACAATTTTATTCCGAAAATTTTGCGGAAAAAGGATAGCAATGTTCTTTATATTAATAATCTCATGACATTTCCAAACGGTAACTTCCAAAAATACGAGAGTAATTAACTAAACGCCAGAACCCTGTATGCTTTTTTAATCGGCAATTTCGTATTTTACAATTAAAACGCAATCGTAAGAGTTTATTCATTTTTTTATCGCCAATTCCATGTAAGCAAAATCATACATGCGATTGATCCGAAAGCGAAAGTTCTAATCATGCGATGCATTACTGTATACCTACTTAAAACGAACGTCATGGCGTAGGTGCATCGCTCGTTCTCGTAAAACGAAACGATAAACGGGAAACAATAATACTTAATGCACAAGAGAGGATAAATGTAGGAAGTGCTCTCTACTATTAACCATCTCTCGGACGTTTTGGAATAACAATTAACACGCAAAACAAGCAACGATGTAGTAGAATAAAAGTTTTTTTTAATTATACCTAACAATCAAGCTCATAAAACGTATAAATGTATTTTGCATCGCCTAACTGATTACATTAACATTTCGTTCCATAAATTGCATCCAATACTAGTGTTTAGATTTGTAAATTGACTAACTTTTTCTTATCTTTAATTTAATAGGCTGGTTGGTTCTGTTCTTGTAATCATTCATTAAAATAAATAGAATTAACTACATTTTTTTTTACCACTATCACGCCTTTTGGAGTTGATATGTTATGATACAATTATGGAACGATGCAGGAAAACTTCCCCCACCACTTGGAGTCAAAATATTCCCACTATTGGATTAGCTGCGCTACGATTGGCTAAATCCAGGGGACCAAACTTCCCCCACCATCAAAAGTCCGGCTTCTCCCACCACTCGAAAAAACTGCACTACGATTGGTTCCCTGTACAGCAACGCCGACAAATGCGAAATTTCAGCGGGTAAAAAAATTTCAACTACATTCAGTTTTCGTGTGACTCTCTATACGGACGCAAGTCATAATATCTTCTCTAGCCCAAAATGCCTAGATTGTCTGCCGCTTCTGTGAAGAAATCCTCGAAGATGGTGTCTGCCAAGAAACCTGTGGTGAAGCCGTCCCATCCACCAACCAGCGAGATGGTTAACGCAGCCATTGGTGCCCTCAACGAAAAGAAAGGCTCGTCGCTCCAAGCTATCAAGAAGTACATCGCTGGCACTTACGTCGTTGATGTCGAAAAAATGGCTCCGCTGATCAGGAAGTACTTGAAAACTTCTGTTGAGAAAAACATCCTTATACAGACCAAAGGTATTGGTGCATCTGGTCGCTTCAAGCTTACAGTCAAACCGAGTGGAAAATCTAGCAGCAAAACCACCAGGCCCACGCGTCAAGCGCCAGCTACAACTTCGCCGAAGGCAAAGAAGACCAGCAAATCACCAGCTGCTAAACCCAAGACTCCAAAGCCCAAAAAGTCGACCGCAGCCAAGCCTAAAAAAGCTTGAATTTAGCAGAGCTCCCCATATTCGAACAACCGGCCCTTTTCAGGGCCATATATGTTTCTCAACGTTAAGAACTCTAATTCACTTAAGTGTATTAAAATACCACTTTGGTATTCATTTTAATATTCGATTATTTCATTGTTGGAAAAACCGTACCTCAAGGATTATCTACTCCCTGCTCCATCAAACAACAAAATCCTGTAAATTAGAACAGCGTTAAAACTTGCGGTTTATTTTTCAATTCCAGGCTAAAAAGTGATTCGATGGAGAGTAAGTAAAACGTTAGTAAGTTTAAGCTTTTATTTCATTTTGTTTCAAAAATTTTTCAAAACCTGCAGCAATATCCAATCCGAAATTTAGTGAACGTTAATCTATTCTTGAAGCGCCAGCATCAAAACTCCTGTTGATCCAATCATGCTAGTACGTAGGTATAATAATATAATGTACATATGTCAAGTTAATGCCAATTGCACGTATCCCGAGGACGTGACGCTCGTCTGCAGCAGCTGACATTTGAGTTAAATGTTGGGTATTAGTTGAGGGCTCCTTCTCTTGACAGATGGTACAAATTTGTTATTAAGTTATAGAACCGTACGTAGTTGTAATACCGTATAGTAATTTACCCGATACAACGTAACAGTTACGAAATAATGGATTAATTATTTAATTGATACGTTTTTAAGTAAATGAAGCTCAACAGGTGAGCAGCAACTGCTCATGCAAGAACTCGACGTGCTCGGAGCGATTGAGGCTATCAATGACCTCGATGCTGAGCTAAGCTTTACTAATCACGAAAATCAAAAGTCCATAATATGCAAGCGGTCAAAACAATGGTAAGGTGTGGCTTCGAAATTAGATAAATCAATATCATGTATATACTCTTTAACATGAGTTGTTGGCGTACTGTTAAAAAAAAAGTAATTAAATTGTTGAGCAAAGGTATTATGGGGGGAAAAAGGCAGCGCAGACGTTGATAGCGGAGGAGAAAAAAAATAAGGGTTTGAATGGCGAAACGAGTACAACGTAAGGAGCGAGGGGGAGAAAAGAGGCCAGCGTCGAGCCAACGTTGTACTAGCAGCTGTACTCTTGCTGCAAAGCGGTGCATTGCATACAAGCGAAAAGGGCTTTTAAAAAAAAAATTGCCCGTGTAGAGCGAGGGGGTATAGCTCGAGGCGAAGGAACTGCTGAGAAAAGAGTTGTGCAGCTATATGAAGCGTCGAAAAGGCCTTCTTTGCCAAGGGATGAATACTCAATACCCGAAAGGGACAATTGTTTTTTTTTTTTTTTTTTTTTTTGTTTGATGGAGCGGGGAGGGGAAAATTTTCATAGACACCCCCGCTAATCCGGTGGAAGTGTCGGATTCACCCGGTGTGCCAACCGACTGAAAACTAACCTCCCCTCAAGGGACAGGTCCGTGAGGACCACTCCCCTGGAAGACAAAAGGGCATAGGAGAAGAAAGAAAAAGGAAAAGAGTTAGAGAAGCTTGGATTTTGTGTTATTGTATGTGTGTGTGTGTAGATGTGTGAGTCCGCTGGGTATTGTGTATTTGGAAGCGTACTTGTGCTTAGTGTAAGTGTTGTATAGGGTTGAGGCCGTAGAGGATACGGCGGACAGTTTGGGTGCTCTTGAGGGGAGCGTACGAATTGAAGTCGCGTTCGTTTCGTCGAGATCATGGAGATGGAGATGATGCATCCGATGGAAGCAGGGGGGATTGAAGACCTAGAGTATATTGAGGGTCCTCGGGGTTCTGTGCTAGAGCGACCGGGTTGGAGGTTCGCGAGTGCGGCGATGGTGGGGTTTGGGTGGTCCATAATGGAGGCGCGGATTTTAGAGAGCGCTCGAGCGAGACTGACGAGGGGCAATTGTAAAAAGGTACCCTAAGAAATAGCGAAAGGAACTAAAGAAGAATCGTAGTGGGTGCTGAACGAAAACGAAAAAGAAACGCGTGTATTCGCGCTACCGGAGATAAATAATGAGCAAACGAAAGTGATATTACGGGGGATGATTAGAACGCGGGGAATTTGAGAGAGCTGGAATGGAGAGGCCGTGTGTGCGTGGAATGGCGTGGAAAGCGAGGAATGGCCGAGCCGCATGAAACGGGGGCTGCGCTACAATATCTGATCAGGGATGGTGATAGAGAAAGAGGCGGGCGAGGAAAGGAGGACGTGTGGCTTTTCATATTTTATACACTCGTGAGTTTAATTCGATTTTTCCCCCCTTTTTTTCCCCTCTACTGTAAGCACCGATTTTTCCATTTAAAGTAGCTCAACAGAGTAGATTTCGATCGAATGACTCGCTAATCTCACTCGAATTGATTCCTCAAGTTGAAAGCTTCCCGATTTCTCTGAGTAATGAAATTGAGTTACCAACTAATATTATTACCGCTGCAGCGTACCCAAGCATACAAGCATGTCAAATCTGCGGGAGAGGCTGCATCAAGCTGTAATATGAGGTAGATGGTACGAGACGTGCACCCGGGGAAACAGAGCGTTAAAGGCGCGAGCCAAAATGTGACGACTTGCCAAAATCAAACTTTACTGCTCGTAAGGTGCGACGAACGCGCAAAAATAATCTGGTTTATGATAGAAACGGACAAAAAGAAACAATATCAGATTGCCTATAAGTATACGCACAAAGGGTGAAAAGAAGAAGGTACCCGAAAAAAAAAGAAAAGAAATAAAGCAGGTACAAGCGCTCGCGAGTGCGAGTGAGGTTCTCCGTGTCTCGGTACCTCTATATCTACGGAGTAGATAACGGCGTCGGCGTCAGCACCAGCTGGTCCGCTTGGCGCGCTCCTCCGAGTACAGCTCGACGACGGGCCGGCACGCCAGTCGCTGCGTAACCCGCGCTCGTGTCGCCTACTACTCTCGCAAACGAGGGCGACGCCGTGTGTTTTTTCGCGCGCTCATATTACACTTGCATGTACCATCTTCTTGTGTCGTTGAAGATCAAATTGCCATTAGTTGCGCTTCGGTACTAATATGAGGTGAAAGTGTTTTTATAGACCCGACAAAGTATATCTTTCCAAGTGTTTTTTACTTGCCTTTGGTGAAGCCTCTAAATGACGTAGGTGACGAATTGTTCTTGTTTTTTTTTTTTTTTTTTTTTTTTTTTTACTCTAAGAAATAGCTAATTGACGCTTTTGATGTTCAAGAATACCGTGGGGGTCTGTAAATGATTGAGTCCTAGTTTTTATCTTCTGTGCCCTCCAGTGGTATGGAAAAGTTGGACAACTTTTCCTACGAGTGAGTGCGTTTTCCTTCAGAAATTGAATTTTATACATCAATACCATTGATACGGACATCATTAAAGTCATCATTGAACGTTGCAGTATATTCTACATGTGTGTCAAGCGTTGTCACTTTTGATAAATTTGTTTGTTGTTTTTTCTACTGCTCCTATTTCAAAAGTCGAGTAAATATTTTCAAAACTTGTCGAGACTAAAAGAATAATAAACTTTTTTGTTTTTTTACGATGCATATAGTTTTTTGCGTTATCCAAACACTATTCTCTTATGGAAATATCGTGCATTTGTAATAGAGGAAAAAAAAAGAAGAGCTTAGTCACATTATCGCGACGGCCTTTTCACTCGACGGACATAAAGAGCAATGCCAGTTAATTTTAAGGTACGGTACCTTTTACTCATAGTCCCGGTGCGAATTTAATTTTCGTCGCGTGACTATACACTAAGAAATTCCTTCGCCGTAACGAAAGTGATTTAAAGCGCGCTTTTTCAATTTTTTTTCTTTTTTTTTCTGTGCGAAAATACCTTACAGTCTCGATCTTTGTTTTTCTCATATTCTTTTTGAAACGAACCAGACAAAAACGAAATAAATTATGAAACAACAAAAAGCAAACTACACGTATGCATAATTTTCTTGCAAACCACAAGGGAGTGACAAAAAACACTGAGACTCCCACGGATCCTTTAACCGAAAAAAACCACGATAAAAGCGCTTGAATTTTGAAATTTTCAAGCATTGCAAGCGCAGAGAGCGTAAATGTAATTTATCGGCTACCATAAGTAACGACTAGCTCCATAACACGCCGTAATTTCGATGCACGCGCGTGTCACCTGAAATTATTACCCAAGCATATACGTATACGTATACCTCTCGAGTGTGCATTATGCAAGCAAGTTAATTTATGTGCAGTTCAACACGGGGAAAAAATAAGAGGTGAGGACACGAAAAAAAAAGAGCACCACATGCCTATCGATAAAAGGATAAAACACGGGTAAGTCAGTCCACTAATTTGTACACACGCATGAAATGTTATTACTCTCGCGTCCTCCTTTTTCCGACCAGTAAAGTCTTGAACCTCGACCATCCATCTCCTTGGTTAAATTTAAACTTTTTCTCATAATTTTCCTTGAAAAAAATCACCTTACATGGCTTTCCCTCCTGTTCACACAAATCCTCATATTCACGAGCACTCGCGGATTGCGGCTAATTTGGCCATTGTTTGGCTGTCATTGTCAACCACATCGCCCAACAGAGAAAAAAGACACACACTTAAGAAAACTCTGCGCACCTATTCTGTATGCACGAGGCAGCTATACTAACCGCGAGCATATTGTTCCTTTGCTGATGGCCTTTTTATCGCCGTCGCTTTGGCGTCCAACAACAACAACAACAACAATATAGAAATTAACGAGCTTCCGTCGGACGTGTATACGCATAGAGCTAAGAAGACCAACCGAAACTAGTAATTATAAAGTGTTTCGTAATTCAGTATATACTTGATCGATTGGGTGATGTAAGTGCGTATTTACCCAAGAGATAGTGACTTGTCAAATTTATAATTACCCACTGTCTGACCAAAAGTGACTGTTACTACTAAAAATAAGGTCAGACAGACCGTTTTTTCACACTATACCTGTAATCTGTTGGTTCATCTACAGGTGTACTTTTACTTATCGGCATGCAATGTAAGTGATAAGGAAAAGGAAAAGTAGGGCGACTACACCGTGCATGCATTAGGAGAGCAAACTAAAACGCCAAGTATAAATTAGAGGGAGAGAAAGAAAGTTTTTTCAAAATAAAGGTAAATGAGGCGATCCACCACAGGCCAATGGATCCGAAAAATATGATGATATCCGGGCGTGAGTGTGCACAGGCAAAACCCAAACGGAGGCCATAATTAAGGAGAGATAAGGGACGATCCATCGGCGTGTCACTGCGATTTCCGTCTTTTAAAACGGCGAAGCTCCCTACGCGGGCCCTTTTTCGAGGTTTTTTGTTCAAGTGTCTCGCTCCCCGTATCTTCAATCAGGGGATCACGACCCTTTGGACGGGAGGGGCCGAGGGAGGAAAAAATGATCCTCCTCCCTTTTAATGGCCACAAAGGTTTTACGGCGCACACCGAGATCCTCCCGAGCGATACGGACCCACGGAGAGAGAGAGCGAACTTTCATTCTGCAATAAATCAGGGCAATTTACTTTTTTTCTTCCCTCCCCGTGTATATATATATATACCTTAATATGCGTTTACTCGGGAATACCGATTATTTGGCACACGCTTGGGAAAATATTTACTCTCCCGAGTGTAACGTTTGTACATACATATGTATATATATACGTACTCGCGATGGTAATGATCTGCGGCTGTTTTCTAAAATATCTCTCGAGTCCACAAACAATCTCTCGTCGATCGGCGTTATTTTACCCCTCGAGGAATCACCAAAAAGTGCCCATCATCGTCGGGTGTACCAAACACACGTAAATCTGCTCAAATGAAATCTCGGAAAAATCAGGCGACTAGCCAGACTTGCACGCGTAGCCATTTATAGACTCCGTTCGACACGAGGCATCCCTCTTTCTCTGTGTGTACACGATGAGTAAAATTATTAATCCGAATAAAAATCGTGTACAGGCAAACACTTGCAACGCTTTGGACTGACGGATCTTTAGCTTTGCGGAAAATAATGGCCTGGTCCGTCAGGATTGTCATGACAGGGGAGAGAAAGGCGGATTGTGGGCATGTGTGTCGGCTGGTAAAAAATGGCAGCTTGACGGGCACTCGAAGGAAATTGCATTATTTTTCGGGGCGCGGCCCGTATAACGGGAGAGTGAAAGAGAAGCCGCGGATTTGTCGGGGGGGAGGGGAGGGGTAATTTGAGCGCATTTTTCATCCTCGTTGGCTGACATATCCTTGTGCACATCTCTGGGTGGTATCCAAAAGAAGGGGGATTTACTTTTTTCCTCTATTTTTTTTGTTTTTTTTTTTGTTTGTTCATTCGACTGACTCATCAGTGCGGATTGAGGAGAGAGCCTATGGGCTATAGGCCAAATGTGGCTGTAGTGACTTGCGACCGGAATGATGAATTGTCATCGAGTGCCGATCACTCTTCTCTAACTTCTTTCTAAATAAGTTGTTCAAGATTTTTTTTTTTTTTTTTTTTCAATTATACCTTCTATGAAACTTTGCTCTTTCAATGCAAGCTGGTTCCCCCTTACGTTCGCTCTTGTAATAAAGTTTAAGGGTGCACAACACAAATTAATTACTGTAAGCTCACTTGGTACTTCTTTACTTTGATGAAAACTTGGGCGCAAAGCTATAATGGTTGGAGCTCCTGCAGCGTCATTAATAACATTTTATAGCAATACAGAAAGTAAAAAAAAAGGTACGAATTTCTTACGAGCACTGGTAATGATCGATACGGGAGCTGTAACGAGAGTTGCCAACTTTTTCTAAAAACTGTATGGGCGAGCGTTGAAAGATAATGGTGAGCGCGTTTGGCTGTTTTGACGATTTTCGAATAAGTATACTAAGAGCAAAGCAAAAAAAAAAAAAAAAAATCTGCATCGTATCGTCAATACAGCTAATTTCACATTGTCCAAGTAAAACTGCTGAGATCATAGTATAAAAAAGTTAATCGATCGGCAGAAAGTGCAGGAAGACAAATAAAAGGGAAAAAAACCCAGATCTAGCCCAGTGGACGTCGCGCGGGTTGTCGAGTGCACACTGCAAACAACATCAATTTCGGCTCGTTAGTGCCATTAAGTGCTGCCGAGGCGCCGCCACCGCTAATGTGCGTAGGCGTGTATGCGACCGCGGCTGAAACCGCGAGAATCCAAGGCCTCGAATTCGAGAACACCTGCACGTCCCGATTCATTGCCTTGCTTATACTTAATACTTAATCATTAATACAAGTCCTAGCTTGAGTGGTAATTTCAGATAACAGAATTAAAAAAAATTGGTAGGCTGAATTTGTCGAGAAAAAATTATTTGATACTGCCATAGAGAATACATGACACTGTCAAACGGATTCGCGCACTTCCGATGCCACACGCGAGGGCATAATATACATGTCTCTTATAAGCGCACCCATACACGCGAGCCTAAGTTTCTAATCTTAGAGCAGAGCTCACAAAATGTGACCATGACGCGGGAAGCCTCCTCCGTCGTGCAGTGTTTTCTTCAATCTTGTGTCTCTCTTTGTTTTCTTTTTTTTCTTTTTTTTTTTTTTTTCGGCTCACAGTCCAAACGGAAATACAACCATTGGCAAGCAAAAATAGCTTCACAACGAGCATCGGTAACTCGGTACGCGCACTTTTGTTTTTCCCGCAGCCAGCGCTCTTTGACGGTGATCGATTTTTTTCAGGTTTTTTCGCGGCGATCCCTCAACGTCGGGCGCACGCGAGAAAAATAGTTCGGTCTATTTATTTCCCTCCACCTGCACCTCCCCCGGGCGAAATTTCCTTTGTTTGTTTTGTCCTTTTCCGCACGAGTGCAGTGGCTTTCGTGATCCCCCCCCCCCCCGTGGGGGCGATCGTAGGCGCTCAATTAAAGTTGTTGCTCGATGCATTGGCTATCTACTACTAACCCTTTCTTTTTCCAACACATGTGGGTACAGGAAATAATTTCTATTTAAAAAAAAAATCTGCTGTATCGAGTCATCGCTACACACTCCTAAAAAAAAAAAACTCGCGTATTTTGTTTTCGCATTGAGAATGAAACATCCACGCGTACAGGAGTCTCGACGTGTTTGATCTAATGTTTGAGAGAAAAAAAAAAAAAAAAACGAAAAAAAAGTTGATAAACAATCCGAGAAAACCACAGACTTTCAGAGTCAGAGAGAGGGAGGGACGGGTGTCCGTAAGTTCTAAATATACGCCGCGCTTTATTTTAGAACCACAACTCTACGAGTCGCGCTAATTTTGCGAAGAACTCGGCTAACGCCCTATACACGTGTGTATACACCTCTACGTGTGTTTGCAATCAACTACCGTTTAAGAAAAAAAGAATCATCTTCGTTCTTCTCTATTTTTCCCCTTATCCTTTCGTTCGCGTTGATAATCTATACATTCCAAGGTAGGCAAGTTTGAGCCCAAGTGACGGACAAACAAGTCAGACATTAAGCTCGAGATGAACTTTCGAAGGCGAGAGATTCAGTGGTACAAATAATGAAACGTACAAAGCGCTCCGTATAGCGGACGCGGCAATATTTCCTGTTCCGAGTGCCATTTTCACCCCAATGTACATGCCCGCGCGCCTAAGTTTAGTCGGTAACTCTTGCTCGCGACTAAAATCCAATGATTCGCGATTTAACGCGTTGGACGTAACTTTCTCCCCTCGAGAGTCGTTACTGCATTCCCAATTAATCTTCCAAGCGAGTTCCCCGTTACAGCGAACAGCCACCGAAGGTAGGTGTATACGTGTACTCTATCGCCGCCGCAAAAAAAATCCCCTGTCATCAATCAATCCGCGTCAAAATCAAGTATTCTTTCGGAGCGCAGAATTTTTTTTCTATAAGTATGACATATATATATAGATGTGTCTATCGCCGACTGCTCCGTGTCTCCTTCGTCTTAGCGTCAAACGCGCTAAAGAGCGTATAAATATAGATAAGCACGTAAAAAAAAAAAAACAAAAAAAAAACGATAGGAGAGCAGCGACAAGGTCAACAACGACGAAAGTGACGTAAGAACGCACAAACACAACCTCGTACACGGAGCTTCGTGAGCCCTGCACGGATGTGGGCTTCGTTTCAAAAGGTCGGCTAATATTGCCCCTTTCGTGTGTATGCGTGTGTGTCAGTTGTATATACATATTCCCTGCTCTACGCGCATACCCAAGTACTATGAATTATGCACCGTAGGAACTCGACTGCTCGCTCGAGTGCAAGTATACGTATACGCCTTTTAGAACACTCGAGTGTGCTCAAGCCTCGCGAGTCTTGTCTCGTGTTTCACGTTTTTCTTCCTGGTTTTGGAGTATACGTACACACCCCGACAGGGGATGTTCTCGAAGCAATCACGTCCCGTATTATCTTTACGCGGGGGGAATCGGCTGGTTCGAACAAATATATTTTTTGCGTCAAATTTACCCCGTAGGCTAAAATACAAGATAAATTTTGAAATTTCCTCTTTTTAATAGCAGATTGCATCATTAATCCAAAATCGAATCGTTTGTCTGTAAGGAATAGGGAAACGACAGTAAAACCGACTATTTAAAAGTCACAACCGATACGTAATGTCGTTACAGGAGAGCTTTCACTCGACGCGATCCTCCTTTACCTTACTTTTTTCTTATTCTTGGGCATTTTTTAATTTTTTCATCACGTAACATGGACCCTTCCTTTCTGTGCAAAAATACCATTAAAAAGCAACTAAAAAATTTGAACCTAATTTAAAACAGAAGGTCTCGAGTGAAAAATTGTCCTCGAACTTTAGCAATTATTATATATATACGCACATTCACAGGGCCACGTGCACAGAGAGGACATTATTACGAGATCACACTTTCCATAGAACGGAGGTGAGAGGAAAAAAAACTTTGTCCCCCAAGTAATTGAACAAAGGGAGACGCACCGGCTACCAAGATCTCATTCGATTTTCCTACCAGACTTTCTTCGCGATGATTTCACCGATGTCGCCATGGTTTTAAAAATTTTTTTTTCTTCCCCCCGATCTCAGAACTAAACTTACCCAACTGCACGAACTTTCGCAAGAACAGAGCTCAACTCTACAGTTGCAGTTGGGAATTGGTTTTGTTTCTCACGTATAAAAAGGTGAGTGATTGGGTTTTTTTCATTTTCACTTGACGTACCACATTTATATACTTCTCGATTCAAAAATCGACACGTGAACACGTGTAACTGAAAAAAAAAAAGAAAAAAAAAAATGTGTACAAATACCTATAGGCGACGTATCCGAAGCGTTAATTACAAACTTTTGGCACGCGAATGCCCAGCGAAACGAGAATTTAAAGGTTTCCATCGCGATCACTTTCGCGAGAGTACCCGGGCTCTGCAGTAATCGTAAAGCTACCCCATATAGCCATTTCTATCGAGAGCCACCGCGTTAAATTCGATATCGAAAAGCAACTCAAACCCCGTAGTTGCGCGGGGAAATGAAAAAGCCACGATCGACTCTGTACTGCTTCAATAAAAGCCCAATATGTAATGCTTTTGAGAAAAGATAAAAAAAAAAAAAAAAAATACAAGTGTGTCGCGGGAAACATCGGAATGCGAGTCTTAAAAACGGGCAAACGTATATGTGTATGTACCTGGGACGTTTTTCGCGTAAAATATTTAAACCCGCCGCGGCAGCAGTAAACCACGGAATTATCAAGGAAATAGAGTTCTTTGCGACTTTCTGCGCAACAACAACAACCACCGTTGCAGCCTCCCCAGCCGCGCTCTCGATTTACGAGCGGGGACCATTTGATCGTTCGAACTGCTCTCGAGCTCGTAAAGCTCCTTGCGACGTAATGCCGCTTTTATGGAGCTCGGATTAGAGCGCTGCCACACCGGTGTGGGTGACTCTTTTCGTCTCACAGTACCTACTCTACACGAGTGTAGCTGTTGCGAGAAAACGTGGACGAACCGATATGACGAGGAGAGGCGAACAAAGTGCCTCCGGATCCAAAAAGTTGCGCGGTAATTTTCGATTCACTTGCACAATGAAACGAAAAGTTGGTGTTTCGATGTCGAATGGAGGAGGCCTCTCTGTGCTATGTAAACACATGCCCTAGACGAACGATTTGCTTGAATGAAAGAAGAAAAAAAAGAATAGATAACGCAAATCTTTATTTTGAAGATCGTGTGACGAGTCGATCGGAGCCACTCGATAAGAAATTTAATAGGCAAAAAATAGATGAAGAGAAAAAAAGACGGCCAATTATTATCACGGCCATGCATGATCACCTCTGTACAATTCAACGCCGAATCTCACATAGCGGGAGTGCTATTGTAGCCTCACACGTACTTCTTACGCGCACACATACGCTATAATGTCGACATCTTTTCGTTGGGCCACAAGTAAGTATGCCTATAGAGTGATTCTGCGTGGAGGAAAATCACCTTGTGTGCACGAGAGAGAGAGAGAGAGAGAGAGATCAATGACGAGTAAATTATATATTTGCCTGTGTGGGGTCTTCCGTAGCACTTATGCACATGGATATGGCATACACATGCAACACACGTGGAATCAAAATGTTGGCCGTGCCGCACAAAGGGGATTGATGATTGTACCAACTACTATGCGAGAGAGCTCATTTCACGATTATTGCGTGCCGACCGACCCTTTTCTTCCGCTTCTCTATGGCTATTGTATACACGTATCATCGTTGTAATTTATCGGTGATTGTCAGTTCGTCACGTGATTCGCCTGCTTTAAGTATAATTAATTAGTTATTGGGCTTCGAACGTTTATTGGAAACAAACACGGACGTTTGTTCATTTGCCAAAGTGTCGAAGTTTCATTTTGACGATGGACAGACTTTTCTTTTTTTCGTTTGTTTTGGTTTTTGAGTTCCGTATAATTATGATCCCTTGTGATCTTCCGGTGAAAAAAAAAAAAAAAAAAAAAACAACTGTAACAAAGTTTTTTAAAAGCTTTCGTGATGGTTTGTACGTAGTATAAATAGTTCCATATCGCTATGAGGGTAGTGAGAGAAGAGTATTAACTTAAGACAGATCTTGTGCTGAATGACCTGTGTGTGCTTCAGTAACACACTGTAGAAAAGCTTTGAAATTTTGACCAATATTTAGTGATTTTAAGTAATTCGAGGGAAAAAAACGTGGCAAAGTGCGTGAATATCGTTTGGTTTTTTACTGTACGGAACACCCAAGGGGTGTAAGATACACTGGCATCGCATTATGCAAAAATAGCTGTAAGCGTGGAATAAGCGTCATTAAAATTTTTTTTTTCTTATCACGCCTATTTTTTCCCACTGCTACGAAGAAACGAAGACACAAGTCTCAAATTTAGATTCTTGTTCTCGTCACCCAAGCACACACATTTTTTAAAGATTTCTGGTATGTGTCTTGTAGAATAAAGATGTCAAGACATCTTCGCAGGTAAAATTCCCCAATAATGATCCACAAATCCACAAACGCTGACGCATAATCTTGTAAAGTTCTAAAAAAATATGCAGCAATCGAAATCATATACATTAAAAACAAATCAAAGTACATCAGATGTCCTAAATAGTAAAAAACCATACTATTAACGTTTAGGTGTATAGTGAATCTGACCGATTGTTCAGATACACCCGCACATTATTTGGAACTGGTGTACTTGGTGACGGCGGATCTCCTGAGAGGTAATGGTTGACCTGGTATTGTAGTGGACCAAACAAGAATCTTTCGCAGCTATGCGCTCAAAGATGTAATTGACGAAGCGGTTCATCAACATGACCTTGAAGGAGGCTAGGCTCCAATATTCGGATGCACCTGATTCAGGACCTTGTATGGATATATATCTAAAGTTCTCTTTCTTTCTCTGGGAGCGTCTCTTTTTGCCCAAGTTGGCAACATTCCAGCAGTAAGAGTTTTTTTTCAATTTATTTTTTTATTTTTTTTATTTTAGCACCATAATTTTCAATTAAAAGTTTTGTAACACCTTTCATCTACGAAAATCAAAAAAATTTTGCCAATTAATTTATTTTTTGTGCAATTTCGCGATTGGCTGTTCAACAGCTACTCCGAACCAATCAGAGCGTAGCGCAGTCGGATTACCCCCCACCTAACTGACTTATTTTTTGGTTCTGCGCATGATCGTCACTTTTTCTTCCCCCTCTACTCCACCACACGAAACAGCTTCACTCTGATTGGTTCGGAGTAGCTACGATTGAATCGAATCGGCAAAAAAAAATTTCTCTACAGTCAGACAGATTAAATCAGTTGTCAACCAACTTTCTGAGCCTTAAGATATATCGCTTAGCTTACACTCAAGAATGACTGGATCAGGACGTGGTAAAGGAAAGTCTAGGGCGACGCCAAAGTCGCGCTCTTCTCGAGCTGGACTCCAGTTCCCGGTTGGTCGCATTCAGCGACATTTGAGGAAAGGCAACTATGCCGAGCGAGTAGGTGCTGGTGCCCCGGTATACTTGGCCGCCGTTCTCGAGTACTTGTCCGCCGAAGTCCTGGAGTTGGCAGGAAATGCAGCTCGTGACAACAAGAAGACGAGGATCATTCCTCGTCATCTCCAGCTGGCCATCCGCAATGACGAGGAACTAAACAAGCTGCTCGCCAACGTCACGGTTGCTCAAGGAGGTGTTCTGCCCAACATCCAAGCTGTCTTGTTGCCCAAGAAAACCGGAAAGAAAGATTCCACGGAATAGGTTATGAAGCTTAAATCAAAAACCGGCCCTTTTCAGGGCCAACAACAAAATTGCAACGTAACATTTCATTCCACATGCTGAACTTTCACGCACTCTTACTTTCTAAATTAACATACATTCACGTATTAATCTGACAAATTAATTGAATTAAGGCATTTTTTCCCTTAGTTACGTTAATCAAAGTTTTGTGGAAAAAAAGAATTATTTTGAGTATCAGCGCCATTTAGCGTTGCTGTTGGCGAAGTCAAATCTGACTTTTAGAAAAAATCTAAAGATTTTTAGTGGTTAATTAACTGATAGTGTTATATATTATTCATTTTTTGGCGCTGCTTTTTTTTTTTTTTTTTTTTTTTTTCTTGGAGCGGAGTAGCTCCAGTCGATTTCTACTCCGTTGACTCTTATCTTCTGCAATTTCTTCCTGGGATTTTTCCAGGAGACGAGCATGGCTATAGTCTTTGCCTCATTTACGACCAGTTTCCAAAGACTATACCAGTTGAGTAGAGTGATGATGTGCTCGTTTAGAAAGGTGGTGCACCGAGAGTGTAGTTTTGACGTACAGCTGACCGCGACGTCGTCTGCGTAGACGTACGTGTTGATGTTTTCGCGCTGGGGCAGGTCGTGGCAAAATATGTTGAAAAGGGTGGGTGAGAGTTTGGAGCCTTGGGGGACTCCGGAGGTAATTGGACGGGGGTCGGAGAGGGAGTCGCCTACTTTAACGCGGATAAATCTGTCCAAGAGGTAAGATTTGACGGTGCCTATGAGGTAGTGCGGAAAACCTAGCTGTATAAGCTTGTACAGGAGGCCCTCGTGCCAAACTCTGTCGAAGGCCTGCTGTACATCTAGGAAAGTACAATTGCAGCCTTCCACCTCCCTCGTCCACCCTACAAACTAGGGTTCAAAGCTGAAAACAAGGGACTGACTTTACACTCTGTTCTGCGTGTGAAAAAACAAAGTCATCACAGTCACTGTCTGGGAAGAAGAGCAACTCGCCCGAGCAGTGAAACAATAACAATGATAACAACGTGGCACGTGCAGTGGTTGAAACAGCCTCGAAAGCTGCTCTCTGATGTGGCAAGGCGACGCATAATCTCGACAAAGTCACGTGCGATCTCGGACTGGTGGGATTTTCGTAAGCTTTTTGGTGGTAACGGAGGGTCCGACCAGTGACCGCTTAATTGGATGAAAATTTAATTAGGAAGTGGAAGTAGCTACTTTATACTCGCACTTACGTAAGCACGGGGATCCCATTGGAATGTAAATAACTCAGTTGAAATGTATTTTTTTTTTCTTTTTCTCTATTTATTTTATAAGTTGCTTGAAACGACTGTAACACGCAGCAGCTGCGTGAGTCGGTTCGTCTCCGTGGATGTTTTTTTCTTTTTTTCCTCGTCTCTGTTTTACTCTCGACTTCTTCCCGTTGGCCGTAATAACGAGCGTCGCTTAAAATGTTTTGAAAAAAATACTGTACCTACCCGCCGTGTGACAGCAGACTCTTAAATCACTCGTTTTGAAAGATAATTATATTTTTTTTTTTCTGGAAAAATGTACGTGTTTGGAATTTTTGACTCCTACTTCTCGAGTACTTAAGAGTTCAGCTGCAATGAGGTTTTCTTTTTTTTCGTACTAGCGTTCTATAATTGCTTGCAGGATTTCGAAGCAGTTGCTTAATAATTACTCGGACGATCAGTTTTTTCAACAATAACAAAAAAAAAAAACAAAAAAAAAAAAATCTCACGCTGCAGTGTCAAAGTGCGAAAAGCTAGCTCTCTCTGGAGCTATTTCGGCGCTCGAGAGAGTATCGTTCGTTGCTCAAACTCTTTTCCGAGTTTTCCAAGGAGGGGCTTCCGTAACTTTTCTCCGACAATGAAAACAAAACGAAGTAAGGTATACAAGACAACAAGTGTCTCCGCAGAAGACGGGAATTGAGGAGCCGCGCGTCTTGCGCTCTCGCCGCTCAAAGAAAACACACTATAAGAAAATTGAATTTAAAACAGAGAGACTCTCTTGGGATTGGCAGTGACCTCAAGTAATACTTCTTTTGAACAATTTCGTCGGCGTCTTTGAGGAATTTCAAGGCGAAAATCACTTTGGACCCTCACGCCGAGCGTGTGACGCAATACAAAACACTTGGTTTTTTTTTTTTTCTTTCTTTAATTAACGAAACAAAGGAATGAGCTTGATTTACCATCGCAAAAAATATGCAGTTAACTTATTTTTCAGGGCACCTTTTCGAGGAAAAGAAAAAAAAAACCCTTCGACTCGTGTATTCCAAAAGCCAACCAAGCGCCTCGGAGCAAAAGTCCGACATTCACGTCGAACAAGCGATCGTCATCGGAACTCTATAGAGTCAAGACACATGAGTACATATTTGAACCGCGAGTGCACAGGTACACTAACGATGCATCAAAATCTCCTGAAATCAGGTACATATGCTTACGTAAGAGCGTGTGTGCCGTTGCACGTGAGCAACGCATCTGTCCCATCCACTCGAGTCAAGTCGTCACATATAGCAGCTCCGCGAAATAGGCACATGACACACAGACGTGAAGTGCCGCTCCTGTGATTAAACGCTCGCTCCGATCGAAATCTGCGGGGAGAGGCACAAAGCCGAGCTCTGTAAGCACGCGCCGGTCTTCCGCCTCCCCCGGAGCATCCACGAAACTCTTGGGTGTGCACGTACACGTGGAATAGGACGCGCAATTGAAGTAACCTTTGGGAGTGACTCGCGATCTCGAGCGTTTATTTTTTTTTCTGCGCCTCGTGTATGTACCAGCCCTTCTTTTCGCGTCGATGCACTCGATGTATTTGTACAGCATCGCGTTTGCATTTTTATTTCTTCCATCCCGAGAGATGGGGAGGAGAGTCGACGGAACTCGTTGATTCGAGATCGATTGCCTCGCGTAACTGATGTATCGCCCTGTATCCGTATCCCGAGCGCGTCTGCGTTTGTTTCTCTTTACGAGAAAAAAAAAAAAAAAAAAAAAAAAAAAAAAAAGACAATTTTATTTATTTGCTGTATCTACCAGTGGTTGTGCACGGCTCTCTTTATGCTGTTGTAAAGCAGCTTCAGCTTATGCACAGTTATTCGCATTCGTTGTGATATCCGCGCTATTGAATTTACTCGAATCCGATTATCACGTGATAAACTGCAAACAATGAAAATCCGCAGTCGTGAAAAACAATCGATTGTCCGCCGTGTTGAAATAATATAATACCGCGCGTGAGCATAATTTTACTTTGAGCCGACGGGAGGGAGCGAGTGCACGGAAAGCCCGGCGTTGTCGATGCGCGGGATTCATTAACCAACGGAACTCGCGTTTGCCGGGCGTAAAATATTAAATGCCGTAAACATCCCGGGGATTCGGAACGCGCAAGAGTAATTTTGTTTTTTAACGAGCGGAAAATCCAACCGAGACATTAAAAGGGACAAACACTCATTTGGCGAGCTTGCAAGCTCGGTTTGGTGTTTTTTTTCGTTAACTTGGTGAAAAATTCCTCGAGTGCTCCTCCAAATCCCGGTCCATACGCTTCGCGCGAGAGACGAGCCATTACGGCCCCAAGCGTTCGTTTGCTGATCTACATAAATAGTTTTTTTTTTTGTCATGCAGATGTGTCATACTCTTGAGAATACATGTCTGCCTTTTTTGATGGTCGTGTAATTATTTAGTATTTTCTTTTTTTTCACAGATGAGTACTGCTCGTGAATTTCTCTTGCGTTTTTAATTTAAATTTTTACACGATTACAAGTTCCATCGCAACAACGCCATAGTAAGCATAAAATGAGGAACCAAGTAAATGTACCTGCAGCCTAGAAATGTCAGTGTTGTAGCAAGAAAGAAAAACAAAATCAGCAATTTTATGTAGTAGAATCAGCGAAATAGATAAAAACGCATAACCTCGCACTCGAGCTACCCAAGCGTACTTATCTACTATTAACGAGAAAAAAAAAAGTCCAAACGCATCACACGGTGGGGCAAAAAAACAAACAAAGGAAAACCCTGTACTCGGAACATTCGTGTCACACGCTCGATTTCACGCCCATCATCATCCACAAAAGAGTTTCCCAACTTTGCAGCACCTACAGGACGAAATCAAAAAATCAACGGCACAATAACCCCAACTTCAACATGGATTTTCCTAATATAGTACACGCGAACGCGCGTATTGCAGCTATATAGGTAATCGCACCCTATCGATATACACACACACCTGGTCGATTGGCCGATAAAAAGAAGGCCTTATCGTAAAAGGGGGTGGGTGTGGGTGAAAAATCTTGCTGCGTAACAACACTCTGATGAAAGAAAACAAAAAAGTAAAGACACGGAAAGAGAGGAAAAAAACTATACGTGCAACGAATACTCACGGCTCTGCCGTACCAAAAAAAGACCCCCGAGTGTGTGTACCGACAATGGCGGCATTTAGGATCGCATATTTGTTTCGCTTACGTACCGTTTCTCTTGCTTCATCTCATTGCCAATCAATTACTTTTTTTCACATAGTCGAATTAACGAATGGATGCTTCTCTTACCGTATTCATATACCCTAAGGTATAAAACGTGGTTTCCAGTTTCCCGTAATTAGCCCGCTGTGGCTCGAACGAGCGTAACAGTAGTACCAGATCCACGGGAGCTTTGAGCTTTTTCGATCGTGCTACATACGTGCTCGTGTTTCTCGATTAGCCTGTGCTTTCCGGCGATTCGCTGATTCATTCGTTATTCGCTATACACTTAGTTTACAATCTAATCCATTAGCTTAATCGCCAAGTGTATAATATTGCATCAAAGTGGCGCGATCACTTTGTACGATTATTGTACCAACGAGCAGTAGTTGGGAGCCATTCGAAGGAGTAGTCAGCTGGAGGAGGAAAAAAAAGAAAAGCGTGCGTCACTCATTCGCCGAGGCTTGAGTTCCCCTCTCGACCCTTGGTCCCCTAACTATACCATCCGACTCGGCGATTCCATTGTCCCATCTCCTCCTCGGGAGAGCACTGTATTCTACGCCATTACCGTCCACTCCTCGGAGCAACGCGTTTTTCTCTTTCTCCCAGTATACGGCATCGCTGTCGATTTCCCCGGGTTGGGGTCCCTCGAGCGGAAAATAATCGACGCGCGCCTGAAAAATTCATTAAACGGCGTAACTTACCCTCCCGCGCAGGACCAAATTCTTTCTCTCCCAACGTGTCCGTTAACTGCGTGGAATATCCTTCCCGTCGAAATTCGATTTTTCAACCATAGTACTATCCTTCCGCCGGAGTTACCCCGAGGGCAAAGGAAAACTTCCCTTACTCTCCGAATGTTTGCCAGCCGAGGAAATTAAATTTTTCCCCTCAATGGACTGCTCCTCTTTGCATAACTCCATGAAAATTATACACCTACTCGCGCTTGCTTCCGCCCATTGGATGTACATATTTTTTTTTTCGATTTCTCAATCCAACGAGATATAGTGTGCCCGAACAGTCGCAGTAGATATTTAAAAAAAACTGGAGTTTTTCCAATAGATACGTTTGGTACTTGTGCTCGTCTAAAGGAAATTGAAATCAAACAGTTGGTGGTGAACATTCAATCTCCCACATCGAGCTCGTCCCGAGCACAATTGCTCGAACCGTTATAACGTACAAGTGCGCGTGGACTTTGCACCGTGATTATATAGATGCGAACTTGACTCGGGCGAAATTTCAATTCAGGGAAGCCACGGGGCGCGCGTGGCCGGCGATCGGCGCTACAACAAAGTTAAAAGCTACCTCCCGAGTTCCACCTGTCCATTGTTATACGTTTACACGCGTGTGCTTGTATTTGGTACAATAGCCAACGCAAAATGTACATGTCAAATTGAAGGATTTAGGGTGGGCGAGTGGCAAGCGTCGAAGTTGCGATTCGTGGGTGACGCGAGTAATCGACCGTGGACGATTTTAATTGGAACTCAATGGCTTGCAAGTTTTCCCCGGTGAATTGAAAACAAAACGAGTTGGAAAACTCTGGCAATACCAAAGTTTAACACTGAGAGCGAGAAACAATTTTTAATTGCGAGGGTATATACATGGTGACGTTGATTATCGTTTTTGACTGACTGCTCGAGTATAACTCGGGCATTTCGTTAAGATAAAAAGCCCGTCGTCTCCGCGGCTTGACGTCTTAAAAGCTTTTGTACACCAACCGTGTATTTTTAAATTGAAACTTTCAAGGGATACCTATATGTTCGCGCTAATGGCGAGAGTCAAACCTGCTGCTTGCGACTTTTTGCACGTTCCCTCAATCATTTGTCATCGGCCGAACATTTCAAGCCAATCGCTACAATTCCGCGTTTCCTCGGTAAAGCAATTAATGCTCGTTACATCGCATCGACTGTTGTTCCAAATAATTACAGCAAGCCAAAAAGAGTACAGTAGCACACGCCGCAACACTAATTGGTTTTCGTGATACTTTATAACGCTAAAAAGGGCCAGATTTTTCCAAAGGACAGGGAGGTAAAACCCGTGCATGTACGTAACGGGCGTGTGCCCGAAGGCTTTGTGAATTTAATTTTCGAGGAAGAAGGAATGAGGGTCGGGTCCCGGTGCCGGTGCGATTAGCAGGAATCTAACTTGGGAAATTTGATATAGGCGAGACTCTCCCTCTCTCTCCACTCCCGGAGAAGTCAACTTTGCTCGGGCAAACTCGACGCCGCAGGGATTACGGGCGCTGGCTGTGTACACGTTACGTACCCACGTGCAGCGTATGACAGATCTATAACGATGCACTACACCCTCGTATATGTATACAAGAAAGTTTTGTTAGTTTTGCTATCCAAAGTGTTTGAGCGTCTCGGGCGCACGAAATTCAAGTGCATCGACGCTCTTATCGGGAGAGAGACACTCGAAGCTCCTTCCTTCCGCGCAATGAAGCGTAACGGTATATACGTACAGGTGTGCGAGCGTACGCGGAGTGAGAGATTCTTTTTTTTTTTTTTTTTTTTTTTGCACCTTACTGGCTTTTTTTTTTCTCCCTCCCTACTCGAAGGATAGCGTGACAGACAAGCGATAAATATTTATACGCGCGTGATATTCCTTTGATGTTTTTATTCGACTTGTTTCGCGAGCTCTTTTCCGCTGTGCGATAAATCAACGATTCGCCTTTTGATGTGTTTTGTAAAGGTACCTGTGTCTTTGTTAGATAGCTTGTAGAATTTTCAATTGACTCGACAGGAAATGTTGCAAAAAACAGTATAGTTGAGTGAAATGCTTCATGGAGGTACGATGCAAAAAAACGAAGCACGGGATCTTTATGACTACTCAGAATGCCAAGATTTTCACTTCATATTTCATATTTTGGTCATTTCGACGACGGGGTGAAACCAAGATAAATGGAAATACGGTCTTAGTTATACTATCCACTCCCTAGTGTTTTTCTTTCTTTTTTTTTTTTTTTTTTTTTTTTTTTTGTGTTTGTCGAGTAGCAAACAAGACAGATGTACGATTAATTCGTTCAGAGAACTAAAATACTGCACAAAATTATTATCTCCCTTTAAAATTAGAAAGTGCTTCTTACTCTACTGCTCGATAAATTATTAAATTTCGCTACTTGCCCGTGTACTCGCATGAAAATCTTCCCAAGGTGAAATTAAAACTACGTCTGACCATATCCTGCCTTTGACTACTTATCGCGCAAAACATACCCTATACTATATCCAACATAGCTCTTTCTATGCATATCGACTCGCATGCAAAAATAGTTTTAAAAAAACTTGAATGGCAACTAATTTTCACAC
This sequence comes from Copidosoma floridanum, assembly GCF_036245765.1. Classification (NCBI taxonomy): domain Eukaryota; kingdom Metazoa; phylum Arthropoda; class Insecta; order Hymenoptera; family Encyrtidae; genus Copidosoma; species Copidosoma floridanum. The sequence continues at coordinate 6,290,027 of NW_028321906.1, read as the reverse complement.
TTTAGAGGAGAGCCAAGACTAAAAAACTACCATCGATTCCGCAACGATAATTTTTTTTTTCTTGGCAAGCGATGAAAAAAAAACACCTAATCCCCCCTCGGAGCCCACCCTCGGAAAATTGGGCTAATGAAAACATCGATGCCTCCAGAGCCGGATCGATCCATCCCCCGTGGCCCACCGTCGAATTACCTATTGTTTGAGCGTCCACGATTAATCAAGTAGCCTTTCTCTCTCCCGTGCCCCTTATCGCTCGGAGTATCCCCAAGAGTGAAGGCTTAGACGGACGGGGAAGCAACTGGGCTTTGATTCAACGGAGCTCACACTACGGCCACTACCAAGTTATACGTGCCACTATTGACCCTCCGCGCGAGGAGTGAGAAGCCACTTCTCACTGAAATAGTTTGAGCGAACGGGTGACAACTGACATTAGGTTTGATCACCTCTTGGAAAGTGCCCAAGAACTGATGGAGGCGAGGGTGAAAATACCTCGGGGATACTGTTTTGCCAATGAAATTCAAACGTAAGATTGATTTACGTATTTTTAAGGCGTTCGTTCTCGATGCACGCGTATACTCTGGCTGGTTATCAAAGTAAAGGAATGATTACTTCGAGTTTCAATGATTCGATACAACGTAATGTGAATTACATTGAGAGGGGGTGTTTTTGCAGATACACCCTTGGTTACACACGATTAGGATCGAAAATAAAAGCAAAATCACTACATCAGATGCTAATGGAACCTTTTTGGCGCAAAAAAAAACCGCACGTATACATTTACGAGCTCACAAATGACTACGCGACTTCGAAAAAACGATCCCAAGAGACGCATCCTTAGCGGCGCGAGCTCTCGGCTACGCGATTTTTTTTTTCCCCTTCTAGTCTTGTTCGCGGAATCGATTGGTCGATAAATATTTGCATCGCAAGCGCTGCCCGCCGGGAAAATAGACGTTGAGCTCACTGTGCCCCCCCCCCCCCGACTCCGCTTTTCCATTACACTTATTGGGTCCGTCGCTTTGAGGGAGCTCGCATTCTTCCTTGACTTTTTTAATAGCCTCGGTGAGGAAATAAAAAAACGGCCTCGCCCGGCGTTCTTTACAAAAGCATATCCATATATAACAACACAACCGTGATATCGCTGAGCAGAAAAAAAAGGGGCAAGCAATTTTTGGTCAGTTGTTGAAGCCTCCTCTGGGTGTAAGCCACCACCTTGTATACGAGCATCAAAGTTTGTATATGTATACTTACAAAATCTGACCTCGGTCAGATAAGAATTCGCTGTAATTGTAATCCGGATGATGAATGCTGGAATTTGTTTTTTTTTTTTTTTTTTTTTTTCTGTAAAACATACGAAAGATATTATCGAAGAGATAAGGTAAATTGAACAAGAAAAAGCTCTCTCTCCGGTCTCGAAAAGTCAAACGACACTTTCTCTATCCTCGGTGCTGCGCGCAAACAGCTGATAACGCACCCCCTCCGACTTTTTTAGGTATCCGGGAATTGGCTGTGGTGTCTTTTCGCGTGTGTCCCCTATCTTGGAACGATGTACGTAAGTGTGCATGCAAAAACACGGGGGGACGAAGAGAAAAACCTTCTCCCTCTCATCTATGATCCTCCGATGTGGACCAGTGGGATGGGGGGATCTGAGAGCTTTTTTTTTTTGTTTTTCAAGTCTTGCGCACACTTTTCCTTAGAATAGTCGAGTGTTTGCGAACCGAATAGTGCTTCTCGAAAGGAGATGTGTTCACATCAAAGAAACGTTCCGTCCAATGAAATTCTACTCCCCGTTACTTCCGATGCCTCGAATGCCGTAAATACTCTGTCGGCACATCCCCTTTCTCTCCCCCGAGCCCGTAGCAGTGTTTATCGGTATTTCGAGAATCCTGCGCGTTTCTTCTTAACTCCGTATATATTTTACAACAATTTATTTTCAAGGCCATACCTGCGGTCTTTCACTTTTTTTCTTCTTCTAAAAATTATTTTACCTTTGAGCGCATTATGCACGGGCGTAATGTACCTTGGCACTTTGTTCGCCCACTAAAAGGGACATATTTTTCTTGAACACGAAAATCAACCCCGTACCCACTCCGGCCGCGGCAGCCTCGTCATTTTTCGCATGTATAAATAACGAGGTTGTCCACGGAGCGCTCGAAGTTTTCTCTCCCGTGGCAAACTAGTGTGCATATTTATAAGAAAAAAAAAAAAATAAACAGGACACCTCGAGAAATTTCGATGACGAAACTTGTAGTGCACGATCACGTCCTCCTCGAGGAACATTCGGACTCGTCAATTACTCATGGGAACCAGTAAAAGCACTTATTCAAACTCGATTTGTCGCCTCGGCCATTAAAACCGGGAAAGCTCATGGACAGGGGATGAAAAAAAAAAAAAAAATCGCACACGGTCCACCTCGTAAGGCGATAAAATGCAATGACCCACCTCGGTGGGGAGGGGAAAAAAAAAATAGAGAGTAGTCGTTCGCGATTGATAAATAAGGGAAAGTAGCCGAAGCCGGTGGTGGTTCGAGTTCAGCGAGCGCGAAACTGCCAACTTTCGTCGCTGGATTGCGAGCTGCAGCTGTGTGTGTGTGTGTGTGTGTACGTGTGCGGAAGATAAACTTCTCGCGACCGAAAATTTACGGCCGCGCGACTGCGACGTGATTTTCCTCTTTTATCCCGGGATTAGGAATTATGACCGAACGCCCCGTTTCTTCCACTTCGAGGTTGGATGAAAGTTTTCTCGGGTAACGAGGGGGTGGGGTAGTATTTTTTTTTTTTTTTTTTTTTTTTCTTGTTGATGGGCCCAATAGGCGCGCAGAGCGTGAAACTACTCAAGTTTATTAGAACAGTGTTTCTTCTTTTTCGGGGCGGACAAGCAAACGAGCGTCGGGGAGTTAATTTCCGCGCGTCGGAGGGGACGGGGGCTTGGCATTAGCCGTTCAATGAGCTATAAATAATTCGAGTGCTTATCCCGGCCAACTGTGCGTACGGACCGAGGTCGAGTCTCTTTTCCTCCCCCTCGGCATTACCATAACAATGGGGGTCGCCCTCCCTTTTTTTTTGGATACCTAAGCTTGGAGCGTGAGGAATCACCTCCTTCTCTCCTCTTGGCGTCTTCTTTTTTTTTTTTTTTTTTTTTTTTTTGTTCAATATTACTTTTCTTCTTTGGGAAACTGATCGGGATTTGATGTACACGTCGTATTCGGCGAACGGGGGAAAAGAAAAAAAAAAAAAAAAAAAAAAAAAAAAAGTTTTTTTGTTGGTGCTACTAAAAAAGCCATCAGTTATACCAGGGAAGGTTTGATAAATTGCCTTCCAGCTCATTTGATAAATTTGAGCGATGGGGATTTTTTAATGGCGAGGAATTTTTCTGTTGCTCCATTTATAGGGATGATTCGGAACATCACGGGGTGTACATGGAATAAAAGCGTGGGATAGACTGCACGCACGACCTTTAGAGGTACGGAAGTGGGTGTGATAATGGAGGAGGTCGTCCCGCCGTTTCTCGGCTTCTTCAGGTACGAGTGTGCGAGGCGCAGAGTTAGGGCGCGACGAGGAGAAGGAAGAGAGTGATTTTTCTTGATAAGAGGCTGCCTGTCTGCCGCTCACTCTAATGCTTTTCCGCTGATGGTTGCACGTGGCAGGTGGGGGCTTTCTTTCGGCTTTTGTACGTAAACGGCTCATTAGTAGTGTACATCTTATTTGCCAAAGAGGAGCGTGACGGATGGATTGTACTTGGGTTTCCAAAGTTCAGTCGATTCGGACGTAGGGATAAAACGGAGATCCGAGAGAAATCTCACGGCATTTATCATAGCAAGCAATCGATGGCACGGATCCAAGGAGAGATTACCCTGCACTCGCCGTCGTGTGAACTAATTTCTCTCGCGGAGTAAAATTTCATCTGTTAGCCATATTAATTTTACTTGGCTGGGACTCTCACTACGCGGTATCTCATTTGGAATTTTGCAGCATAGTGACTGAAAAATACGTTTCGAGAGATGGTTTTGATGAAATTCACGTCGAAGATGCAATAAAATTTTTCTCGTTACTCGTAGGGGGTGAGCAGAAGCAGCGGTAACCAGTCCTTTTCAGGGCCACCGTGTTACAACATCGATTTCAGACTTTTAATCACTCTGCTGTGCATTGGCTTCATTGACATGTAAATTTGGCCTCCTGCGAAACAAAACTCTGAAGATTAGAAAAAAAAAGTTAAGTAGACAATACCGATTGGAAGTTTCCATAAAAATTGCATATGAATAAGTCATAACGACGGACCGGTCCTTTTAAGGGCTAAAGCCACCCAATCCAGTGTCGACGACTACTCCACTCGTATCGGGTCCTAAAATTGGCTTCACAAATAACGCATGCATATGTATATATTCCAAGCCAAGTAATTTCAATCATCGCACCCGAACCAAGAGTTTTCCACCCCATTTCAACACGTCGATCATTCGCCCATAAGGAATATGGGATCCATACACAGCCCACCGGTCTCTCATTTCGCATTCGTCTGCAAATTTGCTTATCCGTATAAATTCCAGGGGCCCGGGAAACGTCGAGGTCGCCGAAAGCGAGAATCGGGGGCACGAGAATGTCGCGGAGCTTTTGTCATACTGTCGCACACGTGTACACACACACGGGCGCGGGAGCCCTGTACCCGCATACGAGGTGGAGTACAGGCAACGAGGCACCAATTAAACGTATATGCCTTTGCTCCATCGGAAACCCACTCGTGGAGACCCTCCGTTGCATTGTACGTATGCACCGCCACGAGAGCGGATACGTCGCGTGCGAACCATATAGGTAGGGCCTTTAGAGTCTCAAGATCGCAGAGACCATACGCGAGTTTGTCATTACAATGCAGTCCATTATTTTCGAGGATGACACTGCAAATACACGTATTTCCATACATATAGAGCCGCTCGCATTGCTTTGCATTATTTCCAAACCCGAGTTGTATATATCCCCGGCTGTATACGTTAGGGGGTGTACTTTAAAAATAGCAACGAGCCGTTTCGCTCGTCTTTGACATTTACGCGCGATCGACGTTTTGCCACGGAGGCTTTGACGATTAATCGAGCAAATGTTTACCAACGATGGGCCAATCAAACGGCCCCCTGGACGTACAGGATTGTGTTTGGACGCGGGTGAAATGAGGCGAGGTTTAACGGCAAATAACTATACGATCGACGCTGAGCATATACGCCGAGTGGTCAAGTGCCCATTAAATCTGCACGAGTACGTACAGCTTTTCAATTATATATGTTGTACTCGGCCGCGGATGATAATGATGAGGGAAACAGAAACAACAACCCAGTAATCCTTGTATGAAATTTGAATAACGTACGGATGTAACGCGAGTACATTTCGAGGGACGAGCGCACATTTGAATAATCATTAGCGAGCGCGTCGCGGTGAAAGTAACGTTGGTGCACATTTTGAAAAACAGCGAGTTTGAAATTCATCCAAACTGACGCGCGAGAGAGAGACGTGAATTATTTAATTGCTCGCAATTAAACGCACCGAGTAGCGGAAAAATAACAACGAGTTTACGGCGGTGTGTACGGATGAAAAGAGAGAGAGAAAAAAAAAAGGAGGATGAGCTTTTAAATGCGTCGGGTGGCTCGATAACTCGCTCATCATCGCTGACTCTGCGGAGCTCCGTATATCCGTCGACCCGATTACTTGTATGTATATACACCCCGGCGTGGTTTTCCTAAGCAATATTTTCCCCGCGTTTCCGCGTCTCTGGCTCTATTTTTGAGCTCAACCGAGGGGGAGGCGTCGTTTATTTTTCAGCCGGTGCGCGAGTTCTTTTCTCTTCTCTAGGTTTTTTTTTTTTTTTTTTTTTTTTTTTTCATCCTTCACCCCTCGTGCCAGCTCTTCCGCGGAGGCGGGATTTTTTCCTCGCCGGGGGGTGGAGGCTCCTGGTGTACCTCGAGCTCGCGGAGAAAAGTTGGAATTAGGAATGATGAAACGGGGAGGGAAAACGGCTTTCGGGATTGACTGTACCTATTTCGCGGATTGGCTCGTTAACACTTTCTTTCGACCCACCGCTTGAGAAGGAGCTCTTTTACCTTATACGTGTAAGCCGTGGTAGCGCCACACGCACTTGATCGAAATGTTCAATTTTCAAGTTCGTATAGCTAAATCGATAAACTCCACCGAGAAAGTTTCCACTCTTAGATTAACCGCTTAGCTGAGTCCTGTACAAAAAAATACCTGCTAATTTTGAAGGAAGATCCACCGCACGGGTGTTTCGAGGAGGGGCAAAGACCGTCAATCAGGGGGGATAACAAACACCCGGAGAATCCCAATGAAATCCTCGCGCGCGCGAGCCGAGCAAAGTTGGGCGAACGAAGATTGAGGAAAAAAAAGTTCCCCTCCCCCTAGAGATCTAATTACAGATGCTCGGTCCGAAAAGAGGCTACTCGGACATTTCGCACGCGCTCTCTTATATCTTGCACATGAATAATACACGAACCAACGAAATAAGGCTTCGGAAGGAAAAAAAAAAAAAAAAAAATTGGAGATGGAGTGCGAAACATCTTCCAACAAAGAATAGAACCCATCGCTCTCTCGAACGGGAGGGCGGTGTCCGTCAGAGCCCTTTGCTCTTGGAAATTTTTTATTTTCCAGGGGTAGGTACTCTTCGCGCGTTGTATAATGGATCACCGGGGTAGCCGCGGGATTACCTTTCGAGGGACAGCCGGGCCACGCGTGTGGAAACTAGGAAAGAGATTTCCGGCGGATCGATCGAACAAGCTATTCTTCTTTTCATCTATTTTCCCGTTATAATGGACTGTCGCTGGAGGGACGCGCGGGTGGTTAATGATGGACAGGTGAAAAGGAAAAGCGTTTTGCGGGTACTATACCGATCGGTCGAGTGATTCATTGTCATGAACAACCTTGTTTCATCCACGTGTAAGATATACATTCCGTTTGCCGTTCCATATGTACACGTGTACCCAACGTTACCCACAATCTGCACGTACGGCAGGACCAAGCGAGTCTATTAAACGCATTAGGTACACTCGCCGCCCCTTTTCCCTCACCGCGTGCCACATATGATATTCGTGCACCCGGACTCTCGTTCCCTCCGGCGCATCCTTACGGCATATCGTCGAAGATTTAGAACCCTGTTTTTATTGTCCGCGTGAATAAATTTGGAAACCTTCCTGCGTAAGCTGGATCAGGAAAACGGAGGGGGGGGGAAAGGTGAAATTTTCAAAACTCTCCCTGTGACAAATAGCGCTCGGGATGTAAGCTCTACCTTGCGGGGACGCAGTCGTGCCCGTAAGCTGCTCGCTTGCGTTTTAAATCACCGAATGGCCGACAAGCGCGAGCCTCATAAATAAAACCCGAGCGCCATATGGGTACATATATGTATAAACCTTAACGCGTGTACGCGCTGAAAGGCTGTTACTCAAAAGGCGACCGACTACGCAACTCTTTCTCGATATCCCCAGGACGCGATATGCTTTTGAGATTTTTTCTCTTTCTCTCGATGTTTTTTCATTATACACTTGACACGTAAATCGTTCGAGAACAGTTTGGCCCTTTTTAAAATATACTTTGCCCCCCGACTGACCTCGTTAGCGTTGAAATGTCACGAAACGCAATTACTTTCCGCCCTTTGATCCGATGTAATATAGTTTCACGTCAAATGAACTGGAATTATTCACATTGGAAAAACTGCGGGGTATCATATCGCTTTGAAATGCAGACCCGCGCCCAAGTTGGTAAGTGTCCCTCGGAGTGTGTTCAAACGCCGAAAGTAGCACACCCGTGGAAAAAAGAGGGAAAAAAAAATAGATTCATCGAAGGTACCGTGAAACTTTGCTACGAGTATGCACGCGTATATGGATGTAAGGAAGCTGTAACTGAATTTCGAGGAGTTGCGAGCGAGAGAGGTGGTAATTGGAAAAGGGAAAGTCCGATAGTCGATTATTCGCATCGCGTGTGGGTGGAGGTAGTGATAGTGCTGCCGCAATGGATGGCCAATCGATGAAAAAGACGAACTGCGGCGTATCAAAGAAATACTCGGGGTCGGATTTCCCTTTAGGGGTCTTGGTGATCCATGTGGGAGGGACGGTCATTAAAACACGACGAAATGTATACTGGCCTCGGTTGATCGAGTTTTCATTCGGTTCTTTTAGTCGCAATTGGCTATATAAAGGAACCACCGAGCCAAGTGAAAGAGCCAACGTCTCCCGTCTGACCGTGTACGGACTGTTTCTACTTGCGTATTGCAGGGCGCCTTTTTTTTCACCACGTATTCGATAAATTGTACTACACGAATCCCTTGGAAACGCGTGAAAATACCCAAAAAAGACAGGAAACTTGTACGCGCGTGTGTGTGGATCACCGGTAAAGGTAATACGTCACTGAAGAACAAGAGACCGGGAGATGATTACGCGTGACGGAAGGTCGAGGTCGGGCGGGGGAAGCTTTGAAAAAGCAAAGTGTAAGAATACCCGCGATGGGGTCGTGTAGCTGACACGTGTACTGGAAGGGAGGTGAGTGGGCGTAAAAACGAGTGCCAACTCCCAGTCAAAGTATACATATAATTACCATGTAGTATAGATATACACGGAGTATACGTATACGCTGTGGACGTATATAATCCGGTTGTTGTCGCTTAATGACGACAGCACACATTTATATGGTATGTATATTGTAGAGTAACGGTGCACAGGTCGCACTTTTGATGATTGATTGTTGTTTTCGGATGGTGTGCATTGGTATATTGCGAACAAGGGGAGTGAGTTGGCTGTTGGCGAGCCACCGAAGGATGGGCCCTTTTAGTACTGCGACGAGTTTGTTTGAAACTTGAATTTATCGGAGCTGCCGGATACGAGGGTGATGTTCCATTGTCACGCGTGATTTCGCATGTTTTTTTTTCCCCCTCGATGGCCACACCAGGGGGAGAAGTACAATTCAATCGACCACCTACCTCCGACGCGCGTGTTCCGTAAATCTCGGGAAAATGAAAAATTGGCCCCGGAGCCGAGATAATGGCATCGGGACGAAAACGCAAACGCTTGTCCGCTCGGGTGCAATGATCTCGGGAGTACGGCCTCGGAAAAAACCTTTTTTTTTTCTCTCATCACCCACATCTCGACGAAAAAAAAAAAAAAAAAAAAAAAAAAAAAGGACTAGCGCCGTAAGAAACTTCTTCCATGTGCGACGTCGGATCCTCTTTTTCCCTCGAAATAATCAAGCAGCCAACAGAGTGCAGGTGGGTATACGTACGTATACACACGGCGAGAGCTCATCGGGCGAGAGCCACCCTCCGCTTCCTCGGGCGTAAAAAAAAAAAAAAAACAAAAATTCACTCGTGCACACCCTCTCTCTCTCTCTCTCTACCCCGTTCTAATGCTCCAAACACTCTCCCGAGCCACTCTCCGGATGTGTCGCACACATGTATACGTGGCAGCGAGGGATAGAACCTAGTCCTGCCTACGTAGGTACGCTCCATTATCGGGCGGGAGTCTATTAACAGTGTTGGGTACAAGCCTTTCCCGGTACCTATATATACATGTGCATACACGTAATCGGCCGCACAGAGCATAGCTGCGTTGTACACCAGGAAAACCATGCTTGGTATACCATATATTCGTGTACACATGTGTGCAGGGTATCCATTACCTCGGTTTTACTCTCTCTCTCTCGGGACGAGAGAGATTTACCCGATTGTGCGTGATGCCTATGTGCTAAACATACCTACATTGACGTTTGGCTCGATGAGTTTTATGTATGTATGTATGAAAAAAAAAAAAAAAAATTAATTACAATAACATAAAGTTGTTTGTGGCTCTTTGACGCGATAGCGCCCGCTCGTGTGTGCAGGTACACGCTCGAGGGAAGCTCGAGTCCTCGGGAATGTCTCTGTGCACGGGTATGGGACACTTTGGGAATTCCCTTTCTCGTCTCCGCCGTACGGGTATATGTGTACCTACACGTGGGGCCAGCGCGTGGCCCCAATGTTCTCGATGTCTCTCGAGCGTCCCCTAAAGTTGCTCGGAAGTTCGTGCCCCGTCCTTTCCTGGATACATACAACTTTCCGGGACTTTTCTCCTCGAGGCGATACTTATTTATTTTTTGCTCCTCTGTTTGCTATTCCTGGGATTAGTCGGGCTTTTTGGGCTAAAAATACCCGATAGGGTTCGAGTAGGATTGTGGGGATTTTTTGTTTCACGCCGACCGCAAAGGGGAGTAGTCTCCCTTGTGTTTGTTTGCGTTCGATTAGTGGTGGCAAATATTGAACCTCGAGCCTCTCTTCGTCTTTTGGCTGTATAGTCATCGACTGGGTGTATCTTTAAAAAAAAAAGTATCGCGTTTCCACGGGAAGATCCACGTAGCGTGAACATCATTTAATTCCCTCTTGTTTAAAAACCTTGTGTTTCTATTTTTTCAAAAAATACTCGTTGTTATTAAAAAAAAAAAAAAAATCCTTTCAATGTTCGTTTCGGAGGCGATGCCATCGTGTCCTGCTTCCTTGTTTTCGCCCCACATTCTTGTGATATCATTCCAAAGGATTCGCAAAACGAGTGCTTTGATGTAAAAGAATGCGGTTCTCGGTAGAAACATAATAGAGTCAGCCGCGCTTGGAGCGAAAGAATAAAAAAAAAAAAAATGGCAAAATATTTGAGCTCGCGTTCCCCACCCGGACTCGAGTTATAAAAATGTTTGGAATTAAATGAAAAGCACCAACAAACTAATATCGCTAATGGAACCTTTATCAAACTCGCGTCATTATACACCCACTGTTCCTCGTACCTGCGAGACGAAAGCAAAAAAAAAATATAAAGGGCAATTTTCCATCAGGATATATATATATACCTTAAGGGAGCAGCGAAGCTCGTGACACGATGATCCTATACATCAGTTTTAACGAACTAACTTGAAATCCGTCTTGACTATACCGGCTCACCACACCAATCACGTACGCACCGTCAAATGATATAGCCGTGCCATGGGGTGCACACACGCGTGACTGTCTCTCCCCTTGTCGTGAAATATGTACACTTTATCAACATTACTCATCCGACGACAGAGTCAGGACACGCGGGTATAATACAAACGCAAGAGGTAACGCTCCCTCGGTATAGAGTGCACCGCAAGACGAGAAAATCAAGTTGTTGCATTATATTGTTTATTATTTATTTCCATCCACCACTACGGTACATCGTGCCCATGGACATATACATATGTACGGAGGTACAAATAAAAAACCTAAGCGGCTTCATTTGCATCGTCGTCTTATCTTCGCAGTGTACACCAATACACGAGGTACGGGATAATATACACGTGCAGGTCTACCGAGGCAGCAGCTGGTGTTCTAAAATATAACGAGGCACGTACGTATATATGCGATCTTGGGCCGCGATACCGGCCACTTATATATATATACTCGGGTACTCCCGGCACACTTTGCGTGTGGCATGAAAAATTGCTTTTTTCGGTTCTGCCGCTCCCCGTCGAGATAACCACGACCACGACGACTGCTCTTATCTCTCCTTCCACTCGCTGGAATACAAAGTACGCGGGGCTTGTGATTTTTCTTACGTTTTATCTACAGCTACGAATGGTACGTGAACATCGGTGGAAGATTCAGTTGGTAGCGACATTTCCTCGTCAAATCATTTTCCAAAAGCGCGAAATTATCCCCCGTACGACTTGATCTCTCATGTATACGCACCCGAAGCGAAGCTCACGCAGGTATAAAAAAAAAACACGCCTCCCTCGACTGGATATAGCGGAGCGTAGGAGGAATTTTTTAATTTCACCGAGACTATGAAAGGGATCCGCTCCCTGAATACTAAAGTTTTCCATTTCCTATATCCCCTTGCATATCTCGGCGAATCATCTCGCACGCGGTGGCCCTCGTATACACCGCGACACGTGAGCTTTTCCCGGGGATATGCCTATACAGGCACTTACGCGCGATGCGCGTGTGCCACGCGAGCCCAAGGTAATTCACGCAGAATACGTTGGATATGGAATATAAGCATCACACGACGTATACGCGCCTCGGCAATAACGCACGAGGCCAAATACGGCTTATCCTCTTCCTCCCCCGTGCGTTTATTCATATCCCGTGCAAGCTCGCGTCTATAAAGTGCACCCTCCACGTGTGCTTTTACCTTTTTTTCCCCACCCCTGCCCGTGCACAAATATTGTTCTCCTCGCTGCTGCTCCTAGAAAAACCCCAATTGTAGGAGCGAGTCGATGGCGCGTAAAACCAACAGTTTATGTAGATATGTACCGCGTCCGTGGGTGTATGTACACACGTATGCAGTTGTACTCCCCGAAACGAGCGAAAGAAAACGAAGGATACAGGGTCGTAGGTTACAGAAGAAACGGTCTCTTTGGTATGTATATATATATATCGGTTGGGCGGCAAATTGACGTAGTTAATTTTCCCCGAGGACTGGTCATGTAGTTGGTAGGACTGTTTACCTCTGCTTTGTACAGTGGGAAGAGATGCGATGCAACTTTTCGATGGTAGTTTCGCAAAATTGTGGACGCGTACGGTCACGTGAAATCATTACGGGGTTGCAGTAGGGCAAACACTCATTTGGCTGACCATACGTTGATTTGCTTCACTTACGCGTTACATTTTGTCGTGTGACTCTAAATACACATGTTCGTCTACTCGAGCATTTTATTTTACACGAGAGATTACTTTTGGGTGGAAACACCAGCATTTTGTGGATGAAAAGGGGCAATAAATTGCGTTAGCATTTTTTTTCTACTCTCGCATACCTTTTAGTATTTTTACTTGACGCTAGTAACGGCGCGGAGCATGTTTTTAATTTATCCCCGCCTTTTTTTTTTCATGTGTTGTTGGTGTACTTGTGTGTCAGGAGAAAAGCCATTTATCAAGCTTATTTAGTAAATAAGGGTCCACTTTAGCGCTCTGTGTAATCCATTGTGCGCAAACTGCACCCCCCCCCCCCTCAAGTGTACGAGGCGATAAATCAATTAGTATTTTTACAGTGGATTTATTGGTTCGAGGAAATCCCGTAAAAATCAACGATGAATCATCCAAAAGTTAGTTTTAAACAAACGTAGATTCCACTTGTATTGGAAATTAATTAGTATGGTCATTTTTCCCTCGATATTGATAACAATGCGTGCTACACTCCTTGGTCATCGGTCGACTGTATAAAAAAAAGTATCTGTTCGCCATATTATTATTATCATTCCACTACCTCTCCATAAGCGATATGGCTTATTTACTGAACCGAACAAACGCCCATTGAAACAGCCATCCCGATTGATTATAATTAAATATTAATATTCTAGCTACAGCCATTTAAATACAGCTCGACATTCGAATCAGCATACAATCGGCATACTTAATTATCGTTTTGCTTTGAAACACTGTACCGTACACATTAAATGAGTATAGGTCACGCCTGACCGAAAATTGTCTTGTTCTACTGACTCGCTAACCCAAGCCTTGATATTGGCAAAAAAAAAAAATAAATAACCGTACAAATATTTTAATATCGAAAAAATAACACAAAACATATAATTCAACTCTCTAAAAGTCCCATTTCATATTTTCAGCTGCATATGTATGCCAAGGAAAAAGAAAAAGATCCCTACAAGCCCGTCCACCTACTCCCCCCCTAATCTTCTAGCCTCCCTTACTTTGGTCCTCGCGTGCATGCAAACTATCCTTTTTCCTCCGACCGTCCACATATTATACACGGGCCCGTTGGCCCGCACTGTTATTTTATTAAAAAATTCAGCCTGAAATCTCGCGTTACAGAGCCACGAGCCGTGCAGCCGGCGAACCGGAACGGGAGTGGGCGTGGAGGGGAGAAAAAGTGGAGCAGCGCCTATAGTCCACCCCACGAAGGAATAAGCAGCTTTGGAAAACCAACAACAACGAAGACGACGACGGATAAAAGAAAGCGGCAAAGGAGGGATAATGGAAAAGGGCTGGCGATTAATTACTGGCCACCCTGTGCTGGTGGAGTTTTCCGCTCCGGCGTTGATCCATTGCCAAGTGGTGGCGAAAAGCATGCAAGAATAGAGCGAGTGAAAAAGCCAACCATACACAGAGAGGGTGGCGAGATAATGACCCGAGTAACCGCTGGACTCGCGGTGGCGTGGAAATATCTCTGACTTTTAACGAGACTCGTTAACCAAAGACAGCAGACAGTCCTTCCAACCGTCTAGGGGTTGATTTTTTTTTGTTTTTTTTTTCCTTTCCAACAAAAAATTCCAAATAGGATATTTCGTAGTAAAGGGTAAGACGATGGGAATCGGGAGATTAGAACTGCCACTGTGCGACAGAGCAAGCCGGGGACGCGGAAAGAGGCAGTGAATCCCGACGTAAAAGCCGAGGGGATTTTGGAGGGGGTCATTCGATTAGCCGGAGGAGACAGAGGAGCCTCGGTCGAGGGGAAAACGTGAAACGCTTGAAGGGTAGATTATTACGTGTACGCGGTGGCGCGGGTCGCGGAGCTCGTGCGCTGCCTCGCTAATGTAGAATTTAAGAGAGATAATACATATACATGTGTGTATGTATATATATATACCCATGGATATAATTTAGCATTAAAATGTACAAGAATCTTCGTCCTAGTCCTTGTTGTTATCAATTCGAGTGTAAATAGGGCACGAGGTAGTTGTCGTTGGTACTGCTGCCGGAGCGCGGGTCGCGTTGGTTTTTACACACTGGGGGGTTGTGGGGGAGCAAACAAGCACCGGGACTCTGTTGACTCATTGTTTACTCGGCCGGTGGATGTATCGAAAGCTCGATCGGTCAGACCTGCCGGAAGAGGGAGGGTGGGCGCAACAATACCCGTCAAAGCTGTACAAAGGCTCGTTGTTGTTGATCCGCGCAGGGAAAAACTGACTCAGCTCGTTAACTTTCCCCGGGTGGCACGCAAAATTATTAGTGCCGACGCGCGATCGCAAGAGAAAGAGAATATAAATTTGCCGAGCGATTTCGTATAAAGGATTCAAAGGGATAGGGGCCGCCTCATTGGGCGCGCCAAGGAGATGCCGAGGCCGCGGTTTAATCAGCAGCGCCAGCTACCAAGGGACCCCCCGTGCGGCTGAAGGCTGGTCAGTAGAAAGGGTGAGTCTCAAACTGTACGTATATATTTTTTTTTTTTTTTTTCGGCACGGAAATTTCAATGTGAGTGGAGCCCTCGAGGAATTTCCAATGGTTGAAAAGGGGGCAAAAGAACAAGCGGATACACCTTCCTTTTTCCTTCCTCCTGTTCTTCCAAAGAGAGTTTTCGTGTTGTAGCGAACACTGCTGACGTGCTCTCTTCATCCCACCTCGTTCTTTTCAATTTTTTTTTTTTTTTTGCTCGTGTCTATCTTTCATCTCTCCTCCAGAGATCGCGAGTCGAGAACTAAATCGCTACGTGTCGATTGTTTATTTTTATTGTTCCCACTCATCGGGGGGGAAAATAAATCGATTCGTAGATGAGCCTCTTCAACAGTTTTTCCTCTTAATTCGGCGAAACGTCAATTACCAGGCGGATCAGGAAGATTAACGAGCGCCCATTCACGCCCACGATATTTTTATTTATCGGCGGAAATAAATCCTACTTGAATTTGTTTGGGGCTCCTCGATCGTTACCCATATGAATCAGTGCGAGGATACTATTCGGGTCGACGCGTGAGATGAAACAAAGTAAATACTTATGACTCCATGAAACCGAAAGAGGAAAACCACAACCGAAAATCTATTCTTTTTTTTTTTTTTTACGCCGTTCTTTGCTCTCTTAGATGGAAAAAAAAAAAGTATAGTGATTTGATTGTTCCACTTCAATGTAGATGTGAAACGCAACAAAGTTAAACGCATAAAAACCGTATAAAAAACGTTGGGGGGAAAAAAAAATGACCGACGTGGCCGACAGTAAAAGCCCTCGAGCTGATCCGTAATCCTCGATTCTTCCCAACCCCCTCTGCAAAGAGCAAAAGTGCATAGCGAGGCATCCAATTTCCAGTAAGCCCATCGGTGGATCTCTCGGCTGACGAGTCTCTTTCCTTTGCAGCACCTTGGAAAAGCTCATCAGCGAAAAAAAAAAAAAAAAAGGTTACGATGCAAGGCCTGGCGTACCTCGAGGATCCGCTCAACGGGAGCTACTCGGGGGGATGGCCGACGGCGTACCGGCTGCTCGGCACTCTGATAAACGAGACTCTGGCCATGAACGGCAGCAGGGATTTCTCAACCCACGAGAACTACAGCTCGGGGTGGGATGATACCGAGGAGGAGATGTACTCGAACAAGTTCCGGCTGCCCCTGTGGAGGCAGCTCTTCTGGACGTTTCTCTTCGCGATAATGATAATCGTGTCCACGGGCGGCAACCTCATAGTCATTTGGATCGTGTTGACCCACAAGCGCATGAGAACAGTGACTAATTACTTTTTGGTCAACCTCAGCGTCGCCGACACCATGGTCTCGACCCTCAACGTCATATTCAACTACGTTTACATGCTCAACAGCCACTGGCCCTTCGGCAACGTCTACTGCAAGGTCAGCCAGTACATCGCGGTCATATCTATATCGGCGAGTGTCTTCACCCTCATGGCTATATCGATCGACAGGTCAGTGCAGACATTTTCATTCATTTTTTGTTGAATCCCCCATACAAACTGTTCAATGTAGCTCCATCCGGTTTCTCCCCCAAGATTTACAAGTGAAAGAAATATTCACGCCTACGGTCAACCCAAGCCTCTTATACACCGGTTCGTGCATGAGCCAACAAAATATACAACACGGTGTACACCGAAAACCTTTCGATTAAACCAACCCGCGTAGGTGTGCGCAGTTTTGACGTGCACGTGTGATCAGGGGGGGGGGAGGAGCATACAAGCTGCAAAAGAGTCCTTTCAATCGAGATCCCGCTGCCAGCTCGTATCGAGTGTCGGAGTAGCGTTGTGCCGGAAGATGAAAGTTCCGAGGGTGAGAAAATCGACTTTCGCGTAACGCGAGCCACCTTTTGTCTCCCGATGGGAGACGAGCCGAGATATTGCGCGTGGTATCTCTATACAGAGGAAAAAAAAACTCTGCGATCGCTTGGCCGATAGGGGGGTGTTTTTTTTTTTTCCTCTCGTGCTTTTTGACGTCAGTGCCGGCTTATCGGGAGCCGCGCAGCTGTTCCAGGTAATCGGGTTAAGCCGCGGGCGCGTCGTTAATTGATGATTACGGAGTGCAAAAGTTGACGCTCGTCGTTGCACGATACGGACAGATTTAAAAGAGTCCCGACCAACTTGCCCGATTCGATTAATTTTACACGCGGACAAAGTTGCGGGGGAAACTCCGTTGGTATACCTATGTACGTTCAGTAGCGAGCGCACGTGCGTTCATCGAATTTGCCAACTCGCACAGGTGGCGGTGCCTACGTATATATGCATATGACTCGTGAATTCGAGATTGGGGTGATTTTCATCGAAAGAATTGCAAATCAGGCGATATGATATTCGTTATGCAGGACGGGGAGTGCGGCATTTGCGGTTTTAACTGGATTTTAAATTTTACCGTGTCCGTGACAAAAGAAAAAAAAAAAAAAAAAATTAGGGAGTGACACGTGGCGACAGGACGCGTAGGTGTTTTCAAAAATACCGGGTAGAGAGGAGGGTCGCCGTTATTTTGCACGAGCGATCGGACAATCAGCGTCACCGTCACGTACACGCCAATGGACAGCTGTTGCGACCTTTTTTTTTTTTATTTCCATGTAAATCGATCGGGGATTGACGTGCATTACAACTTTGTCGGTGCATTTGATGGCTCGGTCGAATGGGTTTTTGGTGATTTTGACGCGAGTACGATTGGATGGGAATTTGAAAAATAACGAACCGCGATGTTATCACCCGATAACGCAAAACTAGACATATGCCAACACAACTAACCCGGAAAATGCGTTGCACATATCCTTTGGATATACATATATACGCTTTCACGGTAAATTTTCCACGATTCCAAATTAATATCAGCGTCTCAACTATCCACGGCAATCTCAAGTCCCGCAATGCAGGGGAAGGGGTCGAGTTTTCAAGATTCCATAATATTCCAGTGGCGGGAGCTCCCGCGCGAACTTGGGCCTGAAATGTCTGAAACTCGCGTATACCTATACCACTCGACGGGAAAGCTTATCGTACCGAAGAAAAAATTGAATCAATGGATCGAAAGCAATCGCCGAAACAAACTTTGCCGGATATTCCGGTGCAATTTGCACGACGAAACTACAGCGCAGTGATTCGAGTAACCAAATCACGGACACCTGCACAAAGCAATACACACCGTCCGGTCAAACAATCGTGTATCGTTTATAGCTGCACGGACTAACTCTCACCGATCGCGACTGTATTGTTTCCCGTCAATTGGCTCGTATCGTAAAACGCGGCGATCGTCGCAGTTGTGCAGCGAAACTTTAGTCGACCGACGCCTATACGCGCTATATCCAAAGGACGATGAAGGGACGACTCTATAGGGGGTTACGGCTCCTACGGCGCGCCGCTTCTTTTTATCATTCCACGCCTGCAACGTTCGCCGGGGCATTTGCGTGGCGGGATGATGATTTGATACCGCCTTTACGGCCTCTAGAGGTGGCGAGAGTCTATCGCCTACCGCCTTCAATGGTATACCCCGAAACTTTATGTTCCCTCGGATACACTCTCGTAAAATAACGCACTTGTGGGTTTTTACTCTCGACGCGAGGTATGTATCACACAAGGCCAGCCGATCGATCGAATCGCGCGTCATAGACACCGAGGGATTCGTACACAGGTGCATCGCACTCTCCGAATCGATAATTTCAATCAAGACCCACTCTTGGCGCGCATTTATTATTTCTCACTCGCGATTACGGAATCAGGCGCAAGCATCGGTCGCTTTGGATTTTAATTTCAATTTGCCTGGATCTCTCGAGTACAGGTAGATTACAAGTTTGCGGTACCTGCCCAATGTACATACCTACTGCTCATCTGGCACAATTTGCTATGGTAATAATAAAACACCTCTCGAGTGAAAATTTAATCATCCCAGCGCTAATTGCCACTCCGTGAGGGCTGATACCCCGTGAAGGGGGTGGATGGACGGTGCATCGTAGGTGTAGGTGCGTTTGCCTCCTACGCGCAACTTTTGGCCGAGAAGTTGTTCGCTGTGTACCATAAATTGCGCGTGTGTGTATAGGAGGCAGAGGAAGGCCGAGGTTATCGTTACGGTTGCCGCACGAAGGGCGCGCTTAAATTATTATCAAAGTCCCCCAGCGGTGTTTCGGGCCGAGATTGATTTTGTTTCGCTGCGGAGCTACACCCTCTCTCCTATACATATTATACACTCGGCAATTTTCGACTTCGGGAATCCTAGCTTCAACATTAATTGTATATTATCCCCTCTTCTGGGATTTTATGTAGGGTGCAAAAATATACAGTAACGTAAATTTGACGAAAGATATCAAGTATACTCGTAATTCCTCGTTACATATATTTTTAACAATTACCTTAGAAATGACGGATGGCCGTTATATTGGTCTGTAGTGTCGCTGTCCAAAAAAAAAAGTACAGGGACATCAAAGGTATAACAACAAAACAAACATGTCGCTCTTGTCAGTAAAATGATAGTGTCGACCCTGAAACGCTCCCTCGGCGACGCTGACTTATCCCTCGGTCCATCACTCACGCGTACGTGTGTGTAACAAAAGGTGCGGGTAAAACAATACATAACGGGGGTATACTTATACTGCCTTGATTTTAGTGCCTCGGCATGCCCATATCTCGTGCCTTACCCCACTTCCCCGGAGACGAATGAAACTTTCATCGCGCCTCCAACGTATAACTACGACGAGTAAAAACTAGGAAGAACAAATTAATGGTTAAAAAGTACCCTGCGTGCACATGCGGTCGCGTGCCTTGAAGGGATGAAAAAAAAAAAGGAGCCACCGCAATGAAAGCTCCGAGATTTATTTCCATCGCCGCTGAGCTTTTGTCTCTTTCGGTAAAAAGTGTGTTGTTGAACGCACCTTCCGAGCGAGCAGAGCCACACAAACGCGGCCTTTTGTCAAAAGTTCCGTCGCATCCGGCGAGCAATTAAAATTGCACGCCCAAGTTTCTCCGGGTCCCGAAAAAAAAAATAATAAATAAAAAAGCACCTTTTTCCGGGCAGTATTCATCGCCCTCGGACTGTTTAACCCGGTCAAATATTAAATTTTCCCCGGAACGAGCTCGGACGCTGCCTGAGAAATAAAACATACCAGCGGTACCGGCCGGCTTCATTGGCATTCCGTTCCGTGACGCATAAAATTACACGTAGGACGCGTAGGAGGGAAAGAAAAAACATACACGAGTCTATTATTTGTGCCGAGGGGAAGAGCCTTTACGCGTAAGCACGAATCGGGAATCCATGGAGTACGTTGCTCCCTCGGTCTCCGAGTTGGTCCACTGCTTATACATACATACATCTGGGCTGGGCTATATGCGACCCACGAGAACCGGCATCTAGTCCCATCGTGGGTTATTGGGAAAACAATTACCTCATGATTCGACGTAACAGCGACACGTGTGTACAAGCGGGGAAGGTGTAATTTTACTCCTCTAGTACAAAGCGGTGGCGGTGCGTTTCCTGCGTACAACTTTTGTTGCAACTGTATTAGCGTGCAGATGTAGCGTGCGATACTCCCCTGAACTGGAAGCGAGTGTGTACTCGGTCCCTGCGGTAATTTCAGTCGGCTCTAAATTAATTGGCTCCATTTGCCCTGTAATGTTAAGTCTCTAACCCGCACTTTGACGAGGAAAGGCTTCCCACTGTGATGGTTTCGTTGGTCGCGCTCGTAAATTCGCGTGGCGGTTTACTTGGTTTTGTTGCCTATTGTTTCGAAACTCGAGGAGCACGTAGAATATCAACATCGCGAAAACAGCTTCGGTAAACAACAAATCGACAGTTTCCGTAAAGTTTCCCCTGCTCGGGCGGGCACTTATACGCTACTAATCTCACCAAGACACCGGAAGATCTTATCCGTTCGATTAAAAGTTGTACCGATCGCGGCGTCTTCTCCCCCACGCCCCGGAAGAGCCATTTCATCACCCACACCTCGACTCGTTTTCTCTTCTTCTCCCCCGCTCGAGGCGTCCCGAGTGCGATAAAAAGCGACGGTAAAAGGTGAGGTATCGCGCTATTAAGGGCTGCCCCGTGGCGCGTGTGTGCAACAATCATCGTCGCGAATGGCCAGTGATACATCGACCCCTCCTGGTTTCATAAATACATTTGCAGCTCGCACTACGCACTCTACTCAAGACTCGTCCAAAAGTTAGATTTATCGTGTTGAGTCCGTTAACAAACAAAAAAAAAAATATAATAACGCAAACGGAGAGGGTCGCACGTGTGCAAACAAGTGGGGGGAAAAATACGAGCCTCGAAAGTTATATTCGAGCGTCGCTGGGTTGCGGAATTTCACGAGGCAAGTTTCGCGCGTAAATACTTGATCAAAACTGAATTGAGCCAAACGCATAAACGAAGGCGAGCTCGATGCGGCTTATTAATAATATATATTCCAGTGGATGCGTGTGCATTGTTCGCTTGTTTCGTTTACGAGCCGTTTAACGGAAAATTCCAATTTCACGTCCCTTGTATTATCTTGGCGTATTTTTTTACCCCCCCCCCTCCCCACTCCTGGGAGAGGTTTTAATCATAACTTTTTCACCGGCCAACCAACAAAAAAGTGCAACGTCAAGGGGCCGGCCGTGGAGTATTATTTTTACACGGAAATTGGAAAATTCTATGCCCGCGCTCTCGAGGGAACGTTGAAAAAATGGAAGTGAAGCTCGAAGCGCGAGAGCAAGGGAATAATGGGGTTTTGCCCCGCCAAGAGAGACGTCTCGAGAATCTCAACTGGAACCCTCGAGAGCTCTCTTCATCCACGGGGTCTATTCATTAGTTTGCCTCCTCTCGACTCGTTGTTTATTTCACCATTCGCGTAGTTCGAAGGCCATCCCGGCTCGAGATAACAAAGTATCTAAAGGGAGAACCGGCAGTGATGAAATTTCGATATTCAAACTGTTAGCAGTGTCCGTGAGAGGTTTTCTACCCCGGCACTCCGCTCGGTGTCGCGGACCAAGTGGAGTTAAATTCAAGCAGGGAGAAAACGTTCGGTAATTTCAAATCACACGAGCTCTACTTTGGTGCTCGTTCAACTCAGTACAAATGGAAATTGTCTCGATGGGAATGGCCAAGATGTCTGATGAGGGTGTACACCGTGATTAACTCATTTGTTGAATTGATAAGTGTCGGGTCATCGGAATCTTGTTACAAGAGACACTATTTTGCGCCAACGGTCGCTCAATTACGAGATATCCACGCCGAATGATTTGATATCGGCGGCAGTGGCACTCGAGCACAGACGACAAACGGTGCAACAGTATAGGAGGACACGGATTGCGCGTATTAATCGAGCTGGAGCGTCGAGTCTCTCACTTTGCCCGAGAGAAGTTTTGCCGCCCTTTTCGCGCGAGTGCGGAATCAAATTATGATTTAATTAAAGCATGAGTCGCACGCGAGCGAGCAAACACTGGGCAAAAAGCTCGGTATAGCGTGTTCCCGTTGTTCAGCGCAGCGACGCGTGAACGTGCGTTGCTCTCTACGGGGTAAGTTTAAGCTTATATCTACGCGTTGGCTGTTTTGCGGAAAATGTCGTGCTGTGTTCTAGGAGGAACTGCGTTAGTCGACGTCTCTCGATTTGCACGCACGTACACTGTAATGCTCGGAATTTATTGTTACCCTCGAGTAGGTACTGTAACTTGAGTTATTCAAAACTCGAAACATTTTTCAACATAGGCTCTGGAGCACGTGGTTTTTTTATACTTACGGTTCCGTGAAAATTTAATTAATGTAGCACATTGATAAAAATTACAGTGGCTTGTCTGACTAAATTCGGTTTTGTTCTACTTTCTTCTTTCAGATTCTACACAAAGGCAAGTCACTTGTCTGACCATACCCGATCTTTTCTACTTTTAGAATTTACAGGAAACAATTGCCCTTGTCTGACAATATCCGGTATTTTCTACTTACAATTACTTAGCGTTTGCGGAGCATCGACGTATGTCTGACCATACCCGATATTTTCTACTTCCCATAATTTTGCAGGGCCATGACATGTCTGACCATACCCGATCTTTTCTACTTCCCATTATTTAGTGATCACAGGGCTATTTGACATATGTCTGACTGTATTAGGTCTTTTCTACTTTCTATCATTTGGTGTTAGCTGGACAGCGACACGTGTCTGACCATGTACGATCTTTTTTACTTTCCTTTTTTATCCTTTTTTAGATTCTACAAGGGACTACTATACCTGAAAATAAAAATACCTTTTGTACAATGAAGATTTATGGTTCATCACAAAATATCACCACGTGTTTGTTTCTCTGACTTTCCTAGATCAATAAATTTCACCCTCTTTTACAATTTATTCAAATTCCACGCTTTCTCGATGATTCCAACAAAAATTACTGAAAATAACGCATGTTTTCCAATGCGTATTATTTTTCGTTGTGATTTACTTCTTTTTACTGTCGCTCTTTCTTCTTTAATTGCTATTTTTTACGCTCCAACCGCAGCTTTGATTCCTTTCGAAACTTCTGGAAAATTCCACGATAAAAAATAAAAGCATTTTTCGTGAATTATAAACTTGGCGTTTCCAGAAAATATATTTCACGACGCTATATTTATAGCCATAAAAAATCATAAGCTCGCTCGAGTTATAAATGAGTTTTAAACTTGCGTCGTTAAAACGAATCGGTAAAATTTGCTTAGCAGTTCAAATCGAGTTTGAAAAGAGGGGCTTTAAGGCACTTATCGCTGGAAAAAAAAAAACTGCACTAACATACAGTATGTTCTCAATTAAAAAAGTTTTATTCATTCGAAGCTTATACATTTGGGACACAAATCGGAGAGAACCTTACATCCAAGATGCCAATTGTATAGCCTCAGGATCAAAGTTATTTCACATTCTTAACTAAATTATAATTCTCATCGTCCATTATTTTAGCAAAAAAAAAAAAAAAAAAAAAAAAAAAAAAAAAAAAAAAAAAAACGATGACTTTATGGCACACCCAAAGTGGCACAAACTCGAAGATTCAGAATTACCTTCCTCGAAAGTGTATTAGGAGCAACAGGAAGCCCCAGTCACACATCCACACGCACGCGTGCACTCTGGGCTTGGGTTCATCTCCAAGATTAATGGCACTTGTCGCTCGCGCCGGCCACAACCGTACAACCACACAATGCCGAGCTCACGCGAGAGCCCGCCCACCTGAACACAAACGCCTGCCGTGTCCATTACCGAGTGGCTTTTTTTTTGCCACGGACTAGTTTTTATCCGGCCTCGGAGGTCACTCTTGGGTCACCCTTGCGGCCATCTGCTACTTAAGGATCATCTTTACCCTGGGCTGACACTTTTTTGCTCGTAATGCTGGCGCGTTGGGAATCGATCGGTATTAATCACCGAGTACTTTTTCCCACTGTTCCATCGTTTCTCGGCGCGAATCAAAAATATGAATCATTGAATGAAATTAAAAGTGTATACTTTCATCGACAAAGCGAAACAAGGGAAAGTCAGGTATCTCCGGTGAAACCAGACTCGGGGAGGGTAAGAAATACCAAGTCAAATGATGCACACGACAATGTGATTTCTCTACGGTATCTGTATACATGATCCTTTACTCGCGTGCATCGCCCACGAGTTGTATTATTCATGAACGCGAGTGACAGTGACATACTGTACCCTTTTGCATATTCAAAATGAAAAATGTCTTGCATATTTTTAAGCAGTGCATGTATCTCAGATCCATGCACCGATGAGTAGAACTTTTTGCTTCGTGCTCCTTTCAAAAAACATATAGCTCTCGATGCAAGCATCTTGGTTTTTTTTTTTTTTTTTTTTTTTTCTAGATTATGTACCCCCCCTAAAACGCATAAACCACGCACGAGGTAAATAAAACATCGGCTCCATAAATCCATACGCATTCGAAAACTCCGAAACGATTAACCTTATGACGCAAGTACACTGCCTCCGTTTTTCGAAGTACCAAAATTCGATACGTTGTACTCCCCAGAAAAATAACAATTTCGTAAATCAGAGAGCTCTCAAGCCTCACTCGCCCTCCCCCCTCTTCTTGCTCTTCCTTTCACTCTATCGATTTTCAATTTATAGTCAAAACAAAAGAAGACCGGGGGGTGCACGCGTAACTTCTTGTTCGCGACCGAAAAAACGTACCTTCGCTCCATCGTCGCCTTATCGGCGACGAGCCGAGCAAATGGCATCGGATAAACACGGGCTCGCTACCCGCGCCCACGCGCTTCTGAATTTGCGTTTTTATACACCCAACTCCCGCCAGCTCGGATAAATCTTCGTTTCCTCCCGTTGTCCCCCTCCTCCCTGAATGCAAACACAAAAAAGTATCTCCGCCGTGTACGCGCTGGGGTACATTACGTCCAGCTGTCGTCGTTTTGCCACCTTATCTCCGCATCTGCAGCGAGTCGACAACGGGCGCGTATCCTCGGCGGACAAGTAACGAGGGTACTACTACACTGCCAGACGTCCGGATGATTCAGGGGCACGTTACCCCGCGCGCTCTTTTTCTTGCACACGCCGTGTTTTTTTTTGCACCTAGAGTAGCTTTTTCCAGCGTCGCGTGGGACGTTTTTTGCGATGTCAAATCGAAAACCACCTTCATTACCATCGTGTTTGGCAAAAAGCTTTTTTTTTTTTTTACATATGTTGCTCTCTGAACATAAACATTTACCAGTAAGCCCAAAGTGTTCAGTTCTGTTCGTACAGGAGTGGGTATGTATGTATATGTCAAGCGAATTTTCTTCAAGCCGAGTAGGGGTCGCGCTCTTTACACTGCCTCTTCTTTTGTATCGAAGGAACAAGAGGCTCCTCGTGCATGGGTTTTTCATTCAAATTAGCAATTTCGCTCTTAGCTGCTACATTTTCAAAGCGTTGACATGATATACATACCCCTGCGCTATAGTCACCGTGTGTTTATTTAAGGTGTTCTTGACTATAAATTAGAAGGTACGATTGTTTGTCAATTGAATTTGTTGTCTTGCCAAGTGACAATTGGTTGAAAAGCGTGGACGAAACACGTATTGACTAAACTCGTTCTCTCAACGGGATTGGGCGGTTAAAAAGAGCGATATATCCGATTTTTTCGGGCCGCGAAAGTAGCCGAACCGGACTCGGGGCTAATCGTGACTGATGACGCTACTACGTGCGCGCCCATACTTTAGCAATGAACTTTCCATTTCATCAACTTTTTGAAAACCCACTCCACACCAAACTGGACTACTAATTATCTCGGGAACGGTGTAAATTACCGAAAAGTTTTCACTATTAAGGGGGAAGTCATCCGATGCGTTGGTCCAGGCGTTGTGAAATATATCGCCACCAATATCGAGCTCACTCGGTTGTTTACAACTACACGCTACTCGAGTTACAGTTTAATGAAAACCGCAAGGTATTTGTTTCCAAGCCCACGAAGCCTCTATCAAGTCAAGAAACTTCACTTACACACAATAAAAAAACATCAAATGGCTTTGATTAAAGTCCCAAAAAGCCTCAGTTCGCAACTCCTTTCTCAGGGATG
Source organism: Copidosoma floridanum (assembly GCF_036245765.1). Classification (NCBI taxonomy): domain Eukaryota; kingdom Metazoa; phylum Arthropoda; class Insecta; order Hymenoptera; family Encyrtidae; genus Copidosoma; species Copidosoma floridanum. The sequence continues at coordinate 6,263,403 of NW_028321906.1, read as the reverse complement.
ACAATTAAATCTGCATGAAGACAAATGAGTCACCTCAAAGTCGTTTAAACGGTGAAACAAATGTATGTATATATAATACAATATGCAGTTAACGCGCGTTTTTTTGCAAGTCTGGCAAAGCGTTAAGATGTATTAATTACGCGGCTGACAGCCAACGACTCCCTCATCTGTATACATTTACACGCGCACAGCCCCGACCGCGGGGGAATAAATCTGGAATAAAAAGCGACACGCCATCTAAAAGTAAAAAAAAGGGATAAGAGCGATGGAAGGTTACCCCGATGGAGCGTGAAAAACGAAATGTAGCTTATTAAAAAAAAAGTAAAAATAAACAAATAATGATAGTAATGGGTTTATGTACTCGTGATGACGAAAGCTTGCAATTTTGAACGTGATTCCAGGTACGTGGCGATCGTGAACCCGCTGAAGCCGCGAATGGGCAAGCGCATGACCCTGTGCGTGGTGATAGCCATTTGGGTGGTGAGCGCACTGATCTCGCTGCCCATGTTGTTTTTTTACGAGACCGCCACCCAGAACTTCACCAACGGTGAGATTCGGATCGTCTGTTACCAAGCCTGGCCCGACCAGAATCCCGAGGACGGGCACAGCGTCGAGGAGTACTGGTGAGCTGGTTCATATAGTCCTCTTTTGTCTCAAATTATTGCTGCCTCCTTTTTTGAAAGCAAAGTAATTGTTTTACCTTGTCAATCGTTGATATTATTTCTCAACACAATCGAGCATGTGGAATTCATGCCTTTTTTTATGTGTACAAATCACGGAAAATATTTTCTGATTTTACGCACCTGTACCTCAAAATAAGTTTAATTGAAACTCAAAAGACTAGTAAATTTAATGATCGATTGACAATGAGAACAATAATCAGATCAAATACGAAGGAATAACAACCGTATCAGTCGTACTAACAAAACATTATTTGTTGCAACAACAACGAAAATAGGTACAACGTGGTATTTATGATTCTCACGTATTTCATGCCGATAACGGCCATGTCGTGGACGTACTTTCGGATAGCCCGCGAGCTGTGGGGCTCGCAAAGTATCGGCGAAGCGACGCAGCGACAGCAGGAGAACATACGCAACAAAAGACGGGTGAGCTTTTTCCGTTTCTTTGTATACGTTAATTTTTTTTTTTTTTTTTTTTTTTTACTTTCGACAAATCTTCCCTTAAAAAAAATCTTTTATTAGTTGAGGTAGGAACAAAAAAAAGTAGGTACACACAACGTGAGTCAAAGGAGCAGCGCTTTCTTTCTCTCTTTCTCAAGAGTTTGTAGTTTGTACTAAAAGTGACCGCAAGCTCGACATGCCAAACGTTCATACTACAGTAGTAGCGGAGCTGCTGCTGTTGTACACGTACATATATATGTACACCCAAGCTCCGTCCGAGGCAAAAACTTTTAATGGAAAATTACACTTTTACGACCGACAAACGAACAAACAGACCAAGTGCAGCCACTCGTCGGGAGAACACGAGGTCCTTCTGAGCTTTTCTTTTCTAGTGCAATTTTCTCCTTCTTGTATTACAATTCTACTTTGGGTCATATTATAAGTTACCAAAGTAATGATCAACGATTTTGATGCTTGAACATTACTCGTCTGAAGTTAACAATAAATTACGTAAACCAATGGTTGGTCGAAATGAGAAATGAGTCGCTGAATTTGCCGTACATTTCTGTAGGACACAATTCCTGCTCGCGATAGTAAATCGATAGCGAAGAGCCAAACGTAACGGCAGGTCTGCAACTACTCCCGTACACTAGGTTTTTTCATTGTTTTCGATGTTCCTTAAATAAAAAGCTTTTGACCCTGACTGAGTTTATTGTTTTCGTATCAATCATGTACTGACTATTTTTTTTACCAGTTTATTTAAGCAGATAAACAATAGCGTGTCATTAAGACACCCATGATGAAACAAAAGAGAATTTACGTTTCTCTGAGATATATTTTTGAAAAACTTTAATCAGCGACTCTTACAGAAACAAACGCGAATACGGACGGAGCATGATTACAACAGTGGGCGCGTATTTTTTAACGAATGCCCATTCAAGCGAATTTAGAGCTATGTATTCCACGAGCTCGTTCGCACCGCAATCGCGAACAAAGGGACCAATTTTTTCAACGTCTCTACGTTCAAAGTTTTGCGAGAGTAGCGGCAAGGCATAAGGAAAATAAACGTGCCAAAAGACATGCGGCTGTCAATGATAAAAAAAGTAGCAGCATCTTAAAACTTGGATTTATTTTTCTTGGTCAAGTAGTAGGACCCCTGGCTCATTTGTTGATTTTAAGAGATATTTCACACCAATTTTGATGTATAGAAGTGCATTTTTAATCTTATTTTTCAAACTACCAGTTATCGGACTACAGTAATCCCCCCATCAAAGTGACGTAAGCACCGGATCGCGACAAGTCCCTTGACTGAAACCGAGTCAGTAATTTAAAAGGTCGGTAGGACGTATCGACACCTTCAATTGAACCGATCGGCTGCTTTGAAACCGTTCAAAGTTATTGATTCGCAAAAATTTCATTTTCCCTCGGCTCGGCGTAAAATATCTTCTCTGCCGCCGTCGCTAGTAAAAGGCGAATCGTCTCCTTAAACTTTCACTCGAAAAACCCAGTTAGACGTCGCGGAGACACAAATACTTCTCGGAAGGTGAAAATACGAATTTAACTCGCACATTTTCCACCCTCCGCGGCTATACCGCGATTCCAAGAAATTCCCGTGACCATACGGAGTAAATCCAATACAGATTCCGCGAAGTCGCGCGTTATTAAACTCGAGACGTCAAACAAACTTGTAATGGCCACATTCGGGCAAAAAAGGCCCATCAATAAGCGTCCCCTCCTCTTTCATCATAAAACTTTGACGGCAGTTAATAAACCCCGTAACGCAAATGATCTCCCGCGTACAAGATCAGTCGGGTATCTCCCTCGTGTACGTTTACCGTTAAAAACGCTAACTGCCCCCTCGAATGAGCCCCGGGTTTTTCGTTTGTGTGCACAGCCGTCGTCGAGGCGAGCTATTCAAACGAGGGGGCCATTTAATTTCCCGACAGCGATAAAATTAATCGGCGGACAATGCGCGCGGCCAGCCAGAGCCTTCTTTTGATCGCTCGCTTTCAAGCTCGGAGTGTATTACACCCGATACGGCTTTCTCCTCGTCCACGTTGGATTAGAGTTTAATATCCGCCGTGTGGATACAGCCGGGTAACAGCGGATAAATGAAAATTCAAGGGATGAGGGGGTGGAGGGTTCGAGGGTAGTAACGCGCTCGTGCTCGTGCGGGGCATAATTTCAGCTCTGGTGTAGAACAACGGGGGAGAAAATTAAGGGCTTGGCGCGACGAGGGAGAAGCCCACACACGCGTGTACTGCGCTTGTCGCGCTCGTACGAATGGTCAATATTTGACGCATTGAGAATATGCAGTTTTCTTCGGCGTAAGGCAAACGCGTGTTTATATTATGTGGGTCTTGATAATCATTACAATAATGGAGAAATAAAATATATATTATTAAAACAATGTTCTCTCTGGTGTGGAATTGTATTATTAGCAGTAGTATTGTACATATAAGTTTCCACCTGTGGAGTTTTTTAAATGTTCATCGAACATAATATTAATTTATGGACTGAGGTAATTTCCATGTTCGGCTCTTTTCAGGTCCATTGTATATTTTTCAATTCAAGAGAAGAGAATCCCGTTCGTAACCAAATGGTAAAATATAGCTTATTAAAAAAATATACTCTCTGGTGTGGAATTGTATCATTAGCAGTATTATACATATAACTTTCCACCCGTGGAGTTTTTTAAATGTTCATCAAACATAATATTAATTTATGGACCCATGTTCGGCCCTTTTCAGGTCCATTGTATATTTTTCAATTCAAGAGAAAAGAATCCCGTTCGTAACCAAATGGAAATGGGTATTGTTGAATTCGTTGGAGAGAAAATTAATTAGATACGGCTGATTAATGCACCGAGTCAAAAGAAACCGGTAGGTCAGCAAAAATTACGAAAATGCGCTTGTCACGAGGAGGAAAATTGTTCTTCGATTTGGCGCCTGTACAAAAACTCTCAATCGGCCATAACTAATTAAGTTTTTTCACCAGAGGCCATTTCACATTGGTTTCGTGCGACGCGCTTTTTTTAATTTCCATTAGATCGTGTCCTGCTTTTATTAAAACTGCCAGCTCTCTCGTTCCACTCTGCCTCGTGTTCCGAATTTTCCACGCAACTTTGCCATCCCGAAACTCTCTAGCAAAATGAAACAAAAAAAAAAAAAAAAAAACCCATGTCACCCTTTTTTTGTTAACTTTTTCATTAAAAATCCGAAAAACCTGGCAAACGACGCGTCCGTCACATAACGAGCAAATATTTTAAAAGCTCAGGCAAAGCTCGTTTGAATGCCCTGTTCGTTAAACCGCGGCCAAATCCCGTTGTGATTTTCCATTTAGTTGCTCGCGCTTCATCGCTCGTCACTTCCACGTTAGCCGACGGAGCGGCCTCTTTGTATATTTTTAGCCTCATTATTTCGCCCGTCAGGCGTTAACGTGCAAACATACACAGTACACTCCACGTAGACGGAGGATAAAATTCAAGCTACGTTTTCGAGTTGGCTCGAGGGTCCGCAGACAACGGCAGCTTTTCCAAGAGCGAAAGTCGTCGCGCTTCCCCCCACCATCCTCTCGCGAGGTAAGAGTGATAGCAGCTTTGTTATCCACCTTCCCTTTTTGTGTTTGTCCGCCGTATGGCTCGTGGCCAACTCTCGCGCGCAAAAAGGGGTGGCGTTTGCTTATCTCGCGAGGGACAGAGGGAGTGTCAAGTGGGCTTGAAAAATCTTGGGCCCGACTGACGAGCGTTTAATGGCTCGCGTTTTTTTGCGCACCGGATACATTTTTTACGCGATTTTCCGCGCGAGCGGCTGATAGGCTTTTGTTTTTATTCGAATGTGAAATTTTTTTTTGTCGACAATGACGCGTTACGTGTGCCTCTGTTTGGACACGAATGGTCCGTGTATATAGATCGAACTTTCGATCTTATCGTTTTGGGAATCAACGTGGTTTGCATCCATATGTACACACACGCGGCAGACGGTCGGGAAATATTTACCACCAATATTTGACTTTTCTCGTTTTGTTGTTCCTGTTTATGGCTCGTCGCCAACAAAATCGATATTTTATACGTACGTGGCGGAGCATTGAAAACGAAAGCTTCCTCCCTTTGTAATTGTTAAATTGAAATTTGAAAAAATTAACAATTTTTGAACCCAAATCATAACATGTATACACGATCGTTACTTTGAAATAAAGAGGATTTTACATCATTTGTTGTTCTGCTTTATAATCTTCCATCATATCTCTGCGTTTGTTTAAATTTTCGTGGTTTCAATTCGCAGTATGCACGCTCAAAAGGGACCGTAAAAGAAAAAAAAATGAAAAGCCCCTGAAATTGCACATCTCATTCCACGTGAATCTGCAGTCCCATTAGAATGCAAAGGAAAAATCGATCGACCAGAAGAAAAAAAAATGTATTCACATCCTCGACGATGCATCGGTCACTGCTGTACGTGGCCTAGACATACGCAATGCAAATAATACTTTCTCGGGCACAGGACGTGCCCTTAATTATTGTACCACTATAGACGGTTATACGTGCAAAGAAAAAAAAAAACAAAAAGGTATACAGAACATCGTGTATACGTAGGAAAAGTCACGCGCGAGCGAAAGATATAAAAGGGGGAGTAGCGTGTGTGTGTATGTGTGTTGTGAAAAAACAAAGTAGGCAAAGAGGGTTGGAGCGAGAAAAAGGCATCCATCAATGGAAATTAATTAACGAATGGTCGTGCGGTCGTCCTACCGAATCGGCGAGCGTGTTTTTTCTATGGGCATATAATCTAACTGCATTAATAGATCTAGGGCTTTTTCTACGAGATTGCCAGGAGAAGGATAATACCGCTCGCTCCTTCATTGGAACTGTATATTTTTGTCGGGTAAGTTGGGGTGCTGTTACTTGTGGGTTCAATAACTAGAGGCCGACAGCACTCGTTCGCTCGAGAGAAGTCGAGTATATGACTTTGGTGGTTGGCGTTGTAATTGTGAGAAATACGTTACCATAGCTCTGCACCACGAATTCGGATCGGTATATTAATATGGATGCACAGGATTATAAAGGAGTTGTGTCAATTATCGGTTTATAAGGAATTTTCATCGATTGATGTGAGGGGGTGAAATTTTCAGCTTTCACGATGGTTCAATGGTTTTTTAATAAATTGAGCGATGGAATCAATAACTTTTTTGTGCCACACTGAGCGACCTTATTTTTTGAATCAAAGAGAGTTTCATTCCGTTGAATATTTTCTTTTGAACGAGCGTAAAAAAGCTTTTTTTTGGTTCAAAGAATTCGATTGCCAAATGCATCTAATTCGGTTATTGCTACCGAATAGCGCAATAGGCTAAAATGAATGATTGGTACTTCGGTAGTTTTTGCATGTAATAATTGATACGATTTCCATGACAAACCTCAGTTTGAAAAAAGTCCGACATTTCATCAGACGATTTTCAAACAGCTATTTCATGTAGAGGAAACCTACATTTACAACTCGAAAATATAGATAATCTGTTTTTAATTTCTTTATTTCAGAGTTCTTGTACTACGTCATTAAATGCTATCAACAAGAAAGAAAAATATAATAAATAAAAAAAAATTTTTATAAATCTTTTTTACCGAAGTTACTTGAAATATTGGAATTCGTCTCAAACTATTCTCACAACGCTGATTATCCCTTTCGGAAGCCCTATAAATTGCATTTTGGTGCATCACAAATCATTTGACATAATAATACTGACCGTATCCCTCTAATTTAAATAAAAAATAATTTTATTGGAAATTAATTTTTTTTTTTAATGGTTTTCTAATGTTAATTCTCATAAGATGCACAACATATCCAAATATTTTCGCAAAACAGTACTACGAGATGGAACTGGTATTTTCAGCGTTTTGTCAATTTTTTTTTTTTTTTTTCATCAATATAAGCTTTAAAAAATTTGCAAAAATTTACCCTAGTGTGCAACAACAGCCTGGAAAGCACTTATTGGTTAAAAAAGCTTTTTATCCATATATTTCCAGGAAGAAACTCTAGAACATACAATATTGTAAAATTTACGAATGATTTGGAACGGCCCCGAAAATTTCAGAACACAAGCTTAGCTTAGAAATTCATCACTAAAAATAAGATGAAAAAATTTGAGCTAAGCTTTTCTTTGTCCAGACCGTCGACATATTGTAATCCTAACTGGTTTATTCCAGAATTTTTACCTTGTTATCAGAAGCAGATAAAAAAAAATGTTGCTACGGTCGCATACCTACCTATTAATAATTTTTTTACGATACAGCTGCGCACTGTAGGTATAACACGGAAATCATTGCCATAGTCCGTGTATTTATTTTTTGAACGTTGAACAGTACGAGCCACTGAATTTTCATCTACAAAAAGTAAGTTAATTCTTATCAAAATACATATGTATATGATATTCAGATTTTTTTAGTAATACTTTATTAATAGTTTCTTCTTTATCGATACAAATCATTTATCAAACCTAACGTTGACGTATTTCATGGAAGTATTCCATCCAAGATAAATTATCGACATTATTTGCCAGAGTTTTAACTCTTAACAAATTTTAATATTATTCAGTTACCAGTAAAAATCATGGCGTTTTTAATTTTTACAATTTATTAGTGCACCGATAGCTTTTTGAATCTTGTTTTACCCGTATTTTACGTATCACGTTTACAAGTAACAGGTGAAATGGAAGGTTGGCTATATTTGTTATCTCATTGTGTTTTCAAGTTAAAATTCGTTTGAAAAATTCGTCTATTAAAAACAATTAATGTGTCTACTTTGCAGTGTTGGTATCCATAACTAAAATTAACTAAAATTCCAAAGATAATATACAACCAATACGTATAATAGAGCTTCGGTCCTCTTACTGAAAAATAAACAAATCAATACTTACGAATCGATAAATACACAGCAAAGCCAATGAAATTACAACTGATTGTACCGACGAATTTTTAGCGCAATGTCCAACCACAAGGAAAACAACAAACTCAACGAGGACGAGCATCGAATATACCACGGTTGCACCAAGTGTGACAAATTATTTCCGGATAGACAAAGCGTGGAGAGTCATTACTCGAAGAAGCACGAGACAAAGGACACCTTGAAATTAACGGGAAACGATTGCAAAGAGACTCTGTAACTAGCACAAAAAAGTCGGAATGATGTTTAGTTGGTGCAACTCAGTGAAATAAAAAACTTTGGAAAAAAAAAACAATAATTATCTGAATTTCTTGCACAACCAAATCGCGTATTGTAAGCGTTCGCTTGGTGGGTTTGTCAATATTGGTGTCACGCTAACGAGCCTCAATACTATAACCAAAACCGATAGGTGCAGTCTCGCAACTTGAAAAGGATTTCAACTGTAAAGAGAAAAACTTGATCTCGAGGTATTCGAGAGTCAGCAGTAGTCCCATCAGGGAATTTAACGATTATCCGAACCAGCGACTCGCTCCCGATCCATACTATCTTTGAAAATTCATTGGATTCCTCGTTTTGTCGTTCAATCGTCCGAATTTCGCCGAAAAGCAATGTCGCCGACTCGAAAATCATTTCGCTCCCAAAGTCGGTGGGACGCGCTCGAAATTCCCAAGGTAATCATCTCCCCTCGTGCGATTGCGAGCAAAGACACAAAGTACATAACCAGTCGTGCGCTCCTCTCTTGATCAACCTCGAGCCCGTGAGTAACGATTCCCAAAACTTTTTCACCCCAACTTTCTTTTTTAACGACGCTGGGAAAAAAAAAGAGAAAAAAGTGAGTTTGGAGAACGGAAGGGTCCGCGTGTGTCGGAGAAAAATCACCCCCACCCCCGCGCGAAGAAACTGGATTCCCTCGAAAAGTCTCGGCGACTACGCATTTTTCTTTTCCTTTCTCCTGCAAGAGAAAAACTTTACCTGTATACCCATTTGGCGACGCACTAGCGCGCACTTTAACCATTGGACGTCGATTGATTGACAACATACATATGTACCTGCGACGAAAACGAGGAGTCACGGCTTCCTTTTTTGCCGAGCGCGTACATTTTCCACGACACGCACAAAAGCTCGCCCCGTTGTAACGGCCGCGGAACAATGACAGTTGCCGTAGAAAACGCCCGCGTTACTGTTAATTGGCCGCCTTTGGCCGTATACTGCGCCAAACACGGGACTGTATGGATTATACGAGGTACACACGCCTCTTCAACAGCGTCGTATTGAAAACACGGGGGGGAAACGGTGGAATTTTTGATTTCAACCGTAGAGAGAAGGAAATCTGAAACGCTTTGTCGCGGCGCGAGTAACGCGATTACAACGTGGTTCGAGCAGCCGCGCGAGCGGAGGGCCAAGAGCTCTAACGGCAAAGCCATGCGGATTGTAATTCGCGGAGAAGCAGAGCTCAGTTGGAAAATCGTAGAGCGCGTGTTTGCCATCAGCGCGAAGGATGGTAATTATAACTCGTAATGGCGCGTCTCTCCGTCTCAGCCAGTGTCGCCCATTGTCTTTATTTGTATATACTTCCAAGGTGCGCGCGGAGGGAGGGATGAAAAATTAATTGGCCGCTAGGCGAAATTTGCATTTTAAAAGCCGCTTGCATAGAGCTTCTCTTAATTAACGAGGATTATTCACAGTTTTTCTTTTCTCAACGAGCTGTCATTTATGCTGCATTTTAGGGACAAACAAGATTATAATCAGGTGTCGATCGGAAATAACGTACAAACGATCGTTAATCCTTCATTTTTACACATTAATTCACGAACGGCGAACCATCCCGTGAATACGTCATTTGGCATCGAGGCCAACATTTTCGAGATTCCCGAGAGCGAAAACGAGGAATTCGACTGATTTTGACGGCATTGGATTTTAGCGTATGATTGTCCTTTCGGGTAACCTATAGCCTTTGGAATTCGTGTATTTGCAGCGAGATATCATATTTCGAATTACAAAGCAAAAAGGTTAAACTATGTAAAAAAAGAAAAGAAAACGAAATTAACGGTATTTTTTAAATCCCCGAGCTTTGCCGAGCTTACGTTACGTACGTGTACTCTCGGTGAGTTGAAAAGCCCCAAGTTTCATCAGCGCGTATATCCCCCGCCTCCCTTGATATCCGGTGTAACCCATCGGAGGCCGAGCGTAATCAGCGGTACCGCAACTCCCGAAACTCGGTCGCGACGAGACTCGGCTTCCTTCCCCTCTTCCTCCTCGTCCTCGACCGACAGAAGAAAGACAAGGCTATATACATAGGTGTACAGAGGATCCGAGGGCCTCCGTACATTTTAGGCACAACAGTCAGCCGGTGCCAATGATCGAAACATTCGAGCCTGAGGGTGCCCAAAGAAGCGTCCTCGAGCTTGCGAGTCGACGAGGGATGATCCTCACTCACCCCCAAAATGTGGCTCTCCAACCGACAGAGGCTTGATTATCTTTTAACGTCGACCCTATACGGACGTGCCGTTGTTTCTCTCCCACCGAGCATTTTAATTCCATTGGACTGGAACGTTGGACTCTCCTTTTCTTTATTAATCGCGCTCGTGTGTTTTCCGCGCGAGCGATGCGTACACAGTTTATTGCCCCGTGAAATATCGAGGACAGGACGTGGGGACGGATCAACTCCCACCCGTGCAAGTGCATACATGTATATTGTTTACTCCCAAGGGACGACTGATTGAGATTCTAATCGAACCTGGAAAAATTACCTCCGCCGCTGAAGCTATACATAACAACGTAGGTATCGGCTCTGCCCCCCCCCCCGTTTTTACCTCTCATTTCCTGGCATGACTCGCTGTTCGCGCGGTACGAGCCGCGGCACACCTATGGCGACTGTAGGTGTATACGCGGTGATTAATGGCGCGCGCGCGCGATCCAAGATACGCGAGTTCGGAGCGAAATTTCCCTCTCGGCGGTGGCAAGGAAAAACACTCGTGAGTTTTCATTACCATGGTTTTTAAAAGCAACAAAGGGTGGGTGGGGGGATGACCATCGTCCATCAAAATTTCACCGACGATTGGGAAAGCAAATCATAGTCGTACGAGCAAACCCTCGTCAAATTAGGGAGAAAGACGGGGAGCTTGCATCAATTAAAAGCTCACCCCGTGGCATACGCGCGTGTAATTTGTACGGCGAGCCATGGGGGGGCTGCACTGGACGTGACTTTAGGAAGGAGGGACCCCTCTTAAGCTTTACCGTCCCTTTCATCCCTCCTGACAAATCGCAACAGCAGCAGCGTGCTCTGAACCCCAAAACACGGGTGGGCGATCGGAGAGGGGGACGTGTACACTTTCAGACGCGTCCATTAATCGAGGGGATTTCCCTCCAATATATATACGGTTATACCTATACAAGTGTACGAGCGAAGAAAAGAAAATGATACATTGGTCTGTGCAATTTCAGGTGGTCAAAATGATGATAGTCGTCGTGCTGATATTCACCGTCTGTTGGCTGCCCTTTCACGCGTACTTTATCGTCACCTCGATTTTGCCCGAAGTCACGGACAAAGCGTACATACAGGAGGTTTACCTCGGCATTTACTGGCTGGCCATGTCCAACAGCATGTACAACCCCATCATCTACTGCTGGATGAATTCCAGGTATACATATGGTGCTTCTTTTTTGGCGCATTCGAGGGCTATGTTGCAGTTTGGCTTTCGGTCGCGATGAAACGTTTCAACCGCAAGCCGGTCAATCGTATATATTAACAATATCGTTTCGCGCGTAACTGGAAAAACAAGGAAACTTTGGGGGGATGGGGAAGAAAATTCAAAAAGTTTGAAAAAGCTCGCGTCGGAGGGGGAACGCGATAAATTTCTGGTAGCTTTTTTTTTTTTTTTTTTTTTTTTAATTTCCATAACCGCCGCGGAGTTTTGTCGCGCGGGGAAACGATGAAAGGGTGACACACGGTACAGCCCCGAGATTGTCTTTTCGGAGAAAGATTTTAATTTTACATAACAATGATAATAATAATAACATGAAGCAACGATGACTAAAGAAAGAAAAAAAAAAAAAAAGAGAGAGAGAAGAGAAAAAAAAGCGTTACAACGTGCAGTGTGATGTCTCTTAGGTTTCGCCAGGGCTTCGCCCAGTTCTTCTCGTGGCTGCCGTGGGTGCGGGTGAGGCAAATACCCGCGCTGTCGCGCTCGGAAGCCGTCAACTCGCGCTACAGCTACGCCGGCAGTCCCGAGGTTCGTGGTCGACTATCCCGCAATGGTACGTACAACGACACGCATACACGCGTTGGCATGTGCACACATATATTAGCTGGTTAGACCCTATCCCTCGGATCCTTTGACTCCTTGTGGCGTTGGTGTAAACATGTACCTAATGCACGCACGATATACAAGACGCGTATGTAGCGGGTACATCTTCATTTCGGGGGTTGGTACCAAACATGTACGTCCTAATTACGGATATCGAGGGACTGGTCGTGCGCAGTGTAACTCTCTCGTGTAGTGGTGATGGACACCGTAATGGGCTGTATTGTTGATGGCGATGTTGCTACAATAAAAGAGCAACAGCAGATGGGCGATGATGAGTTGTTTGTTTGCTTGTTTCCTCCTTTGTTACAGCTGGTGTACATCGGCTAGGGTGCACGGGAGAACTTTGTGTGAGCTGCAATCTTTTATTTTGTTACGCCGAACATGATAATCGATCGAGTTTTCCTCCCTCTTTCGGACAAAGTTACATCAAAAATCTCAATCGCGCAATAAAAAACACTCGGCATCTTTGCGCATTTTCTTTTTTTTTTTTTCCAACTCTTGACAAATTCTCAAAATAATAATGTTTCGCCGCCCAAAGTAAAAGAGGCCGTGATCCCTCCAACTTTTCAATTTCTCGTCAACAAACGCGTCGCGACCAGATATGGCCTTTACGAGGCTCGTAAACCTACACGTATACACACGTGCCCTCGAGCCAACACACAGAAGCAGAGAGCGTCGGCGGCCAATCCGAGGTAATAATTGCTCGGCTAACTACTGCCGCAACAGCCGCTCGTCCTTCCCTTCTCCTGTGCCCGTATACATATCTATGGTCCAGATATATGTACACCCAAAGCGCGGAATAGGATTTTGACGTTTGATTATCGGCTTTCGGGGCGGACTTTCCCCTTCTCGCCGAACACGCTCTGACGTATGTTGACTTGATCTTCTTCGCGCGCTAATGCCCACCCGAGAGATAACCCAAAATGTTGTCCGCGCGCGTCAACGGGTTTTATGACCCTTTTTTTTTTTTCTCTTCGCACAATTTGCCTGAAACCAAGGTCTATCGAATTTTACGTTCCGGTAGTTAAAAACAAATGATAACGACGGTTAAGAGCGCGTTTGTTCGTATAAATCAGAGGAGTGGATGAAACATCATCTCGAAAATTGAAAAAGTTGCCGTAGGCACATAAAATTTCATACTCGCAGTAGAACTGGTAAACGTGCGGTCGGACGCGCCGAGCGGATTAGAGCGAATATTCAATTAACAAACATTACCCCTGTAGCTGTGATTTGTACTACAGGGCTACGGATTACCTTCAAATATATAGCTTCGTGTGACAAGTTATAGTCTCTATGATGCTTTAATTAAATTTGTTCGATATATATATGTCTTTGAAAAATGTTTGCTCATATCAATAACGCGTGGAACAAAGAGTTGAAACAAAATGGTATTCTGCCTTACTTTTGCATTAAATTTTTCTCACCATTTCTCTATAACTTGATCAAAAAACGTTTTTCATCCAGAGTTTTTGCTCGTGTGTTGTGTGTGAAATATTATCGATTCGCGTAACGACAAATGATTTATCGCGGATTTATTGTGACAAACTTCTAATTACTTTATAACATGTTTATTTAACAAAATTGATTTTTCACATGATCGTTGTGATGCATATTTTTTACCACTAGTAGGGCTTAAATGAGTCATCGAGTAAAATTTGTTTAGCCGATATATTTGATGAGTCACGTGTTTACGCGATACACAAGCAATACTTTATGCTTTTACTTTGACAATAAGTATGCGTATGTATAAGGTATCGGTACATCGATCGTAAAATATTACATATTGTTTCCGGAACGCGTATCTCTTGCTTTCATCATCGACGTAAGGAACATTCCAATTTCGAGTCACGGTGTATTTTTTTCCTACAAATTCGAGATAGCCCCCCTTTTTTCCGGAGCTATCGACATTGTTGCAATATAATATATTTCCAATAATAACATTTGGCTGAGGAAAAAAAGAAAAAAAAAACTTGAGGGACGCACCTACAGCCAGCGTGTGTATGTACAAGGCCAGGGGAGGAGAAAAGTAGGAAGAAACCGATAGAGATGGAAAATGATGTAGCCCATGCCAGCCGTGTGGTAATATCGAAGCACATGTAGGGTAAAAGCCCATTAAAACGTAGAACCGGGGATCGGAGGGTGAGCGAAGTTGGCTCGCTGCAAGACAATAAATCAGCGATAAAAGGGACTCTCCAACTACCCCCAGGAGCGAGACTGCAGTTTAATAAACCCGAGTTTCCATGCGTTTTTTGTTTTGTGCTCTCGTGGAATATACACACGTGCTTCCCTCGATTCGAAGGAGACATTTGTTCATTTTCAGGGCTCGTTAAAAACCGGTACTTTGCAGGCCACAATTAGGTATACACTAGCGTAAGTTTAACCTACGCCATCTTTCGTTATTTTCCACCGAATCTCCAATTGTCCCCACAACTGTTCCCAATCACAAAAACCTGCACCTTCGCCACTCGGTCGCTCTACTCCTGTAAAAAAAAAAAAAAAAAACACCCACAGGCACGATCCTGCGTCAGATGCACATGCAGCCGACCTTCGCGGAGACAACGACGACCTTGGCGCCGTCCCGGCGGGACAGTTGCGAGCAGAGCCACGTGGAGAACGGCTCGCGCCGGCTGCCGGGCACGGCCCACCGGCACAGGCTGCCCTACACGGCGACGCGCTTCCAAAAACTCGGCGCCCAACCGGACGACTTTGGCCCGGTCTCCTGACCCAAGCCCCCGACCCACCAACGCCGGGAGCTCAACGGCTCGTCCGACAAAAACGAGCCCGACACCGAGAAGAAGCGCGTACGCATCGACAACACCTGGCTATGAATTGTACGTATACTTATATATTATTATGATTGCTGGACCGCGCCCCATGGGCTCAAGGAACATCGCGTACCTATATATGTATATATTTTTCTCATGTCGCTCGCAACCGTCGGACACCCCTTTGCCACTGATGAGACTTTTACTGTGTACATACTTTTTTAAAGGATATACATGCATATACACAATTCGACACGCGTGCACAATTATTGACAAGTGCACGGGTTTGGGTGTGTACGTATATATAGGGCGCTTATACAATTTATCGAGCTCCATAGAGTACAATATACAGAGTTGTGATCTTTCGACGTGTAAATATATACAGTTCGGAGTTGTGTAAATATATGTATAGCATCGGACGAATATTCGTGGGATGGTGTGGTTTAATCGACTGGTCCGTATAGTTGCAAAGGGTAGTTGGGGTTCAAACGTTACAAAGCGATAATCAAAATATAATTGCAATACCGCACGATGCACGTGACAAAATATATGTTACAAAAACGATGTAAGTACTTATAATTTTATTATACTTGTCCGTAGTTTTTACGAAATCGTGTGTATACGAATTTCTCGTTTTGGTTGACATTGGTACCCGGGTTACATTTTTTACGTCAAAGGTGTGTTTTTTGCTTTCGTACGTGATCGGACTGCTGTTGGTAAACAGAGAGATACAAATGTTTAATTACCGATTAAAATACATATGTAAAATTGTTATGTTTTTAAATTTTACGGTCAATTTTAAGTAGAAAGCGTGTGGTAATTGTATGTTTATTGACGAAACTTTTTGTTTTTTCTCTCAATAGACACCTTTTTTCTTTTATAAGAAATAGCCAACAACCCTTAAGTGCAAATTATATAAGTTTCATTGATTATTGTAAATTTTTGTACAGTAAATATTGGCTATTGAACCAACAAAACTCAAAATTTTTTCGTAAGTATTTTTTTTTGAGCTTCAACAATTTCCATTTCATCGTTTCATTGAGAAGCAAAGAAGTGCTTGCGGCCGCAATCTAGTCTGTGAATTTTTGCGGGTCAGTGATTCTTTCCGTTAACGAATGTGTAGGTATATACGTATGTATAAATATGTGCATTAGATACATACACACAAATTAATGAATGTTTTTCCAACTAAGTATATGTTACGCAAACATTGTAAAATATACGAATCCACGTACGAGAGTCATCGGGGAAACCATATGCCTTCTCATACGTGTGTATCATTTTTCGTGAGATTTTTATTGTTAAGAATTTTTTATACAAATCAAACTGTTTAGTTGTATGTTATAAATACTTCTGAGCTTACTATCATTTGTATACTATTATTTTTTAAGTATGTAATGTACATCTTGTAGATTTCTTACTGGCTTATGAAATAAATATATTTTGTAATGACGATAAATCGAATTTTCACTCACCAAATATTACATTACAAAGTATTGAATGATTAAAAAAAAAAAACTGTTTTTACTCGAAGCATAGTGAATGCCATTGTAAAAAGTTGTATTGCATGACAAATTGTTGAAATTTATGATTGAAAACAAAAATAACTGTAAAATCAGGTAAATAAATCTTTCTTTCAATATCGCCAAGTCCACGTTATGATGTTCGTAAATATATATAGTACTACATTTTTATATTATGGAAAATATAAATGTATTAGTCGGTTGTTGTGTGTTTACCGAAAAAGATTGTAAGTATTAAGCGGACGTTAAAAATCAAAGGATGGATATTGATTATATTGTACATATAAAAATAAAAATAAAAAATTTACGAAAAATATGAGAAATATAAGAAACTAAGGGTATACTATAGAGAAACTGAATGTGCAATGCGTAAGATAAATCTACTTTATCTATTTTGGGCCTAATTTCTCCATTATGTAATATAAATTCGCAGGCTCCGAAATCACACATTAAATGGACCAATTAACATTTCTTATTCGCGCAAACTCTGCGTCTAAAGAAAACTGTAATTGTTAAAAGAAAATAAATGTTGCTGAAATAAAATTATTAATTTCATTGGTTTTTGTTCATTGTAAACATACAATCTAACAACACAATATTTCTCTCTTCTTTTACAAGGAATCAAAAGATAATGAAACAAGCCAATGGTGGTAATGGAAATTTATGTATTTTTTATTTACATTCTTTATTTGTATAGTTTACTATTCACAAATATTTTCCTCATTAACTATCGTGAAAAAGCAGATATTAAAAAAAACAGTTTTGACGTTTATTTTTATTTGCTATTGTTACCTTATGCTCAAAAAAGTTTGTTTTATTCACACAATCAATCAAAAAGTATTAAAGCTTCATATTTATGAAACTTTTTGGCTCTTTATTGGAAAACGGTAAAATATATGGAGTTTTTTTTTTTTGAGATACACTTTGTTCAGTCCAGAGTTTTCGGTTTTAATTACTTGTAAACTGTTGTTCCCGATTTCTCTTCTCGCAACAAATAGCCTTCCCTCTCAATCAAACAAAAGACTGAGATCTCCTACTTTTTATTTGGATAAAAACGACGAAAGCACCTTAAGACTACAAGAACACATCAACGAGACTCATCTCCTCACCAAAGAAGTACTTCGACTTCCTGCCGTTGTTCTCCCTCTTACTAAAATGTTGTAGCTTCCGTAGATCGAAGGGTTCTATCGCCTCCAGTTTTCGCAGTACCACGTCAACTTGATTGGCGAAATCCGCTCCTCGACTTTCGTACCTCAACAGCTCTGGTCGTCGTTGTTCTACCAATCTACCGAAGCACCGAGCCACATTCACTTGCCCGGCTATCTCACGTCCCTCCGAGACTTTCAGACAACAAATAGACTCCGCATCCTGACACCTCCAGATGACAACGAGGGATAACTTTGGAAGCGATTCGTCGATCGAGTTCTCGAGCCTACCGCAAAAATCCTTCACCTCCGCTGAAACCTTCGAGTTGCAAGTTGTCGAGTGATAGTGCACGCTTATTCTCACAGAGAACACTGTCTTTAGCGGCTTCAAAAGAGCCTCGAGGAAGTACGGTGGATACGTGGGGTCGCAGAACATCACGAGATCTTCCGTGATGGGCTTTGCAGCTGGTTGAGGCCTGTCTGCAAGCGTGCCACATTCGTCGGCATTTGTCGATGCTGACGAGACTTTGCATCTGTCGGAAAATTGGACATTTACATTCAATGTTATTATTACGATTACAATGAGTTTATGAATAGCAGTGGGTTTGGGTTTCGGTTACACAACCAGACAGACTATCACATACACAAAGAACAAAAAAAGTCAACTGAAAGACTATGCTAACGAGAAGGAACTTATTTATTATTAATACATGAAACAAAATAAAATAATGTTTGAAAAAAAAAAGAACATTGGCGTAAATTGTTATTGATAAATTGTTTTTACTTGTCTAGACGACATAATGGGTTGTCCTGGACCATTTGTAAATCGACCTTAGGTCCAACCAAATCTCTTATATTGTTGAGACCATACTTTATCATTGTAGGCCTGGAAAAAATTAATGCTCGTATCTGGTAACCGTGTAATGAATAATTTTTTAGAAAGCAAAACAAAATTATTACTCACCTTTCCAGTGACAGCCCCCAAGCAATAACATTAACATTTTCTGGAAGACCCATGGGCAATAACATTTCTGGTCTAAAAATACCACTATTTCCTATTTCGATCCACTTGCCCAAGCCCTCATGGAAACAAAAGATTTCCATACTTGGCTCAGTATATGGATTGTAGGCAGGCTTGAATTCAAGCTTTGTTATGCCAAGTTTGCTAAAGAACTCATAGAGTATGCCAATCAAATCTCCCAATGTGAGATTATAATCTGCTATTACACCTTCAACTTGATGAAACTCGGCCAAATGGGTGGCATCTAGGGTTTCATTTCTAAATACTCTGTCGATACTAAAATACCTTACTGGCTCAAACTTGCCCTACAGTGGAGAAAAGCGAGGGTCCGTTTTATTTTACAACAACAGTAATTGTTTGCAAAGTTACACATTTTTTTTAGTTTTCTTACCTGTTCCATTAGTCTATACAACATTCGAGCACTAACTGCCGTTGTGTGAGTTCTTAATAGATTCTTTTGGGCTTCCTCCAGCTTCCAGTCATATCTGTAACCTTGGGATCCATAGCCACCTTCGCTGTGGACCTTACGTACTTTATCCAGATAGTC
Organism: Copidosoma floridanum; assembly: GCF_036245765.1. Classification (NCBI taxonomy): domain Eukaryota; kingdom Metazoa; phylum Arthropoda; class Insecta; order Hymenoptera; family Encyrtidae; genus Copidosoma; species Copidosoma floridanum. The sequence continues at coordinate 6,244,042 of NW_028321906.1, read as the reverse complement.
TTCGGGAAAACTTGTGCTTGTAGCAGGATCTAAAAATATCGTCCACTGTAAGGTCTAAAACTATACAATTTTAAATTTTTATAGCAACACACAAACCAGAGATGAAAAAGGTATCATGAGCATCCCTAGCTGGATGCTGTTGAGGTTGGAACAATGCATCAAAATTCCAGAAAGAACTTTCCACATAATTATTTGTTGGCATCTCTTGAAAGCCCATTTCCAAGAATATTTTCCTGAACTCCGACCTAACTTTCAACAGAGGATGCAAGTGTCCAACATCAAGGGGTGCACCAAGAGCATCTAAATTGATAGGTTTGAATTTTTTCTGCTTCCATGCATCATTGACCAACAGATCGGCAGTCAGATCAGCTTCTGGTTTTTCGATTTTAGTTGAGAAGCTGTCACCTTTCTTAAGTACCATAATCTTTATGACGCTGAAACAACAGCAAAGGTGTTCATAAGATGAATACCAAATATTATCCAAAACAAGGAGACAAGAACTCTTACTTTTCTTTCAGCAATTTTCTTTTCTTGTACTCCTTCTTCAAATCTTCTGACAGTGTTTGCAGATCTTTCATATGCTTCTGAACATCATCCGTAATAGTAGGCACCTTTCTCCTGATGAAAGTATCTTTTTCATTTTTGACTAGTTCTATCCACGAGGCAGCAAGAGCCTTTGACAGACCGACTTTGGCAAATGGAACGTTTGCCAAAATATCTGCTTGTTTGGCACCATTTGAGTCTGCAGGTACAGCATTATACACTGCAGCTTCGTGACTTCCGTGATCCAGGACATGCTGCCCCTCATCTGTCAATACCCATTCCTTGCTACTTTTAAAATCTACTTTTAGCAGCTGTAACGAAACAGTTGGGCCATGCAGTATTAACATATGTTTGTATTAAAATTATTTTCAATGAATGAAGACGATAGTTGTAACTTAACAAGGGATGATTACGAGTTTAGTTTTTACAATTAAACAACAAATTCAACACTTACATCGTCAAAGGCTTGCAAGCTCTTGATAGCACCAACAATCTTTTGATGATCAACACCAAATTTCTGTGCCAAGCCAGGAGAGTCTGCCTCTTCGTTCTTTGCCAAGTACTCCAATATATTTTCCATTAATTCCGTAGCCATTGCACCAAGTTTGTTATTATAACATTAACGTCTATGCAAAATGGTCCATACACGTGTTTCTTGACAACTTTTCGATTTTTGCTCACCTTACACTTGACCTAAGCAGCCAAAGCCGGTCTCGACTTTATTATTATTATTATTGTCTTTTTCTGTTTTGTTTATAATTGATGGACCTTTTTACATATCTACAATCGTAAAGTACTATAGCTTGTGTAGTGATATTTTTACTGTCTTGTTTCGTTTACAAACAAATACTGTTTTTTTAGTGCAAAAATAAACATATATAGAGTGTTTTCCGCAATCGTCACCAGCAAGTAATTTAAGGTTGCGCTCTACGTTACCATCAGATCGGTAAGTCAACTACCTTGAATTAACTGGCGCTCTGTTCCGTAATCTGGCCAGTTAAAATAGCAGACGACAGTCAATAGCGATGAAATCTTCACTTTTTACTCGACTTTCACGTCGTCTGCTGTTTTAACTGGCCAGATTACAAAAAATAGCCCCATTAATTCAAGGTGACTAACTGACCTGACAGTAACGTAGAGTGCAAATTTAAATTACTTGGTGGTGACGATTGCGGCAAACACCCCAAGCGGCGTTACCACCACGACCTACGTAACTTTACAGCCTCTGATTTTATCATTCTGGTAAAGAGAGCACGGTGTAAGATGTACGTAAAGTTATGTGTAGTAATTAAAGAAATTACTACAAAGTAATGCCATATGGTCGATTTTATTAAACCATATGAATGTCTCTATTTTTAGAGGTCGACTTTTGAGTAAAAAATAGATTGTAAACTTGCCGCAAACAGCACAAACTACGTCAACTTTTTACTATCTATCTGTAAGATTAGTTGCGGCTGGTTTGTAATTATCAAAGTGACTTTGCTGTAAATAGCAATAGTTATTTGGATCAGCGCCATCTAGCGGTCTTTAATTTTTGGCCAAAAGTGGCTCCTAAAATTCTCAATAAGAGCATTCAGGATTAGAGCCATTTAGTCAATTACAAACCAGCCGCAACTCATCATGAAGCTATAAAATGAAAAAATAACAATACATGTGTTTTTGGCGGCAAGTTAACAATCTATTTTCTACCAAGAAATTGACATCCTACGTGTTTATACTTTTAAAGATAAATTTTTAAGCATAAGATAGATCATTATCTTGCCGCCAAAAACACATATATCGTTATTTTTTTACTTTATAGCTTCGTCATGAGTTGCGGCTGGTTTATAATTGACTAAATGGCTCCAATCCTGAATGCTCTTATTGAGAATTTTAGGAGCCACTTTTGGCCAAAAAATAAAGACCGCTAGATGGCGCTGATCCAAAATAATTAATGCTACTAACAGTAAAGTCACTTTATTAGTTATAAACCAGCCGCAAATAATTTTGTTAATAGTTAATAGATAGTTGACATTTTTTATGCTACTTGCGGCAAGTTTAAAATATGTCTTTTTCCTGTAAATGGACCCTGAAAAGTATAAATAATCCACTTATCTTACACGGCTCATAAAATCTACCATATTTACAAAATTAAAATACTTTAGACCTTTTATCATTAACTCGCGGAAGCACAGCCCTTTAACTTTCTAGTTTAAATAAACAGCTTACTTATATAATATGTACATGCCAAGATTTGTGTTACAGAAATCTTGAACAATGATTAAATAGATACGTAACGTTATAAGTCCAAAAGAGACAACTAAAGAAAAACAGTTTAAAAAAGAAGTTCAGTTACACAGGAAGAGTCTCCTAAAAATGGAGCATTGGATCTCACTTAATTTAAATTACTTTACAATTTATCTTTTACCTTAAAATCGACCTCCAAAACTATCAATATTCTACTTATCTTATATGGCTCATAAAATCGACAATATTTATAAAATTACAATACTCTTGACCTTTTACTATTAACTAATGAAAGAACAGCCCTTTAACTTTATAGTTCCAATAAACAGTTAACTTATATAATATGTACGTATCAAAATTTGTGTTACAGAAATCTTAAATCACAATCAAATATACACGTAAATTAATCAGTCGAAAAGAGACAACTGAAGAAAAAAGGTCTTAAAAAGAAGCAGCCACACGAAGAGTCTCCTAGGAATGGAGCATCGGATCTCACTAATTGAAAAATACATTTATTACAGAGATGTAAACTTTAAGTGTTATAAGTAAACAAAGAACCCAACCTTCTCTGATCAAGTGAGATCCAATGCTCCATTTATATGAGACTTTTCGTGTGACTGTGCTTGTTTTTCAGGCTTTTTTTCTTCGGTTGTCTCTTTAATGGCCTGATTAATTTGTGCTTCCGCGAGTTAATGATAAAAGGTCTAAAGTATTTTAATTTTGTAAATATGGTAGATTTTATGAGCCGTGTAAGATAAGTGGATTATTTATACTTTTCAGGGTCCATTTACAGGAAAAAGACATATTTTAAACTTGCCGCAAGTAGCATAAAAAATGTCAACTATCTATTAACTATTAACAAAATTATTTGCGGCTGGTTTATAACTAATAAAGTGACTTTACTGTTAGTAGCATTAATTATTTTGGATCAGCGCCATCTAGCAGTCTTTATTTTTTGGCCAAAAGTGGCTCCTAAAATTCTCAATAAGAGCATTCAGGATTGGAGCCATTTAGTCAATTATAAACCAGCCGCAACTCATCATGAAGCTATAAAATGAAAAAATAACAATACATGTGTTTTTGGCGGCAAGTTAACAATCTATTTTCTACCAAGAAATTGACATCCTACGTGTTTATACTTTTAAAGATAAATTTTTAAGCATAAGATAGATCATTATCTTGCCGCCAAAAACACATATATCGTTATTTTTTTACTTTATAGCTTCGTCATGAGTTGCGGCTGGTTTATAATTGACTAAATGGCTCCAATCCTGAATGCTCTGATTGAGAATTTTAGGAGCCACTTTTGGCCAAAAAATAATGACCGCTAGATGGCGCTGATCGAAATAACTATTGCTATTTACAGCAAAGTCACTTTGATAATTATAAACCAGCCGCAACTAATCTTATAGATAGATGATGAAAAGTTAACGTGATTTGTTTTGTTTGCGGCAAGTTTACAATCTATTTTTTACAAAAAAGTTTAACTTCAAAAATATATATATTCATATGGTTTAATAAAATCGATCACATGGCATTACTTAGTAGTAATTACTTTAATTACAATACACATAACTTCACGTACATCTTACACCGTGCTCTCTTTACCAGAATGACAAAATCAGAGGCTGAAGAGTGTATAAAGACCCCTAACCCTGCCTTACCACATGAAAGATGATAAAGAAGGTATTAGTCAACTTTGTAGGTAAGCAAGAACTCGTAGTATCCAACACCAACTTTTTAAATCAATTATCTTAAGTTAAAAAATGATTTTGTTATACGTAATTTGAAAAGACCTTACGTTAGTGATAACGTATAATTATGATATGTATAAATTTTTCTTTGGACAACTCTCATCAACTTATTAAAATATTTTTATGCACTTTGAGTAATCTTAACCTAACCTTTGCCACCTTAATTGATATTTGTGTGTGCTGCGTACAGTGCAAGTGCATAATATATGTAGAATTGCGGAGTATAAGTAAATAAACAGAGTTAACTCAGTTAACAGACGATCACGATCAGTCAATGTAAATGTTATGTATGTATCGTTTATCAGCAATGAAACACAACTCTGCAATCTCTGCACTAGCCAGTGGCTCTGCAACGAGATAACATATTTTTTTTACCGTTGATGAATCAATTATCATGCTCCGTGATGATTTGTAGTTAGTGTTTATCAAAGCAAGTGATTCACAATAAATTTTTTTTCTAAGCTTAGTATCAAGAAATATATCTCCGACAATGGAGGAGATGTCAGAATCGTCTGATACGATGAAAACTTCCATAATTCAAACTGATGTACGTATTTACGGGCGTGTAATTTAATTACTACGCGTTATTTTTAGCACAAATGGAAAAATAGTAAATAGATAGTAGTAAAGTTGGAAAAAAAATTTATCTTTTAGGCCATGTCAGCTATGGCGACAACAATGGATAACTTAAGTTGCTCAAATGACAACGGAAATAATGTAAGCAATAGTGATAAAACAAACAGTGAGGAGACGAACATTAATATCGAAGATCGTTACAACAAGGTTGGTTTGGAATTTATGTGTTGATGGGAAATTGTAATTATTGCAGTTTTATCTTGTCATTCTGGCATTTTACAGCTCAGAGGATTTGCTGTCAAACTCAAGAAAAAGGTATCCGATTTGACGGAACAAACACAAAAACTCGAGGCTGAAAATCAAAAACTCAGCAATGACAAGGAAGAGCTGCAAAACAAGATACTACGTATGTCAGACAGTGCCAAAAAGTTGCAGGTAGGGTAATTTTATTTATAGCTATTTTTTCAAATGTGGATTTTTTGAAAATTTTGTACATGGTATTTTAAAAATCTACTATGACAGACCATTCAGACCCAGTATGACAAGTTGCAAGATGATGCGGAATTGATAAAAAATGAAAACAAAAGACTGATTAAGCGTTTTGAAACACTTGTTCTTGAAAATGATTCATTCAAAGATAGCATTATGAAAGAAAAAAAGCAAGTTGAACAAGTAACTGCTAAAATAACAAGCCTTACAGAAGAGAAACTTAAATTAGAAAGCACTTGTGAACAGCTCGAAAAAAAAATCAAAGATTTAAATAGTGAGCTCAAAGCTGAATTGATGATTCGGCAGCAAATAACCAAAGAATGTGAAGATTTGAAAAACTCATTGGAGGCCGAAGTTAAAGCTCACAAATCAACCAAGACCCGTTTGGATGACATGAAACATAATAAGACAAGCAATAATGTATTATCCTTAGAAGTAGCGAATTATGAAGTATTCACAGTTTTATAGCTTATTTTTTAATCATAGTAAAAAAAAATTTTAAGCTAATAAATATATTTATCTTACTAATACAGAAAAGTGTTGAAACCATTAAAGCAAAACTTGATGAAGAAGTAAACGAAAGGATTAAGTTGGAAGCAACAGTTAACCAACATTTAGAAACTATTGATGTTTTAAATGCCAGGGTATCAGAACTCCAAGATTCTTATGTAGCTAAATCAAATCGTGTTACTACACTTGAAGAAAAAAATCAAACTTTAGAATCAGAGGCACGTGAAGCCAAACTTGAAGTTTCTAAGGCCATAAATGAAAAAGAGTCTTATGCTAGAGAAGCTAGACGCTTAGAAACATCTAAAAGAGACTTGGAAGCTAAAGTCGAACTTTTGACTTCTGAAATGGCAAAGCTAGAGGAAGAAAATAGGTAATTATTACAATTTAAATATTTATATTACGATTATTAAACAAAAAAAAATCACAAAAATTTTTTAATGAAATACAGATCCCGAATAAAAACAGCTCAAACTCTTGTTGATGAATTCAAACGTGAATGTTCTCGACTCAATTTAGCATTAGAAAATAGTAAACGAGAGACAAACACTTTGCAAGAGGAATTTGAAAGTTACAAATTGAGAGCACAAAGTGTTCTTTTAAAAACGAAACACGTTCCAAATAATGAATTGGAAGAGGAAGTCGAACATTATAAAAGAGAGATCATTCTTTTAACTGAAAAGTGCGAGTTATATAAAGAGAAGACGGAATCTTTGATGAGAGAAATTGTGCTTTTAAGAGACGAAAGAAGTAGAGTAACTGCTTCTGAAGAAGAACTAATGGCGAAACTGTCCATTTTGAGGAAAGACTCGATCGCTCTCCTGGAAAAATATAAGAAGCAAGAAGCTGAAATGCAAAGATTGCAGATTAATCACGAAAAAACGGTCGACAACTTAAGAAGACAGAATGAGGTAACTTTTATTGAAAACAAAAACCAATTATGTTCATTAATATTAAATGTAAAACTGTAACTTCAGGAAGAAATGGCAAATCTGAAAAAAAGACACGATGAAGAAATTAAAAACATCAAGCTTGAAGCAACTTTGAATTCCGTAGCGCACTCTCAAACTGTGTCGGAAACTAGGTCCGCCAGTACAGTGGCAGCGTCAACGCCACCCCTTATTGAAAGGGAAGAATGCGAGGTAATTAATAAACGAGTATCCAATGTTACATTATTATTTATTTACTATTGAATCCATTGTTCGTTTTACGCAGGGTTCAGAAAGTACAGAATCGATACAGCTAGCAGCAAAGAACGTGGAACGCAGTCAAGGAAGAGCGATAGAACCGGAAGCTCCGATAACAGCTATGACGCCGTTAGATCAGTTGCTCGAGTTTCCGTTTGACGAGCATGAAGTGGTGACGCATGTGCCCGAAGACAGTCCCGAAGTGGCTGCATATAAAAATCGCGTGAAACACCTAACTGAGCTTCTGGCTGACGCCGAGAGAGATATTGCAAAACTTACTCAACTTAATCAGTTACTTAAAGAAGATATTCGTAGGCAAAAGCGCTACGTCGAGAGGGAAAAGGAGGCAGTGAACTTTGAGTATCTTAAAAACGTTGTTTTTAAGGTGAGTTGACCTTACTTATACAGTAATTTAACCAAAATTCATAAATCTTTTTATACATTTTTTCTATTTTCTTTTTAGTTTGTAACGTTAGAAAATCGAGATGAGCGAAGTCGGCTAGTTCCAGTGCTCGATACAATACTTAAATTGACACCAGAAGAAACTCAGAAACTCAAGAAACTTACGAAATCTTTGTAACTAAGGAGGTAAGCTTTCAAAAAATTTGTTTTAGACGTTTTTACGTAAAAATAAATATCAACACTATTTAAATCGGCCTTATAGTCATACATATCAAAGTCATTATTTTGATTATCTAATTTTTAACAAACAACGTTGCTTTTGGCTACGTATTTTAAATCAAGCATACAACTAGTTGAATATTTGTGTTGGTAAAAACATCTGTTTATCTTTTTTGCGAAAAATGTCACTTTCTCATCTTTAAACAACTACAACAAGCTAATTGAATTGTAAATATGACATGTATCTTTTTACTGTAAGTGAAAAAGTGCAATTGCGGCTGTTGCAATTATTTGTCTTCTCTCGATTTGTAATAGATGTTACAGTATGTCAGTTACGTAGCATTAGTAAGAAACTAAAAAAGTAGTCTTTTTTTTCCATAAAGCAACGAAAAGAGTGTGATGTAGGAGAATTTTATTATGTACAATTGCATACATTGCATTGCATTTTGTGATCAAGAGTCAGTCTCTTCTCGTGATGTACTGATTCGACTTTGCATAAAGTATTTTATTTTTGGCTACAATAAAAAGCAATCATACAATACATATGAAAAAAATTAAGTGTTTGTTATACATTTCAAGTTTTCCTTGTTTGTTGCATTTTCAAGTAAATTTGCAATATTCGTCATGTTTGGTCAATGTTTTATCAGTGTGCGTTTGCTTTTTTTTCTTCATATCGCAATCATATCGATTACGTCAATTACGACAGTGTTACAATCAATTAACTGTCATTTTGCCGGTAGGGGATCTCGAAAAAAATATTTAAACTTCGAAACAAACGTAGATTTTAAAACGCGTCACCCAAGTACAACTTACGGTGCAATTGTAAATTTTTGGCACACACATAATTGATGCACGCATGTGCCGTTTCGCGTGATATTATTACATGCGTGTTGCTCATCATCTTTCATACGTGCCAGAATTTTTTATTTCTGTCTAGTCGATTTAGTTTTTCGTATATCGTTGATTGAAGAATATTTTTTTAACTAAAACTTTTCGTCAAACATGTAGAATCGTAAAGATAAGTATGTTTCGATCCAATGTTTGCTTTCTCATTGTATCTGATTTTTAACTTTTTGAAATAATTAATGATTTTCCAATAAACGATCATTTGGTTGTAAAGTTGCACTTATACAATAGCTACTGTTTTCGGTGTTGTAGCAAAAGGGGTGATTAGATTTGTTATTTTAAAATATCCTGCAAACTATACCATTATTTGATAGCGAAAAACATGAAAAAACAATAATAAAGGTAAGAAAAATTGTTTTTAAAGTACAAGATACAACTCCAAAATAAGAATAAAAGGTTTATCCATCGCTCCTCACCCCCAAATGTTCTGCTCGATTATATATATGTACATGTAAATACGTAAAAAAGGGTAAAAAGGGTGTAAGTAGAAGATGACGACAAAAGAGCTAGAGAGGAGGGTACTTAAGTTTAAGTATCGCGTTGTCGCATGCGCGGGTATCCTTGAACGATTTAAACCACCACCACTGTGTGTCCAAAAGTACACATCCATACAGCCTGCATATGCCAAGCACAGCAGAAAATTTCAGTAGTAACAGCTGAGCCGCCAGCGAAGCACAGTGCTTATATATTTTCGCGGCGGTTGTGCGGTGGTGGTGTGTATACTCACTGTCAAAACTACTCGGTTATCATATCAAGGAATTGAATTTCATCGATTCTGACGTGCTTTTAACTGCATACGTGAGTTGCTCTTTTCAACGTCGATCAACCCATCCGTAAGTATTACCTGTTAGTGTGTTTTGCCGCATAACTTCTGTTCTAGTTCCATTATACTTATAAAGTGGGGTGAACACTTTTTTTGCCATTTTTGAAATAATTTATTATTTAAATTACCGCAACGCCCTTAGGGGAAGAGATAAGTGTACTTGGAACGGTTGATATGATTTTAATTTTAGCCAAAGGCGCTCTCTCTCTATGACTTTGAATTTTTTATTATCTCACAGTCGATAAAGTATTGGGGAAAAGGAATAAGTTCGTGACAGAAACGAGAAAGAGAAAGAACGAGCGTAGCACACACCCCTCCCCTCCTCGTTCGGGCCAGTGCTCAGAGAGAGGCACATATTTGTACATATCGAAGAAACGCTTGATTTTTCTCTCTCGACTCCAAAATGCTGCAGACCCAGAGTGTGGAACAGTTCAAGTAGGTATATAAACTACACCTTTTCGTCACAGAGTATAATGTATTGTTCTTGGTCATGTACTTTGTGAATGGTATAATAATCGGCGAGCACGTTCTTTGATCTATATTTTAACTGATCCGCTCTGTATGTAGATTGGTGCCCAAGGTAATCAATGGAGGTATCGCTGGGATTATCGGGGTCTCGGTGGTCTTTCCGCTGGATCTTGTCAAAACGCGACTCCAAAATCAAGTGATCGGACCCAACGGCGAGAGGATGTACGCTTCCATGTGAGTCAACATTTTTCTTTTTGTTTATTATATTACTCGTCGGGCTCGCTCGAACTATACTCCAATGGGGCTTAACTACATTACAAGCGATATTATTGAAAATTCGTGTGCTGTAAGTAAGTTTCGGTACTGTCCGCAGTTTAAAAATAGTTTTGTTTGTGTTACAAATTAAACTTAGCTGTGAGCTCAACTATTTTTGTTTGTTTACTTGTTTGATAATAAAAAAGTCTAATTTCGCGAAACCGTATTGTCAAATGCAAATTATTCGGAGCCAACGAATTATGTTTTTTGATGGGCAGCAATTTGAAATATTAATTCATCTTGTCGCGCTAGAAATTTACAAATGTGTACGTTGTGGTAAATTCATTGTACATCAGAAATAATTTGGCTGCAGTCCAAGACTTAAACACTGCGAGGCTCTTCCTAGAATACTTAAACGAATGTTTTTTTATAGAATGTATTTATCTGTGTACAGTGGTGATAAAATATGCTTGTTTCAGGTTTGACTGCTTTAAGAGAACTTACAGGGCTGAAGGCTACTTTGGGATGTACAAGGGCTCTGCCGTTAATATTCTCTTAATCACTCCAGAAAAGGCCATAAAACTTACTGCCAATGATACATTTAGGCACTATCTATCTACTGGTCCTGGGTATTTATTTATTCACTTATTATTAATACCAGCATGTAATAAAATTATAAACAATGCTTAAGTTCTATTATGGAGACATTTAGAATTTATCATTTAAAGTGTAATATTTTAATTTGGAGCAATTTGTATGATCATAGCTGTTCCCTCAATTAATCGTCTCACTGTATTTATTTAGCGAGCAGCTGCCCCTGTTTCGCGAGATGGTAGCTGGTGGTTCAGCTGGAGCTTGTCAGATTGTTGTGACAACGCCAATGGAGTTGTTAAAAATTCAAATGCAAGATGCTGGCAGAGTAGCTGCCGCAGCTGCAGCCTCGGCAAAAGGTTTTTTTTTTTTTTTTTTACATCTATTTCTTTTATTCATTACACTCTTTTTCTTTTTTTAATGTGTAATATCGTTGTATTTAGCTGGTGAAGGTCCACCACCAAAGAAAGCTTCCGCCCTTGCTTTGACACGCGAACTTTTGCAGAAGAGAGGAATCTTGGGATTGTACCAGGGCACGGGAGCCACTGCCCTTCGAGATATAACGTTCTCGGTTATTTATTTTCCTCTATTCGCGAGGTTGAATAACCTTGGTCCAAAACGTCCTGATGGTTCTTGTAAGTTGCCCTTATCGTGTACGTTTAATAAATTTTCTTTCACGACATTTATTTTGCATCATTTTAATTTACTTGCAGCTGTTTTTTGGTGCTCATTTTTATCGGGTTGTACTGCTGGTTCAGTGGCAGCGTTGAGTGTAAATCCATTTGATGTAGTTAAGACGAGACTTCAGGCAATCAATAAGGCGCCTGGTGAACCGACTTATGATGGTGTTATGGATTGCATAAGGTAAGCGTCAACTACTCTATTAAGCTGACATACTTTCATTTTATTTTAAATAAAATATTTGTATGATTCATTCAAATTAATTTGGAATGAATTAAAATATATCTCGTATTTCATTGCAGAAAAACATTGAAAAATGAAGGTCCTACGGCATTTTTCAAAGGCGGCGCTTGCAGGATGATTGTGATAGCACCGCTATTTGGAATTGCTCAAACTGTATATTACCTTGGAGTCGCTGAGAAACTTTTAGGACTCAAGTAAAGAGATGGCTTTACACTAATCAATAATTATGGGCGTCTGCCAACTTGCCTAAAAGCGTCCAATAGTCAATTGCTCAATAACAGATGACAATAATGTTACGAATTTAATTAAAATATTTATCGTATACATATTATGTACGCTACATAGTCGTACAATGAGAAAATAAGAGAGTAAAACCTTGTATCATGTCATAAGCACACAAGGAATATATAATTTTTGAAGGTAATCTTTTCTCTAGTTGAACGGATTAAAACGCGCTATGTTTTTTTGTGTGAAACATTGATGTTTCACACAAAAAAACATAGCGCGTTTTAAAGCATTGATGCTTGATGTATCTAAAAAAAACTACGATTAGATTATATCCTTCCAATTTTTCCAACCGTAAGTAACGGTGAAATCGTTAATTGTATTACGAAAAGAAAAAATGAGCATGCCTCATATTTTCAGGTCGTCTCGTTACTGGCTATCAAGCCAATGGTGTTAATGTCTGTATATGTATATTATAGTGTAAGCCATTGACAATTGTCAAATTGGTAATTGTGGTTTTATGTAACAGAAACGCTGAGCGTTATTGAATGTATTTTACCTCGACATATCTCCAGCTAATTTTTGTCTGATTTATTTTTGTGATTTATTTACGGTATGCCATGTATGTGCTCAGAAGTGCGTTTACTATGTACATTTTGATGTTTCTATACACCTTATATTGTTAATTAATAAGCTTACAGTATGCAAAGGATAAAAACGTGATTTTTTTTCAGCATTTCAAGTTAAGTTCCTATATTTTAAATGAAATGACAATATTTTCATCGTAACACTACGACTTTTTATTAAATTATAATTAATTATTACATGATTATTGTTGTTGTTAATTTTGTTATTATTGATTTTTATGTACAAAGAAACAACATTCCACCAAGAGTATTGTGTTTTTTAATTAATTTGAACAACAACAAATAGATTTACAATTATGTAAGGTAATACACTAGATATATTTACCAATATTTTCAAATTTACTTTTGTTTCATCTGTGAAACGTATCGTGCAGAAGCAGTAAAATAGTCCTAATGTCAAAGTCCTACAATTTAAATTGGAACAACGAAAATACTTCAAGTGGAGTAAATACTTACATGCTAAAAATACACAATGATCATAACAATAAAGACTGATCTCGATTTAATTTTTTTTTTTTTTTTTTTTTTTTTCAACATTTTGGTACGGCAGAATTATAATATCAATTGTCCGGCACGTACATATGAACAAAATCTTTTTTTTTTCTTCATTTTCATAATATGTTATTATTTATACGTAGACGCGACGAAATTAACAGGAATGTTTTTGCGCGACGAGTGTGTTTGCGCGTTCGCGTACGAGTTTATCTTTATTCGCGAATTTAATCGGTAAATCGACGGTTTACGTTACGACCAAAGAGTGCTGTGCGTATTTCCGGGATCAGCTGCTGGGCAATCAGTTCTAGTCTGCTCTCCAACGTGTTGACAATCTTTATACGCCCTGCAATGTTAAATAATAAAATTAATACTTTTGTTGACAGTGAGTAGAGATTTAATGAAAGGTTTTTAGAATTATAAGTCAATGAATCATTCACCTTTGGCAGCCAGTAGCTCAACACCACCACAGCCGTCAGGAGCCAAGAAGTTGTCCTGATCCATTTTTAGATTAACTTCTTTTTTGGAAGTGTTTTTGTACTCTTGCTGAATACTTGGCATTAATGATTCAATCAACGCGTGATCTGCTTGTCTTGCTCTGATCGCTACATTAGATTCAAGTAACTAAAGCAAGTAATAGTTATTAAAACAATTTTTTCCCTTTTAGTTTATTGTAAGTAAACACATGTTATTTACAGTACCTGGTAAAGACCTTGAAGGATAAGGAGTTTCAAAATTTCAGCATATTTTCCTTGGTCTCTGCACACCTCACCTAGCCTCTTTCTAGCTTCATCCAGACAATTTCTCACGTGATCCTCACGAACTTTGAGCACTTTGAGACGGGCTTGATTTAGCATGTTAGATGATTGACTTTAAAGTAATGTAACATGTCATTACATAAATATTGAAGTCAAAGAAATGCTGCAATTATTAAACACTCACATTTTCTTTTGCAACTCAACTTGCTTTTCTTTCTTTTCATAATACTCCATGATTTTGAGACGCTGCTGCTGCACCAATCTTCCCTTCTCAATGTTGAACTCTTCTTCAGCTTTGGCATCGATTTCTTCAGCTTTCTCATTGGCCTCCTGTTCGATGAAGGCCATCATATGCTTGATCTGGAATTCAAAATCATAACAATATGCAATATCATATTGGGATGACAATAGTACGGCTCCACCAGTTATGATAATCAAAGTGACAGCAATACCCCCTCTCCTCATGTTGTTAAGAAAAATATCTAACTCCTAAATCATAAGAGAATCATCATTCAATTCAACATAAACATATTAAAAACTCAAGTAAATTCTCAGGAAAAATCGAATAAGCTACAACAATAAAACGTCTGTAGCTCCAATCCAAACATTTTCGGAGCACAAGCTCCAATCCAATGATAGCTCGTCCGTTTGCATATGCAATCCTCATATTCATAACACGCAACAAAATTTTAGACGCGTAATAAGTACGCTACGTGCGATCGTAAAAAGGCAAACTCTGCCAAAAACTACGTATATTTCAGCAGCGATTGAGAGCTTTACCCACACAGCGACTCCACTTACCTGCTTCTGAACGTCAGCATCGCTGAGAGCCATGTTGCTTGTAGGTGATGTGTTGCTGCTGTTGTCCTCGAAATAATCAGCCCAAAAGCTCTTCGACGCCCTTTGGATGTATCTTCTCTTGATTCAGCCGGAGTCTACGTGTCCCTCCAGGGAACACTGGGTTTTCAAAAATAGTCAACGCCCAAGTACTAGCAGCAACGACACCAGGAAGAAGCGTCGATATATATGTATACTGTACACAAATCGAAGGCGAAAAGTTGTCTCGTGAGCGAGGACTCGTTTCTTCTGCTGCAGGCACCTTCTCCTCTTCGGTAACTCACTCGATCGAGCTCGTGATGTTGACGTCTCGCTCTGACTCACGGTGCTCTCTATAGATGCGGGTGGCAGCTGTCTTTGTCGCGGGTGGATTATTGGACATGATCCGTCTGCTCCTCTCACATGACGATCACATGACCCGCGCGACGCGTGTATCAATGCCACCTGGCGCCTACTATCTATACTATTGCCCATAAAGTGATCATTACCTTTGATTGATAACATTTAATTTACTTTGCATAATACCTACTTTATCAATAGTTGATAGTAGTGGCATTCTTCACTGTCGATACAGCTGACATGTCAAATATTTGAAAGCCGTCAATTTGATGTTTAATCATTTCGTCAACCAAAGAGACTAACATGGATTGCTTCTATTTTAAAAAAAAAGAAATTCCACTCGTAAGATTGTCTGATGCATTTAATACACTTTTCAAGCGAATAAACATCTTCACTGATAATGCAAATGTAAAAACTATACTGCCACCAAAGAAGTCAAACCTCGACTTTTCCGAACTTTTCACGCGCAATATATCAGTCGGTCCCGGCTGATCGGTCCTTTTCAGGACGGCCACAATTAATTGATCAAATCTTTTCAAACTCTTGTGAGACAACTAAAAATGTGTTTCTCACAAGAAAAGCACGGAAACAAAAAAAGATGACACGCGCCTGAAAGTCATTCTCGCACCCATGTACAACAATACGCGACTCCGAAACTTCGATCAAAGTGGGGCACCCTCTTTATTTTTGCATGTGTACATGCACGCCTCATCATTTGTATCAATAAGTAATATTAAAACTGCTTGTATCGTGCACACACTGACGCTATTCATTTTTTGATCAAACTCCCTCGTAAAAGTTCACCACAAAAAAAAGGGGTGTTGCAAGGGGTAGGTACATAGAAGCGGCGTTTTCGTTTTTTATTTAAACTGCCGGCACGCGAGGACGAGAGAGAGAACAGCTCCGATTCTCCGGTTGCGGTGCGCAGTATAATAGCATGTAAGTCGGCTCGACACACATCGTTCGGAGAGTAGGTGGCGAAGAAAAAGAAGAAAACGAAAAGAAAGAAAGAAGTCGAAGAAAAGGAGGTGGAGTGTAGGCGCGCACTGGGTGGACGTGCCGCAGCGGCAGCAGTTGGTCTTCGCTCGCCGACCGCCGTGGACGTCCGACCCGGTCCTCCCCTGGTATCACGCGTTATACGATACTCCTCGCGGGCGAGCGAGTGCTGCGACGATCGTACTTCTTACACTGATGCCCGTTCGTCTTTAATCAACACGCAAAATACGTACGCGTATATCTACTCTGCCGCGACGTAATCATCAAACGTATTTTCCGTTCGGTATTTACTTTTTTTAAACAAAGTTACGTTCGAAGTGTCGGTGGTGCTGACTTTTTGAATAACGCTGCAGCTGCTCGATAAAAGAGAGCCAGGATGCCGGTTTTTCACACGAAAACCATCGAGAGCATCCTCGAGCCTGTCGCACAACAGGTAATGCCTCAATCGGATTACTCAATCTACCTACTTACTTGCCTAAGTGTTTTGGGACACAATTAAGTTGTCGTGCGTAAATACGAACCACATAAGCTATAGCCATCCGATTGAGCAGCGAATGGAGCTTTCAGAGTTTCGCAGCTCGTCTGATGCGATCTGCAATGTTTACACTACTCGCGCGACAGACGGGCGCATGAGAGAGTAAAGGAGAAAGAAATAGAATGCACTGACTTTGTACTTCTGCTACAAATTGCTCTGCTTCTTCGCACGCTTCTATAATTATATTATGTAGGTATCGTTGATTCGAAACATCGAAACTTGGGATCGGTATACAAACTTACCATTGTGGTATACACATACATCGGCAAAGCAACTCTCGCAATCAGCTGATTGATGTGTGCGTATATACACGATATTAAGGGGTGCAGCGAATATGGGGAATTTGCATCGGGCTTTTAATAAAGTAAAAAGAGGCCGAATAACCTATACTTGCGACTCCGTAATGTCTGCATCACCGAGAGCCAAGCTCCCTCCTTCTCTGTTTGATCTCTCTCGTTTTCTCCCTGCATGCCCATTCACATGTGCCAGTGGCAGTGGCACATCGTATGTATAAACCATGACATCATGCCTCTCTAATATCTCATCTATGCACCTCACTCTCTCTACTGTCTCAACACTACCCCTTTCCTCCCCCTTCACACAACCCATCGCCACTTGACGTGTATATTCCAATACTTTTATCGTTGGGTTGATCGTCGCACGTGTGCCACGATAATTAGTGTATGCTTCTTTGGACAATGACCTTTTTCTGGTGTGAGAGATGAAATTTTTTAAGGGATGATACGTTTTTTGCGCGAGTAACATAACCTATAAATTATTTATTGTGTGTTTATTTGTCAAAGAATCTTAGAAAAGGAGTAAAAAATTTATTTATTTATTTTTGTTTAACACTACTATTCGGTTGACAGGAGAGTATATTTTTGTCATTCGAAAATTAAGGAAGGTCTCTGCTATAACGAGGAATTTCTTGTAATTTATTCGTTGTTATTTATAATCGCGGTCAACGCTCCTCTTTTTTTTTTTACTTTGCTCGTAAAAAGTATATCTTAATAATAATCAGTCCAAAATCGTGATCATGAATGTAAAAATAACAGCGCTAACAAACGCTCGATGATTATTTTGAATTTATGAAAAGTATATATAAACTCTTCGAAACCTTGTGTGACTTTGCGTAACGAAAAATGTTTATAGTATTATTTGACGAAGAAAAACATAATCATGAAATTTTCTTTTCTTTTTTTTTTTTTTTTTGCGACACCAAGTTACTCGAATGTGAAACACTCTCCAATATTAGACCTTGACAACTATCTGTATATATACTTATTTCTAGTATTTAGTGAAAAGAGAAAAGTGATTAGTAAATGCAAAAAAAAAAAAAAAAAGTTCGCGCGAACGTCGAGGAGCAAAAGGTATACACAGATTACAGAACAGAATAGAATAGAGAGAGGCAGTTTCCGAGCGCGCGCGTTTCTAAAAATGGTTATTCGGCATCATCGAGAGAGAAACACTCGCAGCTTCCCTCTTTCTCCCTCTCGCTCGCGCTAAAGCGTTTCGCAATTTTTCGTTCAAACGCTTGTATACCACGCGTGGTCCATACCCACGATGTAGGTATAGCTGTATATTCTCTCTCGTGGGACTTGTCCGCAGCTGCCCGATTTTGCAAGCGGAGACACTTTTATCCCGTAAAACCGGTAAATCAATTATTTATCGATCTCCCCGCGTTATACACACCGAGCGCCAACCGATAGAGTACGAAAAAAATAAACATAGGTGCAGACTGATTGACGCTTTTAGAGAGTGACTAATGTGCGTCAGAACCTTTTTTTTTTTTTTTTTTTTTATTTCTTGGCACGCGTGTTGAATATGGCCACACCCATCATCAGCCGAGCCGTAGGGCGAGAAGAAAATCGAAAATTCAGTAATTAGGTATACGCGGGCGCTACTCTCGGTATATATATAATAGCGCCGAAGCGCGGGGGGGCCTGTCTCTAAAAATACATGGGGTTAAAATAAGATGCCTTGGGGGTATATGAGTTGTCTACGCGTATTATATAGATAACTCAACTCTATAGGTGTATATATATGTATGTATACATGTGGGGGAAAATCCGGTGTGACCACACAGCGCCGGCACTTTTGCTAAAATGATGTTGCCGCGGATGATGATGGTATATAGTCGAAGCCAAAGCGACCAATTACGCAATATCTCACGTTATATAGGTACATATTATAGACACACGCACTTATAAAGACCAATAACCCAAGTCCCACGTGGCGGGTCTCCAAGGGTATATTGTATTATCGATCGCGAGTCCTCTTGGGCCTTGTTGAACGCGCGCTCGTTTTCCGAATTCTATACAATATATGGGAAACCTCGAGATAACATATTTATGCGAAATAAAAAATCTCGTTGTGGAGACAATGAACGTTTTATTGTACACGCCAGCGAGGTGTTTATGTAGAGTTTGACAGCTTCAGCGTCGGTATTTCATACATACATTGCACACAGGAGTGTTTTTGTAGATATATATGACTTGGGGAAAAGGTGACTGTTTTGTTGAATCCAACATTTGACAAAAAGAAAAAAACATTTGTAATTTATGAGGGGAAATCGTGGGTTTTAAAAATAACCCATAAATATACATATATATTTCCAGAGCAACGGGCGCGGTGGTCGATATGTGTGTCAAGTATATCAAAAGTTATGATTGCGCGTTTCGCGAAACCTAGACAAAAGGTCGAGTTGCTAAATTGTCAAAAATAGAAAAACGAGCCGCTAAGCTTTTAGAAGCGAAACGCGAGACGCGCGTCTTATTTACACGTGGCTTTCGGTTGCTTTGCAAAATAAATTTCTTACACGAACACGTACAGTTAGCTCGTGGGGCCTGGCATCGTTGGAACTGCTTCACAATACTAAAGATAAATAGAGATAAGATACGCGAGGCCATACAGTAGTACGCATTACTCACAAAACACACCTCGAAAAAGGAACAAAACAAAAGTAAAATGGGTTATTTTCAAGGTGTCGAGGCTGGTCATATTACACGAGGAGGCCGAAGATGGAAACGCCATGCCAGACTTGGAGAGGCCCGTCAAAGTCGTCAGCCAAGCAGTGGCCAATCTCGTCAAGGTATACCCATACGCATCCTCGTAACACCATTCCGCTACGTGTATGCAGTATATATTTATATACACGAGCCCGTGGAAAAATTCGATTCGGTTACCAATGATTCAAGTATCCGCCCGTATTGATCTCATTCTTTATTTTTCCTCTTCCTCGAAAAACTTCGAACCCACCAATACGGGGAAAAACGTAACAAAAACCAACAAGGTTGGCAAAGAGACGATCAATTCGTCGGACGACGCCCTGCTCAAGCAAGACATGCCCTCATCGCTGAAACGAGTCGAGGGTGCTTCACACTTGTTGGAGGAGGCCTCGGTCATGCTGAAGAACGACCCCTACTCCAGCTCCGCCAGGTAACCACATCACGTAATACCTATACTTGCTTCTGTCTTATATTCGAATTTTTACATCAATCGCGATTATAAAGTATTGAGTAAGAAAAAAAAAAAAAAAAAAAAAAAAATTTCCCATGGATTTTTGATTCTAACGTTTTATTGTGTATTTTTTATTTTTTATTTCTCCACCTCTCTATCGACTCTACTCTGCGAGTGCAGTAGAACGCACACTGTTTATGAGTATAAAATGACGTACAGGTACGATAGATCACGCGTAAGTTGTTATGCACCATAGCTCGTAAGGTTTTTCTCATATAACACCCTGCAAAACAAACAAAAACAAAGAACACAGTGACGCGTGATGCTTTCATGTGATACATGTGTATACTTAATCGTGTGAGTATACCTGACTAATTAAATGCTAAACACGTAACCGATCATCATCATCATCATCATTGCATGTGTTATTTGAAAAATGATTTTATTTTTTTACAAATTATGAGAAAAACAAGGTGTTTCGTACATTCTTGTTATTCTAAAAAAAAAGGGAAGCCGAAACAAGTATCATTACACCGAGCTCAAACCAGGTGGAATAAATACACTTGTAACGCGTTGTAATTTAATTGGTATACGTGACAAAAACGCCGGTAAGTGTGTATACCTCGGCGCGATTAATTCTGTCGGCATCTCCATCATCAAGACAGTTCAAATTTCTCAATCGGCCTTATTGATTTCGTAATAGTGTCTACTTACTTCCCGTTATTTTTTTTTCCCCCCCCTCACAAAATACGCATGTTATTAACGCGCTGTGTACATTATAATCCGTTTTTCACTTTTGAGTCACACAAATGATGATTGATCGTTTATCTGTTCGACTAACACTATAGTCCCGAGATTAAAGGAAAAATTTTAATTTCGCTCTTGAGACGCTTTTTGTTTTTTTTTTTAATTTCATAAACTCTACCACACATCATAATACAATGCATATCTGGTTTGATTGATGAATCTCACAATTAAAAATGTTTTTCGAGTGCGAGTGACGTTTAGTTTGCATAACGCGAGCAACCATCCCTGAGAAACGCATCGTTAAAAAAAAAAAAAAAAAAACAAACAAACTCACATTAAGCCGCGCATCAGCTAATTAATCGATCATCAGAGTACTGAAAAAAAAAGCACTGCCGCAGAGCAGCGAAGAACCGATAAAAAGCTCATCGGTGAATATACATGTATAAACATAACGCGTATGGAGTGAACCGCGCGTATCGAGCGAGAGTAACTAATTTAGCTGGGCTTGGGTATTTTTAGAAAAAAATTAATAGAAGGCTCGCGCGGCATTCTCCAAGGCACGAGCTCGCTGCTGCTGTGCTTCGACGAGAGCGAGGTCCGGAAAATAATACGCGAGTGCAAGCGCGTCCTCGACTACTTGGCCGTGGCCGAGGTCATCGAGACCATGGAGGACCTGGTGCACTTTTTGAAGAACCTCAGCCCGTGCCTGAGCAAAGTGTCCCGCGAGATCAGCGCCCGTGAAAAGGAGCTCACCCACCAGGTCCACAGGGAGATACTCGTCAGGTGCTTGGACCAGGTGGGTATATACTTGGGATATTTTCGGGTGATCTTGGGTCCCCCCCCCCCCGTTCATTAGCCAACTGGAATCCCGACATCCGTGCCAAATTTTATTTGAAATTCCGCAACCATCAAAATACACTTATTTATGTATACTTTTAATAGTATTTTGATCAATGGTAGAACGAAGTGGGAAAAAAACAAATCTTAATTTCCGATTAATTCGATGATCAGGTGAAAACTCTGGCCCCGATCCTCATATGCTCGATGAAAATCTTCATACACATAATATCGAGCGGCGGCCGAGGTGCCGAGGAGGCGGCCGAGAATCGCAACTACCTCTCGGGCCGCATGTCCGAGGAGATAAACGAGATCATCCGCGTGCTCCAGTTGACGACTTACGACGAGGACGAGTGGGACGCGGATCAGTTGACGGTAAGATTGTGCTGAATGTACACGAATGCCGATGGTCGAACGAAATAAATGACAACGATCGATCGGTACGCAGCTGCTGAAGAAGGCCCAGAGCGCGATCGAGTCGCGCGTCAAGCCGGCCTTTGACTGGCTGGACAATGGGAACGCGCTCCGAGGTGGGGTGGGCGAGAAGAGCCTCAGGCAGATAATCGACCAGGCCGGTCGGCTGGCCGATCGGTACCTGCCACCCACGCAGGCCCAGCCGATCTCCAAGTTGGCGTCTCAGCTGACCACGATGACCGATGCCCTCTGCGAGCTCCGGCAGAACGACAAAGGTGCGCAATTCCATACCGATCTTGTGCCGATTTTTCGAGCTCGCTCGGTATTGACCATCGGTTTTTTTTGTTTTCATAGGAACATCGGCACAGGGCGAGGCGCTGGCCCGTGGCATCAAGGACAAGGTGAACGAGTTGCGCTCCAACATTGCCTCGGCGATCATCGACGCCGACAAGTCCGGGGGAATCCAGGCGGCTCACACGGTTGCCGGTAGGCTCGAGCAGGCCAACAAGTGGCTGCTCAATCCGCAGCACGACGACAAGGGCCTGGGCCGTAAGGCCATCGATCTCATCATACACGAGGGCAAGAAGGTACAGCTTTGACTGACACATTGCACTTACCGATCGTTACACTCGTGATAACGATTTCAACAGCTACTCGCATTATATCATTAATTTATATACGTATACTAACTTTCAAAAGTGTAATACAGAAAAATTTTGCTTTCTCTCTCTCTCCCTCTATCTGCTTCTTTTGCTTGCCTCTCGCTTGCTCTCATGCGCGATTCCTGCGCATCGGGCGTACACGTGCGATTGACCATACCAATCTGCATGTGCACGCGATAGAATCACGGGACCATAGCCGAAGTAAGTCATAGAAGAAGTATTGGCTGCGCCGAGGAAAAATATTTCTTGAATACTTATTGGTGTTTCATGATGGATTGTCTGTTGAACGTTAGGGTAGTATGTTGCCACTGCTTTGTTGTTTTTTTCTTTTACTCACTATTAACACTAATTAAATTGATGTCTTTTAACAGCCATTTTTGAAAACTAAAATCATCAATGTTCGCCACGCAGACAATTAATTATGACATGGTACATGTATAACACTGACTGTGTACTTAATTCTCATCATCAGGAGCGTCGTATCTTGGGCTAATTTCAATAATATATGTGCCGGTTGATAAAGTTCTCGTCCTGACGCACAAATTGGCTAATCTTAACGAAAAGTTGCGAAAATTTACTAAGTTTCTCGCGCCTACATGTACGATATACATAATGATGCACTTATTTTACGACGGTGTCAACAAAAAAGTCTCGCACTTGTTTATAAACCGCATCTTCTAAGACTCAGAGCGCTGCCAAGTTCTCTAAAGCCCCTACGGCGTGGCTCTAAAATTAATCCAATCTCGGCCCTCTCGATCATAAAATCCAGAGAGCCCATAAGCTGTGCTTGCTCACGTGTACATAATTATGACTATCTTCTGATGGCCATCGCGCGCATTGACCTTCGTACGTAAAAATAACAAAGACACGACGCTCCGCACTGGTTTTTTCCTCGGTGCCAACGATAAGGATCCGATTGAAGAGAAACACATTTCTAAAGTACCTCTTTCATCCTCCCCCACCTGCTCCTCTCGGGGCGATGGTCAAACGAAACGCAGGTAGCGGAGGGCTTGCCCGGGATCCACAAGGCCGAGATACTCCAGCTTTGCGACGAAGTGGACAACCTGTCGCACCAGCTGGCCGACCTCTGCGCCAGGGGCGAGGGCAACGGGCCGCGAGCCCAGGAGATCGCCCGGCAGCTGTCGCAGAAGCTCCACGAGCTCAAGAACAAGATCCAACAGGCTGTCGTGTCGCGCGTCGTCGAGGACTTTATCGACATTACCACGCCCCTCAAGCAGTTCACCGAGGCGGTGCTCGCGCCCGAGGGCACGCCCGGCCGCGAGCAGAACTTCAACGACAAGACCCTCAATCTGCAGAACTTCTCCAACAGGGCGGCCAAAACCGCGAGGATGGTCGCTGCCGGTGGTGAGTGCTTTGGAACATTTTTCTTTCTCATTGGTTTGTTCGGCAATACTGGTCGAGTTAAGTTTTTTCTCGTGTTATTGAAAGCACTGCGAGTCGATCTCTCAACCATCATCGTTAAATTAAGAATCTTCAGAGAGCCGATTTTCTTTTAGTTTGTAAAATAATTACTGCGATTGCGGCGAGTTTTGCAAGTGAAAGTGTACGTGTATAAAGTCTGGCATGTTAATCAATCAAGGAATCCAAATCTTCCCTGACTAAAAAAAAAAAGGTGCCCTACAATAAAATAAAATAATTTGTATTCGCTAAACAGGAAGCGGTGGAAACAAAAAGCTGGCCGAGGCCCTGAACGCGACGGCTTCGCAGCTCGAGTCCCTGACGCCGCAGCTGATAAACGCGGGCAGGATCCGCATGACCTACCCGGAGAGCAAGGCCGCCGACGAGCACTTTGAGAACCTGCGCCAGCAGTACGCCGACACGATACAACGGGCCCGTAGCCTCTGCGACGAGGCGACCGACGGGGCGGACTTTGTCAAAGCCTCCGAGGAGGCGATGAAGAAGCACACGGTGCTCTGCGAGGACGCCATTGCCAAGCGCGATCCCCAGAAGATGGTCGACAACACCTCGGCCATCGCCAGACTGGCCAACCGGGTGATACTCGTCGCTAAGCAGGAGAGCGACAACAGCGAGGACCCGGCCTTCATACACAGGGTCAACCAAGCGGCCGACGTGCTGCAGAGCTGTAAGATGCTCCTTCTTTCCCTCTTTTTTTTTTTTTTTTTTTTTTTATACGTCTCATTTGCGTCATTTTCAATGCGTAATGGAAATCGAAATCGGATCAATTGTCAGGGTCCGCAGTGCGTCGACCCTTCTTGACTTTATCTTTCTATTGACTTGTGATGTATTCTCGGAAAATCGCCTTTTATTCCAACGGACTCTGGTGCCTGCACGCATCCCAATCATTACAGCAGAGTGCGGCAATGCGCAGCTGTAAACTGCAGAGGCGCAACAAGTACCATTAACTCGAGGGGGGGGGGGAAACATCGACGCCGATGTGTAATACTAGCGCTCGGTTATTGTTGTCGGGTTTGTCAATCTTGCGTCATTGAATCGGCGCATCCGCGACAGGAAAGAAAAAAAAACGGGAGCAAACAACCGATGTATGATAATATAATAACAATGTACACATCACCACGCGCTCGGTTGCAAGGTCCCGCCGTCCGGCGAGCAAGTGAAACGTGGATCGAAAAATCGGGGAGAGGAAAAAAAAGCGCACTAAAAAATATGACACGCCGCGGTGCATACAATGACAGCAGCAGCTGGTGTATAATAGAGCATCTCCGTTTCCTCCTACAGGCGTGGCTCCAATGGTCCAGGACGCCAAGGCCGTGGCTATGAACATTAACGACGGCTCGGCCATATCGCGCTGGCGCGACAGCAATCGAGCGGTAAGCCAATATGCGTACACTCGAAATACTGCACGTATTACATGTCATCAATATAATTACATGTATCCGATGCAACATTAATAATATGTTGTGTCGTTTTCGATTTACTTGGCTGAATGTATCGCGTTCTGTTGGCTGCAGTTACTGTCAGGTGTCGGCCAGGTGAGAAAGGCCATCACAGTCGAGCCGGAGGGCCGAGGCACCCCGATACCACCGCCCCCGCCTAGTCTGGCGAATCTGCGCATCCAGGACGGAGGTTTGTACTTTTGGGATATTACCTTATTTATTACGGTTGGCAGATTTTTAACGAGTGGCAACGAACCGAAGTTTCGAGCTGACAGTGATTTTTATTTTTGTTTTTTTACTAAATGACTTGTTTATATCAGGAGAGGGCGCCGATCGAGAACAAAAGAAACAGATATACCAAGACGATCTTAAACCCGGTGTCGGTAGAAAGAGTAGAGGTAATTCGGCAAATTTGTCGTTGTCCTCGTTGATGCACGGCGTGTGCTGGAGTTTTATGAGCAACGCATGAGATGAATCGTAATTTTCAAAATTTCTTAAAAAAAAAAAAAAGATAAATTGGTATTAACACCTTTAATAATCGGTATTAAAATCTATTTCAAAATTTGCATAATAATCATTAATATTGACTTGAAGCACACTATTATAGTCACAATATACGCCTTTTGCTTAACTAACTCGACTACATATGTTTTTCAACGTCGGCAAATAACAAAACTTGGCAAACAATAACCACACGTCGTCCCGTTAAAACTAAAAAAATACATTAAAAAGCATCATTTCCATACGCGTTAGCTTCAAATAGATAATACATGTGTCAGTGGCTGTATGTGCTCTATCGTTCATCAGTGATCGAGTGTGACCGTGATTGTGGGAAAACAAAGAGAACAAGTTGTACATTTCCGTTGGTATAACGTGCAGAAAATAATAAAACGACTTTTCCTCGACAGAAATGGTTCCACCGCGTCCGCCACTACCGTGTGGAGAGGTACCGCCACCGAGACCACCGCCACCCGAAACCGACGACGAGGACGAGATGTTCATGCACGCGCCTCAACCGAATCAGCCCATAATGGCAAGTTTAATTACAATTACTTGATTATTTTTTTTCAATTAGACGTGCTTTCTCACTGTGTAACTTGAACGGTCTAATTCGCGCAGATGGCAGCTCACGGACTGCACCAGGAGGTCAAACAGTGGTCCAGCAAGGACAACGAGATCATCGCCGCGGCCAAGAAAATGGCCATTCTCATGGGCAGACTGTCCGGTCTAGTGCGGGGCGAGGGTGGCAACAAGCGCGATCTCATTGCTTGCGCCAAGGCCATCGCCGAGGCTTCGCAGGAGGTCACGCGACTCGCCAAGGAACTCGCGAGGGAGTGCACCGACAAGCGTATTCGTACGGTCAGTGCATTTTTTTTTTATTTTATTCCGTTTGATCTCCACGTGGTTGATGAAAATTTTTTATTGTCACCACAGAATCTCCTTCAAGTTTGCGAACGTATCCCAACCATCGGGACGCAGCTCAAAATCTTGTCGACCGTCAAGGCAACGATGCTCGGTGCTCAGGGTACGTATATTGTTTATCTTTAATTCAAATGGAACATAATTAATTAGCGTGTATATAAGCGCTCGATATCGCATAATCAAGCTTTTTGCTGAATAATAAATCATCCATCACTAACTTACTAACAAAATGTCATTGGTTTCTCTGTGCTTAGAAACGCTCCCCACCTGGGAAGAGCTGATGCTATACGGTAAAGGCCAGCTGCATACCACACAACGTTGTACAATACACGTTTCATTGCGTATTTTGCCATTATTTTCATTTCATTACGTTTGAAACTCGTATACTAGTTGCAAATTATGGTTGTGAAGTTGAAAATGATTACGTTTATAGCTCAACAGTTAGTGACATCTTTATGATTGCAGTTTGTATGTGCATGGAAATTCAAAAGCAAAAGTAAAGTTTTAAAAAGTAAATATTTTCAATAGCATAAGAATTGCTAAATAAGTTTTCAGCGATTCTAGTATTTCACAATTCGTTATGTGTCAATGAACAAAAGACGTTTACTGCAATTTCAGAACAACACTATCTTTAGTATAGAATAGCTTGGAGTTGTATGCATGAAAGAAGTAGCTTATTTATTTGTAATTAATTAAATCCTCAGCACTTGATATGAATTGACGTACTACTTCAACGATGACGCATACAATAACTTT
Source organism: Copidosoma floridanum (assembly GCF_036245765.1). Lineage (NCBI taxonomy): Eukaryota > Metazoa > Arthropoda > Insecta > Hymenoptera > Encyrtidae > Copidosoma > Copidosoma floridanum. The sequence goes on along the minus strand of NW_028321906.1, from coordinate 6,216,170 downwards.
TTTTACATACAACTATTTGTATACACGTAACAGTTCTTCACCTAGTAGAAACAAAAGTATGGCTTGTCCAGCAAAAACAAAAACCATTCCTTCATCATTACCTATTAATTTTAAACGCCTAGAGAATATTTGCACGCAGAAAGTAATAGTTGTCTCAAACATTCTATTCGCAAAAAAATTAAAGTTTCTTACAAAGGTGCTTTTGTTATCCTACAATTTAAAAAACTTGCATGGGAAAAAACAGTATTTCGCAATTATAAACTATTCAATAAAACTCTCCTTAAATTAAATTTTATGAAAATGGTGTACTAATTTGATTCTGGAAAAAAATACTACAGGTACAGAGGAGGACCAAGAAGCGACGGACATGCTGGTGGGCAATGCCCAGAACCTCATGCAGAGCGTCAAGGAGACAGTCCGAGCGGCCGAATGCGCGAGCATCAAGATCCGAACAGCCTCGGGGATAAAACTGCGCTGGGTGCGCAAGCATCCTTGGTACCAGTATTAAATGAAAAAACGATAGTCAAAGACGAAACAAAAAATCATCGACAACAACAAAGACTACATTGTCATTTTCAGCCATTGTGTCTCCCTTCTATTCCCTCCTCTGATGCGTGCGTCGTGTTTTGTCCTCGAGTAATTCTCATATTTTTTCATGCCATATTAAAGATATAACGATGATTTAGATAATTGTCTAGGATGTAACGACGAGTTTCCCACTTAATTAAATTTTATTCTTTTTTCTCTCTTCTGCTTGAGTGAATGAGAAAGTCGGACCCTTCTTTTTTGACCACAAAATCGGGTTGATCGAGCTTCTTTAGAGAAATAATTGATGTGTGCATTTTAGATCACAAACTGTTTTATCAAAAAAAAAAAAAAAAAAGCCTGTAGTAGGCTTGGTGAAATAGGATTATTAGATTTAGCTTGTTAATTAATAATCGTGCATTAATTAAAATCAAGACATAAAAGTATGTAATTAGATTTGTAAAAAATTTTAACAGAATCGTGGTGCACTAATGTTAAGAACTAATTTTATGGTTCAACACCACTGATGCCCGACTTGGTTTATACATTTTTATGAATTTCTTGACTAATTGTATAAATATGTACTAATGCGTGTAATAATAAAAGGTACACGAACCTTGCGATGCTTTTTACAAGTAGTATAAAACACGCGTCACAGTGCCGAAAGTAACAGTACCTTTGTGTATAAGCACACAGGCGTGTGTCCTGTATTTTAGAAATAAGGTGCAATAAAAATGACCATACGTAGAGAGAGACAAAAAGATTTGTATTCCCGAGGCCGCTATTTTTTATATAATAAAAAAAATGTGCAAAGAAGTGCATGAAGGCAACTCAGTGTAATCGACTTTATTTATTTTTGTATATCTCACGAGAGAAATGTGCAATATATAACGATGGAAAGTCGACAGAGTCCATATTTTAGGTCACATAAGCCTTCCCAAAAAGTAGACAAAAAGCTACATATATATATGGTGCTAATGGTATTTTAGTACTAAATCGGTTGTTAGATATACCAGAATTCGAAGCATAGATAATCGCAGAGACGTGTACTAGTTTTGTAATCGAGCTTGCTGTGCAAATAAGAGCCTTCCGTCTACTTACAATTATTGACCAATAAAAAATACCCATCCTTTTATAGATCGGACTGGAATGTTTTTGAACGTGATTTTTCTATTTATTGTTTATCAAGAAAAAACTACATATATTGTATAACCCATGATTTATATTTGTAATGTAATAAACCGGTTTAATAAATTAAACTCGGCTTTATTTATCTATTGTGTTCTAACTTGATTAAGAGTATAAAAACTGTACAATAATCACATGTTTTTTTTAAAATTATTTAAAGTATAAAAATACGCACGTTAGAAAATTTTGATGAAACAGTTTTGCAAAAAGTTTTTTTTAACTTATTTTACCTTGATCATGTGTATAAATACACTGACACTTATTTTTCATCAAAATTTTCCTTGACTCATTAGCTATTTAATTTTTATATCAAGAACTTAATGCACCACTTTCAGGCTTGATGGGTATGTTATTTTTTGGCATCTTACCTGGCCTTAGGTAAGGATTATCAATAACATCTGATTGAGTGTTTGTCTCCTCATTTTGTTCAGTCTCTTCTTTTGGGACAACAATTCCTACAAAACATCTTCAAGTAAATAAAAGAAAATTACACAATGCTTGATCAAAATATATGTAATAAGTTACCTTCTTTGTTCCCATCCTTACTTTCAGGTTCGTTTTCTTTTTTCTTTTTAATAGGACTACCTTCCGCGTCGCTATCTGAATCAAAAATTTGATCCTGTGGCAGTAAAGCTGAAAGGTAGCTCGGAAATTGTGGAGAAGTACCTATCACTGAAAAAAAGATAAGATTGAATGTCAGAAGAAAAAACAAATCAACTAGTTTAAGGTGAAACATTAAAGTAGAATCTGGTACTTTGCTTACATGGAAACATGCTGTTATCATCTTTGAGGAACAAGCTATGTGTCTTGCCAGTCTTTGCTGTGAATCTGGTCAAGGCTCTTTCAATATCCCTCTTCTGGGAAGCAGCTTTTTCTCTAATTGCTTCGTATTCAGTCACAGGTTGCTTATGCGTCTACAAACACCAATAATTGTTAATTAGTAAAAGGCACAGCACAGGTTTCTTCATTTCACTTGTAATAATAAAGTGTTTTCTCACCGGTGTCCTAATATAAGCATGAGGATCTGGCAGTGGCGGCAAGTAGCTCGGAATGTGAGGAGGATGGTTTTGCTTGACTCCAGCTTGCAGGATGCTCAACTGTTTGGTTTGTGTTTGCTGCTGAAGAGGAGGTAAGATCGTCCTGTTGGGACGAAGCCCGTAACTCCAAAGATTGTCAATTTTGATGCCTGAGTTCACTAGAGCTAGTATGACATCTGCTATGAGGATTTCTGTCCTGCTGGAGAGTTCGCAATAATTCCTGGCTGACTGACCGATCTCACACAACACTGGAAAGAGTAAAAAAAAAATAGTTCTCAGTACGAGTGATTGTTGATAATAGTATTGTTGACTGCGACCTGCAGTGCACAGATTACGGACATGACTGCAACATTTCCGTAAGAGTTTCCAGAACGGCTCGCTCGCAGTAGTCGAAGCCGCACTCGATTATAATGTTGCAAATCGCTTGGCTCAATACTTTTCTTCTTGTATTAGTTGTTTGAACGTCCATTTCTTCACTATTTGTTTTGATTCTAGCGGTTTAACTACAATGTACGTACAACGACGGCGGCGATCGGCCAGCTGATATTTGTTTAGTAATCTGGCCAGTTACGGCTCTGTTCCGTAATCTGGCCAGTTAAAATAGCAGACGACAGTCAATAGCGATTAAATCTTCACTTTTTTCTTGACTTTCACGTCATCTGCTGTTTTAACTGGCCAGATTATACGGAATACATAGCGCCAGTTTAATTCAAGGTAGAGTTGACTTGTAAGATGTACGTGAAGTTATGTGTAGTAATTAAAGTAATTACTACTAAGTAATGCCATATGGTCGATTTTATTGAACCATATGAATATCTCTATTTTAGAGGTCGACTTTTGAGTTAAAAATAGATTGTAAACTTGCCGCAAACAAAACAAACCACGTCAACTTTTTATTATCTATCTATAAAATTAGTTGCGGCTGGTTTATAATTATCAAAGTGACTTTGCTGTAAATAGCAATAGTTATTTGGATCAGCGCCATCTAGCGGTCTTTATTTTTTGGCAATTTGGCCAAAAGTGGCTCCTAAAATTCTCAATAAGAGCATTCAGGATTAGAGCCATTTCGTCAATTATAAACCAGCCGCAACTCATGAGGAAGCTATAGAATAAAAAAATAACGATACGTGTGTTTTTGGCGGCAAGTTAACAATCTATCTTATGCTTGAAAATTTATCTTCAAAAGTGCAAACACATATGAGGTCGATTTTTTGGTAGAAAATAGATTGTTAACTTGCCGCCTAAAACACACGTATCGTTATTTTTTCATTTTATAGCTTCATCACGAGTTGCGGCTGGTTTATAATTGACTAAATGGCTCCAATCCTGAATGCTCTGGTTGAGAATTTTAGGAGCCACTTTTGGCCAAAAAATAAAGACCGCTAGATGGCGCTGATCCAAAATAATTATTGCTACTTACAGTGAAGTTTTTTTATGAGTTATAAACCAGCCGCAAATAATCTTGTTAATAGATAATAGATAGTTGACATTTTTTATGCTACTTGCGGCAAGTTTACAATATGTCTTTTACCTGTAAATGGACCCTGAAAAGTGTAAATATTCCACTTATCTTATACGGCTCATAAAATCTACCATATTTACAAAATTAAAATACTTTAGACCTTTTATCATTAACTCGCGGAAGCACAGCCCTTTAACTTTTTAGTTTAAGTAAACAGCTAACTTATATAATATGTACATACCAAGATTTGTGTTACAGAAATCTTGAACAATGATTAAATAGATACGTAAAGTAATAAGTCCAAAAGAGACAACTAAAGAAAAAAAGTTTAAAAAAGAAGTTCAGTTACACAGGAAGAGTCTCCTAAAAATGGAGCATGGGATCTCACTTAATTTAAATTACTTCTCAATTTATCTTTTACCTTAAAATCGACCTCCAAAACTATCAATATTCTACTTATCTTATATGGCTCATAAAATCGACAATATTTACAAAATTACAATACTCTTGACCTTTTACCATTAACTAATGAAAGAACAGCCCTTTAACTTTATAGTTCCAATAAACAGTTAACTTATATAATATGTACATATCAAAATTTGTGTTACAGAAATCTTAAATCACAATCAAATATACACGTAAATTAATCAGTCGAAAAGAGACAACTGAAGAAAAAAGGTCTTAAAAAAAAGCAGCCACACAAAGAGTCTCCAAGGAATGGAGCATCGAATCTCACTAATTGAAAAATACATTTATTACAGAGATGTAAATTTTAAGTGTTACTTATAAGTAACAAAAAACCCAACCTTCTCTGATCAAGTGAGATCCAATGCTCCATTCTTATATGAGACTTTTCGTGTGACTGTGCTTCTTTTTCAGGCCTTTTTTCTTCGGTTGTCTCTTTTGGACTGATTAATTTGTGCTTACATGAGTTAATGGTAAAAGGTCAAGAGTATTGTAATTTTGTAAATATTGTCGATTTTATGAGCCATATAAGATATGTAGAATATTTACACTTTTCAGGGTCCATTTACAGGTAAAAGACATATTGTAAACTTGCCGCAAGTAGCATAAAAAATGTCAACTATCTATTATCTATTAACAAGATTATTTGCGGCTGGTTTATAACTCATAAAAAAACTTTACTGTAAGTAGCAATAATTATTTTGGATCAGCGCTATCTAGCGGTCTTTATTTTTTGGCCAAAAGTGGCTCCTAAAATTCTCAACCAGAGCATTCAGGATTGGAGCCATTTAGTCAATTATAAACCAGCCGCAACTCGTGATGAAGCTATAAAATGAAAAAATAACGATACGTGTGTTTTAGGCGGCAAGTTAACAATCTATTTTCTACCAAAAAATCGACCTCCTATGTGTTTGCACTTTTGAAGATAAATTTTCAAGCATAAGATAGATTGTTAACTTGCCGCCAAAAACACACGTATCGTTATTTTTTTATTCTATAGCTTCCTCATGAGTTGCGGCTGGTTTATAATTGACGAAATGGCTCTAATCCTGAATGCTCTTATTGAGAATTTTAGGAGCCACTTTTGGCCAAATTGCCAAAAAATAAAGACCGCTAGATGGCGCTGATCCAAATAACTATTGCTATTTACAGCAAAGTCACTTTGATAATTATAAACCAGCCGCAACTAATTTTATAGATAGATAATAAAAAGTTGACGTGGTTTGTTTTGTTTGCGGCAAGTTTACAATCTATTTTTAACTCAAAAGTCGACCTCTAAAATAGAGATATTCATATGGTTCAATAAAATCGACCATATGGCATTACTTAGTAGTAATTACTTTAATTACTACACATAACTTCACGTACATCTTACAAGTCAACTCTACCTTGAATTAAACTGGCGCTATGTATTCCGTATAATCTGGCCAGTTAAAACAGCAGATGACGTGAAAGTCAAGAAAAAAGTGAAGATTTAATCGCTATTGACTGTCGTCTGCTATTTTAACTGGCCAGATTACGGAACAGAGCGCCAGTTAATTCAAGGTAGTTGACTATATGTCAGTAAGCCAGGGTCCCTTAGTCGGCTTATAATTTTAGTTTGTCCCTAATGTTCAATTAAAATGTACAATGAACTAGAATGAACGCCATCTAGCGTTGATATTTTCTCAGTCCAGGCCGAGTTAAAATCTAGGGACTCGCTCACGAAAAAACACTAGAAAAAAGTCACTAGATTTCAGCGATCGCTATCGCTGTGGGCTGAGGGCTGAGGGCTGAGTCGGCTGAGAAAATATCAACGCTAGATGGCGCTGATGCACCTAGATTTTCGTATAGGTATTAGGTATAGTAATCGTAATTCGGACTCAATCGGAGGGAATAAACAAGTGAAAAATGCGTTGATCAATTAATTTATCCAACTGCAAGTTTAAAGTTTTATACAATTGGACACTTTTTCATTTAATTGCAGTTAACAAACTGTACGAAGGCAAAATTCTTCTCGATTTAAGAAGTAAGTGCATATTAAAAAAAAAACACAGTCCTTAAAAAATTTACTAGTTTCAAGTGTGTAGATCGAAACAATAAAAATAAAAGGACAGCTGTGCGTTATTTCTTTAACATGCCGTCGAGAAGTTTCATAAAAAGGTAAACAACTTTTAAACACATTTCACGTATGCGAAATGATGAGCGAAGCTGCACAACAATAAACTGAGACTCGCGTGTGGCGACAGTGTAATTCTGTAAAGTTCAGTGACCTGAAATTTTCGTTGTTTCCAATATAAGCGATTAATACAAATGGCTGTGATTTACATTGCAACGAATTTACAATCTCACATTTCTTTGAAGTACGTTATACTAGCAAAAAGTGAATTCCATCAGTTATACTGCATGATAGTTTAGACTTCTTGATACTCCTAAATCTCCAGATGTATCGTTTGAATCAATACTTATGTTTGATTGAGGAAGAAAGTTTTTTTGAAATGCGCGCTAAATGTGTGTGTGCATGCATGTGTGTGTGCATGTGTGTGTGTCATAAATTGAACGGAGCAGACGACACTTTGTTTTTGTGTATAGTCTGTCAATTCTCCGCGGAAGTTTACTTGCAGGGGTTTTCAAGGTTAGGGATGAGCTTCATCTTTAGTTTTTTCAAAAATGTCTTTTTAAGAATGTTACAACTCATTTGGTTTGGAAATAAGAAAATTGATAATTCGCTAAGCATTTACGTAAAAACCAATACTGGTAATACATTGGCTGTCGATTTGGATCCGAAATGGGATATACGAAATGTGAAAGAAATCGTCGCTCCCAAGATGGGCATCTCACCAGACGACATAAAAATCATTTTCGCTGGAAAAGAGCTCCACAATTCCACAGTCATTGAGGTAAAAGTACTTTTGAGTACCCTTGTTTTATTATTAAGTTCGTACGAAGTAAAACCGTCTTGACCAGAAGGTATTACGTTACAGGAATGTGACTTGGGTCAGCAGAGTATTTTGCACGCAGTTCGCACTCCGAGGCGTTTAGATATAAACAATGTCTCCAAAAATACGATAAAGGAGTCGATATCTGAATCTGACTTGGATGAAAGCTCTGGTAGCAAACCTATGAATGAGACACTCTCTGATTTGTCACTGGATGAATTCACGACAAAAGAAACAAAAGTGGTAAACATCTCGAATTTAATAACTCGTATCTATTAGATATTGGAAACTGTAGTAATTCTGGAACTTTCCAAATGAATAGGAAGGCACACAGAGCAGTAAAGCTCACTTTTACGTATACTGCTCGAATCCCTGCAAAAAGGTTCAAGTTGGTAAACTGAGGGTACGCTGTGCAGATTGTAAGAGTGGAGCTGTCACTGTAGATAGAGATCCTCAATCTTGGCCAGATGTTTTGTTACCTAAAAGAATTACAGTAAATTGCGAGAACCAATTTTGTGAAAATTTAGTTTCACCTGATGGAGATACTGAGTCACAAGTTCACTATGCTCGATTTTTTTTCAAATGTGCAAATCATATAAGCTTGGGAGAAACTGATGAAGCTGTTCCATTAAATTTAATTAAACCTAATCTTGCTAAAATTCCTTGTTTGGCTTGTACTGATGTTAAGTATGTGTACCCCTGACAATAATTTGATTTTATTGTTTCAAAGAAATTTTCTACCAAGTAATTGTTTCAGGGATACAGTTTTAGTATTTCCATGTGAAGCTGGACACGTCACTTGTTTAGATTGCTTTTGCAATTATTGCTTAGTTCGTTTACAAGAACGCCAATTTCTTTTTGATGATAAAACCGGATATTACACTCTGTCGTGTCCAGCAGGTTGTGAAAATTCTTGCATTCGTGAAATTCATCACTTTCGTCTTTTAACAACTGAACAGGTTCTTAAATTTTAACATCGAATCAATAACTGTTTCATTTTTCTTTAAAAAAAACAGTTTTTTATTTTTTATTTTTTTATTTTTGCACGTGTTTTTTTTTTAGTACGATCGTTATCAACTTTTTGGAACAGAAGAGTATGTCTTAAAATCTGGAGGATTGTTATGTCCTCAGCCTGATTGTGGAATGGGTATTATTCCACCTAGTTCCGATAGTGGAGCAAGTGAAGAAGAATGTCGGAAAATTCAATGTATTGGAGGTTGTGGAGTGAGTATTATGTACTTACAAACTTTAATATACTTCCAACACGTAAAAATTGTATTGTAAACAAAAAAATCCCCCCCTCCCCCAGTATGTTTTTTGCAGAAAATGCTTGCAAGGTTTTCATCTTGGTGACTGTGAAAACCAGCCCACCTCATCAAATTTTAATACTAGTCATGGCAGTTACGTAGTGGACCCTTTAAAGGCTAACGATGTCAGTTAAATTTAATGCCTGTATGATATATCTTTACCATAAGAGTGTAGTTATTCAATCGCAATTTGTTTCAACAGGCCAAGTGGGACGAGGCTAGTAAAAAGACGATAAAAGTATCAACAAAGCCTTGCCCAAAGTGTCGAACCCCAACGGAACGAGACGGTACGTAAATCAAATATATTCCAATATTTTATTAGCAAAGACTCGTAAAAAACAAAATTTTATCTCACGATGTAAAAAAAGAGCAGCTATGATCAAAAAACGTATTTTTATACCCCAATGGTTGTTACCGTACTGTTAAGAATTCACTTGAAGTAAAAAAAAAATTTGCCGCTCAACGAAGCACAAAAAGCTCAAGTCCTTTTGAAAACGGCTCTAACCTACATTACTTCCCCTGCAACCAGAAGCCTTTTGAACCAAGTCAACGAGACGTGTTTTGCGCCAACATTCAAGCCCCGCGCGTACATATACTCATTGCGTTGTCCACAGGTGGCTGCATGCACATGATCTGCACGCGAGCAGGTTGCGGCTTTCAGTGGTGCTGGGTGTGCCAAGCACCCTGGACTCGCGACTGCATGGGTAACCACTGGTTCGGATGATTTGGCGAATCACTAAAGGGCCACACTACGCAGATTGGTAGGTCGCTGTTGTTGTTGTTGTTACTGTTGTTGGCGAGAGAGACAGAGTTCGGTGGGTTTTTATATACGTGGTTGAATATTTTTTCTAGATGAACTTACACGTATTTTTACAAATGTACACGTTTACATACATACGTATTTCAATACAAATATTTATATTTGCGATAATGAGTTGAGGTGTACTTATAATATATTTATTAACAGCATATTTGAATTTTAGATCGAATAAAAATTTTTACACGGATAAGTTTACGTAATATTGTTGCTGTTTATTCATTCATTTAATTACTTATTTTTAAACACGTGTTGGGATCGAAAATTTTGTTTAACTGTAGTTTCAAATGTAAATACATTTTCCATTATTAGGTATCTTAATATTACAATGTAACTTGTAGACTGTAGAATAATGTAAAACTACGCTATATTTTTCCTATTTTCCATTAAATTAAAATGTTAAATGTCATGAAAAACATTACCGTTGAAAGTGTGAAACTTACTTAACATATAAAATCAAATTAAAAAAAAAAAAAAAACACGCAGGTCTTTTTAATCCTCTATCCTTCGCCCAACCCATTACCAATTCACGAGAGCGAAAAACTAGCGCGTGTACAACCTCCCTGGCCTTTTCTCCCTCCTCTTTCCAATATCAACTACGTCCTCGAGGTAAAAATCAATCTGACGCCGACCCCCTTTGGCCCTCGACTGCTATGGAATGCATTGCACAGCCGTTGCCGTCGTCGTCTGGAGAAAAGTTTTTCTCATTATAAAAGCCTATACAAGGAAAACGGAAAAACAAACTGTTTTATTTTCCTTGCACCACTGAAAAGATACAGGCGTTATCCGAATTTGCTAGCATTCGAGAAAAAAATAGCCAGCAGACACAATGATTTGTCGTTGCAAAATTTGTCAGTATACAAAAGTGAAGCCAATTTTTAAAGCTGGTATCCCTACAGGAAAGGATTAGTTATCACGTACAACGTGTTTGATTATTTTTATTTTATTTTATTTTATTTCAAGCAAGCTTTTTTCGTGTTTCTCTCTCGATCGACGAGTGGCTTTTTGTTAACAATTTAACATGACATCCATCCAAAGATAGGCATAGCTATAGCCAGGGTATAATATAGCTAATTTCAATCAACAAGGAGTTAATTTTCTAGTTTTTAATTCTTTAATTTTCCATAGCTCTCCGTCAGTGGATCTGTGTAATTAGTTAACATAAATAAAACTAACGAAATGTTCTATCGAAATTCGTCCGATCAACGTCATTATCTCCATTCCCAAGTTGTCTACAGAAAATCTAGGTACAAAATCAAAATTACCCGCAGATATATGTATATGACAACCAAACTTTGAATAAACATACAGAGGCGTTTGTCGCAAAAGCTCTGTCTGTTGTATATTATTTGATCCAACAGCACCTCGGGCACATGTACGTGCAGGCCTGGAGATCGAGGGGTAAATTAGCCGGACAAACATTTTCCATCAGCGAAGGAGCGTAGAAAAGGAAAGACGGGAGTAATTGTAAATTTCCGGCTGTGTATGGACGAAAGCTCTCTCTCTTCCCCATTTCGCTTTGTATTACCTACAATATACTCGGACTGGACAGCCCATCAGCCGAATACGGGCACCTGCCCTACCCATCACCTTTGCGTCCGAAGCGTCATCATGTATACACTCCATCGTTATAAAGTACAAGAATATATTTTTCAATCAACAATATAAAATTGTTTTTTTTTTTTTTTAATAAAACATACTATTTATAAACAAGGAAGCTTGCGTGTTGTATATTTTAAGTAAAATTTGAGTAGCCAAACGCTTTCTTTTCATCTTATGACGAGAGCTTATTGAATTAATGCTTAAATACGTTTGATTTTTTTCTTATGCAATTGGTGTGCATATCAATATATACACCTACTTCAGTCACATGTGTTTTGCATCAGTATTTTATTTTATTTTATTTTATTTTTTTTGTAAATTCTACTTTGCCTAAGTAATTACGAGGAAAATACGTATGGCTTATGGTCGAGTCACGTTATTTTTTGCTCCCTCATCCTGTCACCAGTCACCACAACAGTTTCATAAAAAAAAAAAAAAATATCCGTTGTAAATAATTTTTTAGGTATTAAAGCCACTCTGTACTAAAAATTAGACAGTAGCTAAATATACGTGTACAATATGCGCACATGTAGTTTCATGATTAAATTAAAATTTACGCCGCATACCTGCTGTGAATACACGCGAGTGAGTAAAACGTGAAAGAGTAGAATGTTTATTAAGTATATAGTACCACCACACGCAGGCCATAATTTCGAATTATACAGTTACATACGGACTGAGTGTGGGTGAAAATTTTGTTTATTCAACTGTTATTTCAAACACGCAATTTTCCTAAATTTGGCTGAGCTTAAGTTTAAGATACAAATTCAATTTCGTATTTGTGTTAACCAACGTTTTCGGAACTAGTGGCCCTGAAAAGGACCGATTCATTGTTGTTGCATCAGAAACCGAAGCAAATCCTTATCTCTTGAGAGTGTATACCACATTGAGGGTTCACCTCATAAATGTTTGATTGTATGAGGTGATGAGAACCAATAGCATTTTTATGTTTCAGCCCAGCAGGCGTTCAAATACTGCACTCGAAACTTACGTTACATTTCGAATTTACTAGCGCGGGGTTGACTTTTCTAACAAACTTTGCAACGAGAGGCATTTGATTAAGTTCTTACGTAATTCAGGACACCATATCTGGGTACTTCAATACTTGAAAAAGAGAAAAAAAAAGTATCCTCTCGAAAGAATTAACTTGCATGGGCGATCTTTTGTTCGTCCTTCGAGTTAGATCCATCACGCAAAAGGAGCAAAGGAGTTTTTCATACTACAACGCACGGCAAGGGAAGCACTTCAAAAGAGCTCGAGCCAGGCGAGTGTAAAAAATCGCCCACCTCCCTTGTGTGCCGTACATGCAGGTGAAGGGTATACATGGTAAGGCACGCATACACCTGCAGGGAAATTTCCACGTCGTAAGTGTATGGGGGAAAATGAGCAGAGTCGCTGGAAAAGTTTTTCTCCCGAGCTTGCAAGCTCGCCTTGCCGCGACCTCGTTTTTGGACGAAACGTCGACGTCTGTCCGATGTTCTCTTTTTGTTGGTTTTGCGGTTTTCGTCGCTAGGACAGTTGTATCACTACTTTCGCGAGCCACTGTTTAATCTCCCCCCCCCCTTGCGCTTTTCTAAAACTTTACACGCTACGTTATTAAACACAGCGTCGATCAATCGTGTTGCCAGAATCTTATTAGTTTTAAGCAGAAATTGGTTGCTTTTCGTTGAAATCACGTCTTCTGTCTCTCTCTTTTTTTTTTTTTTTTTTTTTATCAGAGAGTCAAACCAATCTATCGTGAGATCTGAGCAGCTCGATTTATCGGTCGAGAGATAAGCTTCGTCAGGTATACGTGGAGCATTTATTGACACGTAAATTCCAATGTTTTATTATCATCAGGCGACAAACCTTTCATTTGTCAACAAAATCGTGAATATGAAAAAAAAAAAAAAAAAGAAAAAACTCAAGTTTCGATCAACGCGCCAAATCTAAAGCGTAAGAACGTGTGATCTCGCAATAATACCCCGAAAAAAAAGTCTTGAGGTACGAAGAAATTCGAGAACCCGTGTGCGAAGGCGCGAGCCTTGAGGATTCCTCTATATTCATTGCGCCGGATCGATTGACACCCATAGCGTCGAAATCCACACCTATACGTACTCGCAAGAAGTGCAGCGGACCAAAAAAAGAGCAGAGAATCGTTTTACATACACTTATTCCTACAGAAAAGCTCTTTCGCACGTATACGTGCGAAAGAAAGGAAGGTCGAATCGAAGCTTAGCGCGGAAAAAACAGGGGGTGCGAAGAGAGATAAGAGTACGCGCAGGTGTGTGGAGGAGAGACCAATAGAGGCGGAAGGGAAGGGAACCATATACCTACTATACCGGGGGAGGCGTATAGCTATATAGAAACAGAGTAGTTTGGCAATGTGTTTCCTTGGAGGCAAAGGGAGACGCCCGAGAGCGGGCGCGCGCGCGCTAGCGGGGCTATGTATATGGTCTATAGGGTTTAGGCAAAGAGGGACACACGGCGACGGGAGGAGAAAAGGGTGGAGACCGATGGGCGAATTCGAATTCAGGAGGAGTATAGAGATCGGGGGGGGGGGGGGGGTGCGAACGCTTTAGTTTGGGTTTAGTTTAGTAACCATACGTATACATGTAGTTCCTATCTGCTACTTTTGCCGGTAAAGAGCGTCAATGGAAAAATTTAGATTAATGATTCGCTAAGTTGGGGATAAGCGTAATAAATTGCCCGTGGCCGCGGAGATTTCTGCGCTGATTTTCCGGGGGTTCGAGGCTGTGGATACGTTATTATCGCGGTGCGGAATATAAAAGTACGATAAGAATCTTCGGCTAGAAGATTTATTTTCTTATTTTTTTTATTCGTTGGTATACGCACGCACGTGCTGGGTACATGGAGAGAATTTTTTTTTTTTTAACAAAAAAAAAAAGAAATAATATATCCACGTGACTTTAGTTTCAACACGCGTCCTTTACGAGGCGAGACGATGAAGGGGATTTTTTTTTTGCCAATTTGAATTGGTTTTTTTATATTTAGTCGTTATTGCGATCCGTAGCTTTCATTCGACTTCCGTCCTCTCAAATATTCAAAGAACTCTAAAATCCGTTGTGGGTCCGAAATGGAAACTTCCCACGAGTTAATCAATGGAAGCATTAAAAAACTCACTGACCCTCATACAGGTTCATGATAGTCATTGTCAAACAATTGTATCATGTAAAGTAAAAGTGCGAACTAATGTTATTTTGAGCAAACTTTTCATAGGTACTGGATCGCAATATAATCAATACCTATTTACAGAACGAAAGCAAAAAAAAAAAAAATTCATCAGGTGATTAATGTAACCGAGCGTATTCGACATGGCATTTCATCAAGTAAAAAATTCAATGACGACCGAGACGACAACTACTGTTGATATTAAAAGTATACGCAGTGCACGGAAATAAACCAAAGTGCAAATCGATAGCTCACTGAAAAAAAAAAAAACTTTGGGAGTTATTTACGTCTGGATCTGCCGAGGACAAGTTTTAGACAGCGGAAACGTGAAATAAAACGAGCGCAGTGCAGAAGAAAGCAATAAGGATCTTTTAGACCGAAACGACTTTGCATCGAGGTGTACATGGACATTTTAGATTTTAATATGAGGAAATGCTTGTTATTTTCAGCTTATGGAGTATGGATAAAAAGGTACAACAATACCTATCCAACAGCTGAACAGCCACGTATCTACAAGTGCACGTATTTGATCGTTTCGAGGATCCCTCAATGATGAAACAGAAGAAAGTACAGTTCGGAATTCCTCATTGTTGGAAAAGCGAGTTTCTCGAAGCAATCAGCGATCACGAAAGACTGGAAAAAGAAAAACCCTCCGGTTAAAGTAACGATAATCACCCACTGTTAACAGCTCGGCAGCATCGACCGAAACATCGCTAAACTCGAAGAGCTCGAATCCCCGGGTTGGCTGGATCAAAACTCCAGACGCGAGGAAGGAACTCTCGATCTCTGGACCTCGCGCCTCTCATTCTTGCGCTGCACTGAACGATTGATAAAACGCTGAATGAAGCCGATAACCGCGTGACAACGTGTTTCCTCAAATTCCAATCGACGCCTCGCAAACGCGTGTATTTTTTTCTAGGGCTTCACTTGACGCGAAAACAAAAATTCTCCTACGGTCGGACGCGAGCTTTGAGAATCCAACCCCGTGGGTGAGGGGGGATAAAAAAAAAATAAACGAAAATAGAAGGCCAGACGCGCTCGGCTTTCCCGAGCTTTGCGTTCGAATATAATCCCGCACGGCGCGTATACAGGTGCACGCGGGGGGTTGGGCCAGTAGTACGTGTACATGTATGTACAGACGGTTGGCCGAGGATATTTAGACAAGTACTTGTTAAGCCGCAGACGAGCGCAATTACGTGATCCAGACCATCACTTGATTGTCAAGAAGATGTGAGCTCGAGGAGTAAGTATTCAGTAGTGATATGGATATTGGAGGGGAAAAAAGAAAAAAATGTATCAACCTGACCGAAGAGGGTAAAGACAAAAAGGAAGTACCTATAGGTGTGGGTTTGTCACAAAGTTGTGACAGTATAGAGCACGGCTCGGTGAACGAGTTGCAGGGGGGCTACTTCCACAGAGGAGATTAGGCATATGTGGTGTGTATAGCTCTTCACTTTACCATAATATAGGTTTACACGGGTAAGCATCCAGAAGAGTAGAGACTTGACGCTTCGCGTATGTTGCGCTTACCCACGTATGCTTGTATGGACATGTTGTGCAGTGAAACATTATAGTTACAGTAATAGCACAGTTGCGAGGAGGAGCGATGCAGGAGGTGGTGTGTGCAGGCTGGCCGAGTAGAGAGAGCCGGTCAATACTCCGAATCAACGCGGTGGTGGCACTGGCGGAGCGCAGCTCTCTTTTTCTTCTTCTTCTTCTCTCTCTTCCTCCCACGTACAGAACCTTCGCCTCCACCCACCCACCCACCCACTAGTATATATATATACACATATATATGTGTGTGTACGTGTACGTGAACACACAGGTCCACGAAATATAGGGAGCGACGACGGGGTTGCATGGGCACTGGTGGTAGTACCTACGAGTTTGGGTGTGCAAGTCACACACCAGCACAGGAGCAAGCAGCAGAGCTAAAAGAAGAGACAGATAGAGAGAGAGACTTTCCCCCCCGTGGCGAGGTGGTAGTAGTAGCTATAGAGGCTGTAACCCACGGAGAGAGCTAGCCGACGCGACTGCGGGTACAGGACGGTGACGGAGTTGGATTAGCACGAAAGAGAGCACGCGAGTGTGTGTGTATACGGTGCTGCTCCGGTCTCTGGGGCCGCCGACGTCGAGGGTCGCGGAGAGAGCGGCGCGGAGCGGAGCAGCAGTCAGTGCGTGCGCGTCGTCGCGCTCCAAGCTCACTGTCATATGCATTTAAATTCTGCGTTTACATCTCACTACTTACTCGTATCCCGTTGTGTATCCGCTATTACTTGCTTATCACTCCTTTTTTTCTTTTTTTTTATACGTATGCACATGTTATACTATAGCTCTCACTGTGCCATATAAGACGCTGTAATAAATATATATCTGCTCGGACGTGACATGGCACGATGTGCACATCAGGTGTGTATCAGCAACTTACGTGTGTGTGATTGTGGATCGATTTCGGAGTCGAAGGAGCTTTCATGAGGAAAAAGGGGATGAACGCCAGGTTTGACAGTTTGGTCTACTTGCGTACGTTGTGGTTGCACTTTTGGTCTCATTGATCAGTCTCAGCATACGCAACTCCTCGTGGTGTGCTTATCACATGTATGCAGGTACTGTGCTAAAGACGGACCGAACGAGAGTATCAACAAAGTGCCGTAAACCGGATGTCGCGTTGACACCATGCCAGTCTGAGATGCACATGTTGTTGTTATTATGGTCTTGCAGTGCAGGATTGCAGGGACGTTGTAGGGTACAACTGTAGTTGGGTAGGTACACTTGGTGAGCGATACCTTGTTTTGCCATCTTCAGCTTCCTCAAGGCGGAAGAGAGGTATACATCACCCTACGAGCCATGTGCACCAGTGGTGTGTTATTACGTGCGTAGCCGTCGGCGTTCCTATGTGTATAATATATCTACGTAAGAATATAACAGCCGAGTGGATCGGTTTTCTTCTCTCAAACAGTGTATAATCCGTGTACATGTGTATGGACCCAAGTTGTGGTGGTCGTCTGGTCGTACGTACTTACGTAGTGTGTGTACGACATCGGTAGCAGAAGAAGGTATACAACAAAAAAAAAAAAAAAAAAAAGGGACGAAGGACGAAGAGCCAGAGAGAAGGGAGAGAGAAATGTGTGTATACGATAGAGGCGCCGCGGCGTCGTCGTAGAGGTTAAGGACAAGGAAGCGAGTCTCTCTGGCCGCTGCGTGTGCGTGGACGATTTACGGAGGCTGCAGCAGCGTCCTGCCTCTCTCTCGCCTCTCAATATACTTTGTGTGTGTTATAAGGTGGAGGAGACTGCGGGAAGAGGAGGGCTAAAAAATGGCAACGGAGCCGCCGAGAGGAGGGCCGCGCCGGCCTCCACCGCCAAGGTGCGCCAGCCAGCACGAGTGAGATTTTTTTTTTTTCCTCGCGTTTGTTTGTTTACTCACTTTGACGTCGAAAGGGTGTAGACACACCACCATCCCACCCCCTTAGTGTCGAGTGTGAGCGACCCCTTCGCTGTGACAGTTTCTTCTTTTGCCGAAGAGGGACGTCCATCGAGTTGAAAGTGAGTTTGTCGCTCGGGGGTTCACTCGTTTCGTCGGTTGCATTAGGTGCCCGAAGACGTCTTCGCCATGGCTGCCAGTTCGTGTTATGGTGGTGGTTTTAATAGTTGTGGTGCCGGTGATTGTAGAATGAAGAAGGGCTGGAGGAGGAGGCGTAGTCCTTCGGACTCGGGAATCACCTGCCGGCTGATGATCGTTTGGTTGACTGCTGGATTGCTCGCTGTTACCACTGGTGAGTAGTTTTTTTTTTTATCCAAAGGTATATCGATGGCTGTTTTTTTTTTGTTTTTTTTTCACTCATCGTTATACCCTTGGTTTGTAATAATTGAGAAAATTTTTAAGGGCCTCGATCGTCGATTAATTCCATTCATTCCAAGAGACAGAGTTACCGAGGTCCTCTTTTCTTAATAATAATTTTTTTTACCATTCTAAAGTATATTTTGATGAGAAAAAAGATAGGGTTTCAAGTATATTATAAAAGTAATTGAGTAAAATGAAAAAATGTTTAATTTGAAGAGAAAATCACCCCACAGTTCGGCTGTGATGAGGAATTACGATGGTGGCCCTGAAAAGGGCCGGTTACTGAAACACGCATAATAACGAGGATACAGTTCACATGGGTGCCATTCAAAGTACGATTTATTCAAATTAGCGACGAAACACGAATAAATTTTCAAGTAGAATATAAATGTGCAATAATAAATGCACGAGTGAAATACTCGTAATCGGAGCTCGAACATACGACCAGAGTAATTGCCCTTACACCCATATACGAGCACGGTCGATTTAAGTTATACATTTTTGGAATACGAGATTCGGAGAAATTCATTTTATCACCTCCACCCCCTTGCCCCCGTCCCTTGGCTATCGACGCACGTTTTGCACTCTTCTCCGTGCACGTCGAAAATTATTTATTCAGTACATCTGGGCGAGAATCTTGGAGCGAGAGTTTTACGTGTATTACCATCCCTCATGCTTGCCGTCTTAAATTATTTTCCACGTAATTTTGGATCCCATTTGAATTGAATTCACTCCAACGTTTTGCATTTACGTTTCAAGGATCTAATACCTACGTATTTGCACGTAGTCAATTTATGCTATTGGCCGGAAACGTTTTCGCAACCATAATGAGTCTTCCGACTATTTGCCACCCTTTATTTTCAAAAAGATAATTGGAAAAACGATTTCACTTCCAATTAAGCGTGAATCTCCTCCTTGAGCTTTTACACTGAATAGGTAAACCTTGGGGTAGGGAAAAAAAATGTGTACACATCATTTATTTATCTACAGTACTCTTTTTTTTCTTTACGTAAATAGGAATTCAATCGAGAAGCAATTACGGAAAAGCGATTTTTCTTTTCGCCATTTGGTAAAAGCTCGACTGGCCAGGCCGCTGCTGCCGATCGATAGAGCTCCTGTCGAATGGTTCGAGGAAATCGCGAGTCGCAAATTTTATTCCCTCGCGCGTGTGACAAAACCACTTTTTTTTCTTTTTTTTCCACCTAGGTTCCGTGCATTGTTTTACTCCCCAGTGGGAGAAAAAATAGCGGAAGGTAATCTGGGTTTCCGTACGATCCGGTTTTCACGGCTCGAAAATTAACGAGACACCTGTGTATATGTGTGCAGTCTCGTCGTGTGCAGTTGTAGAAGGTAACTCTTTAATGGTAGCAATAAAAAAAAAAAAAACTTAATCGGCGTTTACGGCGGAAACTAAAATTATAAACCAGAACCGACACACACACACACTCGCACACACAGTTCGATGATGATGTTGCTCGTAAAAATTGGAAACTTAGACTTATGTGGAATACGCAACCACGGCATAAATCAATACATACCTCGAGCAGGTGTATTTGCTAAAAAAAAAAAAAATAGTATCCCTACCTGGTTATTGTGGGTACACGAAATTGTAAGATTAATCTTAGATACACGTGTAATTACTACTGCCACGCGTGTGCGCTTTTCATGCACGGTAATCGCATGTATTATTATTATTTTTTATTTTATTTTATTTTATTTTTCCTCCCATTACGAGCTGCTACCGCTTTTTCCAGCTGCAGGTGTATAATTCCTTCCACCGCAGAAACGAGGGAGAGAAATAAAAAAAAAATAAACGTCGACGTCGGTGTATTAACGCGCGTAGGAGGCGAAATTGCGCAGCCATGCAGCTGCAGCCGTAGACACGGATTACCGGGGGAAACGAGGGACGCTCTCGCTATGCAGATTTGTGTTTCGGGTGGGCGTGTAGGAGAGCCTCCCTATCTCGCCTTTTTCCCCTCGTGCGCGTGTATACGCGTACGTCCTGATGCGACGATTTTTTTTTTGCCGTACCACCACTACGACCACTACGACTATGGAAAAGGAGGTGCACGCTTTTATTTATTCTTCGTATATGTACTCATCATCCGGCTCGCGGAGAAGATGAGCAATTTGTGGAATTTGTTGGGTTCAAAAGCGGCTGGGACTGTAAGGCTGCTGCATTCGAAAAAGCTTTCGCGAAATTTTTCCAAATGCACAGGAAAAAAAAAAAGATTTGTAAAGTGCTCTCGAGCTGTATCTGTTGCGATGTGTGTGGGAGGGGGGAAGATCGATGGGAAAGGACGAGGGAGGAGAGAAGGTGCATCGGGCTGAAACGTTTATGAAACGGATAATCCGCCGTAATGTTGGCGCGCATCGGCTTTTGAGGTCCTAAATTTATGTGGGCTCGCGCTCAAGCGAGTGGGTATATGCAAAGAGCTGCAAGAGAGAGAGATGATGATAATAATGTGCAGTGACACGTATTTGCGAATGCGAATGAAACTGTATTGAGAATTTGAGGTGCGTGGTATGGGACATGTGTACATTTATAATATGGGTGCGCAAATGGGTCAGCGAAATAGCTCTTTTTTCTTGGGAGAGCAGTGGATGATTTATTAGGTAAAACTTTGGACTTTTTAAGAGCCAAGTTTTTAAATCTTGAATAAGTGCGATGGGTATATATTCGTATTCTTTTGAAAACATTCTTTTTCCACTCTCTCTTGTATACATGGGAAATACGATTTTTATTACTTTTTATCGTGGCTTTTAGGGGAAGATAATTGATCGGTCCTCGTATCCCATTCTTTGAATCCACTTGCATTTTATTCTCCGAATTTTATCATACATTTTGTTTTTTCTCTTTGCTAGCTATACTCATAATTTGCAAAAGATACATTTTTAAGAGCAGCAGCTATCTTTTTTGTACTCATATTTACGTCAACCCTGTATAAATAAAGTTATTGTCAATCGCAAAGACGTAAAATATACGTTCACCACCCCAAATATTATTTCAAGACCTTACAGGTGTATAACGTACTCAACTGAATACTTTGAGTTTCGTTCACTATTGACTGTACCTACTTTTAAACGGCTCTTACCCCAAGTTTGGGGAGCACGTGAATAATTAAAACGCGTCTAATGAAAAGTGCCAGCCAACCGGGAACCAAAAGCTCGACCAAAAGCGCAATATCGACCCTTTCACGTTCGAAAGCACTTTTCCGTGTATAATATTCATAAGCATTTTAACATCCATTTTCTCGAGCCTCCACCATCCGACCTTTGTAGGGAAATCATATTCCCAAGCCGTTTGAAAATTCTTCAAGAATTACCAAACATTAAATTAAACAATTCCTCGTGCATGGAAACAGCGTGGTACACACGCCAAAATTCGCCAAAATTAGCTATCCAAATTTTTCCTGGAAGGAAAAAAGGGAGGCATTCGAAGGCACTCGGGAGGAGCAGTTAGTTAAAAATATTATTAATTTACGGTAAGAACGCATATACCTCAAACCTTACCTTATCCCACCCGCGGGAGATAAAATAATATACACCTCACCTAGGTATATGTGCTCGACGACTCGATACGTTTGCCGCCTCATTATCGTACGTCTCCGTTTTTGTCTATTGTGTTCACCTCTGCACTTCTATCCCTAAATATATTCTTCTACAGTAACTGTCGTTAGTTTGTCTTTTTTTTCACATCCCCCATCTGTTGTATACCAAGGGCGCATTATGTAAATTGGGTTCCTTTGCCCTGTGTAATTTTTTTGGGAACTAGCTTGAGTATATTTTAACGTGCAGTGGAAACACCTACAACTTAATAATTAGTTTTCAGAACCAAGGCATAAAAGTATACATGTATACTTAAGTTTGCTCCGCGTAAATGTTATCCCAGAGAATACAAAGGTATTCATTATGTGAGGAATGTAAATCTTGATTAAGTGTAGGAACAGTGGAGAAGCTGGATATTGCAAATGCATGATAAGTTGTTTAACTTTTGCCAGCGACATTCATACGTAGGAGGACCACTGCGGCTGCTGTATTCATTAGTGTTTGTCGCGCGCAGCGGAGGCAGATAAATCCATCTGCATTATTTTACATCTCAAGCTTGGCTTGCGGTGTTTTTTTAAGCCCTCCCTCCTCCCTCTTAAGAAAAAAAGGGACCCGTGTTCAACATACTTGGAAGATTTGTCAAACGAAAAAAAAAAAAAATTTTTTTAAATATACAGATGTGGAGAGAAAGAGAGACGAGGAAAATGTTTTGCGCTTGGGGTTACAAGGATTGTCGTGCTCGACACAGACTACGACACATTCAACTCGCTTATCGCATACTGGTACATCTATATACACGCTTTCGTGTCCCTCTCATTTTTAGCGGTTTGATTTTTGTCTCTTCTTTTTTAAATCTTTTTTTTTTTTTTTTTCCTAAGGAGGAGTCAGCTCGAGCTCTTTTTCTCGAGGAGCTCCTCGGGCTCCTCGACACCGAGACATTATTTAAATTACACCTTTTAAAAAACAAGTTATTTTTCGGTAGACAAGCACGAAACTCGCACTGCTGTACCTGCCAGACAGAATTTTTTTTTTCCTCCGCCCTCTTCGCGGACTGATTTTTCTTGAAAAACGTCAAGTAAGATGCTAGAACTCGATACCAATGAATGTTTCCATCTCAAAACGTTTCGTTTAACCTTTTATTTCGCGGGTTAACAATTTTACGAGTTTTTTCGAGAGAAGAAAAACTCACTCGTAATATTTCGAAACGAGCACGGAGTTACCAGCGAGTACCTAAATGAAAATTACGTAGCGTTGCCCTCCCTTCCACGGGCTGAATTCTCATTTATTTTGAAAAAAAAAGGGAAGGCAGTTGATTACATTTCCCATCGTTTACTTGTGTCGTATTTTTACTTGGTGTAATAACCCAGTTTACAGTAGTAGCTTTCAAAAATATTCGAAACTCGAAAGAAAAAAATGGTATTTTTTACTAAATAATCCATTTAATTATCTTCGCCGAGGAGAGTTTCTTTTTTTTTCTCCGCTTGCTGTACCAACAACATCCCATTATTCCTTTCCCTTTTCTCTCTGTGTGACCGCATTTCCCTCCAAAGGTTTTGTCCTTTAACAATACACGGGGAGAATAATAAAACCCCCAGCCCTGTGTAAGAACCGTAAACGCCTTCTCTCTCTCTCTCCTTTGCAAGGGAGAGATTATTACAAAAGCATTGTATTACACCGGGAGTTACACTGCAGGCAAAATGTTTGCGTGTTTCGTACTAACGAATGCGCATGTAATTAATACGGAAAACGAAGTACAGTCACCTACTTGGACTTTGCGTAAAAGAAGAAGAAAAAAGTCTCACCCTTTCCCGCGTGGAAAGCTACAGTGCAGTATTTGCAATCTTCACGGTAAAGATTTATTATAAATACTCCTATTTACGCATAGGGCTCTCCTAATCTGCCGAGAAAAACGAGGAGAAAAATCACCTGCGCGCGACGTATTATATGTATTTCTCGAGTTGTACAAATCATCCTGCAAATGACTCCATTGGCTTGGTCGTGTCGGAAGGATTATACCGATAAAAGATGGGTATCAACAAGCCAATTTCTCTCTCCTCGCGACCACCGCCACACGTTTCGATCGCTAATGTACAATTGATTATTTTCGAATCGAATCATCTCTTTCTTGAGAAAAATAACATCAGCAGTAAGTGCAGTACAAAAGAAGCAGGACTACAGAAAAAAAAGGACTGATTACTGACGAGACACGCAAGTGCCTATACGCATGAAACAGAGCCAAGGTAACGTATAGGCAACACCACGAACAAAGAGAGGGAGAGAGAAGGGGTCCACCCAAGTTTGCATCCTTGAATTTTCCGGTCCACAAGAGACAAGATGACACGGAAGTCGGGAGGAAAAGCTCCTTCGTCACTCTATATTTTCGGAGCGGCACCCAACACAAAAACAGCCGTACTCGCACGCTTACAACTTTAGGGACGACAAAATATACACTGGCACCTTGACAAGTGTTTATAAACACGTACAGGGCCATACACGAGGGATGAAACCTGGTGTCATACGCGGGCACCAACACGGCCTGTATCGACAGAATATATTATACCAGCGCAGCTTTTCCTATATCATTTCGCAAACTCAAATACCCACGTCGTCGATCATCATTCATTCCCTTCTCCTCCTCTTTGTTGTTATTCCTCCACGCTCTCTTCTTCTTCTTTATTCGATTTCTGGCTCCGGGATTTTTCTCCCTCCCTCTCTATTTTTGTTCCAGGCGCCCGTGCCATTAGCCTCTCTCTTTTTTTTTCGTCCTGCTGTGCTGTTTGACTGTTGACTTGACTGCTGTTCGATAAAATGTGTGTGTGCGTATGTGCAGTTCCGAGAGCGAAAAGGAGCGAAAGAGAGGAGCAAGTGCTCGGGGCACTTGACAAATGTCGAATCCTTGAGGCTGCGATGCTTTATTAGCTCAATGATCGCTGCTCGAGATACACTCGACGACGGACGACATCGGCGGCGGTGACTCGAGTAGGTATACATATATATACATATATATACGTACTTACTTACCGATCTCTCTTGCAAACGTCAGACAAAAATAGAGCGATTCTTGATGTTTTTCCGTACCTGCCTTATGTATATACACACACATGGTGATGATGCTCACATGTTGGCATACGTATATAAATGTATACTCGTTGTACCCTATCCGCTGGAATATTTAAACTTTTTTTTTCTTTCTTATTCTTTCTTTGCTTTTTATTGTAAAACATTTGTGCACTTGATTTTATTTTTTCTTTTAACTTGATTGTTTTTGGTTGGCTTAACGATATACGTATAATCTCATATGTTGTTCACCGCTATATTGATTAGAAATACGTATTGGGACGAAAAAGTGAAATGAAAGTCAAACTCGGCCATCAGCGCCCATGTATGCATACTTTTTTACTATCCATTATCGGATCTCCACGCCAATAAGCCAACACCCAGGGACCTCCTTTTTTGTACGCCCTTTAACTCTCCAACATCATCTTCTCTCTCTTCTCTTTTCCACACATGTATCCGCGTATTTCTCTCCTTTTCTATCCACACAGACAGAGAGGATAACCATATATGAGGTGGGGGGAGGAAGAGGTCCTGGAGGTTTTATGCCTCGACTTTATCGCGGCCGCGCACCTTCCTTCTGCTCCTCGAGCTCTTTATTCTTCTTTTATATACATTATACCCCTTTACAAACATACACTCCCTCACACACGCATGTGCTCTACACAATGAAAGCCCTCTGCCCGAGTGTGGCACCGCGGGATAAGTGGAACGGCGAGAGCGCGAAATTGATTGTTTTATTTTTTATTTATTTCCCCCCCCCTTCGTTTTTTTTCCGCTGCCGTTCTCTGTTAAACTCCTCCACCTTCGATTATCGGTTCCTCTCGGGGTTTTTAACTCTTCTCCTCCTCCTTCTCACCGGCGTCTCCCCATTTTTTTTTTTTTTTTCCCGTCTTTACAGCCCAGCAGCGGTTTTGCAGGCTCCTCTTTGTTTAGCTCCCTTCGCTATATCACCGGCAGCACTGCCTCTGGAGTTTAACTTTTTTTTCTCTCTCCCTCTTTTTTATTGATGCGTGTAAATAATGACCTGGTGCTGCTGCTGCTGTTGTTTCTGACCCTCGGGCGTGCGTGTGTTGTACTGCACTTGTATACTGTACACTCGAGGATCCCCCATCGGAGGAGTTTAATGCCATCGTCAATCTTTGGGGACTTTGTTTAAACTTCTCTTGGTATACCCATATCGGCCATACCTTGGTTTTTCGCGATCATTGCTCCGTATGGCTGCCTCGAAATAAGGATAAGAGCTACCCCTGTACGGAGATACACAGCTCAAGCAAGGATTTATCGGCTAATTTCCATCGGGTCGATTAATTGGCAATTTCGGAAGAGAGAAGAAGGCAGTTTTTCCGAATTTAAAGCCAAACTAAAAATAAAAAAAATGGATTCGTTTCGGTCTTATCTCTCGCTCCGAGTTGGCTTTGAAAGTAGGTTGCTGGACCGCCTCCTCTTTTTTATTTCTCGATAAGGACTAGCTGGTTTTGAATGATATATACAGCTACCGACGCGAGTGTGCCGATGGTTATTTCGAAGTTAACGAGAATATTCGCAGCATCGTGGTACAAAGCACACAAGCAGCAGGGAGGAGAGTCCTTTCCGTGAAATCGAAAACTCACGGTGCTTTACTCGTGTGTACTGACGTGTGGATGTTGCCGGTGCTATACTCGGCTCAGTTACTCGAGAAACGGGTAAATATAAAGCACTGGAAAACCGAAGAGATGAGGCAGAAATAACACCCAGTGTCGTTCACACTGGCACCAGCGGCTTTCGGCGATTAATAATAAATAAGCCCGTGTAAGCCGTGACGGAGCATCATTTCGGGGGGCAGGAAAGTGCCTCAAACTCTCGCGATCCCTCGAAATTTTTTTTTTCTTTTGTTTTGCAGCTCTCTGGGTTGGAAAACTGACAGTTTTCGGGAATCGAGAATTTTGCGGGAAAACTCGATGCACCGCCACTCCGTTTCCCTTGGACGAACGAACATGTAAATACTGCAATGTATTTGCGGAAGGTATAGGCGCTCGTTGTTTATAGAGCGTGTATCCAGGAGCAAAGGCAGTGTAAAATGTTTTTCTACGGGTATACCTTCCTTTGATTTTTCCAAAAATCACTTGAACCGCCAGATGGATAAAAAAAAAAAAAAAAAATTGCTTTCCTACAGCCCAAGTAAATTCCGCTTTTACCGAAGCACCCCTTTTGAATTTAGCGAAATCTGAATTTAAATGGTACAACATACGTACGCCCATATACCTGCGCGACGTGACCAGGAGCGCGTGAAATATTGCACGGCTCGTCTGCACTCCCTGGCGTCACGTCGCTCGCTCGCGTGTGCCATTATATCCCAATCCAATTAAAAAAGAGGAAAACGAGCGGGCGGATAACGATGCCCCGGGCCGAGGGGGGGAAAAAAAGGGAGGAAATCAAGTCCGGATCACTGACGATGGCCATGAGGGTATGGAGTACGGAAATACGGTCCGCGTAGCCCTTGCGCAAAGTTTGTTTCCTGTTACACTCATAAATATGGATGTGCGGGATATCTTGTGTATGTACACGCTGCGCGTGAGCACTGCAAAGATATGACGGGGCGGCCTACTTTATATATAGAGCTGTTGTAATTTCTAAAATAGACGGCATTCCGAAATCCGCGCGCCGCGGAGAGCTATGAAAGGCGTCCTCGCTCCCCCTCGGCTTGTTGCCGTTGTTTGTTGCGTTTACGACGGAATTTTTGGGGAGGTTTCGTTTATCTTCCGTGTTACTCTGCAGACCACCCACTGTGAAAATATTCTTTTTTTTTTTTTTTTGACCAGCGTCCGCCGTGTTTTTCTTTAATTGGAAACGTGAATTTCGTAGTTTTGTTCGTCACATCTGGTTTTGGGGGTGTTTTTTCTAGGCATCGAGGGTGAAAGTTCGAAGGGCTTGCTACGTACATACGTAGGCTTTGAAACAAAGAAAAAAAAAAAAATAGTTGAGAGCTCGCGTGCAAGGTTTTCGAGAGTATATATATAGGTACACTGGAAGCTGAGGCATTTTACTGTTTTTCCAACAGCTTGGGATGTGGGTAAAAATAAACGCTGAAAAAATGCAGATCAAAAGACGGCGGCTTTTCCGAGTATTTTAAATTTACGGGAGACGTTGCACCTGTGAACTTTGTATTTACGTCACAGCAAAGGTGAGTATTCATACGACGCAAGTAACCGCTTATTTTAACAAATACAATATCTCGATTGCGATTATTTTCGTCAACGCTAGCGATGCGACGTCAAAATATAATGGGCTCACAAAATTACCGTGTGTATGTATTTATAAATCTTATGGAGTGATATTTGCAATGTTTTTCACACATTTAACACACGCATAACGAGCTGTGAGCGTTTGACGCGTGTGATGTCTAAATTTAAATTTGCTTTCCAGCCCAAATGAATCACTCGAGCATATATGGGGTACACATTCGCATTGGTGGTTAACTCGTTCGCTCGACGAATTAATTGATGAATCAATAACTTTATACGGTGCCCATAAAGTCATTGACGGTATTTTTATTTTTCCTGAACGATGGACGAGTAGAAAGTTCGCACTTCTTCGCTTTACATTTACGAGCGCACGAGAGAGCAAAAGGGACAAAAAGAGAATCGTTCCAGTCGTGATTTACGGGCTGGAATGAAACTTTTTTTTTTTTTTTTTTTCCATTCTCGTAGATTTTCCATTGCCACGTATCGAGTACGTGTTACTGCTAGCAATGAAAAACGCGTGAAATTTGCATGATTTGATTTTGCAAAATGAGTTTGGTAATTACAACCCAACGCATGTGTCCGTTGACTCTACACTTTCGGGATTGGTGGTATGTGCGAGTACGTAAGTATAATGTGCTTATACGCGAGCGAGAAAAGTGTTTTCGGAAGTTTTAAGTAGAATACAATGGGAAGAAAGGGAGGGAAAAGTAATCTAAACGCGCGTTGGAAAACAGTTGCGCAACTTTGATCAAATTCCTTATCAAACTCTGCGGATATTCAGTTGGAGGAAAGTTCGAGCGTGCCTTGTTATTGCGCTTCGGGAAAAATGATTTTTTTGTATTTTTTTTTTTTTAAACGTAAATTAACGCAAGTGTTCAAGGATTTTATTTGATTTCACGCTCATTTTGTAGTAAAAGAATTTTCAATCTATAGTATATAGAGTGCGTTGGACGAACGAGAAAAAGTTTTTCCGAGTACACAGACGAGTATCGATTTGGTGTACCACAAACAAGCTCGTGTTTCCTAAAAGTGTTTCCGTGTAAAATCAAAAAGAGACGAGAAAAATGCATGGACGCGAAAACTGATATCCATCACGTAGACGCCGCTCTTTCCTAAACACGAATAGTTAGGTGTATCTTTTTAAACTTTGCTGTGTCCCCGAATAAAAGTACACTCTCATCTTCCATGATGAAACAATAGCGTAAAAAAAAAAACACGAAAACTTTCCCAAAACGATCTTTTGTTATACGTTGACACCGAAGTTTTTCATTGCATCTTTTTTACGCCTATGCTTATTATATGTGCCCGACACAATACCACACCTGCGCTGTGTGTCAAGAATTGATGAGTACATGAAGGTGAGACTGGTTTTTTTTTTTCTGTAGTACTTATAGTGCTGTCAAAGCTTCGTTCTAGATTCACCTTGACTTTCTCCTCCTGGATGACGCTTTACTTGTAGTCCGTGTTCCCAAGTGTTGATTGTTGCTAAACTTGCCTCTCTCTACACTATTTTCCTGATACACCACTTGTTGAAAGCTGTATTTTCGTGGTGATTATGAGAGGGAGGAGATCAATGGCATCAATAACCGCGTCATTGAGAATTAAAAATGGGTATACCATGTGAAGAAACAACGCGCAATCGATCGCTAAAGAAAACGAAAATATTATTTCTCTCTTCTAAAAAAGGCAGGAAAAAAAAAACCACATGGCGTCGCTCAAAGGACGAATGTCAGTCGTCACCATGACGAGCTTATTAAATATGTTAATGCGTCAACTTACGTGAGCGCGAGGTCTACCCGCACCTGATGTGTTGAGCGTATACCCATATAACAAAGCGACACTTGATCAGAATCAATTGTATCAACATTCATGAGCGATCGTTAGACGCGCAGGTGAATGGTAATGTAGGTCTATAGGTATGTTAGTATATGCATGATAAATAAATATATATATATGTGTGTGTGTGTGCGTGTGTGTACCCGCGTGCGCATTTTACGAAACGAGTTTCGAACTTACCCACTAAAAATAGAAAATCGAGTAAAATGAAGCCAGGAATGAATACATGTATGCATATACGTCGCGTTCATACATATTTCAATAAGCGCAACTTGTAGGACGCGCGCATTTTCATTCGTCGTGCGAATAGATGGTTGCCAGCCTCGACTTTATAATTGAAATGTATAATGTAAAGGCTGGTGTAAGGCGATTCGCCGAGTTTTTGCTCAATCGGTATCGGTATACATGGTATATGTGCGTACGTGTGTGTAAGTAAGGTGCTCTCCTGCTGAAAAGAATCAACTATCAAGTACCCATGTACATAGGGCATGCAACTGTGTGTGAAAGCTCATCCGGAGCAGTTAGAATTTT
Source organism: Copidosoma floridanum (assembly GCF_036245765.1). NCBI lineage: Eukaryota > Metazoa > Arthropoda > Insecta > Hymenoptera > Encyrtidae > Copidosoma > Copidosoma floridanum. The sequence continues at coordinate 6,185,644 of NW_028321906.1, read as the reverse complement.
AAAGCCAAGGAGTGGGTATAGAGCAAAGAGCAAGATCGGCAGTTAATTTTCAATTTGCAGTTTCGACCCTGCGATGCACAGCTTAGCTCTTCCTCGGTCGTATACACGTATATACCAAGACGGTATCGGTGACTGCAGTGGCTCCTTTCTCTGTACCTAGGTATAGGTATACATCCAGATTCCCGGTGCTCTATTCGATGCAAATTTGCAAATCCAAGAGCAAAGGACAATATGCAGTAGCTAGAGGAGAGGAGAGAGAGAGAGAATCAGGGGAATATATCCCATTTATAATTGAATTCCACCCGAAATCTTACTCCGTTCCTTATATAGATACACCTGTATACATATAGAGAAGAGTGCATCGAATGACGCTTTTGCGTGTGTATACTTAAACGCACGGCGTGGAGAAGGCGGTGATCGGATGCTTTTGCAAAGTATAGAGAGAAGGAAAGCAAAGAAAAGAAAACGTATCGAAGAGGAGGGCTTTTGTGTGTATCGACGCACAGGTATCTATATATGTATACGCGTGTCTTTCCGTAATGGGCAGCTCCACGGGGTTTTCGATGCAGTTCTCTACTCGTTTGCTTCTTTTTTTTTTTTTTTTTTTTTTTAAGACAGGAAGAGAGTATTGCGTTTCTTCTCTCGGGGATTTCTCTTGTTTCATTTGACGCAGTTAATGGTACTCCCTCTCTCTGTTGGCTAAATTTGCATGCAATTGGTTTCGGGTTCTTGTTGCATTTTTTTTTTCTTCTTTTGTTCCTTTCCTTCGCTCGAGCCTTCTATTCTCTGGAGAAGCGGACCAAAAGTACACACAACAGCGCAGCTGCTCGCCGCCAAAGTTTAATTCAAACGATTTCGTCAAAACTACACAAGTTAATCGCAAAGTAATTGACCAAATGCTCTTTGGTGTATTTACAACTTCTACTTTTTTTTTTTTTTTTTTTTTTTTTTTATTGTACAACGTATAGCGAGGGAAAAGAAAACAGTTGTGCGCCAAAAGGGCGGGCGCAGCTTGTGAACCTGCATTTCCATATTTTTCACGATCGAAGCGTCCAAACGTCGATATCGACAAGGGGGGAGGGGGGCGACACGGCATGAAAGGGGTGCACCGCACGACGTTCAAAAAGTACCGAGCCCTCGGGATTTTTCGACTCCTCGCCAAGTGAAAAATACCATAAAAAAAAGAGGGACGACGTCGGCGCGGCCTGCATTATCTTCTCTCCGCGGCTCCGCGAAAAGACATCGATATTTGAAAGAAATGGAAATAGCTCTCGTCCGCTTTTCCGCTCTCCTTCCCCGGCTTTTCTCATTTCAAAGTGAAATTCGACGCTTCCCTGGGCTCCTCCTCTCTCGACGAATCTCTTGGCTCTCCCAACACTATATATATATGTATATGTATATGGAACGGCTCAAGTTGTTCTATATGATATATTATGCGCTCGTTCGCCCATACAGTGCATTATACATATATACCTATACGACGAAGCCGCTTTAAATGCAGTTACGTACACTCAGACTTTCCTCTTCTTCCAGTGGATGGGAAATGAACGTGGGTTGTTTTTCATACGGTCAACTTTTGCACCGAATATTATTCTTTTTTTCTTCGATACTTTGATCATATTCAACTTCTATTCCCTGTAATTCTCCCACCAATCGGTCATGGACGAATAAAGGTAAAAGTCGCAAAGTAAACGTTCTTCTATACTCGAGTCCTACATCTTGTACAGATAGGAGGCAGGAGGAGAGAGGAAGAGGTATCGGAACTCGAACTAACTGGGGAAAACAGCGCCGGGTCGGCACTTGTAGTCGCTCCATCGATCCGGCGCCTGCCCCCTCGGCCGCGCAAATACAAAACAAGCCAATAGTTTTTTTTCCCCCTCGCCTTTACGCGGCACGTATAGATATATAATATCCCCAAGTACAAAAGCCTATCAGTAATTCTCGCTCATCCGGGCGCCGGCGGCGAATACATGCCCATCACGTATTTAATAAAACGGCACATCACGAGCTAGGAATGAGCCGTATCTTCCCGATCTCACGCGCGCGCTGCTCATCTCCATAAATCGCTTATCAATTAACAAGCCTCCCCACGTCCTATGAACAACTGGCCCTCCCTCCCTCCCTTGGCTCCGTATCAAAAGTCTCTGAGGGCTCGCTTGCCAAGAGCTGCAGCAGCGAAAAATAATTAAAGGATAACACGCAGGGAGGGAGGGAGAAAGGAAAAGTCGAACGAAAATAAAATAGCGAGGAGAGGACAAAGGCGTCCCGAGGAGGAAAAAAATGCGAGGCAGGACGAAGCCGATGCTGCAGAGGCAATTACGCGGGGGTGGTAGAAGTGAAAAAGGAGCTCGGCGAAATGAGAAACCCGCGCTGCGTGTGTACCTATATATTATATATATACCTTTGATCTTTTTCTCCTCGCGACGTACCGTGCGTCTCCTCTTTTTTTTTTTTTTTTTTTTTTTTGTCTCTACGTGTATATTCTTATACGATGCTGCGAATTATAAGATGAGGTGACGCTTATATATATATAATATGTGCGAGATTTGATTTTTTTTGTGTTTTTCAATCGTTTGAGTTTAACATTTGTCCCAACTTCGTGATTTGGATGCGTAGACACGAATTTCCATACAAACCCACATTTATAAGAGGTTCCCTTTCACAATCAAACGTTTTTGAAGTTTGTTTGTAAACAAAAGTACACGTGTTTCTTTGACAAATGCGCATCCGACCGCAGACTACAGAAGGTACAAGTTTGATTTATTTACGCGGACACCCTATATCTGTTTATTGTCTACTGATTACCTACTCCACATCGAATCGACCTCGTTCATCAATCAGGTATATATAATAATGTTCGCTTGTTAATTTTCTTTTTTTTCTTGGAATTTCCACTCTAATTCCAACAAATGGATGACCACTAATTTGTAATTTAGATAATTATACAGAGCCACGTTATCATCATTATCATCATCATTTGTGCTAATATTAGGATGTCCCTTACATTATTTTATTTTTTGTTTACCAGGTATAAAAAATTCCGATACTTCAATAGCACACAATTTCATCGATATAGTTTCTAAATTAGTTTTGCGCGACTACATACACATGTACATTCAACACAATAACCACAACACCGCCACTGCAGGGGGTGCATGTATATAATATATTCTATCTCTCCTGAATACACCTCATTCCGTCCAACTAGGCATTGATTACTTCGATTGATTCAAATAACTTTCGGACCCATCGACTCCGGCATATAAAACAAACTTTCAAACTATTCGCAAGATGAGCAGCTGCGAAACCTATTTCAGCCTAACCCCGGCCCTATATACAGTTCGCGCCAATGCAAATCTGATTGATCAGTGGAATTATTCAAATGCCGCCGCTGCCAAATCTCGTTTTTAATACGTTTCACTTTGACGAAATTATACGAAGCGCGTACGGCGATCGAATATTTGGTGAAAAATAATATAAAAATGTATCGCTTCGCGGACGAGAACGCCAACGAATTTGAATATAAAATTTTGGCCGTCGAAGTGATCGAAGTGTATAAACTTATCGTGCCGTCGGGCGTGTAATTGTTTTCAAATTTGATTCGGCTCGCTCCGACGATGAAATATGTTATTTTTTATTTTATTTTTTTTTTATTACCACCATGAAAGCGACGGGATCGATCGGTTTTATCATTCCCTCTCATTTTTTGCGCAATCCTTTATGTATTGTGAAAAAAGAGCCCATATACGCGCTGACAGAGAGCGTCTCTCGAGCGGTAAATCATATGCGTTCGTTTTAATGGCGGTTCTTTTAAATTGAGGTAAAACGAGTGCTGTGTGTGTACACACATATACAGTGACGAAACACCCGCACACGTAGAGACAGCGAGAGAGAGAGAGAGAGAGAGCACAGGGCTCTTGTACGTATACTCGGACACCCCATAAATCACACACTTCACTTAACTTTACGGCGCACTCGCGAGCACATCTGTTAATTCCATCGCGCCGGGGTTTCACACTCGAGATCCCAAGGCGAGACCGACTGCAGTAGCTTATCAATCGCACGCCCCTCCCCCTTTTTTTTTCCTTTCCAACAGCAGTATCCGGCTCTTGGTGTATACTGTACTTGAAACGTCCATCCGCACCCACTCTCGCATAAATCCTTAAAAATCCGTCGTGCCACTCATCGCAGCTTCTTAAAAGTAAAAAAAAAGGAGTGAGAGATAGCGCGCCAGGCGACGAATTACTTGAAATTCCGCGTAAGAAGCAATATCTCTCGTCCCTCTACGCCTTTCTTTTTTTTTTTTTTAACACTTTTTCTCTTCGGGTCCGTCGTAACTTTGTCTGCGCAAGTTCTCTCTCGGTTGGTATGCGCGCGTATACGTATAGGTGCAGCTATACGTACAGCAAAGAGTTATATACCATCATCGGCGTCGGCTGGCGCCTTCTGAAAATATAATCTGGAAGAGCGCCTAGAGAGCAGAGCTGCGCCAGCTAGCTTCCCGACCCAAATTCCCTGCGGAGCTGCTGCTTCTTTCGCTTCTATACGATGCAAATGCGATGCCGAGGGGCGCTGGCACGTACGCGATCTTTTGGCCGCGGCGTTAAATTAACAGCTCTTGGGGTGGATAGTGCGGTGCTTGCTCGGTGGTCACTGGTCGATGAGACGCTGCACTGCATGTTTTTATCTCTGGACCATTTCGATTGCTCATTTTGATGGAAGGCGAGAGCCAAAGTTTGGTCACTTTTTTCAAAACGGGTGTAAAAATCTGCGTGGTAAAGGACACTTTCACACAATTACATGTCCTCCGATATAACGACGCTTCGATGATTTATTAGCAGAGGTCAATGAGAAACACAAATGACCAACAACGACATATCTCGCGCGTGCTATACACAGTCCTGTCTTCCCAGCAGTGATGTTACACAATCATATATACGAGCACAAAAATTATCCAAGCCGTATAAATCATCGTATCGCTCGTTCATTCATTCGTTCGCGTATCAATCGTATACGTATTTGCCATTGAGAAGAGGCGATAAAATTAAACGATTGCAAAATGCTTGTTCGCCATCGCTTGAAATGATGCGCGGCGAGTCGATAAACGCAACCACTGTGCCAACCACTGTAGTGTTAATTTTTTCAGACGCGGCTCCGCCGTCAATGAAATTTTATCAAATCGTGTACATCCCATTCATTTACATGCTTGGCGCTTCACACTTTTAGCTAATACGGTCAGCTCATATTGCTTATAAGCTATAGCTTTCTGTATTGCACATGTTTCCTTTTTTTTTTTCTCTCAAGAGTTATATCTTTCCCACGTATTTCTACGAGTATTTCTAGACGCCGGCGCATTTTAATCTCAACGCACGCCAGATGTGATAAAACTTTGCAAATTACGCGAAGCCCGGCAAGTACGCTATTTCTTTCTGCCTTCAAATATATGTATCACTCGGCGACGATAGTCTCGTGCAAGTACATCGATCACGAAACTGGGCTACCTATACACGAGTCTACCAAAGAAAAGAAATTAAAAAAAAAAAGGTAGTAAAGAAGTAATTGATCCAAGTCCACTTTGACAATGTAGTAACTCAAAACTGATCGAAAAAGACGAGGAAAAAGAGTTGGCTCACCAACACACGGCTCTTTTTTGTTTGTTTGTCTTGTTCAAATCGAGTCGTCTGGCGTTTAATCTTCCTCCGAATCTTTCTCTCTCTTTTTCAGTAAATATAATCCGTGCAACTATGCGCCTATATCTAACTTAAATAAGATAAGGCGCGAGGGACCCAAAGATTAGGTTTATAGCGTATACGCGGCCTCTGTAACGCGAGTCGTAATAACTTTCGAGAGCTGCGGTGACGGTGTATACCTTATACTCGCCGGTGCTCGTATAATGTGCTTCTACGGCTGAATCCTCTATCTTTCGAGGGACTTTCAATGTGTGTATGTTCGTCCAAAGCTCACAGCGCTACGATATGGTACGGAAATCAGAGTTGTAAAAGATACGCAATTAAAATCCCGACCGATTGGGATCGGAAAAAAGAGTTTTGTGATATCTCGTGCCATTTTCGACGCTTTCAAAGCAAAAAACATTGCGACGTTTAAAATAAAATATTACACCCATCGGAGGAGAAGTTTCATTGCCGAAAACAGCACTCGCTCATTGGCATAGCCTCGAAAATTAAACCGGAATAAAACGCGCAAGACACCTCGTGCATGCTCGCTTTTCTTCTCTTTTATGGCCCATTTCACGCGTAGGTGCCTTATATATACGCGTGTAATATTTCGCCTCGGCGTTCGTACATATATATATTATTCCCTCCCGCCTTCCTACGACGCGAGAACGAAATGTAAATTTCAAATTTTTCAACTCCCGCACGCGCACACCCACGCTCTGTTATATATACACATGCAACTTGCACGCGCGTCTTTTCGCCGGCATCGTTATCTCTCGTCGTGTGCTGGCAAGCTGAAGAAACCACATCTCCTGCCTGTGCATATATAATATTCTTCTTCTCTGCCTCCCTTGTTCCCGTAATTGGCCGATCGTAAAAACTCTGTATGTCCATATTCTTCAAACTTTCTTCCGAAACTCCGTGCGTATGTTTTTTCTACTCGCGCGATATGTTGATTGCCAATTACTCGAGTTGTGTGCGACTCCTTGAAAGTCGGCTACTACAATACGAGAAGAGCAAATAGTGTACAAGTTCCCTCGTCTGTTTCCCCATCATATCAGTCAACAGTCAGTGAGGATTCGGCGCTCACGTGTTTCTTCCTCCACTGTCACCAACGTCATAGTTTTTTCCAAGACTCGTCGAAGAGACGAATAAGAGCGTTGGATCGACTTGACGCTCCCTTGTTTCCCTTTCTCGTCTCAGGATAGAGTTGGCCTGATGATTATTGAGTTTTTTTTTTTTTTTTTTTCTTTGATAAACCAGCCTTGATAATCAACGCGGCGCCTTTAATTATTCAAGGTAGTTGCGCGGATGTATTTGCGAAAATGATAAAATGATCCTTTTTCTTTTGCTCTCTTGGAAATTAGAATCGAGGCTGCATACGGAGCTTCCTTTACAATACGAAAATAAACACGATTTTTCTATTAATACGCCCTCGCCTCTTATTTCCTCCCCTCCCCTCCTCCCCCGTGTGTACATTTCCATACAGGAGAGTGAAAAAAAGCACTGTTCAAACGGGCCGCGTGTTTTCCTTCTCTCGCGAAGCGTATCGCGTTTATCTTCTCTCCGTTGGTGTCGGCAACGCTGCTGCTGCAAAAAGAAAGAAATACAAAAAAGAAAAATAGCTCTCGCTCGTTCATAAAGTTTGTAAGCGCGACCAACACCTGCTATGTGTACACACACGCACACACAGCAGCTCCAAAGAGATTTAGTATTTGCATTAAAATTTTCCAGCCATTTGCCCTCCTCCCCTGGTTTGAATTTTACACGCCGAGCTTCTTTTCTTCCCCTCTCTCTCGCTGTACATCTTTATAACTCTACTGCCTTCCCTCTAATTGAACGTCAAACTCTGCCCAACGGCGTGAAACGCGATACTTATCGCGATTTCTGCTATATATATATTTGTTTATATATAATGTAAAATCGATGAGCCACTCAAAGGCAAGGGTGGACGGTAAAAAGATACAGAGTGATCGAGCTATTTACCGTCACGAAACGCCTGCATCGACGAACTTTTAATAAACTCCATCCCTCAGTTTCGGTATAGGTGTGTATGGCAAAACCGGCATCCGAGCGATTTTCATTTTGCACAGTACTCGGTGTGTATGGCAATATTTATCGGTGCATAATAGTTTGAGTATACACACTCGCTGCTAATCGAACCTCTGGCCATGTGACCGATAGTTCAGGAGGGCGAACGGTCGCGTGCCAGGAATATATAAAGCTAACGTGCACCAACCCACGTCTACATAGGTATATTTATTATACCCATTACATGCACATGTCTCTCCCTCGCTGAGCATATTATATTATATGCGCAACCCCCGGGGCTTTTTTTCGCGTATTCCGATATTTGGCACGCGATAAGGGCCGCTGTTACTCTCTCTCTCACTTTACTTATTTCTTTATAATCCCTCCCTCCCTCTCTCTCGTTTAGTCGTTCCGATATGCTTAATAGAATTAAGCTATCTCGCCGAACGTGCCTGCGCCCGTGGAGCTGGCAAATACAGGTTGCACGTTATTGCTGGTGGTCGATTTGTCTTGCATCATCATCCCCTAATAATGTTTCGTTTTGTTTCGGGCCTTTGTGTTTTATACTACTTACGACTTCATCTGTTTTAAAAACAAGTTCCCAGTATAGGTAGTATACAAAGTAATAATGAGTGTAAATCACAAACGGGGGATATGTAAGAGCGAGTCCCGAGCCCGGGAACGCGGAGCTCGAAGCTTAGAAATATATTAATGATGAAAAAAGAAAAAAAGTTCTCTCAGCGTACAACCTGGAATAAGCCCCCTTCCGTTCTCTCTTCCATACCGATATCAATCACAGGGGGGAGACAAAGGAGAGAAAAGGCTACAGAGGACGCCGAAAAAAGCTATAAATGTCGCGCACCCTACCCCCCCCCCATATACGTAAAAGCATATATGTCTCTTTTCTCTCGTGTTCCAATACATTGTACTTGATAACGGGGAAAAAAAACAAGGGCTCGAAGAAATCGCGAAAGCGGCATCAGCTTTAATTTTTTTTTTTTTTTTTCTCTTACCTCGACACAAGGACAACCATAGAGCACGTACAGCCCGCTCCTCGATATTCCTCTCGAAGAGGTTCAATTTTTCAGAGCCCTCGAAGAGCTGTGTTACACACACCCGAGAGAAAAAGAGGAGAAGGGATTAAAAAAAAAAAAAAAAACTCAAAAGAGTACACCTACTCCCTGCAGCCCGGGGTTTCCCTGTGCTTCCTGCATATATACTTACCCTTCGGCTCCGGAAGTAAGTTGAAAAGACGCGGAGGGGGGGGGAAGGGGAGATGCTCGAGAGACGTAGAAAAGCCGGCGGAATTTCGGCTCGCGCCCGAAGAAAAAAGAGGAGAAAACAAGGTGGAAAGAGATTCCTCTCTCTGTTGCTCTCGAAGTCGGAGCGTATCTGCTTTCTCCCGGTGGCTCTGCTTTTCTCGTACAACAAACTCTCGCCCGTCGTCCCTGTTGGGTCCAAAAGGAGCCTCGGGAGGAAAAGCCCCCGCGGGATCGGCCGGTGACTACTATCGCCGAGGGGTGGGCGCATGTACAGTCTCTTCCACGACCGTACAGATGTGTAATTCGATCCAGCAGCACACACACACACACACGAGGTGACAAAGAGAGAATGTAGAGGGGGGGGAGAGGGCGCCATGCATTGTGGGGTGCGCCTTTTCAATGCAGATTTCGTAAAAATAGGCGGTGGTGATTTTTCTTTTTCTTTTTTTTTTTCCCTTACGCGTGAGGCCGCCTGCGGTGCTGGGATGAGCTTGTGATATAAAATACGTGTTTAAGGAATGACTCGCTTCTAACGTTTATTATTTTTACTTTTTGTAAGAAAGGGAGGCCAATAACCTTGTTATAGTCTCTCGGGCCTCGGAGGGCATCGGTAGTATAATATATTATATCGTTCGATGCTGTGGCCATACACATCTATTAGGAGTCGAAAATTATATGCGCGCGGGCGTTTTTACATCGTGTATGTTGTGTAGTGTATATCATAGGTATTATACGAATGATTCAGCGGGACGGAGCACCAGAGGAGCTTATCATGTACATTCGTTATTTTCGAAAAGTCACGGGTTTTTTTAAACTCCCCCTCGACATAGACAGAGAGAGAGAGAGAGGAAAAGTGGGAAAATTAACGGGACAAACAAACTTGGCTGGCTCTTCGTTGCTGCAGGGAAAACCAACCTATAATATGCGGGTCCCTATATTTATACTGTTATATTACAGTATACACGTAATAAACTACGTATGTCGATACCTACGGATTTCTCGGTGCAACTGCATTTGTACAAATGCCACTTTGCATTCCAAAGAGATACGTATAGAGCAGCCCACGCGTCTTTCGCTATAGAGCATTACCATATCAATGCGCTGCTCTACAAAGAGACGTACAAAAAGTCACGCGTAGCCATGGCAGTTGGCTCTATCGTTATTAGTTGTGATAATTTGGTCGGGTGTACCCGTACAACCACGTGCAGTCCTGCTCGCGTCGTCATTGCCACACCATGTAGCCATCAGCCCCGTGGATGTGTGCCTGTGTATCTACACACACTCTCTCTCTCTCTCTCGGTCAAGCACAGACATCAAAGTCGCACGAGGGGAGAGGGTAGGCACGCAAAGGGAGCGATTATAGCAGAGTGTTGCCCAAGGGATGACGATGCTAACGATGATGATGATGATGTGCAGTCACTCTCTCGAGAACGGCTTGTACCATATAGGTGAACCATCAGAATGGAAGTTCGCACCAGCGAGTATCTATCAGTAATGTACTTACTTATCGGAGGCTTTGGAGGACGATTGCGCGCGAATTAGCGGGCGTGTGTTCCTCGGACACACACACACAAGTGCACTCGACTCCTTTGTGATCGGTCGTAAGTATATGTGTGTGTGTGTTTTGTGCTGATGGACGCGGGTATGGGCGCAATCGACAAAGAGCCATCCGAGTT